>NC_141555.1:64396142-65603642 GCF_021556685.1 Rattus norvegicus
ATATCTTAGAGGGGTCAGGAAGAGAGGGTCTCAACCTTCCTAATGTAACTGTTGCAGTTTGTTGCAGTTTCCTCTCCAACCAGAATCGGCCAGTACAAAGAAAATGCAACTCAATTAATATGAAAACAATCCAGCGTCTAGATTGGGCAGATCCACCCTACACTGTCCTATTCCTAGCTCCCAAATCCCTCATCCCTTGCACCTTTTATTTGCCTGGTCTCCAGCTTCTCCTTCTCCCATGACAACTCTCTCCTCACTTCTTTCCTTTTTTTTCCCTGACTCCTCCCCCTTCTGACTCCCCCCTCCTGATTCCTCCCCTCTCCTGACTCCTCCCCTCTCGCTCCAGACTCCTCCCTCTGCCCAAATCTCGAGCTCTTGCCTTTATTTTACTAATTCAGAGAGAACTACAAGGCAGACCACAACATTTCCCACTTTTTGTCCAGTTAAAAAACCTTTTCCCTATACATATGTGAACTAAGTTTATTACCATTCTGTAATTTATAAAACCAACAATACACTCATCACCCAGTGCATCAATTTTGTTCAGTAACCATATCATCTATACTAAAAACTATACCTGACTATATCCTGGTTCTAGATTCTATGCCACCTGAAAACGACCCTACCAGATTTATCATCTTTCTCAATACTAAACCGCTTGGGTTGTCTATGAGTCTTCCAGTCTCCAACCACATCAGAAATCCAAGAATGATTAATATTACCTGAAAATATGGGAAGCACAAAACATGGCTTCCAAGCTTAGCCAATTTATAGAGACTGCTGATCACCTGGACAGTCCCCCTATTCCTCAATATGTCGGAGCATCAGTCTTCAGCCTTCTGGCCCAGGATCAGCTGACAGACTTTGAATGCAGATTTTGAAGGGCTGATCACCCTGCCTTGGCAGAGATTATCAATCAACTATTCTGCATAATTTGTCCCTTTCTGGACAGTGTTTTGTCTGTAGATGAATTGAAGCAATTTGTTCAGTGGCTGTGTCACCACGATTTGAGCAACTCCATTGATGCTCAATTTCTTCTTTGAGTCTAAGGGGTCCTGTCAGGGGCAGACAGGTCTCTAGTCAAATGATCTAGACAAAAAATGTCCATATCGGGTTATTCAGTGGACTTCTGGTGCCCTTGAAGATTTCCTATCTACATAGGTGTTTCTGAACTGTTAAGCATAGACTACCGTTGGCCCTCTCTAATAGAAGAATTTCCAAAACCCATCTAAACTGACTCAGAACCATGACTTTGCAATCTGTTCTTTAGCTGGTTCTGGTTAATCAACTAAAAATAATGTATAATAGCAGTTATAGGACTGGGTCTAAGACTTGTATTCTTAGATGCATAGTGGAGGCACAATGCTAATGTTAAAGTAGCAATATTAATCTCAATTATAAATCAATAAGGAAGTATACCAACGAAAACCTCGCATTTGTGTAAAATGCATTCTATACCAACGAAAAGATTGCAGCTTCAACTTTGTATCAATTACAAACATTTCTATCAATGTAAGATATAGCTGTAAAATTTTGTTTAAGAGTATGTTTGCTAATCTATCCCTGTTTGTCTATTTCTCTAACTTGTATGTATTACTATATCACCCCCCCCCCTTTTCTTTTTAACTAAGAAGGATAGAAAGGAGGAAAGGAAAGATAGCAATCCCTGAGTTTAAATTCTCTAGTTCCCCCTGCCCAAAGCTACATTTGTATAGTATCCCTTAAAAGAAAACATATCCAGTGTTCTTAGAATAACCAGAACCATCCACCCCAACATAAGGAACTGGGAAGATAATCTTCCTCGTCTTCTTCCAGCTGAATTGGGGTGAAGAATTCCCTTCTGGGGCCCAAGGGGAATTAGGAAAAGTTGGCTTTGTCAGAGTAGAGGTAGCTGGGATTTGCCTGCCAGTCACTCTGTGCTGAGAAAGTTCATCTCTTAGCTGACCTCTTGACTATGACAGTCTGAAGGGCTGGATAAGTAAGATGGCCATTCTGGAAAAGTTCTGAAAGCAGGCCTTGAAATGAAGCAGCTTCAGTGTAACTGAGGGAGATTCAAACTCGAAGTTGGACTGGAAGGTCCCAGAATCTCAGTATCCCAGATTGTGGGTCATTTCAGGGCTGTCTTTCTCTTCTTTCCTCCTGCAGCACACAAAACTTTACAAGCATCATATAGTTCTGTAAGCGCATCCACATGGAGTAGGCAGGGTGCACAGCTTAGTTAATAAAGATCAAGAAAGAAAGGTGACTGCCTTTCTTCACGTTAGTTTGATCATATAGTCAAACCGTACCATAATTTTGTAATACATGCCATTTTAAAGGATGCATGTAATAACAAGTTATGAGAAATTCGTACTCAAAATATTACTGGCTGTTTATAGACATTTTAGTCTCAGCCAGTTCATACATGGAGACCTAAACATCCTCATATATACATCACCTATTTGTTGATTGTCGTAGTCTCCCTTTTCTTCTGTGTTGCCGAGGACTTCAGGAGGTCTCCCCTTGTCATGTCTGATCTTTATCAGCTTGGAAGGAACCCACAGCTTTCTTCTCCTGTACAAACATAGGCATAACACCTTCCCCAGCGTAACACATTTCCCATTTTCCATTCTGACGTCAGAATATCCTTAATATAAACAGGCTGGTTTAGTTCAGTAGTCTTTTCCACAATCCAATGTCTTTCAGCAGCTGTGCTGTTTTGTTCATCAGCATTTAAAAAATTAAAAAATTTAAAGTTAATAAAGCACTATGTAGCCTATCTCTGGGAGTTTTTGTTGCCCCTTTTTGCCTGTTAATCATCTCCTTTAGACTTCTATTAGATCTCTCCACAATCGCTTGTCCTGTAGGATTGTGTGGTATACCTGTAACATGTTTTATTTTATAATATTCAAAGAAGCGCTTAATCTTGTTAGAGATACATGCTGGACCATTGTCCGTTTTAATTTGTATGGGTATTCCCATTATAGCCATAACTTCTAACAAATGTGTAATTACAGAATCTGCCTTTTCTGACGCTAAGGCAGTTGCCCATTGAAATCCTGAGTATGTATCTATAGTATGGTGTATGTATTTCAGCTTACCAAACTCTGTAAAATGGAGAACATCCATTTGCCAAATTTCATTTCTTTGGGTGCCTTTAGGGTTAGTTCCCGTAGGCAATGGAGTTTGATTATATAACAAGCAAGTAGGACATTGCCTCACAGTCTCCTTGGCTTGTTGCCAAGTGATAGAGAATTCTTTCTTTAAGCCTTTGCTGTTAACATGGTGTTTTTTATGGAATTCTGAAGCCTCTAGTGCACTTCCTATCAGTAGCTGGTCAATTTCATTATTACCTTGTGCCAGAGGGTCTGGCAGACTTGTATGAGATCTTATGTGTGTTATATATAGTGGGTAACTCCTATTTCTGAACTTTTGTTGTAGCTGAGTAAATAGTGATGTCAATTCAGAATAATCCTGAATAAGTTCTGCAGTCTCTATGTGCAAAGCAACCCTTTCTACATATTGAGAGTCAGTTACTATATTAAGAGGCTCTTGAAAATCTGACAAAACCATGAGTATTGCATATAATTCAGATTTTTGAACTGACTTATAGGGACTCTCAGTCACCTTGCTTACATTTTCTGATTTACATCCTGCCTTTCCTGACTCACTGGCATCAGTGTAAAATGTAGGGGCTCCAGATATTGGGGTTCCCTTTATTATACGAGGGAGGATCCAGGTAGTTCGTTTTATGAACTGAGTCGCTTGCTTTTAGGGTATCTGTTGTTAATCTCTCCTAAGAACTTACTGCACGCTCTTTGCAAATGTTCAACTTGTACCCACAAAGAGGCAATTTCTGCATTAGTAAAAGGTACCACAATTTCAGCCGGGTCCATTCCAACTAATTGTCGAAAACTCAATTTTCCTTTAAGTATCAATTCAGAGACCTTCTCAATGTAGGTTTTCAGTTTCTTACTCTATTTATATGCTAAAAATATCCATTCTAAGATATAATCTTCCCTCTGCATGAGAATTCCTGTAGAGGAATGAGTAGAGGGTAAGATGACTAATATGCAGGCCATCTTTGGATCAATACGATCTAGATGTGTGTCCTGCAATTTCCTTTCTACCAAAGCTAGCTCTTTCTCAGCCTCAGCTGACAGTTTCCTTGGGCTATTTAAATCTTTATCGCCTTGTAACGTTTGAAACAAATTGTTCAACTCTTGACTGGTCAAGCGAGTCACAGGCCTCAACCAGTTAATATCTCCCAGTAGTTTCGGAAATATCATTAAGTGTCCTTAATTGCTTTCTTTTGAATTGCACCTTTTGTGGCCTAATCCTTTGTCGACTTATTTTATACCCTAGATAATTAATAGAATCCCCTCTTTGCATTTTCTCAGGAGTGATTCATAATCCCCAGCAAGGTAAGGTTTTTTTCACTTCATCACACATTCTTTCCAGGATATTTATATCTGAATCAGACAATAAAATGTCATCCATGTAATGATAAATAATAGATTGGGGAAATTGTTTGCGAATCATCTCCAATGACTGCTGTACAAAATATTGACACAAGGTAAGGCTATTCAACATTCCCTGTGGCAGGACTTTCCATTGATATCTTTTTATGGGCCGACCTCTATTGAGGGAAGGCACTGAAAAGGCAAACCTTATCGCCTTCATGTAGAGGAATAGTGAAAAAACAATATTTTAAGTCAATCACTATAATAGGCCATTCCTTAGGCAACAAAGAAGGCAGCGGGATCCCAGGCTGCAGGGAACCCATCAGCTGAATAATCTTATTAGTTGCTCTGAGATCTGTCAACACCCTCCATTTTCCAGACCTTTTTTTAATGACAAATACTGGAGAATTCCAAGGGCTGGTGGACTCCTCTATATGCTGAGCCTCCAGCTGCTCCTGGACTAGCTGTTCTAATGCCTGTAGTTTTTCTTTTGTCACAGACCACTGATCAATCCAGATGGGTTGGTCAGTCAGCCACCTTAGTGGCAAGGCTGTTGTTGTCTTAACAGCAGTGGCTCCTTGTGGTAGCACTAAATTGTCAGCCTCTGTTGTATCTTGGTTATGGACAGCTTGGACCATCTCTAACTATCCTTGATAACATTCCCTGACTGATTTAAAGTTTTCATTAGGAGCCTGATGAATTTCACGGCCAGACCCTGAAACTGAGGAGATATTAATTTGAGTTTTTCACTGCTGTAGTAGGTCTCTTCCCCATAAGTTAATGGCTATATCAGCCACGTATGGCCTTAATTTTCCTACCTGACCTTCTGGTCCTATACATTTAAGCCAACTGGTGCTGTGTATTATTTGGGATAAAGTGCCAACACCTTGAAGCTGCATATCCACTCCTTGAAGTGGCCAACTAGTGGGCCAAGATTTTGGAGAGATGATGGTTACATCTGCTCCAGTGTCAATCATTCCTTCAATTTCAATATTGTTTACCAGTATTTTAGTTTTGGTCTTTTGTCCACTATAGACGTTGTCCAAAATGTACATTTTTCGCTCCCTTTGAGGCTTTTGGGGTTGTCCATAGGACTTCCCTCAGACTCCTCTGGGCCCAGAACATCTATTTTTGAATTCATGCCATTTAATTGTTCTGAGGAAGAGAACTCTCCTTGCCTGGCATTGGGGCCTGCGAGAGGCCCCGTGGAAGTTTAATGGCAGGATGCGGCCCCATCTGTCTGTTATTGCTCTACATTGCTTAGTCCAATGTCCACCTCTGTCACATTTTTGACACATTCCAGGAGGCATAGTCCCCCTTTTGGTATTACTTTGGTTTTTCTTGCTGTAATATCAGAGATGACCCTGCTCACCACAATTAAAACATTTGAAATCTTGGGTCATCTCTAGCTGCCCAGTGGCAGCTTCTCCTATCACAGTCGTATCAGGAGAACAAGATCCAACAATAGCTGTATATCTAATCCACTCATCTATTGGTGCGGACCTCGACTTCAGTGGTCTGATTACTTCCCTGAATTCGGTATTTGCATTTTCAAAGGCTAAAGACTCAATTATCGCCTTTCTTGCTGCTGAATCTGATACACTCCTTTCCACAGCTGAGGTAAGCATTTGTAAAAAGTCAGGGGAGGTTTCTTTAGGACCTTGTATGACTTGAGTGAATGTTTCAAGTCTTTTCCCTGATTCTGCGATTTTGTCCCAGACCTTTAAGGCTGACGATCGATACCATGCCAGAGTTTCTTCATCATATACAGCCTGCACCTCTACTTCAACAAAGCGGCCTTCACCAAGCAGTTGATCTGTGTAAATCTCTCTGCCCCTAGCTCTATTTTGTCGTGCTGTCTCCCTCACTTCTTCTCTCCACCACGAAATCCATTGTATATTTTCAGCAGGTTCTAGAATTGCTCTTACCATATCTTTCCAGTCTTGGGGGATTACTCTATTTTTAATAGCCCAAGAAATCAAGATTTGTTTTACAAATGGTGAATGCATTCCAAAATTAGTTACACTTTCCTTAAATTTCCTTAATTCTAACACATCCATGGGTTGCCATTCAAATTCTTCATAACCCTGTGGATGATCATCGTTTGGAAGCTTTTGTTGTACACTAACTGGATAGACTAAAGTTTGTTTCCTAATAACCTTAGTTTGGCTTTCCCTAATTTTATCTTCAGTCTCTACCTGAGTTTTTTCTTTAATTGTAATTTTAAATTCCTCTCTAAAAGTCTGTACCCATGCTTCACATTTCTCCTTCTGTCTTCCCCCTTGTTCCTTGAGTTCTAGAATTCTCTGTTCAAGGATATGCTTCCACACTTTGAATTTTTCTTTATATTATACTTCTAATAATTTGTTGTCCATGTTCTTTTGATTGATTAATTTTAAAAAGTTATTCTCCAAGTCTTGCTTCCAAACCTCATTACTTTCTCTCTGCTGTTCAGTATGACTTGTGAGCTGTTGTATGTTCTGTTCTAACATCCTTTCTAGTTCCTGTCTACCACTTTTATTTTCATCTTTCTGTCTCTTATTCTGATGTATAATTTCCTGTGTCTTCAGTTCTAGTGTTTCTTCTAGGCTACTTTGCCAAGATTTAATTTTCTCTTTCTGTTTTTCATGTCGTTCCATAATTACCTGTATCTTCTCTTCTAAGCCCTGCTTCCATAATTTTAGCTTCTCTTTATGTTGTAATTCTGATATTGCAACCTCTGCCTTATTTTGATTTGCTAGTTTTAGTAAGTTATCCTCTAGACTTTGTTTCCAGATTCTATCTCTATTTTCCTGCTGTTCAATTTGATCTTTGAGTTGTCGAATTCTTTTTTCTAGTGTCTCTTCTAGCTCCTGTTGCCAAAACTTAAGCTTATCTCTCTGTTGTTCAGAGTCATCTATATATCTCAGAAATTTCTGTTCTAGCATTACTTGTAATTTCTTTCCTAATGCTAGAAATTTGCTATTTAGGGCCCTGTCTTTTGAGAAGATATAGGAAATCAGAAGAATGAATATTGCAATACCGGTCAATGATAAAGTGTGTTTTTCCTCAAAATTCACAACCGTCAGACCAATCAAAATATCATTCCATAAGGCCCAAAAGATATTCATTGTGTTTCTCATCTTTAAGTATGAAAAAGTTATATATCTCTCTTACATCAAAGTAGTATCTGATCCGAAGCCGTTTGTACCTTTTTCTCCCTCCGCTTCAGAACACGTGTAGTCCCCTCGATTCTTCCTAGACCCCTCAGACCCAGTCTTCAACTTCTAATCCACCAGTACTCATGCCTAGATCTCTATCAGAGCCCTATTCTGGGGGTGAGAGGGAAGTAAACTTGTATCACAGGTTAGTTGAGTTCTAATGGATACGTTGGGCGCCAGTTGTTGCAGTTTCCTCTCCAACCAGAATCGGCCCGTACAAAGAAAACACAACTCAATTAATGTGAAAACAATCCAGCATCTAGATTGGGCAGATCCACCCTACACTGTCCTATTCCTAGCTCCCAAATCCCTCATCCCTTGCACCTTTTATTTGCAGGTCTCCAGCTTTTCCTTCTCCCATGACGACCCTGTCCTCGCTCCTTTCCTTTTCCTCCCCTGACTCCTCTAACTTTTTCTCAGTTCCCCAACATGTCGCTAAACTCTCGCTCTCCCACCTATCTTCATTCCTCCTCTCCCAACACTCTCAACTGTCCAATCCTCTCCCTCCTCCTCAGGTTCTACTGGCTCAACTGTCACCAACTGTCGTCTCTCACCCTATTCTCTGAACCTCTTCCCCTCTCGCTCCCGACTCCTCCATCTGCCCAAATCTTGCACTCTTGCCTTCATTTTACAAATTCAGAGAGAAATCCAAGGCAAACCACAACGGAAAAGTAAGCTTTTTAGACTCTACAACAAATTAAAACTTAGCTTATTGACTAAGTAACAGCAATTCACTTTGCAAAACACTAGCTGTGTGTTTATCTTCAAAGTCAACTTCCTACAAACTTTTCCGGCTTGGAACGAACAGAATTCGCCAAGAATGTTCCATTCAGAATGGAAAATGCACGTTTTGTCCATACAGAAAAGTCTGCTTTATACCTTCTAGAACCAATTAAAACTAAGCTTATTCGCCAATTAACAGCAATTCACATTGCAAATCACTAGCTGTGTGTTTATCTTCAAAGTCAAGTTCCTACAAGCTTTCACCCTTGGAACGAACAGAATTCACCAAAGAATTAGAGATTCAGACTGTTAAACGCATGTTTTGTCCATATAGAAAAGTCTGCTTTTTACCATCTAGAACCACGTAAACTAAGCTTATTGGCCAAGTAACAGCAATTCACTTTGCAAAACACTAGCTGTGTGTTTATCTTCAAAGTCAACTTCCTACAAGCCTTTCCCACTTGGAATGAACACGATTCGCAAAATAATGGTCAATTCAGACTGGGAAAGGAAACCCATGTTTTGTCCATAAAAAAAAGTAGGCTTTTTACCGTCTAGAACCACGTAAAACTAAGCTTATTGGCCATGTATCAGCCATTCACTTTGCAAAACACTAGCTGTGTGTTTATCTTCAAAGTCAACTTCCTATAAGCTTTTCCTGCTTGGAAAGAACAGAATTCACCTAAGAATGTCTGATTCAGACTGGGATATGCAAGTTTTGTCTACATAGAAAAGTCTGCTTTTTACTTTCTAGGACCACTTAAAACTAAGCTTATTGGCCAAGTAAGAGCAAATCATTTTGCAGTTCATTAGCTCTGTGTTTATCTTAAAAGTCAACTTCCTACAGGCTTTACCCCCTTGGAAATAACTTCCTATAAGCTTTTCCCGCTTGGAAAGAACAGAATTCACCTTAGAATGTCTGATTCAGAATGGGAAATGCAAGTTTTGCCTATATACAAAAATATGCTTTATCTGTCTAGAACCACTTAAAATTAAGCTTATTGACCAAGTAACAGCACTTCACTTTGCAAAACACTAGCTGTGTGTTTACCTTGAAAGTCAACTTCCTACAGGCTTTTCCCACTTGGAGAGAACAGAATTCGCCAAAGAGTTAGAGATTCAGACTGGGAAACCCATATTTTGGCTATATTGAAATTCTTCTTTTTACCCTCTCGACCACTTAAAACTAAGCTTATTCACCTAGTAACAGCAATTCACTTTGCAAAACACTAACTGTGTGTTTATCTTCAAAGTCAACTTCTTACAAGCCTTTCCCGCTTGGAAGGAACCGAATTTGTCAAATAATGTTCGATTCAGACTGGGAACGGAAACCCATTTTTTGTCCATATAGAAAAGTATGATTTTTACCATCTGGAACCACTTAAAATTACGCACATTGGCCAAGTTACAGCAATTCACTTTACAAAACACTAGCTGTGTGTTTATCTTCAAAGTCAACTTCCTACAAGCTTTTCCTGCTTGGATGAGCAGATTTCACCAAAGAATGAGAGATTCAGACTAGGAAAACGATGTTTTGTCTATAATGAAAAGTCTGCTTTTTACCCTCTAGGACCACTTAAAATCAAGCTATTGGCCAAGTAACAGCAATTCACTTTGCAAAACACTAGCTGTGTGTTTATCTTCAAAGTCAACTTACTACAAGCTTTTCCTGCTTGGAACGAACAGAATTCGCCAAAGAATGTGAGATTCAGTCTGCTAAAAATATGTTTTGTCTATATAGAAAAGTATGCATTCTACCATCTATAACCACTTAAAACTAAGGTTATTCGACAAGTAGTAGCAATTTAATTTGCGAAACACTAGCTGTGTGTTTATCTTCAAGATCCTTTGTATTACTGGGTATGTAGAAAGATATTGTGTAAATTTTTTTTTGGCATGAAATATATTAGTTTCTCTATCTGTGTTAATTGAGAGTTTTTCTGGATACAGTAGCCTGGGCTGGCATTTGTGTTCTCTTAGTGTCTGTATGACATCTGTCCAGGATCTTCTGGCTTTCATAGTCTCTGGTGAGAAATCTGGTGTAATTCTGATTAGTTTGCCATTATATGTTATTTCATCTTTTCCCTTACTGTTGTTAATATTTTTATTTGTTTTGTGCATTTTGTGTTTTGACTATTATGTGATGGGAGGATTTTCTTTTCTGGTCCAATCTATTTGGAGTTCTGTAGGCTTTGTGTATGTTTATGGGCATCTCTTTCTTCAGATTAGGGAAGTTTTCTTCCTTAATTTTGTTGAAGATATTACTGTCCCTTGACATTGTCAGTCTTCACTCTCTTCTATACCTGTTATCCTTGGTTTGATCTTCTTATTGTATCATTGATTTCCTGTTTTGGGCTAGGAGCTTCTTCTGTTTTCCATTATCTTTCACAGTTGTGTCAATGTTTTCTATGGAATCTTCTGCTCCTTAGGTTATATCTTCTATCTCTTTTACCCTGTTGGTGACGCTCACATCTATGACTCCTGGTCTCTTTCCTAGGTTTTCCATCTCCAGGGTTGTCTTCCTTTGTGCTTTCTTTATTGTTTCTATTTCCATTATAACTCCTGGATGGTTTTTTTCATTTCTTTCTCCTGTTTTGTTGTTTTTTCAGTAGTTCTTTAAGGTATCTTTTTGTTCCCTCTTTATGGGATTCTACTTGTTTACTTCTGTATTTTCTGTTGTCCTGTATTTTCATAAGGAAGTCATTTATGACCTTCTTAACATCCTCCATCGTCATGATGAAATGTGAAGTTAAATCTAGAGCTAGCTTTTCTGATTTGTTTAGAAATCCAGTGTTTGTTTTGATGGGAGAATTGGGATCTGATTAGCCCAAGTAGTCTTGATTTTTGTTGCTTGTGTTCCTGTGCTTGCCTCCCTCCATCAGGTTGTCTCTGGAGTTAGCTTGTCTTGCTCTTTCTGACTGTGGCTTGACCATCCAGTAGGCCTGTGTGTCAGGACCACTGTAGACCTGTTTTCCTGTTTTCTTTTACCCAGTTATGGGAACAGAGTATTTTGCTCTCAGGCATGTAGTTTCTCCTGTTCATGGGCTTTCAGCTATCCCTGTGGGCAGGAACCAGAAGGAAATTCCCATACCTCTCCTAGGTCTCTCTGTTGGAGGGGAGGGGGCACAGATGGCACAAAATGTTTTCCTCTTGTGTCTGGAATCTGGGCAGAGAGTAGTCTCCTCTGGTTTCCCAGGAGTGTCTGCTTCTCTGAAGGTCTATTTCCCCCACCCTCAGGATATGGGTACAGGGAGCTGTTTGACCAGTTCAGTTCAGATCCAAGAAAAGTCAGGAACATGGTGGTCCGGCAGCTTCATTCCTCCTATATTCCTGTGTTCAGAGGCACTATGCAGTATTGTCTTGGGCCAGAGATGTTGGCAATGCTGGGCAGCAGTGTCAGTCTCTGTGCCTTGTACACTCTGTTTTGCCCACACTCCTGGGTGATCGGCTCTCTCTCCCACAGCGTCTAGGATCTGGGAGCTCTGGGCCGGGATCAGGGAGGTTCAGGAGTCAGCTAGAAAATGGAAGGGCCTGGTCCAAGAGGAGTCCTGCCTTTGTGTGTCCTGAGTCCACCAGTCCGCTCACTTCGAGCAGAAAAGTTGGATTCACCTCTGGTCTCAGGTCTGAACTTGCTCATTGGGCTGACTTTCAGCTTTCCATGAGGGCTGCAACCAGAAATGTCCTGCCCCTACTGCTCCTAGGTCCCTATGCACAGGAGGCCCAGATGGAGCTAGGTGTTTTTTTTCTTGAGTCAGGAATGAGTTTTCAGGGGATTCTGCCCCTCTGATGGTCTAAGACTTACCCACCCCACACGAGATTTGGGTGTAGAATACTGTTTGAACCAGTTCCGATGCAGGGGCAGTTTGGACTGCAGGGCACCTGAAGCTTGAGTGTTCCTATATCCATGTGTCCAGAGGCACTATGCAGTTTCCTCTTGGGCTAAGGATGTGTGCACTGGTGGGCAGAAGTGGCAGTCTCTCCTTCCCTGAGGTCTCAGTATTGCCCACTCTTCTGGGTGATCAGCTCTCTGTCCCACAGTGTTTCCAAAGGAGTTTCAAATGTTCATTCCCTATCCTACAGGTATCCAGTCTTTCCAATTCTCCTCCATAGTGTGTTGGACAAGACCCCTCTGATCAAGGGGAGGTACAACAGGCCCCATCAGACAAAGAGGGCTGCAAAACTTCTTCTCTTAAAAGTAATGTCAGTGATTTCTCATGTTCCACAAATGGTTTAAATCCTGCCCCCTCTCCACATGAAACTTTAATACCTAAGCCAGCTGCCAAAGCAGGGCAGAGAGCTACGTCCACTCACAAATACAGGCAAAGATGTCCTCCATCTCCACCAAAGTGCCTTATGCAATCTGCCTCATGTAAAATGAGTTTGAAACCTGATTCTGCTGATGAAGGGGATTTCAGAACTTCCCTTTAAACCAAGTGGACCTTCAACGTCCTCCACGATTAAAACTGTGCTTAAATCATCACTTATGGTCCAAGAGGGACAAAATAGAGTCGCAAATCCCCAGGCGAACCTCATAATACACATACCAGCCCAAGCAGAGACAAACCTTTCTTCATGTACACCATTAGATCAAGGACCATTGCCAATTTTAGAAGTGACTCTTGAGAGTTCCACACCCGCACAAGATGTGGTAGAAATTTCTGAGTCCTCCCAAGGAACTCTTGTGCCTTCTGCACATAAAAAAATATGATCTAGCACCCTCACCATCTCCCCCAGTACTTCCAATGTCCCTATACAACAGAGAATTATTCAAATATTCTCTACCACCAAAAAGGACCCTCCTGACTTGTCATCAGGCCCAAAAGAGGCAAGTTTATCACAACACACAGTCAATGAGCCATGCAGACTTCATATTTGAACAAAGTGCAGAGAAGATACAACATCCCCTACCTACTCAGGGGACTCTAGGTCATTCTGTCATGTAAGGAGAGGCTCCAAAATTTTCCACATATACATCAGAGATGCTAGAAATTCCCAAAATGAGCAGGATTCTCTGAGTAGTGCTCTATCTCATAAAGAGACTGTTGGACGAGAAACATCTACAAAAGGAGTTTTACCCACAGCCACATCTTTAGAAATGGCTTGTGGATGTGACACATGTACAAAAGATGTTCTAGGACATATTCCATCTGTAGAGAAGGTTATGGATCCAACCATATGTGAACGTGGTGTAGGGGAACATGAAATGCAAACACCAGTGTCTGTAGCATCCTCGACATCTGAGGAAAGGGATTCCTTGGATTCCATTTGTGCAAAAGAATGCATATGACCTCCGCAAAATTCACAGGAGGCTATAGGAATTTCTTAATCTCCTCAAGATCAGCCATCTTCCCCAAATACAGAAGATGCTACACACTCTTCCAAATATGCACAAAGTGTTTCCAGTCCTTCTTTATATCCACAAGCAGACCCAGAACATCTGCCAAATACCTCAAAGGCTCTGGATTTTACCTTATCTCCTGAAGGGGCCTTGGAAGCCATTTTGTCTATCAAGCAGGCTAGGGAACCTGACACTTCTATACGAAAGTCTCTTTCAATTTCTCCAGCAGAAGAAATTTTTCTTGGAACTTCCACAATTACACAACGATGTCTAGAAACATCCTTATGTGCTCATGAGGCTCTCAGACCTTTCACATAACTCCATGATGCTCTAGGAGAGGTCACATCTTCAGAGGTAGCTCTAATACCTACTCCCGTTTCTGACATTACAGCCAGGATTTCTACACATATACACGGTACATTAGGACCTTCCTCATCTGAGAAGGATGTCTTAGAATCTACTGCATCTGAACAGCATGCTTTACAATTATCCACATCTACCCAAGTAGATTTATTTCACATGTCCACTCTGGGGAGAAATAGTAGACATTCTCCCTCTACCAAAGTATACCACAGTCATCCAGTTTCTAAAAACACAGGGTTAAGATTTGATCCTTCTGATGGTGTCTTGAGAAGTTTCTCCTCTAAGGAGGACAGTTTCAACCTTCCACCTTCTGCCCAAAGGGATCTTGTGCCATATTCTTCTGCAAAAGAGACACCAAAAGTTACAATTACTCCTCAGGTGAGTCCCACACCTTCTCCATCTGTCCAAAGGGCATTGAAATTTTCCAAAAATGAAGAAGGTATTGTGGAAAGTTGCCAATCCTTACAGGGGCATGCTGCACATTCCATATTGTCCCAAGATGCTCAAGTAACTCCTCCTTCTACCAAAAAGGCATGTTCACCATCTGCCCTAGGATTTCAGGGAATTTCTTCACCCCTCTCTAGGGCTCCAGAAAGTGTTCTCCATGCTCAAAGTGATTTGTCATTGTGAAAATTAGACTTCAAAAATACAAAACAATTTTTATATTCCCAAAGGTCTGAGGGATAGTCCACATCGAAAAAAAAATCATTTAGACCTGTGCCATTAGTCCAAGTATATCAGAAAAATTCCATGTCTTCTAAAGCATATAAAAATCAATCTGGCTCTAGCACTCTTCCTGGGAAACACAGGACAATCGAAATCTAAAAAGTTGTATCTAGAAACTTTACCGTTTGCCCAAAGGTCTTTAGGATGTTCAGCAAGTTCTCCAAGAGCTCGGTGAACCTAGAGAACAAAAGAACTAAAGCCATCTGCCCAGGGTGTTTTCACAAGAACCACATTATTTCTTCTTTTCTTTTATGCCAAGACAGATGTCCAGCTTCTTCTTCCCATCTCTGATCTCTTCATCCTATTTGTTCTCCCTGCCAAATGGCTCTTTACTCTGAATTAGAGGCCAATTAGTAAACCCTAGTGGTACTGAAGGAATATCTGAGAGGCAGTTGCAGTCAGGACAACACTTGTTACCTCACAGAAGAAGCTAGGGCTCTCCAGGATACAAGAGACTTTTCATGGAGGGCCTAATGATGATGTCACTGAGAACCGCCATGGCCTCCCTCTAAACAGCTTTCCTTACATTGACCAGATTCAAGGGTTCCCTTTCCAGGAGTGTCTCCTGTGACACAGTGGAAAACTTTACGTACTACATCTCTCTAAAGCTAGAGACTTCTCTCTGCTTCATTAGTGGTCACATGCTCTGAATGGAGAAAGTTAGTCAGGGGTTTGGCATAGGTAGAAAAGATCTAGGAACATGGAGAGAAGGAGATTCTTCTGAAGATTCATGTTATTCCCAGGTCCAATCCTGTGACATAAAGTTCAATTCGCTAGGTGTTCTCATTTTCCCAGGTGCCAGTATTTTCTCTACAGACCTTTAATGGAGTGAATATTTTGCTACATTTTCTGATTGTACATTCATTCACAGGGGACATTTTATATGTTCCTGCATGCGTACTAAAAAATTTCATTTTTCCAATTCCATTTTTTGCAATGAATATGGCTACAAACGGGGCCCAGATATAGAGCGAATATAACAGTGTAAATATTGTGTAACTCCTTCAAATGATAAACTCCCAAATCCTCATTTTATCCATAAAGTAGCAGACATCAGTTAAGCAAAGGACAACATGGAGTATAAAATATGGTTCTGTAGTTCTATTAGATATCAGTTCTCTAATATCGACCTTCCTGTGATCCCAGGGAAAGACTTGAGGTTTTTGGATGTTTTACCATGATTCCTTCTTCAGGACAAACATCAGTTTCTGGGTGATGGTCAGCAACAAGAGTGGCTTGAGGTCCAGTGAAACCTCAACATCCATAGGTTATAAGAAAAGGAGGGAGTCTATTTGGAATTGTCATTTGTGGATACTATATTCTTGACCTAGTTACACAGAATCCTAGTAAATATTCCATCAAAATTCTTAGTAGTAGGAGCCACCAAAAGCATATATATATATATATATATATATATATATATATATATATATATAGTCACCAAAACTAGATAGGATTGTTGAAGCTAAGAAGAGCATGCTGCCAGGAACTGGACATAGATCTTTCATGAGAGACACAGCTAGAGCATGTCAAATACAGAAGTGAATGCTAGTGGCAAACCAGGGAACTGAAAATGGACCTCATGTTTGTAATTGTTTAGAAAAGATTACAAGAGCTGAATGGACTTTCAACCCCATAAGAACAGCAATTCATCTAAGCAGAGCTTTCTGGTACTAAACCAATATTCAAAGACTGTGTATGGACAGGCCTATGGCTTCAACTCCATTGGTAGAAGAGGATGGCCTTGTTGGGCCCCAATGGAAGGAGAAGCCCGTGCTCCTCCCTAGGTTTGCCTCCCAGTTCAAGGGAATGTCACGGTGCAGTAACGGGGGTTATAGAAGAAGGTTAGTGGGACTGTTTAAGGATCTCAGGGACAGGAACCTTGGAAAGGAAATAACATTTGAAATGTAAATATAAAAATATTCAATAGAAAAAGCAATAAAATTTGCTAAAAAATAAAAAAATGGGAGAAAAAAGAAAAGTTAACTGCCAGCTAATCACACCTATTGGCTCAGAAATCTAAAGGGTCACTGTCAGGGAATGGTAGTCATAGTAATACTAGTGGAAAGACTGATATTATGAAGTTTCAAATAGAAGCACTTCTCTCTCCCAGATATCAGTCTCAGACCCAAACTGCACTATAGGAATCCAAATCAAGGAGAAGTTTACACTGAGCTGAGGACACAATACTTGTCTTTTCCTTCTTCCTTAGGACCTTTCTTTCTGGGAAAAAATATAAAAGCCATGAGCTCTCAAGAATCAACTGGGCCCTTTCCAACACCTGGCTTTTGGAATAACGAAATTAATGATATAAACTCTCCGACTTCAAGAAACCATAACAAGCAGGGATGTTCAGATGCTTCTGGGAGGCTCTCAGTTCCTGATTCCCATATGTTGAAGGCTCAGATAAAGGCTATCTCTTCAGCAAACCCACTCAACCCCTAACCAGGACTCACCAAGCTTTCCAATGGACCAAGTATTTCTTCCTTTTTTATACAAATACAGAAGGCCAGCTTCCTTCTCACCATCACTGTTCTCTTTACTCTCTTTCTTCTCACTCCCAAATGGCTGTTTACTTTGATTTAGAGCCAATTAGTAAACTCTAGAGGTACTGAAGGAATATCTGAGAGGGAGTTGCTGTCACCATGACACTAGTGACATCACAGAAGAAGCTCGGGCTCTCCAGGTTACAAGAGATTTTTCAGGCAGGACCTAATGATGATGTCACTGAGAACCGCCATGGCCTACCTGCTGAACAGCTTTCCTTACATTGACCAGATTCGAGAGTGCCTTTTCCAGGAGAGTCTCCTGTGACACAGTGGAAACCTTTATGTACTCCATCTCTCTAAATCTAGAGACTTCTCTCTGCTTCACTAGTGGTTACATGTTCTGAATGGAGAAAGTTATTCATGGGCTTAGCATGGGTAGAAAAGGTTTAGGAACATGGAGTGTAGTAGATTCTTCTAGAGAATATTTTTATTCTGTATGTCACACGTTTTTTCCTGCTGACATACAGTTCAATTTTCTAGGTTTTCTCTGTTTCCCATAGTATAGTATTTTCCCTACAGACCTTTAATTTAATGAATATTGTATTTCCATTTCTTATTGTAAATTCCTTGCAAAGCGACTGTAGGCAGCTGTGACATGCCAGGCCTCAAAGTTGGTGCTGGTTTCGGCCTTCCACCCTCCCAACGGTGAGCTCTCCTTGTAGTAAACTAGTCCTTATTTGGCTATGCCTACCTGGCCTGCTGGCTTCTGCATAGTGACAGCGTATCTGCATGACCCCCATGGCTTTATAGGATTGGCCAGCACTAGCTTTTTAAGTGTGGTGGGGGATTCCCTGGGGTCAGAAGATTGTATCAAGGTTCCTGAGTAAAACTGCTTGAAGAAGACCTTCACTATTCGTGTCTTCCTTGCTGGTCGTGGTTGGGCTTGGCAAGTGGTAGCCCATATAGGGACCTCCTGAAATCAGAACTTCTTGCAGTCAGGGCAGCGCTGGAACATTCCCAAGGTAATATAGGACCATAAGGACCTTGGGAGATAAGTGGCTATAAATTCTCAGGGTAGTTAACAAGAAAGTTCTCAGTAGCAGCGAACCGAAATTAGGAAGAGGCCTGGTGAATTTAGCCGTAGAAGCGTAGAAAATTTTTGTCATGAGGAACTCACAGTCTCATCCAATTTTTCTGGCTCTTCAAGAGCTATTTGAGCATAAGAAACTAAAAATAAAAAGGAGCACCTTAGAGAGTTTATTGAGCGAATGCAAAGTCATTGCCCCCTGGTTCGCAGTCTCGGATAATCTTACTGTGGCAAGTTGGGAAAAACTAGGGAAAGACCTTGATTTTGCCTGGGAACAGGGGACTCTAAGAACTGGGGTCCATCCAGTGTGGCGCTTAGTGTGTAGTTGCCTTGAGGATCAAAAATGTTTTCAGGCAAATATAGAGAAGGGACAAGCTGCCCTAGAAATGCTTCAAGAGGAGAGGTCAGAAAAGCAGTGAAGCACAAAGGAGACAGACTCAGAAAAGACAGATACAGAGGAAGAAAGAGACGAAACATATTCAGAAGAAGAAAAGGAAAAAGCCTAAAATGGTGGAGGAACTTCCTGGGTGGTTCCTCTCAGCTCCTCCTCCCTGCAATGTTGTAGAGGAAGGGAGTAGAGTTTTGGGTGCAGAGCGCCCTCCTGTGGTGAACAAAGGTACTGAGCATGCGCAGGCTTTGCACCTGGTATCAGTTGGCTGATAATATGCTAATGAGGGAGCAGCACAATACCAATAAGGTAATTCATGCTCCACCAATCCCTGAAGGACACTTAGCATAGCCTCAGCTGCTGTCTATATAAGCCGAGCATTCTTGCTGCTTGAGGCCCCCCTGTCCCTGTTCAAGGGAGCTGTACAGTAAAGGCTTGTTCGCAGAAGAATCCTGTTGCCACGCGTCGTTCTTGCTGGTGAGACATTGGGCATGCGACAACCGGGTAGTACATTCTGCCAAGAAGTGTGGAAGCCAGTCCACACAGAACTGCATCTGGCCTATCCTGTTTATGTGGATGCTAATCAACAAAGGTATCATGAGCCTTTAGACCTTAAGGTGATCAAGTCCCTGATGGTATCAGTAGGACATATGGCATTATGGCCTCACTTACTATACCTCAGGTTAAGGTCTTATACAGATTTTGCGTGACTCCTAGTGATTGGATTAAACTTGCTCGGGCCTGTCTTAGTCTGGTACAGTATTTGGACTGGAGAGCTTTTCTTATTGACTTTGCCAATGTACACGCTGCCGCTAACTTGGTAGCGAGGGGGGGGGGCTGCCAGGCTGCCTGGGATAGAGATACGCTGCTGGGTCAGGGACGCTTTGCCAATGCTCAGACAGGGTATCCAGGACAGGTTTACCAGCAGATTAATGAAGTTGAAACAAAGGCATGGAAATCCTTACCTAATAAGGGAGAAGGGAGTGCAAACCTCATCAAGATCCTTCAAGGACCTATGGAGCCATTCTCTGACTTTGTAGCCTGATTAGTGGAAGCAGCGGGGAAAGTCTTAGGCTACCCCGATACTGCTAGGCCCTTGATTAAAGAGTTGGCCTATGAACAGTCACAAAGGAATGTCGAGCCGCTATCACTCCTTACAAGAATAAGGGACTTGAGGCTTGGATGAAGGTCTGTAGAGAAATAGGGGGACCTGTGACTATTGCTGGACTCGCGGCTGCACTTATGCAGATGACGCAGAGAAAAGGAGGTAGCTCAGGAGTGTGTGTTAAGTGTGGTCAGCAGGGGCGCCTAAAAAGGCAATGTCCAGACAGGAGAAGTCTATTCAGTACAGGAAGTGGCCAATGCCCAAGGCAACAAGGGCTGTGCCCCAAGTGCAAGGAGGTGAACCATTGGGCTCATGAGTGCTACTTGGTAAAAGACATCAATGGGCAGCCTCTAATCACCGGTTTTGGTGAACAACGTCAAAAAAATGGACAGGTGGGTCCACGACCCCAGGGCCCACAAATATATGGGGCAGTCGAGAATCAGGATGTAGAACAGAGTCATGAGAGACCGCCGTCCCTTCTCCATTCAAGGGGCCAAGGGGAGCCACTAAGGGCTCCACAGGACTGGAACTCTTCTCCACTGTCAGATTCATACTACCTCCTTGGATGGGGGTCCAGTTGACAGAAACTGATTTTAAAGGACCCCCTGAACTTGGCACATTATGGTTTCTTATAGGGAGATCATCTACAGCTTTAAAAGGACTACATGTCCATCCAGGAGTTATTGACCCAGATTATACAGGGGTTGTCAAGATCATGTTAGAATCACTGAAAGGGATTAGTGCCATTTCCCCTGGGGACCGAATAGCGCAACGATTACTTTGCCTAGCCATCATGGAAGATTTGCAGCCCAGTCTAGAAAGAGGGGAGAGAATGGTTTCAGTTCCACAGACTCCAACCCTACATTTTTAGGCTTGGGTTGAAACCAACGCCCAATATTGGAGCTACGGGGATATGGTAAACGCATCCTAGGACTGTTGAATACAGCGGCCAATAGAAGTATAATAACTAAGAAAGATTGACCTTCTGGACAGCCGGTACAGTCCTCATCTCAAACATTACAAGGTCTCAGTTATGCAAGAGCTCCTGATATGAGTGCAAGACAACTGAGTTGGAGAGATCAGGAAGGGCATTCAGGAGTTATGCAATCCTGTATGTTGGATTTGCACATTTCCCTTTGGGGGAGATAATTGCTGAAAGATATTGGTTTCAAATTGACCACTGAGTATTCTGAAACTTCACAAAAGATTATCAAACATGTGGGCTATTTACCCAGTAAAGGAATAGGGAAACACCTGCAGGGTAGGACTAGCCCTATAACTGCCCAACAGAGAGAAAGGAATCAGGACCTGGGTTTTCCTTGGGGCCGCTGAGGATGGGTTCCCATTACCTGGAAAAGAGAGGAGCCGGTTTGGGTTCCTCAGTGGCTGCTTTCTTCTGAGAAGCTTCCCGCAGCTAAAGCTGGCTACAAAGCATATACAAACATCACTATTACCTTGGAAGACCCCAATATTTGTGATTAAAAAGAAGTCAGGAAAATGGAGACTGTTGCATGATTTACAATGTATAAATCAACAGATGCAAATCATGGGCCCAGTGCAAGCCAGGCTTCCTCTTTTTTCCCCTCTGCCAGTCTGTTGGCCTGTTGTAGTGATTGATATGAAAGATTGATTTTCCTCCATACCTCTTTGTCCAAGGGATAGTGAAAGGTTTGCTTTTACTGTTCCATCATGCAATCATGAAGAACCTGAGCAACGATATGAATGGGTAGTTTACCACAGGGTATGGCCAATAGCCCATCTATGTGTCAACTTTTTGGGGGCAATGCCATTGCACCAATAAGACAGAGGTTTCCTGCTCTGAAATGCCTCCATTTTATGGATGATATCCTTTTAACTTCAATGAATGAAGAGATTTTAGATTTAGCATATGGAAATTTAGTTAAATTGCTAGAAGGTAGGGGATTGATTATTGCCCTGGAAAAGGTACAAAAGGGCAGTCTTGTAAATTATTTAAGAGCAAAAGTAAGTCCTTATACCATTATCCCCCAGAAGGTTGAATTGAGGAAAGATAATCTTAAGACTCTTAATGATTTTCAAAAATTACTAGGCGATATTAATTGGGCCATATGTTATTTAAAATTACCAAATTATTAATTAAAACCATTGTATAATACTTTAGTTGGGGATTCGGCCTTGGGTTCTCCTAGACAATTGACTGATGAAGCAAGGGAAGCTTTAAAGGAGGTTGAAAAAGTATTACAGGGCGCAATTTTACATCGATGGAAGGAGGGTGGAGACATTGTGCTATGCATTCTAGCCATCTACATGGAGCCCACAGGATTGTTGTGGCAAGAAGGCCCTCTGCTTTGTGTTTATCCCAAGGCTTCTCCAGCTAGATCAGTAGAGAATTATCCTACAGCAGTTGCATGTTTAGCCCTGAATGGGATCCAACAGTGCATACAATTTTTTGGTGTTTCCCCACCCTCGATCATAGTGCCCTATACAGGTCAGCTGATGAAGATCTTGTGTTGCACTGTGGATGCATGGGCTATATTACACTGTGGATTCCATGGAGAGATAGATAATCATTATCCAGAACAGTCTTTGCTGTCCTTCTTTAAAGAACATCCCGTGATCTTTCTATGGTTACCTCCAGTGTTCCTATACAGGGGGCGCCATACATATTTTACAGATGGATCCAAAAATGGCTGTGGAGTTTATGTGATTAACAATCAAGAGCCAATATTGTATCAATATCAACCCGGCTCTCCACAAATAACTGAACTCAAAATTGTTCCTTTGACTTTAATTTGCTCTCTGATTCAACGTATTTGTTAATGCATTTAAGATATTAGAAGTGGTTGGCCCTATTAAAATTAGCATCACGGTATGGCAGCTGCTGAGGAAACTTCAGGAATTGATCTGGAAAAGAGGTCACAAGTTTTTTGTCCAACATATTAGAGCTCATAAAGGTTTGCCTGCTCCTCTCAGTGAGTGAAATGATCTTGTGGATAGATGTACCCGAATGGAGTTCATCTTCTTAAGCTCATCATTGGATCAAGCACGACAATCTCATCAACAATATCATGTGCCTACTAAGACCTTAGAGCAGAAGTTTCATCTGTCTTGTGCAGATGCTCGACAGATAGATTTAGGATGTCAACAGTGTATCACTTTTCACCATGGACCTAGTGTCGGGGTTAATCCTAGAGGCCTCTTGCCCCTAAAGATTTGGCAAATGGATGTAACTTACATATCTGGATTTGGGACTCTAAAATACATTCATGTTTCTGTGGATACTTGTTGAGGAGTCATTCATGCTACCCCTATGAGTGGAGAAAATGCACGCAATGTTATTGGACACTGCCTATAAGCCTGGGCTGCTTGGGGAAAGCCTCAACATTTAAAAACTGATAATGGCCCAGCATAAACTGCCAAATCTTTCAAATCCTTTTATAAACAGATGGATGTGCAGTTGAGCCATGGCCTGCCGTATAATCCCCAACGTCAAGGTTTTGTTGAGCAAGCACATCGTACCTGAAGGAATGCGTAATTAAACAAAAAGGGGGAATAGGCCATGGTAGAACCCAAAGGGAACAAATATCCTTAGCCCTTTTTACACTTATTTTTTTTTTATTTTGGATGATGATGGCCTTTCTGCCACTGACCGACATCAGTGTCGAGCGGGCACACAGAAAGGTTATGTGAAATGAAAAGACATGATCACTGGCTTGTGGCATGGGCCAGATCCCGTGTTGGCATGGGCAAGAGGGTCTGTTTGTGTATTTCCTCAGGACCAGCAAGATCTGTTGTGGGTCCCTGAAATATTGACCAGGAGGTACAACAAGAATGAAGATCCTGCTGCTGCTCACACTTCTCGGTGACCCAAATGCTGGTCCAAATGGAACCCCTCTGGGGGATATTATCGGTGTTCCCGAGACTCATGACGATACATCATGACTTTTAAATCCACTCCTCTAATTTGTCTAAAAAGTAGTCAAGTTATCTTCTAGGTAATTGGACAGGAGAATTCGATTTCTTAATGGATCAGCTACATGTAGCCATCCTGACCGTGAACTCCACATGTGCAGATGCTAGACTGGCTACGGGATTGTCATATGGATTGAGGCTGCTATGAATCATGTGAGGAATGTGCGGGTATGGGAATCCTAGCTGGACTCTTGCTCCTAGTCTCCCTAGTGCGCCTGTGTTGTCTCTGTTGAATGAGGTTTGTTCAGAGGCGGCACGCGGTTATGGTGGTACAGGTATTTGCAGCCATTAAATCAGGACAGTCCCCTCAAGCCTGGCTTACGGTCATTCAGAAGTCCTTGTTGTACCTCACGCCTGAGTATGTATGAGTGACCCTGCCCAGTGACGGGCAACCTCCCTTCTACCTAAGGCATGGGACCTTGTGGGAGACGAGGTGTCCTAAGACTGCTTTAATGAACAGATGATCCTAAGACGGTTGGATGGGTCGCCACGCTCAGGGGTGCTTTTGCCTGCTTGATTAATTAAACAATAAGGGGGAACTATAGGCAGTTGCGATATGGTGCGCCTCAAAGATGGTGCTGGTTTCCGCCTTCCACCCTCCCAATGGTGCGTGCTCCTTGTAGTAAGGAAGTCCTTATTTGGCTATGCCTGCCTAGCCTCCCAGCTTCCGCATAGTGAGAGCCGATCTTCATGACGCACATAGCTTGCTGTGATTGACCAGCAGTAGCTATTTAAGTGTGCTCCGGGGTTTCCCCGGGGTCAGAAGATTGTATCAAGGTTCCTGAATAAAACTGCTTGAGGAAGATCTTCGTTGGTCCTGTCTTCCTTGCTGGTCGAGTTAGGGTCTTGGCATGGGTAGAAAAGATTTAGAAACATGGTGTGTAGGAGATTCCTCTAGATAATATTTTTATTCTATATGTCACAGGTTCATTCTTGTGACATACAATTCAATTTTCTAGGGTTTCTGTTTCTCAAAGGTCAGTATTTTCCCTACTGACCTTGAATAGAATGAATTTTGTATTTCAATTTCTTATTGTAAGTTCCTTGATAAGGGACTTTGTAAATATTCCTCAACGTGTACTCAAAAATTTTGTTTTCCAATTCCATTTTCTGCAATGATTTTGGTCACAAGTGGGTCCAGCTATAGAGTGAGTATAACAGTGTAAATACTGTGTAGCTACTTCAAATGATAAACTCCCAAATCCTTATTTTATCGAAAAATTACCAGACATCAGGAAAGCAAAGGACAACATGGACTATTGAGTTAGGTTTCTTATCCCATTTGATATCAGTACTACACTATGTAGCTTCCAGTGTTCCCACAGCCAGAGTTGAGGGTTTAGGATGTATTACCATGATTCTTTGTTCAGGCCAATCCTAAGATACTGGATGATGTACAGGGAGAAACGTGGCTTGAGGAGCAGTTAAATGTCTACTTCAATAGGTTCACAAAAACAGGAGGGAGTCTATTTGAAATTGTCATTTGTGAATTCTACATTCTTGACATAGTTGGGCAGAATCCATGTTAACATTCCACTTAACCACATAGGTGTAGGAGCCACCAAAATCATATGTATACTGTAGAGGGCCGCAATAACATTCGCCACCACTAGATGGCACTGGCTTCCTCTGCGCCCCATGAGGAAGGCCGAGCTAGACAAGATGGCGCCGGACTTCGCGGCGCCAGCCGACTTCCTTTCAGGAAGTTAACTGTGTGGGCATGTGCAAGAATGCCTTTGTGCCAGGTCTTTGCCCACTCCGGGGCGTGCCTGATGAGATCATGAGTAGGCGACCAATCAGGTGTGAATGTGCCTCACTAGGGTGTATATAAGCGTGCCATGCTGGCGCGCGGGGCTTCCTCCTTAAGATATCAATAAAGTTTGGTCGCAGCTAGGATTCCTATATCCACACGTGTTTTCTTGCTGGCGAGGTGGCATGTGGGACAGTATACATCAGCCAACGAAACTAGATAAGATTGATGAAGGTAAGAAGTGCATTCTGCCAGGAACCTGAAAAAGTTATTTCCTGAGAGACACAGATACAGCATGTCAAATACAGAAGTGAATTCTAGTAGCAAACCAGTGAACTGAAAACGGAACTCTTTTTGGTAGATTTTGAAAAAGGATTAGAAGAGCTGAAGGTAATTTCAACCCCATTAGAACAGCAATGCCAGTGAACCAGAGTTTCTCATACTATACCAGTATACAGAGAAAGGACATGGACTGAGCTATGGCTCCAAATGCACATGTGGCCGACTATAGCCTTTTTGGGCAACATTGGAAAGAGAAGCCCTTGTCCTCCCTTGTACATCTTTCAGTTAAAGGGAATGTCATGCGGGAGAAAGGCTGGTTAGAGAAGAAGGAAAATGTGAATGGGTAAGGATCTTATGGGCAGTAAACTGGGAAAGGAAATTACATTTGAAATGTAAATATAGAAACATCCAGTTAAATAACGTAATAAAATTTGCTAAAAAATAAAAAAAAATGAATGTTATAAAAGAAAGAAAAAGCTGCCAAGTAATCACACATATTGACTCGTAAATTTGAAGTGGTAGTCAGGGTAAACTAGTGGAAAGACTGAGATGGTGAAGTCTCAACTAGAATCTCTTCTTTCCCAGATGTCAGTGTCAGAGACAAACTGCACTATAGGAATCCAAAGCATGGAGGAGTTTACACTGAGCTGAGGAGACAATACTTGTCTTTGCTTTGTTTCTTTGGACCTTTTTCTTCAGGGCAAAAAGAGTAAAGCCATGAGCTCTGAGGGGAACAGCTGTGCCCTTCCCAACAACTGGCTTTTGTAATGAAGTAATTGATTATATAAACTCTCTGACTTCCAGGAACCACATCAAGCAGGGAAGTCCAGATGATTCTGAGAGGATCGCAGCTCCTGATTACCATGTGTGGAAGGCTCAGATCAAGGCTATTTCTTCAGCGAACCCACTCAATCCGTACCCAAGACACACCGAGCTTTCCCATGGACCACTTATTTGTTCCTTTTTTTATAGAAAGACAGAAGTCCAGCTTCCTTCTCTTTTATCTCCCTCCCAAATGGCTATTTAGCTGGAATAAGAGTTCAATGAGTTAACCCTAGAGATCCTCAAACAATATCCAAGAGGCAGATGCAGTCACGACAACACTGTGACATCACAGAAAAGCTAGGGCTCTCCAGGTTACAAGAGATTTTTCATGGAGGGCCTAATGATGATGTCACTGAGAACCGCCATGTCCTACCTGCTGAACAGCTTTCCTTACACTGACCAGATTTGAGGGTGCCCTTTCCAGGAGTGTCTCCTGTGACACAGTGGAAACCTTTACGTACTATATATCTCTAAAGCTAGAGACCTCTCTTTGCTTCATTAGTACTTACATGATCGGAATAGAGAGTGTTGGTCAGGGGCTCGGTATGTATAAAAAAGATCTAGGAACATGGGGTGGAGGAGATTCTTCGGGATAAAAATTCCACTCCCAGGTCCATTCCTGTGACAGACAGTTCAAATTCCTGGGTTTTCTCTGTTTCCCAAAGTCCAATATTTTCCCTCCAGACGTTTAGTTGAATGAATATTGTATTACATTTTCTTATTGTACTTTCTTTGAAAGGGGACTTTATATATATTCCTGAATGTGAACTCAAAAATTCTGTTTTCCAATTTTATTTTTTGCAATGATATTGGCAATAAAGTGGGCCCAGCTAAAGCGTGAATATAACAGTATAAATATTGTATACCTACTTCAAATGATAATCTCCCAAATCCTTATTTTATACAAAAATCACCAGCCATCAGTAAAGCAAAGGACAACATGGACCCTAGAATGCGGTTCTGAATTTCTTTTCGTCTTGAAAAATTTTGCGTAGAAAGTTTTGTGGGTGTATTTCTGTCTTTATCCCTCCACTGGTGTCCTTCCGGGCTACAGGAGTTGGCCTCCTCATGTTCCATATCACCAACGTAAGTCACATCTTAGGTCACCCCATTGATTCGTGGGTCCCTCCCTTATCCAGGTCTCTTTCTCTTCATGGAGGTTTCTCCCACCTCCTCATCTCTAAAAGTTTAAGATTTCCTTTCCTTCTCCTGACTATCGGGTCGTATCTCCTGTCCTTCCCACACAGGATCCATTCTCCTCTCCCTTCCTTCTCCCATTTAGTTCCTTCCCTCAATCTGCCTCCAGGACTATTTTATTCCCCATTCACATGAGAGTCAATCATATGCACTTGGGCCTTTCTTCTTGTTTATCTTCTTTGTATCTATGAGCTTTGTGGAGGACGTCCAGTAGTTTATGGATAATATTACTTATAATTGAGCAATTTCAACAACCCTGCTGGATCATATTTTTATAGTAGCATGTCAACATTGAAAATTATAATTTAGTATGAGTGAATGTTGGGAGGAGCAAATTTAAGTAAAAAGCAACTTAAAACATAAATCAAAACACAGATTTTACCAGTTGACATTCTTATAAAAATAATACTCGACTACCATGAGTAATTATTGTCTCACAGGTGATTTTTTAAATGATACCAATATTTGGCAGGCAAATGATGTTTTATCAAATAATTATGGATAATATGACTAAGATCAAATAAGATAAATATATTGTTTCATTTTGATATCACTTGCTGGCATTTTTCCTCAAACATGATATACAATATAGCATTAAACATTATGGTATATTCGTTTTAAATTTTAATATTTATTTTAACCTAACCTATAAAGTAACAGGCTGCCTTATGTTATTTTTGCAGACATTCAACCTCATCCTCGCTTCCTCAGTTCTTTGTTCCCCCCTGCCCTAGGACCCTCACCACTTATACTAGTGTCTCTTCATTATTCTTACTTCTACATTCATATCCCACATGTTCAATATCTTCCATACCACACCCTTTAAAACCCTACTCTCTAATCTCTGCGACCTATACCCGCTAAGTTAACTCAAACCACCCACAGCTTCACATAAATACAAGTATATGAAAATGAGATGCTATTATCTACATGAGAAAGAACACATGGTATGTGCCTTTCTGAGTCTTTGTTTCCTTACTCAGTATATTTTCTAGTTACATCTATTTTCCTGAAACCATCATAGTTTAGTTTTCCTGGGGCTGAATGAAATACGATTGTGTACATTGTCACATTCTTATGTATCTAGGTATCAATGAACATTCCTTACTATTCTCAATAAAACAGCAATAGATTTCTTTGTGAAAAATGATGAGAAACCGAAGATAGAGAAGTCAAGATTAATTACTGACAAACTAAGAAAAGATTTCCACAGATAAATTTTGTGGCTATGTTAACTAGATCAGTGTTTGTTAACGTTAATAAAGGATGTGGTATTTATAATGTTTTAATACTAATTAAAATTGTAGAATGTTCAATACTTTAGAGAATGCTTATAAAATTGTCCATCACTAAGTGATATTTCCACTAAAAATTTAATCTTTTTATAAAATATTTTGGTTATATATATATATATATATATATATGTATATATGCATGTATATATATATATACATATACATATATATTGAAAATAAAGAACATTAAGAAGTTACTGTCATAAAATTCAATAACAACACCAAAGACCGGTTATATGAATTAAAAACGGACTAGGAGTTATTGAAAACCTCTCCAGTTAAATTAAGAGACTTAGAAAAGAGATAGCCTGGACCACCACGGCCTAAAACTGGTCTTCAATAACAATAAGGGAAGAATGCCCACATATACGTGGAAATTGAACAATGCTCTACTCAATGATAACCTGGTCAAGGAAGAAATAAAGAAAGAAATTAAAAACTTTTTAGAATTTAATGAAAATGAAGGTACAACATACCCAAACTTATGGAACACAATGAAAGCTGTGCTAAGAGGAAAACTCATAGCGCTGAGTGCCTGCAGAAAGAAACAGGAAAGAGCATATGTCAGCAGCTTGACAGCACACCTAAAAGCTCTAGAACAAAAAGAAGCACATACACCCAGGAGGAGTAGAAGGCAGGAAATAATCAAACTCAGAGCTGAAATCAACCAAGTAGAAACAAAAAGGACCATAGAAAGAATCAACAGAACCAAAAGTTGGTTCTTTGAGAAAATCAACAAGATAGATAAACCCTTAGCCAGACTAATGAGAGGACACAGAGAGTGCGTCCAAATTAACAAAATCAGAAATGAAAAGGGAGACATAACTACAGATTCAGAGGAAATTCAAAAAATCATCAGATCTTACTATAAAAACCTATATTCAACAAAACTTGAAAATCTTCAGGAAATGGACAATTTCCTAGAAAGATACCAGGTATCGAAGTTAAATCAGGAACAGATAAACGAGTTAAACAACCCCATAACTCCTAAGGAAATAGAAGCAGTCATTAAAGGTCTCCCAACCAAAAAGAGCCCAGGTCCAGACGGGTTTAGTGCAGAATTCTATCAAACCTTCATAGAAGACCTCATACCAATATTATCCAAACTATTCCACAAAATTGAAACAGATGGAGCACTACCGAATTCCTTCTACGAAGCCACAATTAGTCTTATACCTAAACCACACAAAGACACAACAAAGAAAGAGAACTTCAGACCAATTTCCCTTATGAATATCGATGCAAAAATACTCAACAAAATTCTGGCAAACCGAATCCAAGAGCACATCAAAACAATCATCCACCATGACCAAGTAGGATTCATCCCAGGCATGCAGGGATGGTTTAATATACGGAAAACCATCAACGTGATCCATTATATAAACAAACTGAAAGAACAAAACCACATGATCATTTCATTAGACGCTGAGAAAGCATTTGACAAAGTTCAACAACCCTTCATGATAAAAGTCCTGGAGAGAATAGGAATTCAAGGCCCATACCTGAACATACTAAAAGCCATATACAGCAAACCAGTTGCTAACATTAAACTAAATGGAGAGGAACTCGAAGCAATCCCACTAAAATCAGGGACTAGACAAGGCTGCCCACTCTCTCCCTACTCATTCAATATAGTTCTTGAAGTTCTAGCCAGAGCAATCAGACAACAAAAGGAGGTCAAGGGGATACAGATCGGAAACGAAGAAGTCAAAATATCACTGTTTGCAGATGATATGATAGTGTATTTAAGTGATCCCAAAAGTTCCACCAGAGAACTACTAAAGCTGATAAACAACTTCAGCAAAGTGGCTGGGTATAAAATTAACTCAAATAAATCAGTAGCCTTCCTCTATACAAAAGAGAAACAAGCCAAGAAAGAAATTAGGGAAACGACACCCTTCATAATAGACCCAAATAATATAAAGTACCTCGGTGTGACTTTAACCAAGCAAGTAAAAGATCTGTACAATAAGGACTACAAGACTCTGAAGAAGGAAATTGAAGAAGACCTCAGAAGATGGAAAGATCTCCCATGCTCATGGATTGGCAGGATTAATATAGTAAAAATGGCCATTTTACCAAAAGCAATCTACAGATTCAATGCAATCCCCATCAAAATACCAATCCAATTCTTCAAAGAGTTAGACAGAACAATTTGCAAATTCATCTGGAATAACAAAAAACCCAGGATAGCTAAAGCTATCCTCAACAATAAAAGGACTTCAGGGGGAATCACTATCCCTGAACTCAAGCAGTATTACAGAGCAATAGTGATAAAAACTGCATGGTATTGGTACAGAGACAGACAGATAGGCCAATGGAATAGAATTGAAGACCCAGAAATGAACCCACACACCTATGATCACTTGATTTTTGACAAAGGAGCCAAAACCATCCAATGGAAAAAAGATAGCATTTTCAGCAAATGGTGCTGGTTCAACTGGAGGGCAACATGTAGAAGAATGCAGATCGATCCATGCTTATCACCCTGTACAAAGCTTAAGTCCAAGTGGATCAAGGACCTCCACATCAAACCAGACACACTCAAACTAGTAGAAGAAAAACTAGGGAAGCATCTGGAACACATGGGCACTGGAAAAAAATTCTTAAACAAAACACCAATGGCTTACGCTCTAAGATCAAGAATCGACAAATGGGATCTCATAAAACTACAAAGCTTCTGTAAGGCAAAGTACATGGTGGTCAGGACAAAACAGCAACCAACAGATTGGGAAAAGATCTTTACCAATCCTACAACAGATAGAGGCCTTATATCCAAAATATACAAAGAACACAAGAAGTTAGACCGCAAAATAGGGAAACAAATAACCCTATTAAAAAATGGGTTTCAGAGCTAAACAAAGAATTCACAGCTGAGGAATGCCGAATGGCTGAGAAACACCTAAAGAAATGTTCAACATCTTTAGTCATAAGGGAAATGCAAATCAAAACAACACTGAGATTTCACCTCACACCAGTGAGAATGGCTAAGATCAAAAACTCAGGAGACAACAGATGCTGGCGAGGATGTGGAGGAAGAGGAACACTCCTCCATTGTTGGTGGGATTGCAAACTGGTACAACCATTCTGGAAATCAGTCTGGAGAATCCTCAGAAAATTGGACATTGAACTGCCTGAGGATCCAGCTATACCTCTCTTGGGCATATACCCAAAAGATGCCCCAACATATAAAAAAGACACGTGCTCCACTATGTTCATTGCAGCCTTATTTATAATAGCCAGAAGCTGGAAAGAACCCAGATGCCCTTCAACAGAGGAATGGATACAGAAAATGTGGTACAGCTACACAATGGAATATTACTCAGCTATCAAAAACAACGACTTTATGAAATTCGTAGGCAAATGGTTGGAACTGGAAAACATCATCCTGAGTGAGCTAACCCAATCACAGAAAGACATACATGGTATGCACTCATTGATAAGTGGCTATTAGCCCAAATGCTTGATTACCCTAGATGTCTAGAGCAAATGAAACTCAAGACGGATGATCAAAATGTGAATGCTTCACTCCTTCTTTAAAAGGGGAACAACAATACCCTTGGCAGGGAAGAGAGAGGCAAAGATTAAAACAGAGACTGAAGGAACACCCATTCAGAGTCTGCCCCACATGTGGCCCATACATATACAGCCACCCAATTAGACAAGATGGATGAAGCAAAGAAGTGCAGACCGACAGGAGCCGGATGTAATTCGCTCCTAAGAGACACAGCCAGAATACAGCAAATACAGAGGCGAATGCCAGCAGCAAACCACTGAACTGAGAATAGGACCCCCGTTGAAGGAATCAGAGAAAGAACTGGAAGAGCTTGAAGGGGCTCGAGACTCCATATGTACAACAATGCCAAGCAACCAGAGCTTCCAGGGACTAAGCCCCTAACCAAAGACTATACATGGACTGACCCTGGACTCTGACCTCATAGGTAGCAATGCATATCCTAGTAAGAGCACCAGTGGAAGGGGAAGCCCTGGGTCCTGCTAAGACTGGACCCCCAGTGAACTAGACTGGTGGGGGGAGGGCGGCAATGGGGGGAGGTTGGGAGGGGAACACCCATAAGGAAGGGGAGGGGGGAGGAGGATGTTTGCTCAGATACCGGGAAAGGGAATAACACTTGCAATGTATATAAGAAATACTCAAGTTAATAAAAAAAAAATATAGAAAAAAAAAAAAGAAAAAAGAAAGCCAATGAATTTGACTTGATTTTTTTTTTCCCTGACAGAAATAAGTGTTCTCCCTGCATGGTTACACTGGTGTCTGAGTCATCTGTAATAAAACCCACTACTATTAAGATCACAGTCACAGGAACTATGACAAATAGCAAATCACAGGACAAGCATCACAGTTGGCCAAGCCTTTTCTGCAGCTTTATTGAAGTATAATTTACATACTTAAAAAATCCATTTATTTTAAGTGTGTAATTTAATGATTTTAAAGAAAAAATTATAGCTTCCTTCCCTTTTTTAATACTCATTTCCCACTAGTTCATATGATATCGAAGTCTATTAAAAACACAGAAGTGAAGTCAGGAGAAGGACCAGAGCGGAAAGCAGGAGGTTCTTGATTTGCTAAGACGACAGATACATTGGCAGAATCTTCTGGATAAAACCACTTGGAAACATTGGGTCTTCTCTTAGCATGCAGCCTCCAGACAAAGAGTTTAAAGGATTTAGTCATGGGTCCACCTACATCAAATCCGTACCTGACCTGGTATGGACAGCATCACTTTTGGCCACTTTCATGTTAATCACATTCATCACTCTTACAAGTTGCCTAGCAACTCACATAGTAAACAAACTTATTTTGGTTTATGATTTCATAGCTTTTGGTCCATGGTCACATAACCATGAAAGGGTCACGATAGAGCTCAACTGCTAACCTCACTGTCATCCAAGAAGCACCAACACAGGAAGAGACCAAGTACAAAAAAACACCCTCCAAGACATGTCCCAAATGACCAAGTCCCTTAATTTCCTATCTCCTCGTTTCCTGCCACCTTCATACACATCCATCAACAGATGAACTCATGGATTACAGCCGACAGGGTCCAATCGATTTTCGTAGTCCCACCTTTGAACAATGTACTGGGACAATGTGTATCTTAAACCCATAGGGTAGGCCAGAAGGTTGTGTCAGAGGTCTAAACGTCACCTCACACTAGAAACAGCTGGGTAGGTTTCTCAACATCCCCTATTTCTTTCTGGGACTGAGCTACACCATGTCTGCATTGCAGCATTTTGTCTGGGGTGAGATACCGTCAGCAGTCAAGTGTAAAGACGCCCCCCACCATGTGTGTGCTTGAATGTAAAATGGGACATCTATAATATAGACACACACGCATATACACAGACTCACAGAGAGAGGCCAAAAGGGAAGGAGTTGAGTCTTAGGAACCCTCAAAGAAGAGGTAGTGGAAATACAAGATACAGATGTCAGCGAGAACCAGAACAAATCAGTGTCTTCTATACATGACAGGACCACTATCCCTCAGCCCTAGCTGACAGGAAAGGGAGAGTCAGTTTCCTACAAAGATATAGCTGGTGATAAGCTGGCCAGGATCTAGGGGCTTGCCCAAGGCCCATGAATTTATGGGCAGCATAAATGACTTGAGTGGGTTATTACAGAGGGCAGAAAGGGAGCTTGAATTTGGAAAAGGGGATTAGGTGTAGATGGATCTGGGAGGAGTTAGCAAGAGACATGAGAAGTAAATTCTATCATTATATAATATACAAAGTTCTCAAGGAACTAATAAAAGTGGTTTTTAAAGTACCATATCTGTACTGAACACGTACAAACCATTTTTCTTGTCATCTCCTAAATAACAGCCCCTCATGATTTCATTTCATTAAGTATAAAAGTAATTCAGAGATTATTTAAAATGTAGGAGGGTCTGGGGAGATGGCAGAGGGGTAAAGCCAAGTGTGTGGTCACACATGCAAACACCAGTGCTTGGTATGGGAACAGGAGGATGACCGGGGCTTCCTGACAGTGAGCCTCACCTCAGGTTCAGCAAGGGACCCTGTGATAAGGGAATACAGTAGGTAGTGAAAGAGCAGGACACGCTCCACCCTCCCCAAGCCTCTGCACTTACATGTCTCTATGCACACACGCACACACACACACACACACACACACACACACACACACACACACACACATAAATATGACTAGAGTATATAAGATGCTTGCATAGGTTATATGCAAATACAATGTCGTTTTAGACAAGGAACCTGAGGACTTTTAGATCATTGGGAGTCTTGGGGCCAACTCTCAGCGGTCACGATATATCTCCGTATTGTGCAAACGAAACCTTTTTGAGTGTTTGTCAGTAAGTCCACACAGTTCTCCTCCTTTAGGTTCCTGAGTATCACAGAGAATTATCTGGAAATACTGAAAACAAATATAAACTCAAGGGTTCATTGGGGTTTCTAGGCTTGCGTTAAAATCATATTTATCACGATTTATTAAATGGAAGGGAAATCTTCAGCTCCCAACAACAATAGACTCAATCATGTTGGCTTCTGTTTTATCCCATTATGAATAGCAATTAATTGCACATTAATAGCTCCCAATTCTTTGAACTAAATCAGGTTGAAGGGATTTGTTTCCGTACAAATAAGTAACCCCTATGTGGATAATAAAGTAGAAAGGGGGGGTATAATGCCTTTGTCTTATGAGGGAGTGATGGCTTGATTTTAAACTTGTTATACAAATAACCCTATCCTCTGAGAAATGATATGTAATGATAAAATATACTTCCAAATGGGATGGACACTCATTACTTGATTTCTTTTAAAAGAAAAAAAGAAAACATACTTTAGGATTTTGAATAAGTGTGACCGTCAGAGGTTCAAATACTTGAATGTGTTTGGTTTCCAGTTGGTGGATTGTTTAGAAAGGATTGGGAGTTGTGTTTTAGTTAAAAGAGATGTGTCAATGGGAGGTGGGGGCCTTGAGATTTCAAAAGCCCAACAGGCTTCTCTCTCTCTCCCTCCCTCCATCCCTCCCTCCATCCCTCCCTCTCCCTCTCTCTCCCTCTCCCTCTCTCTCCCTCTCCTTCTCTCTCCCTCTCCCTCTCTCTCCCACCCTCCCTCTCCCTCCCTCTCTCCCTCTCTCTTTGTCTCTGTCTCTGTCTCTCTTCCTCTCTGTCTGTCTGTCTGTCTGTCTGTCTGTCTGTCTGTCTGTCTGTCTCTCTCTCTCTCTCTCTCTCATCTGGGGAGCAGGATGTGAGCTCTCAGGATCTACTCCAGCCAGGCCTGCCTGCCTGCCAGCCTGCTGTCATGGTGTCTACCACGATGGTCCACGGACTCACCCTCTGAAACTGTAAGATGGCAATTAAATGTTTCCTGTCATACATTGATTTGGTCACGGTGTCTCTTCACAGCAATAGAACAGTAACTAAGGCACACATCTTCCTGTGTATTTTTCTAATACTTCTATATTTATTTCATTAATGTTACCTGTTGTCCATTGAACAGTTTTATGAATAATTTACAAGTTCAAAGAGAAATAGTGACAAATGGGAGTGGCACTGCTAGGGGGTGTGGCCTTGTTGGAGTGGGTGTGGCCTTGTTGGAGTAGGTGTGTCACTGTGGGGCGTGGGCTTTAAGACCCTAACCCTAGCTGCCTGGAAGCCAGTCTTCTAGCAGCCTTCAGAGGAAGATGTAGAATGCTCAGCTCCTCCTGCACCATGCCTGCCTAGATGCTGCCATGTTGTGCCTTGATGATAATAGACTGAACCTAAGAATGTGTGATTCAGACTGGGAAATGCAGGTTTGTCCATATAGAAGAGTATGCTTTTTACCGTCTAGAACCACTTAAAATTAAACTTATTGGCCAAGTAACAGCATTTCAGTTTGCAAAACACTAGCTGTGTTTATCTTAAAAGTCAACTTCCGAAAAGCTTTTCCCGCTTGGTACGAGCAGATTTCGCCTAAGAATGTGTAATTCACACTGGGAAATGCATTTTTTGTCTATATTGAAAAGTATGCTTTTTACCGTCTAGAACCACTTAAAATTAAACTTACTGGCCAAGTAACAGCATTTCACTTTGCATAACACTAGCTGTGTTACCTTCACAGTCAATTTCTTACAAGCTTTTCCCTCTTGGACTGAGCAGATTTCGCCTAAGAATGTGTGATTCAGATTGGGAAACACAGGTTTTGTCCATATAGAAGAGTATGCTTCTTACCATCTAGAAACACTTGAAATTAAACTTATTGGCCAAGTAACAGCATTTCACTTTGCAAATCACTAGCTGTGTGTTTATGTTCAAAGTCAACTTCTTACAAGCTTTTCCCCCTTTGACCGAACAGAATTTGCCTAAGAATGTGTGACTCAGACTGGGAAACTCATGTTTTGTCTATATAGAAAAGTATGCTTCTTACCGTCTAGAACCACTTAAAATTAAACTTATTGGCCAAGTAACAGCATTTCATTTTGCAAAGCACTAGCTGTGCGTTTATCTTTAAAGTCAACTTCTTAAAAGCTTTTACCACTGGACTGAACAGATTTCGCCTAAGAATGTGTGATTCAGACTGGGAAACGCATGTTTTTTCCATATAGAAGAGTATGCTTCTTACAGTCTAGAAACACTTAAAATTAATCTTATTGGCCAAGTAATAGCATTTCACTTTGCAAATTACTAGCTTGTTGTAGAGAGCGGCGTGGAGAAAAAAAGATGGCGCCGACATCCAGCCTTGTCTAGATATAAATGACTTACTGCGCATGTGCAGGCTTTTCCCCTTGCTAGGGCTTCCTCTAGTGGTGAACAGCGGTACTGCACATGTGCGGTTTATGCACCAGGTGTCAGTTGACCGTTAATATGCTAATGAGGTGATTCATTCTCCGCCAATCCCTGGAGGACAAGTAGTGGGGTGATCCATGCCCCACCAATCCCTGAGAGATAATTACCAAACTATTGTCTATATAAGCTGAGCGATTTTGCTGTTCAGGGTCCCTGTTCAAGAGAGCTGTAACACGGAGAAGAGCTGTAACACAGAGAAGAGATGTAACACAGTAAAGGCATGTTCGCAGAAGAATCCTATTGCCGTGGGTTCTTGCTGGTGGGACATTAGGCGCGCGACAAGTGGTGCTGAAACCCGGGAACCAACATCGCCGGTGCCGAGGGAACCCTTCAGTGTGCTGAAGAGGATTCAGAACTTCGAGAAGGTAAATTAAAAGGCAAGCTCCGAGAGGCATGCCCCTTTTTGGATTTAGTCTTGCCATGGAGGGATTGTTGCTCGTTTTTATAGTGACTGTTGTCTTCTTTCTAGTTGTGTTAAAATGTGAGGACATAGTCAAGGCAGGACAGAACATTCAAGAGAGAATGTCAGAAACGGAGCAGAGTGAGAAATTAGGAGCGCGCAAAAAGAAAAAGGTTACTAAAACAGAAGTGAAAGAGATACAAAAAGCTGAAGAAATGCCGCTGGAGGAAAAAATAGGCGTACCCCGGAGGACGAAGTACAAGTCATCCGGAGAGGATACTTTGTATCCATTAAAAGAATTAGAAGCCTTAGAACTGGCTGGCAGTGACTCTGAGCAAGAGTTGTCAGAGTCTGAGGAGGAGGAATTAGAGGAAGAGGGAGCCATATAAGAGGAAGAAAGATATGGGCCTAGGTGGAGAGCCACTGTGAAGAAACCTAAAGTTATGGGTCCTTTGTGGGCAAGGCTGGTAATTTTGTTTCCTTTTTTTTCTTTGTGTGGGAATGAGAAGCCACTGACGGCAAGCTTAAGCCCGGACCAAAACCTCTTTGGTAAATGGTCCCTGCCTGCTTAGAGGATAAACGATGTGAGGAAGCCCTTAGAGCCGTTAGGACAGGTCAGAGGGTCCTTGCAGAGCAACAAGAAAGTATGTCAGAGGGATAAAAGGTCTCGAAAGAAAAAAAGAAAAGAAAAGGAGATAAAAGGAACAGAGAGAAGGCAGAAAAAATGGGGTCAGTACAGCTTTTGTTGTGGCTCAAGTTGAGGCTATTGCTAGGTATGTGATTAGGCTCTGGAAACCTCACAGAGTCATACTGATCAGATTTGATAGAGGTATACCACCTGAAAATTTATTCAGGAGAATCAAACAAAAAGATAAACTTGAGTGTGCCTACTTGGATTCCTGGTCTCAAGGAGAATTAGTAAGTGACAAGGTGCTTCTCTTAAAAAAAGCAGTTTCAATCAACCCTTGGAGCCTTGCACCTGTAGCTAAGATATGTGTAGCCACTTCAATTTTGTTTTCTGATTGGTTTTAAATGTATAAATATTCTCTACATGCCTTGGTTATGGACTATTGGCTTTTAAGTTATTGGATATGGTTTAAAAAAAGGTCAGTTTCACCACCCTCCTCATGTGGGGATTAACCCTCATGGTCTGATCCCGCTAAAACTTTGGCAGATGGATGTCACACACACATATCTCAATTTGGAAATTTAAAATATGCTCATGTTTCTGTTGATACCTGTTCCGGTATTCTACACGCTACTCTGATGACTGGTGAAAAGGCTTGTAATGCCATTAGCCATTGCTTAGAGGCATGGGCAGCCTGGGGAAAACCTGATAGTCTCAAGACAGACAACAGGCCTGCCTATACTGCAAAGTCCTTTCAGGCATTTTGCCAGACAATGCAGGTCAAACATACAACAGGATTGCCATACAATCCCCAAGGTCAAGGAATTGTGGAAAGGGTACGTCGTACCTTAAAAGAGCTTATACAAACACAAAAAGAGGGAATTGCCAGCAGCCAAACACCAAAAGAACAGCTTTCTTTAGCTCTTTTTACTCTAAATTTCTTAACCCTACTATTACTACTGGGAATGGTAATACAGGTTAATTCGCTCACCCTGTGGGCTATTGCCAGATCCTGGCCAGTACCCGTGCCAGTTCATAGCAATTCTACTGTTTTGAGAATAAGACTGGCAGGCATAATCTCTGGCCTTGGTTTCAGTGGGTGCTGTCCAATGAGCAAGGGGCATATACATCCTTGACCCCCTTTGCTAGGTTGATGGGAGAGAACTTCGTGCTGTATAATGTTTCAGCTACCAGAAAAAGGTGATACCAGGTTGATCAATATTCAATATAATAACCTCTTGGTAAGTAATACTGCCACTAGTACTTCAGTATGTGCTAGATCACCTTTTTTCTGATAAGCACTAATGTAAGCAGTGGTGCTTTAAATTGTAATAGCTCTGATGTAGTCTGCTATTTAGCTGAATGCTGGGATGGCACTAATGACACCGCAGTGATGGTTAAGATTCCCTCCTTTGTGCCAATCCCAGTGGAGGCAAAGCCAGATAGCTTTCCTATTCTTAATTTGCTGAGAGCCAAAAGAGATTTTGGAATTACGGCAGCCATAATTTCAGCCATTGTGCTGTCTGCTGCCGCAGCTACCACAGCTGCAATCGCTATGACCAATCAAATAGAGATGGCTGAGACTGTCAATCAGATTGTAGAAAGAACTGCAGTGGCGCTAGAGATACAAGAAGAATTTAATACCCATTTGGCATCTGTTCTTCTATTAGCCAATCAAAGGATAGATTTAGTTCAAGAACAAATTGAAGCACTGTATCATATGACACAGCTGTCTTGTGTTTCCTCCCTTAGAGGTTTATGCATTACTCCTTTGCGAACTAACTTTTCTCAGCATTCTCAACAGAGCAAAGAAATCTCGAATTATCTAAAAGGAAACTGGTCCATGAAAGCATAGCAACTATCAAGATAATTGCTGATGCAGATTGCTGTCCTCAACAGCACTAGGCTGGACCCCATCACAGTTGAAGACTTTACCTCATGGATTACCAATGCTTTCTCCCTTTTCAAGGAGTGGGAGGGTATGTTTGTCTCGGGGAGCTATTGTCCTCCTGGGATGCGGAGTAGGTCTCTGGCTTATTGGCCGTTTAAAAAGAGAACATGCCAGACACAAAGTGGTTGTTTACCAGGCTATGACCACCATTAAAAAGGGTGCTTCTCCCAACATATGGCTGGCCTCTTTGAAAGATCAAGAGTTTGCCCTTGATCATTTTTGTCACAGTCATGTGGAGTCATTGTATCCAGGGACGGGCAACATTCCTCAAAATCGGACCAACCTAAGACACGGGGCCTGGTGGCGATAGGGTAACTCTATGACGGGTAAGGCCGAGTTTGGATGAGAACGACCTAAGACAGGAACAATGACAAGATTGACGTGACACCCAGATCTAGACCAGTCATTTTATTAAACAAAAAATGGGGAGATTTAGAGAGCAGCGCGGCGAAACAAAGATGGCGCCGACATCCAGCCTTGTCTGGATATAAGCGACTTACTGCACATGTGCAGGCTTGTTCCCTTGCTAGGGCTCCCTCTAGTGGTGAACAGCGGTACTGCACATGTGCGGTTTATGCACCAGGTGTCAGTTGACCGTTAATATGCTAATGAGGTGATTCATTCTCCGCCAATCCCTGGAGGAGAAGTAGTGGGGTGATCCATGCCCCACCAATCCCTGAGAGATAATTAGCATACTGTTGTCTGTATAAGCCGAGCGACTTTGATGCTCGGGGTCCCTGTTCAAGAGAGCTGTAACACTGAGAAGAGCTGTAACACTAAGAAGAGCTGTAACACAGTAAAGGCTTGTTCGCAGAAGAAACCTGTTGCCGCGCGTCGTTCTTGCTGGTGGGACATTAGGCTCGTGACAGCTTGTGTTTATGTTCAAAGTCAACTTGTTACTAGCTTTTCCCTCTTTGACCAAAGAGAATTTTCCTAATAATGTGTGATTCAGAATGCGAAACACATGTTTTGTCTACATAGAAGAGTACAAAACCACTTAAAATTAAACTTATTGACTTAGTAACAGCTAATCAATAAGCAAAACACTAGCTGTGTTTATCTTGAAAGTCAAATTCCTAAAAGCTTTTCCCGCTTGGTACGAACACAATTCGCCTAAGAATGTGTAATACACACTGGGAAATGCATGTTTGTCTATATTGAAAACTATGCTTTTTACCATCTAGAACCACTTAAAATTAAGCTTATTGGCCAAGTAACAGCATTTCCCTTTGCATAACACTAGCTGTGTTACCTTCACAGTCAATTTCTTACAAGCTATTCCGACTTGGACTGAATAGATTTCGCCTAAGAATGTGTGATTCAGACTGGGAAACGCAGGTTTTGTCCATATAGAAGAGTATGCATCTTACCATCTAGAAACACCTAAAATTAAACTTACTGGCCAAGTAACAGCATTTCACTTTGCAAATTACTAGCTGTGTGTTTATGTTCAAAGTCAACTTCTTACAAGCTTTTCCCCCTTTGACCGAACAGAATTTGCCTAAGAATGTGTGATTCAGACTGGGAAACGCAGGTTTTGTCCATATAGAAGAGTATGATTCTTACCATCTAAAACCACTTAAAATTAAACTTATTGGCTTAGTAACAGCAATTCACTTTGCAAAACACTACCTGTGTTTTTATCTTCAAAGTCAACTTCCTATGAGCTTTCCCCCCTTGGAATGAACAGAATTTGCCAAAGAATGAGAGATTCAGGCAGGGAAAACCATGTTTTGTCTATATTGAAAAGTCTGCTTTTTACCCTATAAATCCACTTAAAACTAAAATATTTGCCAAGTAACACCATTCACTTTGCAAATCACTGGTTGTGTGTTTGTCTTCAAAGTCAAATTCCTACAAGCTTTTTCCGTTTGGAACGAACAGAAATCTCCAAAGAATGAGAGATTGAGACTGGGAAAAGCTTTTTTAGTCTATATTCAAAAGTATGCTTTTTACCATCTAGAACCACTTTAAACTAAGCTTAATCTCCAAGTAAGAACAAGTCACTTTGTAAAACACAAGCTGTGTTTTTATCGTCAAATCAACGTCCTACAGACTTTTCCCGGTTGGAAGGAACACCATTTTCCTAAAAATGTGTGATTCAGACTGGGAAAACCAGGTTTTGTCCATATAGAAGAGTCTGCTTCTTACCATCTAGAAACACTTAAAATTAAACTTATTAGCAAAGTAACAGCATTTCACTTTGGATAACACTAGCTGTGTGTTTATATTCAAAGTCAACTTCTTAAAAGCTTTTCCCACTGGACCGAAAAGATTTCACCTAAGAATGTGTGATTCAGACTGGGAAACACAGGTTTTGTCCATATAGAAGTTTATGCTTCTTACCGTCTAGAAACACTTATAAATAAACTTATTGGCCAAGTAATAGCATTTCACTTTGCAAATTACTAGCTTGTGTTTATGTTCAAAGTCAACTTGTTACTAGCTTTTCCCTCTTTGACCAAACAGAATTTGCATAATAATGTGTGATTCAGAATGGGAAATGAATGTTTCCTCTATATAGAAGAGTATAGAACCACTTAAAATTAAACTTATTGGCTTAGTAACAGCCATTCAATTAGCAAAACACTAGCCGTATTTATCTTGAAAGTTAAATTCCTAAAAGCTTTTCCTGCTTGGTATGAACTGAATTTGCCTAAGAATGTGAAATTCACACTGGGAAATGCATGTTTTGTCAATATAGAAATGTATGCTTTTTACGGTCTAGAACCACTTAAAACTAAGCTTATTGGCCAAGTAACAGCACTTCACTTTGCAAAACACTAGCTGTGTGTTTATCTTCAAAGTCAACTTCCTACAACCTTTTCCTGCTGGAACCAACAGAATTCTACAAAGAATGTTCGATTCAGACTGGGAAACCCATGTATTGTCTATATTGAAAAGTGTGCTTTTTACTCTGTAGAACCACTTAAAACTAAGCTTATTCACCAAGTAACAGCCATTCACTTTGCAAATCACTAGCTTTTTATTCAGCTTCAAAGTCAAATTCCTACAAGCTTTTCCTGCTTAAAAGGAACAGAATTCATCAAGAATGAGATTGAGACTGGGAAAAGGATTTTTAGTCTATATAGAAAAGTATGCTTTCTACCATCTAGAACGACTTAAAACTAAGCTTAATCACCAAGTAAGAACAATTCACTTCGTAAAACAAAAAAAAGGCTGTTTTTTTTATATTCAAAGTCAACTTCTTACAAGCTTTTCCCGCTAGGAACGAATAGAATTCACCAAAGAATGTTCGATTCAGACTGGGAAAACCATGTTTTGTCTATCTTGAATAGTCTGCTTTTTACTCTCTAGAACCACTTAAAACTAATCTTATTCGCCAAGTAACACCTTTCACTTTGCAAATCACTAGCTGTGTGTTTATCTTCAAAGTCAATTTCCTACAAGCTTTTCCCGCTTGGAACGAACAGAATTCGCCTGAGAATGTGTGAGTTAGACAGGGAAATGCACTTTTTTTCTATATAGAAAAGTATGCTTTTTACCTTCTAGGACCTTTTAAAACAAAGCTTATTGGCCAAGTAACAGCAATTCACTTTGCAAAACACTAGCTGTGTGTCTATCTTCAATGTCAACTTCCTACAAGCTTTTCCTGCTTGGATGAACAGAATTCGCCCATGAATGAGAGATACAGACTGGGAAAACCATGTTTTGTCTATACTGAAAAGTCTGCTTTTTACCGTCTAGCACCACTGAAAACTAAATGTATTGGCCAAGTAACAACAATTCACTTTCCAAAACACCAGCTGTGTGTTTATCTTCAACGTCAAATTCCTACAAGATTTTCTCGCTTGGATTGAACAGAATTCCCCAAAGAATGAGATCCAGACTGGGAAAACCATGTTTTGTCTATATTGAAAACTCTGCTTTTTTCCCGTTAGAACCACTTAAAACTTAGCTTATTGGCCAAGTAACAACATTCAATTTGCCAAACACTAGCAGTGTGTTTATCTTGAAAGTCAACTTCCTACAAGCTTTTCCCTCTTGGAAAGAACAGAATTCGCCAAAGAGTGAGAGATAGAGACTGGAAAAAGCTTTTTTAGTCTATATAGATAAGTATGCTTTTTACCATCTAGAACTACTTAAAACTAAGATTAATCCCCAAGTAAGAACAATTCACTTTGTAAAACACTAGCTGTGTGTTTATCTTCAAAGTCAACTTCCTACAAACTTTTTCTGCTTGGAACAAACATGATTCGCCTACGAATGTGTGATTCAGTCTTGGAAACGCATGTTTTGTCCATATAGAAAAGTATGATTTTTGCCTTCTAGGACCACTCAATACAAAGTTTAATTGCCATGTAAGGACAATTCACTTTGTAAAACACTAGCTGTGTGTTTTTTTCAAAGTCACCTTCCTACAATCTTTTCCCGCTTGGATTGAACACGATTCGCCAGAGAATGTGTGGTGCAGACTGGGAAATGCATGTTTTGTCTATACATTAAAGACTGCTTTTTCGCCTCTAGAACCACTAAAAACTAAGCTTATTGGCCAAGTAACAGCAATTCACTTTGCAAAACACTAGCGTGTGTTTATGTTCAAAGTCAACTTCCTATAACTTTTTCCCGTTTCGAATGAACAGATTTTGCCAAAGAATGAGAGATTCAGACTTGGAAAACCAGGTTATGTCTATATTGAAAAGTCTGCTTTTTACCCTCTAGAGCCAATAGAGACTAAGCATATTTGCCAAGTAACACCATTCAATTTGCAAATCACTAGCTCTGTGTTTACTTTCAAAGTCAAATTCCTACAAGCTTTTCCCATTTGGATGGAACAGAATTCGCCAAAGAATGTGTTATTCAGACTGTGAAAGGCATGTTTTGTTTATATAGAAAATTATGCTTTTTACCCTCTAGAACCACTTAAAATTAAGCTTATTGGCCAAGTAACAGCAATTCACTTTGCAAAACACTAGCTGTGTGTCTATCTTCAAAGTCACCTTCCTACAAGCTTTTCCTGCCTTGGATGAACAGAATTCGCCAAAGAATGAGAGATTCAGACTGGGAAAACCATGTTTTGTCTTTAATGAAAGGTCTGCTTTTTACCCTCTAGAGCCACTTAAAACTAAGCTTATTCACCACGTAACAGCAATTCACTTTGCAAATCACTAATTGTGTGTTTATCTTCAAAGTCAAGTTCCTACTAGCTTTTCCTGCTTGTTTGGAACAGAATTCACCAAAGAATTAGAGATTGAGACTGGGAAAACCTTTTTTAGTCTATATAGAATAGAATGCTTTTTACCATCTAGAACTACTTAAAACTAAACTTAATCACCAAGTAAGAACAATTCACTTTGCAAAACACTCGCTGTGTGTTTATCTTCAAAGTCAACTTCCTACAAGCTTTTCCTGATGGAAGGAACAGAATTCTCCAAAGAATGTTCGATTCACACTGGGAAACCCATGTTTTGTCAATATTGAAAAGTGTCCTTTTTTCCCTCAAGAACCACTTAAAACTAAGTTTATTCCCAAGTAACAGCCATTCACTTTGCAAATCACTAGCTTTGTGTTCAGCTTCAAAGTCAAGTTCCTACAAGCTTTTCCCGCTTGGAAGGAACAGAATTCGCCAAAGAATAAGATATTGAGACTGGGAAAAGCTTTTTTACTCTATATAAAAAAGTACGCTTTTTATCATCTAGAATTACTTAAAACTAAGCTTAATCGCCAAGTAAGAACAATTCACTTTTTAAAACATTAGATGTGTTTTTATGTTCAAAGCCAACTTCCTACAAAATTTTTCCGCTTGAAACAAGCACGATTCGCCTAAGAATGTGTGATTCAGACTGGGAAACGCATGTTTTGTCTATATAGAAAAGTATGCTTTTTACCTTCTAGGGCCACTCAATACTAAGCTTAATCGCCAAGTAAGAACAATTCACTGTGTAAAACACTATCTGTGTGTTTATCTTCAAAGTCAACTTCCTGCAAACTTTTCCCGCTTGGAACGAACACGATTCGCCAAAGAATGAGAGATTCTGACTGGGAAAAGCAGGTAATGTCTATATTAAAAAGTCTGCTTTTTTAAGCTTATTGGCAAAGTAACAGCAATTCACTTTGCAAAACACTAGCTGTGCGTTTATCTTCAAAGTCAACTTCCTACAAGCTTTACCCAATTGGAAGGAACAGAATTCCCCAAAGAATGAAAGATTAAGACTGGGAAACCCATGTTTTGGATATATTGAAATTCTGCTTCTTACCCTCTAGAACCACTTAAAACTAAGCTTATTCGCCTACTAACAGCAATTCACTTTGCAAAACACTACCAGTGTGTTTATCTTCAATGTCAAGTTCCTACAAGCTTTTCCCGCTTGGAATGAACAGAATTCGCCAAAAGTGAGAGATTGAGACTGGGAAAAGCTTTTTTAGAGTATATAGATAAGTATGCTTTTTACCATCTAGAACTACTTAAAACTAAGCTTAGTCCCCAAGTAAGAACAATTCACTTTGTAAAACACTAGCTGTGTGTTTATATTCAAAGTCAACTTCCTACAAACTTTTTCCGCTTGGACCAAACACGATTCACCTAAGAATGTGTCATTCGGTCTTGGAAACGCATATTTTGTCTATATAGAAAAGTATGCTTTTTGCCTTCTAGGACCACTCAATACTAAGCTTAATCGCAACGTAAGAACAATTCACTTTGTAAAACACTAGCTGTGTGTTTTTCTTCAAAGTCACCTTCCTGCAAACCTTTCCTGCTTGGAACGAACACGATACGCCAAAGAACATGTGGTTCAGACTGGGAAATGCATGTTTTGTCTATACATTAAAGTCTGCTTTTTAGCCTCTAGAACCACTGACAACTAAGCTTATTGGCCAAGTAACACCATTCAATTTGCTAAAAACTAGTTGTGTGTTTATCTTGAAAGTCAAATTCCTACAAGCTTTTCCCTCTTGGAATGAACAGAATTCGATAAAGAATGAGAGATTGAGACTGGGAAAAGCTTTTTTAGTCTACATAAATAAGTCTGATTTTACCATCTAGAACCACTTAAAATTAAGCTTATTGACCAAGTAACAGCACTTCACTTTGCAAAATATTAGCTGTGTGTTTAGCTTGAAAGTCAACTTCCTACAGGCTCTTCCCACTTAGAGACAACAGAATTCGCCAAAGAATTAGAGATTCAGACTGGGAAACACATGTATTGGCTATATTGAAATTCTGCTTTTTACCCTCTAGAACCACTTAAAAGTAAGCTTATTCGCCTAGTAGCAGAAATTCACTTTGCAAAACACCTAGCTGTGTGTTTATATTCAAAGTCAACTTCCTATAAGTTTTTCCCTCTTCGAATGAACAGATTTCGCCAAAGAATGAGAGATTCAGCCTGGGAAAACCAGGTTATGTCTATATTGAAAAGTCTGCTTTTTACCCTCTAGAGCCACCAGAAACTAAGCATATTCGCCAAGTAACACCATTCAATTTGCAAATCACTAGCTCTGTGTTTACCTTCAAAGTCAAATTCCTACAAGCTTTGCCCACTTGGAATGAACAGAATTTGCCAAGGAATGTGTGATTCAGACATTGAACAGAAACCCATTTTTTGTCAATATAGAAAAGTATGCTTTTTACCATCTACAACCACTTAAAATTAAGCACATTGGCCAAGTAACAGCAACTCACTTTACAAAACACTAGCTGTGTGTTTATCTTCAATGTCAATTTCCTACAAGCTTTTCCCAATTGGCAGGAACAGAATTCTCCAAGAATTAGAGACTGAAACTGGGATTGTTTTTATAGTCTATATAGAAAAGTATGCTTTTTACCATCTAGAACTACTTAAAATTAAGCTTAAATGCCAAGTAAGAACAATTCACTTTGCACTTTGCTCTGTGTTTATCTTCAAAGTCAAATTCCTAAAAGCTTTTCCCGCTTGGAACGAACAGAAATCGACAAAGAATCAGAGATTGAGACTGGGAAAAGCTTTTTTAGTCTTTATACAGAAGTATGCTTTTTACCATCTGAAACCACTTTAAACTAAGCTTAATCTCCAAGTAAGAACAATTCACTTTGTAAAACACTAGCTTTCTTTTTATCTTCAAGTCAACTTCCTACAGACTTTTCCCGGTAGGAATGAACAACATTTGCCTAAGGATGTGTGATTCATACTGGGAAACGCAGGTTTTGTCCATATAGAAGAGTTTGCTTCTTACCGTATAGAAACACTTAAAATTAAACTTATTGGCCAAGTAATAGCATTTCACATTGCAAATTACTAGCTTTTGTTTATGTTCAAAGTCAACTTCCTATGAACTTTTCCCTTTTGGAATGAACAGAATTTGCCAAAGAATGAGAGATTTAAGCAGGGAAAACCATGTTTTGCTATATTGAAAAGTCTGCTTTTTACCCTATAAAGCCACTTAAAACTAAGCATATTTGCCAAGTAACACCATTCACTTTGCAAATCACTGGTTGTGTGTTTATCTTCAAAGTCAAATTCCGACAAGCTTTTCCCGCTTGGAACGAACAGAAATCGACAAAGAATGAGAGATTGAGACTGGGAAAAGCTTTTTTAGTCTTTATACAGAAGTATGCTTTTTAACATCTAGAACCACTTTAAATGTGTGATTCAGACTTGGAAATGCATGTTTTGTCTATATAGAAAAGTATGCTTCTTACCGTCTAGAACCACTTAAAATTAAACTTATTGGCCAAGTAACAGCATTTCACTTTGCAAAGCACTAGCTGTGTGTTTACCTTTAAGTCAACTTCTTAATAGCTGTTCCCACTGGACCGAACAGATTTCGCCTAAGAATGTGTGATTCAGACTGGGAAATGCAGGTTTTGTCCATATAGAAGAGTATGCTTCTTACCATCTAAAACCACTTTAAATTAAACTTATTGGCTTAGTAACATCAATTCACTTTGCAAAACACTACCTGTGTTTTTATCTTGAAAGTCAACTTCCTATGAGCTTTTCCCCCTTGGAATGAACAGAATTTGCCAAAGAATGAGAGATTCAGGCAGGAAAACCATGTTTTGTCTATATTGAAAAGTCTGCTCTTTACCCTATAAAGCCACTTAAAACTAAGCACATTGGCCAAGTAACAGCAATTCACTTTACAAACCACTTGCTTTGTTTTTATCTTCAATGTCAATTTCCTCCAAACTTTTCCCGATTGGAACAAACACGATTCCTCCAACAATGTGTGATTCAGACTGGGAAAAACACGTTTTCTGTACATATAATATTCTGCTTTTTCTCCTCTTGAACCACTGAAAACTAAGCTTATTTTTCAAGTAACAGCACTTCACTTTGCAAAACACTAGCTGTGTGTTTATCTTGAAAGTCAACTTCCTACAAGTTTTACCCCCTTGGAAAGAACAGAGTTCGCCAAAGAATGAGAGACTCAGACTGGGAAACCCATGTTTGACTATATTGAAAAGTCTGCTTTTTTCCCTCTAGAACCACTTAAAATTAAGCTTATTCGCCAAGTAACAGCCATTCACTTTGCAAATCACTAGCTTTGTGTTCAGCTTCAAAGTCAAGTTCCTACAAGCTTTTCCCGCTTTGAAGGAAGAAATTTGGCCAAAGTGTGAGAGATTCAGAATGGGAAAACCATGTTTTGTCTATATAGAAAGGTATGATTTTTACCTTCTAGGACCACTCAATACTAAGCTTAATCGCCAAGTAAGAACAATTCACTATGTAAAACACTATCTGTGTGTTTATCTTCAAAGTCAACTTCCTGCAAACTTTTCCCTCTTGGAATGAACATGATTCGCCAAAGAATGAGAGATTCTGACTGGGAAAACCAGGTAATGTCTATATTGAAAAGGCTGCTTTTTACCCTCTAGAACAACTGAAAACTAAGCATATTCGCCAAATAACACGATTCAATTTGCCAATCAATAGCTCTCTGTTTATCTTCAAAGTCAAATTCCTACAAGCTTTTCCCACTTGGATGGAACAGAATTCGCCTAAGAATGTTTGATTCAGACTTCGAAAGGCATGTTTTGTCTATATAGAAAAGTATGCTTTTTACCCTCTAGAACCACTTAAAATTAAGCTTATTGGCCAAGTAACAGCAATTCACTTTGCAAAACACTAGCTGTGTGTTTGTCTTCAAAGTCAACTTCCTACAAGCTTTTACTGCTGGAACCAACAGAATTCTCCATTGAATGTTAGATTCAGACTGGGAAACCCATGGTTTGTCTATATTGAAAAGTGTGCTTTCTAACCTCTAGAACCACTTAAAACTAAGCTTATTGGCCAAGTAACAGCCATTCACTTTGCAAATCACTAGCTTTGTGTTCAGCTTCAAAGTCAAGTTCCTACAAGCTTTTCCCGCTTGGAAGGAACAGAATTTGCAAAAGAATGAGAGATTGAGACTGAAGAAAGGATTTTTAGTCTATATAGAAAAGTATGCTTTTTACCATCTAGAACTACTTAAAACTAAGCTTAATCGTCAAGTAAGAACAATTCACTTTGTAAAATGAAAAAAAAGGCTGTTTTTTTTATATTCAAAGTCAACTTCCTATAAGCTTTTCCCGCTAGGAACCAACAGAATTCCCCAAAGAATGTTCGATTCAGACTGGGAAAACCATGTTTTGTCTATCCTGAAAAGTCTGCTTTTTACTCTCTAGAACCATGTAAAACTAATCTTATTCACCAAGTAACACCTTTCACTTTGCAAATCACTAGCTGTGTGTTTATCTTCAAAGTCAAGTTCCTAATAGCTTTTCCCGCTTGGAACGAACAGAATTCGCCTGAGAATGTGTGATTCAGACAGGGAAACGAACTTTTTTTCTATATAGAAAAGTATGCTTTTTACCTTCTAGGACCATTTAAAACAAAGCTTATTGGCCAAGTAACAGCAATTCACTTTGTAAAACACTAGCTGTGTGTCTACCTTCAAAGTCAACTTCCTACAAGCTTTCCCGCTTCGAACGAAGAAGTTTGGCCAAAAAATGAGAGATTCAGAATGGGAAAACCATGTTTTGTCTATATTGAATAGTCTGCTTTTGACCATCTAGAACAATTTAAACTAAGCCTACTTGCCTAGTAAGGGCAATTTACTTGGCAAATCAGTTGCTGTGTGTTTATCTTGAAGGTCAACTTCTTACAAGCTTTTCGCGCTTGGAACGAACAGAATTCGACGAAGAATGTTCGAGTCAGACTGGGAAAGGAAACCCATGTTTTGTCCATATAGAAAAGTATGCTATTTACGCTCTAGAACCACTTAAAACTAAGCATGTTCGCCATGTAACACCATTCACTTTGCAAAACACTAGCTGTCTGTTTTTCTTCAAAGTCAACTTTCTACAAGCTTTTCCCGATTGGAAGGAACAGAATTCGCCAAAGAGTGAGAGATTTAGACTGGGAAAACCATGTTTTGTCATTATTGAAAAGTCTGCTTTTTACCATCTAGAACCATTTAAAACTAAGCGTATTTGCCTAGTAAGTGCAATTTACTTTGCAAATCAGTTGCTGTGTGTTTATCTTGAAGGTCAACTTCCGACAAACTTTTCGAGCTTGGAAGGAACAGAATTCGCCAAAGAATGTTCTAGTCAGACTGGGAAAGGAAACCCATGTTTTGTCCATATAGAAAAGTATGCTTTTTCCCGTCTAGAAACACTTAAAACTAAGCTTTTTGGCCAAGTAACATCAGTTCACTTTGCAAAACACTAGCTGTGCGTTTATCTTAAAAGTCAACTTCCTACAAGCTTTTCCCATTTGGAACAAACAGATTCACCAAAGAATGTTCGATTCAGACTGGGAAACCCATGTTTTGTCTATATTGAAAAGTCTGCTTTTTACCCTCTAGAACCACTGAAAATAAGCTTATTGGCCAAGTAACAGCAATTCCCTTTGCAAAACACTAGCTGTGTGTTTATCTTCAAAGTCAACTTCCTACAAGCTTTTCCCGCTTCGCAGGAACAGATTTCACCAAAGAATGAGAGATTCAGACTGGGAAAACCATGTTTTGTCTATATTGAAAAGGCTGCTTTTTACCATCTAGAACCATTCAAAACTAAGCATATTTGCCTAGTAAGAGCAATTTACTTTGCAAATAAATTGCTGTGTGTTTACCTTGAAGGTCAAATTCCTACAAGCTTTTCCCGCTTGGAACGAACAGAATTCGCCAAAGTATGTTCGAGTCAGACTGGAAAAGGAAACCCATATTTTCTTCATATATAAAAGTATGCTTTTTAATGTCTATAACCGCTTAAATCTAAGATTTTTGGCCAAGTAACATCAATTCACTGTTCAAAACACTAGCTGTGAGTTTATCTTAAAAGTCAACTACCTACAAGCTTTTCCCACTTGGAACGAACAGGATTCGCGAAAAAATGTTCAATTCAGTCTGGGAAAGGAAACCCATGTTTTGTCCATATAGAAAAGTATGCTATTTACGGTCTAGAACCACTGAAAATTAAGCTTATTTGCCAAGTAACATCAATTCACTTTGCAAAACTCTAGTTGTGTCTTTATCTTCAAAGTCAATTTCCTACAAGCTTTTCCCGCTTGGAAGAAACAGAATTCGCCAAAGAATGAGAGAATGAAACTGGGAAAAGTTTTTAGACTATATTGAAAAGTATGCTTCTTACTCACAAGAACCACTTAAAACTAAGCTTATATGCCTAAGAACAGCAATTCACTTTGCAAAACACTAGCTGTGTGTTTATCTTCAAAGTCAACTTCCTACAAGCTTTTCCCACATGGAATGAACAGAGTTCATGTAAGAATATGTGATTCAGACAGGGAAAGGCATGTTTTGTCTATATGGAAAAGAATGCTTTTTACTGTCTAGAACCTCTTAAAACTAAGCTAATTGGACAAGTAACAGCTATTCACTTTGCAAATCACTAGCTGTGTGTTTGTTTTCAAAGTGAACTTCTTACAAGCTTTTCCCACTTGGAAAGAACAGAATTAACCTTAGAATGTGTAATTCAGACTGGGAAAGGCAAGTTTTGTCTATACAGAAAAGACTGCTTTTTACCCTCTAGAATGTCTTAAAATTAAGTTTATTGGTCAAGTAACAGGAATTATCTATGCAAAACACTAGCTGTGTGTTTAACTTGAAAGTCAACTTCCTATATGCTTTTCCCCCTTGGAAGGAACAGAATTGGCCAAAGAATGAGAGATTCCGACTGGGAAAACCTGGTTTTGTCAATATTGAAAAGTGTGCTTTTTACCCTCTAGAACCACTTAAACTAAACTTATTCGCCAAGTAACAGCCATTCATTTTGCAAATCACTAGCTGTGTGTTTATCTTCAAAGCCAAGTTCTGCAAGCTCTTCCCACTTTGAAAGAACAGAATTCGCAAAAGAATGAGAGATTGAGACTCAGAAAACCTTTTTTAGTCTATATAGAAAGGTTTCCTTTATACAGTCCAGGACTACTTAATACTAACCTTAATCGCCACGTAATAAAAATTCACTCTGTAAAAAGTAGCTGTGTTTTGATCTTCAAAGTCAACGTCCTACAAATTTTACCCGCTTGGAACCAACACGATTCGCCTAAGAATGTGTGATTCAGACTGAAAAAAGCATGTTTTGTGTCTGTAGAAAAAAAATATGCTTTTTAGCTTCTAGGACCACTTAAAACAAAGATTATTGGCCAAGTAACAGCAATTCACTTTGAAAAACACTAGCTGTGTGTTTATCCTCACAGTGAACTTCCAAAAAGCTTTTCCTGCTTGGAAGGAACAGAAATCGCCAAGGAATGATAGATTCAGACTGGGAAACTATGTTTTGTCTATATTGTATAGTCTTCTTTCAACCTGGTAGAACCACTTAAAACTAAGCTTATTTGCTTAATAACAGCAATTCACTTTGCAAAACATTAGCTGTGTGTTTATCTTGAACATCAACTTCCTACAAGGTTTTCCCCCTTCGAAAGAACAGAATTCGCCAAAGAATGTTCGAGTCAGACTGGGAAAGGAAACCCATGTTTTGTCCATATAGAAAAGTATGCTATTTACGGTCTAGAACCACCGAAAATTAAGCTTATTTGCCAAGTAACAGCAATTCACTTTCAAAACACTAGTTGTGTCTTTATCTTCAAAGTCAATTTCCTACAAGCTTTTCCCGTTTCAAGGATCAGAATTCGCTAAAGAATGAGAGAATGAGACTGTGAAAAGTTTTTAGACTATATTGAAAAGTATTCTTTTTACCCTCTAGAACCACTTAAAACTAAGCATGTTCGACATGTAACACCATTCACTTTGCAAAACATTAGCTGTGTGTTTTTCTTCAAAGTCAACTTTCTACAAGCTTTTCCCGATCAGAAGGAACAGAATTCGCCAAAGAGTGAGAGATTTAGACTGGGAAAACCATGTTTTGTCTATATTGAAAAGTCTGCTTTTTACCATCTACAACCATTTAAAACTAAGCGTATTTGCCTAGTAAGAGCAATTTACTTTGCAAATCAGTTGCTGTGTGTTTATCTTGAAGGTCAACTTCCTACAAACTTTTCGCGCTTGGAAGGAACAGAATTCGCCAAAGAATGTTCTAGTCAGACTGGGAAAGAAAACGCATGTTTTCTCCATATGGAAAAGTATGCTTTTTCCCGTCTAGAAACACTTAAAACTAAGCCTTTTGGCCAAGTAACATCAATACACTTTTCAAAACACTAGCTGTGCGTTTATCTTAAAAGTCAACTTCCTAAAAGCTTTTCCCACTTGGAACAAACAGATTCACCAAAGAATGTTCAATTCAGACTGGGAAACCCATGTTTTCTCTATATTGAAAAGTCTGCTTTTAACCCTCTAGAACCACTTAAAATTAAGCTTATTGGCCAAGTAATAGCAATTCACTTTGCAAAACACTAGGTGTGTATTTATCTTCAAAGTCAACTTGCTACAAGCCTTTCCAATTTAGAACGAACACGATTCGCGAAAAAATGTTCAATTCATACCGGGAAAGGAAACCCATGTTTTGTCCATATAGAAAAGTATGCTATTTACGGTCTAGAACCACTGAAAATTAAGCTTATTTGCCAAATAACAGCAATTCACTTTGCAAACTCTAGTTGTGTCTTTATCTTCAAAGTCAATTTCCTACAAGCTTTTCCCGCTTGGAAGAAACAGAATTCGCCAAAGAATGAGAGAATGAAACTGGGAAAAGTTTTTAGACTATATTGAAAAGTATGCTTCTTACCCTCTAGAACCCCTTAAAACTAAGCATGTTCGCCATGTAACACCATTCACTTTGCAAAACACTAGCTGTGTGTTTTTCTTCAAAGTCAACTTTCTACAAGTTTTTCCCGATTGGAAGGAACAGAATTCGAAAAAGAGTGAGAGATTTAGACTGGGAAAACCATGTTTTGTCTATATTGAAAAGTCTGCTTTTTACCATCTAGAACCATTTAAAACTAAGCGTATTTGCCTAGTAAGAGCAATTTACTTTGCAAATCAGTTGCTGTGTGTTTATCTTGAAGGTCAACTTCCTACAAACTTTTCGCGCTTGGAAGGAACAGAATTCGCCAAAGAATGTTCTAGTCAGACTGGGAAAGGAAACCCATGTTTTGTCCATATAGAAAAGTATGCTTTTTCCCGTCTAGAAACACTTAAAACTAAGCTTTTTGGCCAAGTAACATCAGTTCACTTTGCAAAACACTAGCTGTGCGTTTATCTTAAAAGTCAACTTCCTACATGCTTTTCCCACTTGGAACAAACAGATTCACCAAAGAATGTTCGATTCAGACTGGGAAACCCATGTTTTGTCTATATTGAAAAGTCTGCTTTTTACCCTCTAGAACCACTGAAAATAAGCTTATTGGCCAAGTAACAGCAATTCACTTTGCAAAACACTAGTTGTGTCTTTATCTTCAAAGTCAATTTCCTACAAGCTTTTCCCGTTTGAAGGATCAGAATTCGCTAAAGAATGAGAGAATGAGACTGTGAAAAGTTTTTAGACTATATTGAAAAGTATTCTTTTTACCCTCTAGAACCACTTAAAACTAAGCATGTTCGACATGTAACACCATTCACTTTGCAAAACATTAGCTGTGTGTTTTTCTTCAAAGTCAACTTTCTACAAGCTTTTCCCGATCAGAAGGAACAGAATTCGCCAAAGAGTGAGAGATTTAGACTGGGAAAACCATGTTTTGTCTATATTGAAAAGTCTGCTTTTTACCATCTACAACCATTTAAAACTAAGCGTATTTGCCTAGTAAGAGCAATTTACTTTGCAAATCAGTTGCTGTGTGTTTATCTTGAAGGTCAACTTCCTACAAACTTTTCGCGCTTGGAAGGAACAGAATTCGCCAAAGAATGTTCTAGTCAGACTGGGAAAGAAAACGCATGTTTTCTCCATATGGAAAAGTATGCTTTTTCCCGTCTAGAAACACTTAAAACTAAGCCTTTTGGCCAAGTAACATCAATACACTTTTCAAAACACTAGCTGTGCGTTTATCTTAAAAGTCAACTTCCTAAAAGCTTTTCCCACTTTGAACAAACAGATTCACCAAAGAATGTTCAATTCAGACTGGGAAACCCATGTTTTCTCTATATTGAAAAGTCTGCTTTCAACCCTCTAGAACCACTTAAAATTAAGCTTATTGGCCAAGTAATAGCAATTCACTTTGCAAAACACTAGGTGTGTATTTATCTTCAAAGTCAACTTGCTACAAGCCTTTCCAATTTAGAACGAACACGATTCGCGAAAAAATGTTCAATTCATACCGGGAAAGGAAACCCATGTTTTGTCCATATAGAAAAGTATGCTATTTACGGTCTAGAACCACTGAAAATTAAGCTTATTTGCCAAATAACAGCAATTCACTTTGCAAACTCTAGTTGTGTCTTTATCTTCAAAGTCAATTTCCTACAAGCTTTTCCCGCTTGGAAGAAACAGAATTCGCCAAAGAATGAGAGAATGAAACTGGGAAAAGTTTTTAGACTATATTGAAAAGTATGCTTCTTACCCTCTAGAACCCCTTAAAACTAAGCATGTTCGCCATGTAACACCATTCACTTTGCAAAACACTAGCTGTGTGTTTTTCTTCAAAGTCAACTTTCTACAAGTTTTTCCCGATTGGAAGGAACAGAATTCGAAAAAGAGTGAGAGATTTAGACTGGGAAAACCATGTTTTGTCTATATTGAAAAGTCTGCTTTTTACCATCTAGAACCATTTAAAACTAAGCGTATTTGCCTAGTAAGAGCAATTTACTTTGCAAATCAGTTGCTGTGTGTTTATCTTGAAGGTCAACTTCCTACAAACTTTTCGCGCTTGGAAGGAACAGAATTCGCCAAAGAATGTTCTAGTCAGACTGGGAAAGGAAACCCATGTTTTGTCCATATAGAAAAGTATGCTTTTTCCCGTCTAGAAACACTTAAAACTAAGCTTTTTGGCCAAGTACCATCAGTTCACTTTGCAAAACACTAGCTGTGCGTTTATCTTAAAAGTCAACTTCCTACAAGCTTTTCCCATTTGGAACAAACAGATTCACCAAAGAATGTTCGATTCAGACTGGGAAACCCATGTTTTGTCTATATTGAAAAGTCTGCTTTTTACCCTCTAGAACCACTGAAAATAAGCTTATTGGCCAAGTAACAGCAATTCACTTTGCAAAACACTAGCTGTGTGTTTATCTTCAAAGTCAACTTCCTACAAGCTTTCCTGCTTCGAACGAAGAAATTTGGCCAAAAAATGAGAGATTCAGAATGGGAAAACCATGTTTTGTCTATATTGAAAAGTCTGCTTTTTACCCTCTAGAACCACTTAAAACTAAGCATGTTCGCCATGTAACACCATTCACTTTGCAAATCACTAGCTGTGTGTTTATCTTCAAAGCCAAGTTCTGCAAGCTCTTCCCACTTTGAAAGAACAGAATTCGCAAAAGAATGAGAGATTGAGACTCAGAAAACCTTTTTTAGTCTATATAGAAAGGTTTCCTTTATACCGTCCAGGACTACTTAAAACTAACCTTAATCGCCACGTAAGAACAATTCACTCTGTAAAAAGTAGCTGTGTTTTGATCTTCAAAGTCAACGTCCTACAAATTTTACCCACTAGGAACGAACACGATTCGCATAAGAATGTGTGATTCAGACTGGGAAATGCATGTTTTGTCTCTGTAGAAAAAAAATATGCTTTTTAGCTTCTAGGACCACTTAAAACAAAGATTATTGGCCAAGTAACAGCAATTCACTTTGAAAAACACTAGCTGTGTGTTTATCCTCACAGTGAACTTCCAAAAAGCTTTTCCTGCTTGGAAGGAACAGAAATCGCCAAGGAATGATAGATTCACTCTGGGAAACTATGTTTTGTCTATATTGTATAGTCTTCTTTCAACCTGGTAGAACCACTTAAAACTAAGCTTATTTGCTTAATAACAGCAATTCACTTTGCAAAACACTAGCTGTGTGTTTATCTTGAACATCAACTTCCTACAAGGTTTTCCCCCTTCGAAAAAACAGAATTCGCCAAAGAATGTTCGAGTCAGACAGGGAAAGGAAACCCATGTTTTGTCCATATAGAAAAGTATGCTATTTACGGTCTAGAACCACTGAAAATTAAGCTTATTTGCCAAGTAACAGCAATTCACTTTGCAAAACACTAGTTGTGTCTTTATCTTCAAAGTCAATTTCCTACAAGCTTTTCCCGTTTGAAGGATCAGAATTCGCTAAAGAATGAGAGAATGAGACTGTGAAAAGTTTTTAGACTATATTGAAAAGTATTCTTTTTACCCTCTAGAACCACTTAAAACTAAGCATGTTCGCCATGTAACAACATTCACTTTGCAAAACACTAGCTGTGTGTTTTTCTTCAAAGTCAACTTTCTACAAGCTTTTCCCACTTGGAACAAACAGATTCACCAAAGAATGTTCAATTCAGACTGGGAAACCCATGTTTTGTCTATATTGAAAAGTCTGCTTTTAACCCTCTAGAACCACTTAAAATTAAGCTTATTGGCCAAGTAATAGCAATTCACTTTGCAAAACACTAGGTGTGTATTTATCTTCAAAGTCAACTTGCTACAAGCCTTTCCAATTTAGAACGAACACGATTCGCGAAAAAATGTTCAATTCATACTGGGAAAGGAAACCCATGTTTTGTCCATATAGAAAAGTATGCTTTTTACGGTGTAGAATCACTTAAAACTAAGCTTTTTGGCCAAGTAACATCAATTCACTTTGCAAAACACTAGCTGTGCGTTTATCTTAAAAGTCAACTTCCTACAAGCTTTTCCCATTTGGAACAAAAGATTCACCAAAGAATGTTCGATTCAGACTGGGAAACCCATGTTTTGTCTATATTGAAAAGTCTGCTTTTTACCCTCTAGAACCACTGAAAATAAGCTTATTGGCCAAGTAACAGCAATTCACTTTGCAAAACACAAGCTGTGTGTTTATCTTCAAAGTCAACTTCCTACAAGCTTTTCCCGCTTCGAACGAACAGATTTCACCAAAGAATGAGAGATTCAGACTGGGAAAACCATGTTTTTTCTATATTGAAAAGGCTGTTTTTTACCATCTAGAACCATTCAAAACTAAGCATATTTGCCTTGTAAGAGTAATTTACTTTGCAAATCAATTGCTGTGTGTTTACCATGAAGGTCAAATTCTTACAAGCTTTTCCCGCTTGGAACGAACAGAATTCGCCAAAGTATGTTCGAGTCAGACTGGGAAAGGAAACCCATATTTTCTTCATATATAAAAGTATGCTTTTTAATGTTTATAACCACTTAAATCTAAGATTTTTGGCCAAGTAACATCAATTCACTGTTCAAAACACTAGCTGTGAGTTTATCTTAAAAGTCAACTACCTACAAGCTTTTCCCACTTGGAACGAACAGGATTCGCGAAAAAATGTTCAATTCAGTCTGGGAAAGGAAACGCATGTTTTGTCCATATAGAAAAGTATGCTATTTACGGTCTAGAACCACTGAAAATTAAGCTTATTTGCCAAATAACAGCAATTCACTTTGCAAACTCTAGTTGTGTCTTTATCTTCAAAGTCAATTTCCTACAAGCTTTTCCCGCTTGGAAGAAACAGAATTCGCCAAAGAATGAGAGAATGAAACTGGGAAAAGTTTTTAGACTATATTGAAAAGTATGCTTCTTACCCTCTAGAACCCCTTAAAACTAAGCATGTTCGCCATGTAACACCATTCACTTTGCAAAACACTAGCTGTGTGTTTTTCTTCAAAGTCAACTTTCTACAAGTTTTTCCCGATTGGAAGGAACAGAATTCGAAAAAGAGTGAGAGATTTAGACTGGGAAAACCATGTTTTGTCTATATTGAAAAGTCTGCTTTTTACCATCTAGAACCATTTAAAACTAAGCGTATTTGCCTAGTAAGAGCAATTTACTTTGCAAATCAGTTGCTGTGTGTTTATCTTGAAGGTCAACTTCCTACAAACTTTTCGCGCTTGGAAGGAACAGAATTCGCCAAAGAATGTTCTAGTCAGACTGGGAAAGGAAACCCATGTTTTGTCCATATAGAAAAGTATGCTTTTTCCCGTCTAGAAACACTTAAAACTAAGCTTTTTGGCCAAGTAACATCAGTTCACTTTGCAAAACACTAGCTGTGTGTTTATCTTCAAAGTCAACTTCCTACAAGCTTTTCCCACTTGGAACAAACAGATTCACCAAAGAATGTTCCATTCAGACTGGGAAACCCATGTTTTGTCTATATTGAAAAGTCTGCTTTTTACCCTCTAGAACCACTGAAAATAAGCTTATTGGCCAAGTAACAGCAATTCACTTTGCAAAACACTAGTTGTGTCTTTATCTTCAAAGTCAATTTCCTACAAGCTTTTCCCGTTTGAAGGATCAGAATTCGCTAAAGAATGAGAGAATGAGACTGTGAAAAGTTTTTAGACTATATTGAAAAGTATGCTTCTTACTCACAAGAACCACTTAAAACTAAGCTTATATGCCTAAGAACAGCAATTCACTTTGCAAAACACTAGCTGTGTGTTTATCTTCAAAGTCAACTTCCTACAAGCTTTTCCCACATGGAATGAACAGAGTTCATGTAAGAATATGTGATTCAGACAGGGAAAGGCATGTTTTGTCTATATGGAAAAGAATGCTTTTTACTGTCTAGAACCTCTTAAAACTAAGCTAATTGGACAAGTAACAGCTATTCACTTTGCAAATCACTAGCTGTGTGTTTGTTTTCAAAGTGAACTTCTTACAAGCTTTTCCCACTTGGAAAGAACAGAATTAACCTTAGAATGTGTAATTCAGACTGGGAAAGGCAAGTTTTGTCTATACAGAAAAGACTGCTTTTTACCCTCTAGAATGTCTTAAAATTAAGTTTATTGGTCAAGTAACAGGAATTATCTATGCAAAACACTAGCTGTGTGTTTAACTTGAAAGTCAACTTCCTATATGCTTTTCCCCCTTGGAAGGAACAGAATTGGCCAAAGAATGAGAGATTCCGACTGGGAAAAACTGGTTTTGTCAATATTGAAAAGTGTGCTTTTTACCCTCTAGAACCACTTAAACTAAACTTATTCGCCAAGTAACAGCCATTCATTTTGCAAATCACTAGCTGTGTGTTTATCTTCAAAGCCAAGTTCTGCAAGCTCTTCCCACTTTGAAAGAACAGAATTCGCAAAAGAATGAGAGATTGAGACTCAGAAAACCTTTTTTAGTCTATATAGAAAGGTTTCCTTTATACAGTCCAGGACTACTTAATACTAACCTTAATCGCCACGTAATAACAATTCACTCTGTAAAAAGTAGCTGTGTTTTGATCTTCAAAGTCAACGTCCTACAAATTTTACCCGCTTGGAACCAACACGATTCGCCTAAGAATGTGTGATTCAGACTGAAAAAAGCATGTTTTGTGTCTGTAGAAAAAAAATATGCTTTTTAGCTTCTAGGACCACTTAAAACAAAGATTATTGGCCAAGTAACAGCAATTCACTTTGAAAAACACTAGCTGTGTGTTTATCCTCACAGTGAACTTCCAAAAAGCTTTTCCTGCTTGGAAGGAACAGAAATCGCCAAGGAATGATAGATTCAGACTGGGAAACTATGTTTTGTCTATATTGTATAGTCTTCTTTCAACCTGGTAGAACCACTTAAAACTAAGCTTATTTGCTTAATAACAGCAATTCACTTTGCAAAACACTAGCTGTGTGTTTATCTTGAACATCAACTTCCTACAAGGTTTTCCCCCTTCGAAAGAACAGAATTCGCCAAAGAATGTTCGAGTCAGACTGGGAAAGGAAACCCATGTTTTGTCCATATAGAAAAGTATGCTATTTACGGTCTAGAACCACCGAAAATTAAGCTTATTTGCCAAGTAACAGCAATTCACTTTCAAAACACTAGTTGTGTCTTTATCTTCAAAGTCAATTTCCTACAAGCTTTTCCCGTTTGAAGGATCAGAATTCGCTAAAGAATGAGAGAATGAGACTGTGAAAAGTTTTTAGACTATATTGAAAAGTATTCTTTTTACCCTCTAGAACCACTTAAAACTAAGCATGTTCGACATGTAACACCATTCACTTTGCAAAACATTAGCTGTGTGTTTTTCTTCAAAGTCAACTTTCTACAAGCTTTTCCCGATCAGAAGGAACAGAATTCGCCAAAGAGTGAGAGATTTAGACTGGGAAAACCATGTTTTGTCTATATTGAAAAGTCTGCTTTTTACCATCTACAACCATTTAAAACTAAGCGTATTTGCCTAGTAAGAGCAATTTACTTTGCAAATCAGTTGCTGTGTGTTTATCTTGAAGGTCAACTTCCTACAAACTTTTCGCGCTTGGAAGGAACAGAATTCGCCAAAGAATGTTCTAGTCAGACTGGGAAAGAAAACGCATGTTTTCTCCATATGGAAAAGTATGCTTTTTCCCGTCTAGAAACACTTAAAACTAAGCCTTTTGGCCAAGTAACATCAATACACTTTTCAAAACACTAGCTGTGCGTTTATCTTAAAAGTCAACTTCCTAAAAGCTTTTCCCACTTGGAACAAACAGATTCACCAAAGAATGTTCAATTCAGACTGGGAAACCCATGTTTTCTCTATATTGAAAAGTCTGCTTTTAACCCTCTAGAACCACTTAAAATTAAGCTTATTGGCCAAGTAATAGCAATTCACTTTGCAAAACACTAGGTGTGTATTTATCTTCAAAGTCAACTTGCTACAAGCCTTTCCAATTTAGAACGAACACGATTCGCGAAAAAATGTTCAATTCATACCGGGAAAGGAAACCCATGTTTTGTCCATATAGAAAAGTATGCTATTTACGGTCTAGAACCACTGAAAATTAAGCTTATTTGCCAAATAACAGCAATTCACTTTGCAAACTCTAGTTGTGTCTTTATCTTCAAAGTCAATTTCCTACAAGCTTTTCCCGCTTGGAAGAAACAGAATTCGCCAAAGAATGAGAGAATGAAACTGGGAAAAGTTTTTAGACTATATTGAAAAGTATGCTTCTTACCCTCTAGAACCCCTTAAAACTAAGCATGTTCGCCATGTAACACCATTCACTTTGCAAAACACTAGCTGTGTGTTTTTCTTCAAAGTCAACTTTCTACAAGTTTTTCCCGATTGGAAGGAACAGAATTCGAAAAAGAGTGAGAGATTTAGACTGGGAAAACCATGTTTTGTCTATATTGAAAAGTCTGCTTTTTACCATCTAGAACCATTTAAAACTAAGCGTATTTGCCTAGTAAGAGCAATTTACTTTGCAAATCAGTTGCTGTGTGTTTATCTTGAAGGTCAACTTCCTACAAACTTTTCGCGCATGGAAGGAACAGAATTCGCCAAAGAATGTTCTAGTCAGACTGGGAAAGGAAACCCATGTTTTGTCCATATAGAAAAGTATGCTTTTTCCCGTCTAGACACACTTAAAACTAAGCTTTTTGGCCAAGTAACATCAGTTCACTTTGCAAAACACTAGCTGTGCGTTTATCTTAAAAGTCAACTTCCTACAAGCTTTTCCCACTTGGAACAAACAGATTCACCAAAGAATGTTCGATTCAGACTGGGAAACCCATGTTTTGTCTATATTGAAAAGTCTGCTTTTTACCCTCTAGAACCACTGAAAATAAGCTTATTGGCCAAGTAACAGCAATTCACTTTGCAAAACACTAGCTGTGTGTTTATCTTCAAAGTCAACTTCCTACAAGCTTTCCTGCTTCGAACGAAGAAATTTGGCCAAAAAATGAGAGATTCAGAATGGGAAAACCATGTTTTGTCTATATTGAAAAGTCTGCTTTTTACCCTCTAGAACCACTTAAAACTAAGCATGTTCGCCATGTAACACCATTCACTTTGCAAATCACTAGCTGTGTGTTTATCTTCAAAGCCAAGTTCTGCAAGCTCTTCCCACTTTGAAAGAACAGAATTCGCAAAAGAATGAGAGATTGAGACTCAGAAAACCTTTTTTAGTCTATATAGAAAGGTTTCCTTTATACCGTCCAGGACTACTTAAAACTAACCTTAATCGCCACGTCAGAACAATTCACTCTGTAAAATGTAGCTGTGTTTTGATCTTCAAAGTCAACGTCCTACAAATTTTACCCACTAGGAACGAACACGATTCGCATAAGAATGTGTGATTCAGACTGGGAAATGCATGTTTTGTCTCTGTAGAAAAAAAATATGCTTTTTAGCTTCTAGGACCACTTAAAACAAAGATTATTGGCCAAGTAACAGCAATTCACTTTGAAAAACACTAGCTGTGTGTTTATCCTCACAGTGAACTTCCAAAAAGCTTTTCCTGCTTGGAAGGAACAGAAATCGGCAAGGAATGATAGATTCACTCTGGGAAACTATGTTTTGTCTATATTGTATAGTCTTCTTTCAACCTGGTAGAACCACTTAAAACTAAGCTTATTTGCTTAATAACAGCAATTCACTTTGCAAAACACTAGCTGTGTGTTTATCTTGAACATCAACTTCCTACAAGGTTTTCCCCCTTCGAAAAAACAGAATTCGCCAAAGAATGTTCGAGTCAGACTGGGAAAGGAAACCCATGTTTTGTCCATATAGAAAAGTATGCTATTTACGGTCTAGAACCACTGAAAATTAAGCTTATTTGCCAAGTAACAGCAATTCACTTTGCAAAACACTAGTTGTGTCTTTATCTTCAAAGTCAATTTCCTACAAGCTTTTCCCGTTTGAAGGATCAGAATTCGCTAAAGAATGAGAGAATGAGACTGTGAAAAGTTTTTAGACTATATTGAAAAGTATTCTTTTTACCCTCTAGAACCACTTAAAACTAAGCATGTTCGCCATGTAACAACATTCACTTTGCAAAACACTAGCTGTGTGTTTTTCTTCAAAGTCAACTTTCTACAAGCTTTTCCCACTTGGAACAAACAGATTCACCAAAGAATGTTCAATTCAGTCTGGGAAACCCATGTTTTGTCTATATTGAAAAGTCTGCTTTTAACCCTCTAGAACCACTTAAAATTAAGCTTATTGGCCAAGTAATAGCAATTCACTTTGCAAAACACTAGGTGTGTATTTATCTTCAAAGTCAACTTGCTACAAGCCTTTCCAATTTAGAACGAACACGATTCGCGAAAAAATGTTCAATTCATACTGGGAAAGGAAACCCATGTTTTGTCCATATAGAAAAGTATGCTTTTTACGGTGTAGAATCACTTAAAACTAAGCTTTTTGGCCAAGTAACATCAATTCACTTTGCAAAACACTAGCTGTGCGTTTATCTTAAAAGTCAACTTCCTACAAGCTTTTCCCATTTGGAACAAAAGATTCACCAAAGAATGTTCGATTCAGACTGGGAAACCCATGTTTTGTCTATATTGAAAAGTCTGCTTTTTACCCTCTAGAACCACTGAAAATAAGCTTATTGGCCAAGTAACAGCAATTCACTTTGCAAAACACAAGCTGTGTGTTTATCTTCAAAGTCAACTTCCTACAAGCTTTTCCCGCTTCGAACGAACAGATTTCACCAAAGAATGAGAGATTCAGACTGGGAAAACCATGTTTTTTCTATATTGAAAAGGCTGTTTTTTACCATCTAGAACCATTCAAAACTAAGCATATTTGCCTTGTAAGAGTAATTTACTTTGCAAATCAATTGCTGTGTGTTTACCATGAAGGTCAAATTCCTACAAGCTTTTCCCGCTTGGAACGAACAGAATTCGCCAAAGTATGTTCGAGTCAGACTGGGAAAGGAAACCCATATTTTCTTCATATATAAAAGTATGCTTTTTAATGTTTATAACCACTTAAATCTAAGATTTTTGGCCAAGTAACATCAATTCACTGTTCAAAACACTAGCTGTGAGTTTATCTTAAAAGTCAACTACCTACAAGCTTTTCCCACTTGGAACGAACAGGATTCGCGAAAAAATGTTCAATTCAGTCTGGGAAAGGAAACGCATGTTTTGTCCATATAGAAAAGTATGCTATTTACGGTCTAGAACCACTGAAAATTAAGCTTATTTGCCAAATAACAGCAATTCACTTTGCAAACTCTAGTTGTGTCTTTATCTTCAAAGTCAATTTCCTACAAGCTTTTCCCGCTTGGAAGAAACAGAATTCGCCAAAGAATGAGAGAATGAAACTGGGAAAAGTTTTTAGACTATATTGAAAAGTATGCTTCTTACCCTCTAGAACCCCTTAAAACTAAGCATGTTCGCCATGTAACACCATTCACTTTGCAAAACACTAGCTGTGTGTTTTTCTTCAAAGTCAACTTTCTACAAGTTTTTCCCGATTGGAAGGAACAGAATTCGAAAAAGAGTGAGAGATTTAGACTGGGAAAACCATGTTTTGTCTATATTGAAAAGTCTGCTTTTTACCATCTAGAACCATTTAAAACTAAGCGTATTTGCCTAGTAAGAGCAATTTACTTTGCAAATCAGTTGCTGTGTGTTTATCTTGAAGGTCAACTTCCTACAAACTTTTCGCGCATGGAAGGAACAGAATTCGCCAAAGAATGTTCTAGTCAGACTGGGAAAGGAAACCCATGTTTTGTCCATATAGAAAAGTATGCTTTTTCCCGTCTAGAAACACTTAAAACTAAGCTTTTTGGCCAAGTAACATCAGTTCACTTTGCAAAACACTAGCTGTGCGTTTATCTTAAAAGTCAACTTCCTACAAGCTTTTCCCACTTGGAACAAACAGATTCACCAAAGAATGTTCCATTCAGACTGGGAAACCCATGTTTTGTCTATATTGAAAAGTCTGCTTTTTACCCTCTAGAACCACTGAAAATAAGCTTATTGGCCAAGTAACAGCAATTCACTTTGCAAAACACTAGTTGTGTCTTTATCTTCAAAGTCAATTTCCTACAAGCTTTTCCCGTTTGAAGGATCAGAATTCGCTAAAGAATGAGAGAATGAGACTGTGAAAAGTTTTTAGACTATATTGAAAAGTATGCTTCTTACTCACAAGAACCACTTAAAACTAAGCTTATATGCCTAAGAACAGCAATTCACTTTGCAAAACACTAGCTGTGTGTTTATCTTCAAAGTCAACTTCCTACAAGCTTTTCCCACATGGAATGAACAGAGTTCATGTAAGAATATGTGATTCAGACAGGGAAAGGCATGTTTTGTCTATATGGAAAAGAATGCTTTTTACTGTCTAGAACCTCTTAAAACTAAGCTAATTGGACAAGTAACAGCTATTCACTTTGCAAATCACTAGCTGTGTGTTTGTTTTCAAAGTGAACTTCTTACAAGCTTTTCCCACTTGGAAAGAACAGAATTAACCTTAGAATGTGTAATTCAGACTGGGAAAGGCAAGTTTTGTCTATACAGAAAAGACTGCTTTTTACCCTCTAGAATGTCTTAAAATTAAGTTTATTGGTCAAGTAACAGGAATTATCTATGCAAAACACTAGCTGTGTGTTTAACTTGAAAGTCAACTTCCTATATGCTTTTCCCCCTTGGAAGGAACAGAATTGGCCAAAGAATGAGAGATTCCGACTGGGAAAAACTGGTTTTGTCAATATTGAAAAGTGTGCTTTTTACCCTCTAGAACCACTTAAACTAAACTTATTCGCCAAGTAACAGCCATTCATTTTGCAAATCACTAGCTGTGTGTTTATCTTCAAAGCCAAGTTCTGCAAGCTCTTCCCACTTTGAAAGAACAGAATTCGCAAAAGAATGAGAGATTGAGACTCAGAAAACCTTTTTTAGTCTATATAGAAAGGTTTCCTTTATACAGTCCAGGACTACTTAATACTAACCTTAATCGCCACGTAATAACAATTCACTCTGTAAAAAGTAGCTGTGTTTTGATCTTCAAAGTCAACGTCCTACAAATTTTACCCGCTTGGAACCAACACGATTCGCCTAAGAATGTGTGATTCAGACTGAAAAAAGCATGTTTTGTGTCTGTAGAAAAAAATATGCTTTTTAGCTTCTAGGACCACTTAAAACAAAGATTATTGGCCAAGTAACAGCAATTCACTTTGAAAAACACTAGCTGTGTGTTTATCCTCACAGTGAACTTCCAAAAAGCTTTTCCTGCTTGGAAGGAACAGAAATCGCCAAGGAATGATAGATTCAGACTGGGAAACTATGTTTTGTCTATATTGTATAGTCTTCTTTCAACCTGGTAGAACCACTTAAAACTAAGCTTATTTGCTTAATAACAGCAATTCACTTTGCAAAACACTAGCTGTGTGTTTATCTTGAACATCAACTTCCTACAAGGTTTTCCCCCTTCGAAAGAACAGAATTCGCCAAAGAATGTTCGAGTCAGACTGGGAAAGGAAACCCATGTTTTGTCCATATAGAAAAGTATGCTATTTACGGTCTAGAACCACCGAAAATTAAGCTTATTTGCCAAGTAACAGCAATTCACTTTCAAAACACTAGTTGTGTCTTTATCTTCAAAGTCAATTTCCTACAAGCTTTTCCCGTTTGAAGGATCAGAATTCGCTAAAGAATGAGAGAATGAGACTGTGAAAAGTTTTTAGACTATATTGAAAAGTATTCTTTTTACCCTCTAGAACCACTTAAAACTAAGCATGTTCGACATGTAACACCATTCACTTTGCAAAACACTACCTGTGTGTTTATCTTGAAAGTCAACTTCCTACAAGCTTTTCCCGATCAGAAGGAACAGAATTCGCCAAAGAGTGAGAGATTTAGACTGGGAAAACCATGTTTTGTCTATATTGAAAAGTCTGCTTTTTACCATCTAGAACCATTTAAAACTAAGCGTATTTGCCTAGTAAGAGCAATTTACTTTGCAAATCAGTTGCTGTGTGTTTATCTTGAAGGTCAACTTCCTACAAACTTTTCGCGCTTGGAAGGAACAGAATTCGCCAAAGAATGTTCTAGTCAGACTGGGAAAGAAAACGCATGTTTTCTCCATATGGAAAAGTATGCTTTTTCCCGTCTAGAAACACTTAAAACTAAGCCTTTTGGCCAAGTAACATCAATACACTTTTCAAAACACTAGCTGTGCGTTTATCTTAAAAGTCAACTTCCTAAAAGCTTTTCCCACTTGGAACAAACAGATTCACCAAAGAATGTTCAATTCAGACTGGGAAACCCATGTTTTCTCTATATTGAAAAGTCTGCTTTTAACCCTCTAGAACCACTTAAAATTAAGCTTATTGGCCAAGTAATAGCAATTCACTTTGCAAAACACTAGGTGTGTATTTATCTTCAAAGTCAACTTGCTACAAGCCTTTCCAATTTAGAACGAACACGATTCGCGAAAAAATGTTCAATTCATACCGGGAAAGGAAACCCATGTTTTGTCCATATAGAAAAGTATGCTATTTACGGTCTAGAACCACTGAAAATTAAGCTTATTTGCCAAATAACAGCAATTCACTTTGCAAACTCTAGTTGTGTCTTTATCTTCAAAGTCAATTTCCTACAAGCTTTTCCCGCTTGGAAGAAACAGAATTCGCCAAAGAATGAGAGAATGAAACTGGGAAAAGTTTTTAGACTATATTGAAAAGTATGCTTCTTACCCTCTAGAACCCCTTAAAACTAAGCATGTTCGCCATGTAACACCATTCACTTTGCAAAACACTAGCTGTGTGTTTTTCTTCAAAGTCAACTTTCTACAAGTTTTTCCCGATTGGAAGGAACAGAATTCGAAAAAGAGTGAGAGATTTAGACTGGGAAAACCATGTTTTGTCTATATTGAAAAGTCTGCTTTTTACCATCTAGAACCATTTAAAACTAAGCGTATTTGCCTAGTAAGAGCAATTTACTTTGCAAATCAGTTGCTGTGTGTTTATCTTGAAGGTCAACTTCCTACAAACTTTTCGCGCATGGAAGGAACAGAATTCGCCAAAGAATGTTCTAGTCAGACTGGGAAAGGAAACCCATGTTTTGTCCATATAGAAAAGTATGCTTTTTCCCGTCTAGACACACTTAAAACTAAGCTTTTTGGCCAAGTAACATCAGTTCACTTTGCAAAACACTAGCTGTGCGTGTATCTTAAAAGTCAACTTCCTACAAGCTTTTCCCACTTGGAACAAACAGATTCACCAAAGAATGTTCGATTCAGACTGGGAAACCCATGTTTTGTCTATATTGAAAAGTCTGCTTTTTACCCTCTAGAACCACTGAAAATAAGCTTATTGGCCAAGTAACAGCAATTCACTTTGCAAAACACTAGCTGTGTGTTTATCTTCAAAGTCAACTTCCTACAAGCTTTCCTGCTTCGAACGAAGAAATTTGGCCAAAAAATGAGAGATTCAGAATGGGAAAACCATGTTTTGTCTATATTGAAAAGTCTGCTTTTTACCCTCTAGAACCACTTAAAACTAAGCATGTTCGCCATGTAACACCATTCACTTTGCAAATCACTAGCTGTGTGTTTATCTTCAAAGCCAAGTTCTGCAAGCTCTTCCCACTTTGAAAGAACAGAATTCGCAAAAGAATGAGAGATTGAGACTCAGAAAACCTTTTTTAGTCTATATAGAAAGGTTTCCTTTATACCGTCCAGGACTACTTAAAACTAACCTTAATCGCCACGTAAGAACAATTCACTCTGTAAAATGTAGCTGTGTTTTGATCTTCAAAGTCAACGTCCTACAAATTTTACCCACTAGGAACGAACACGATTCGCATAAGAATGTGTGATTCAGACTGGGAAATGCATGTTTTGTCTCTGTAGAAAAAAAATATGCTTTTTAGCTTCTAGGACCACTTAAAACAAAGATTATTGGCCAAGTAACAGCAATTCACTTTGAAAAACACTAGCTGTGTGTTTATCCTCACAGTGAACTTCCAAAAAGCTTTTCCTGCTTGGAAGGAACAGAAATCGGCAAGGAATGATAGATTCACTCTGGGAAACTATGTTTTGTCTATATTGTATAGTCTTCTTTCAACCTGGTAGAACCACTTAAAACTAAGCTTATTTGCTTAATAACAGCAATTCACTTTGCAAAACACTAGCTGTGTGTTTATCTTGAACATCAACTTCCTACAAGGTTTTCCCCCTTCGAAAAAACAGAATTCGCCAAAGAATGTTCGAGTCAGACTGGGAAAGGAAACCCATGTTTTGTCCATATAGAAAAGTATGCTATTTACGGTCTAGAACCACTGAAAATTAAGCTTATTTGCCAAGTAACAGCAATTCACTTTGCAAAACACTAGTTGTGTCTTTATCTTCAAAGTCAATTTCCTACAAGCTTTTCCCGTTTGAAGGATCAGAATTCGCTAAAGAATGAGAGAATGAGACTGTGAAAAGTTTTTAGACTATATTGAAAAGTATTCTTTTTACCCTCTAGAACCACTTAAAACTAAGCATGTTCGCCATGTAACAACATTCACTTTGCAAAACACTAGCTGTGTGTTTTTCTTCAAAGTCAACTTTCTACAAGCTTTTCCCACTTGGAACAAACAGATTCACCAAAGAATGTTCAATTCAGACTGGGAAACCCATGTTTTGTCTATATTGAAAAGTCTGCTTTTAACCCTCTAGAACCACTTAAAATTAAGCTTATTGGCCAAGTAATAGCAATTCACTTTGCAAAACACTAGGTGTGTATTTATCTTCAAAGTCAACTTGCTACAAGCCTTTCCAATTTAGAACGAACACGATTCGCGAAAAAATGTTCAATTCATACTGGGAAAGGAAACCCATGTTTTGTCCATATAGAAAAGTATGCTTTTTACGGTGTAGAATCACTTAAACTAAGATTTTTGGCCAAGTAACATCAATTCACTTTGCAAAACACTAGCTGTGCGTTTATCTTAAAAGTCAACTTCCTACAAGCTTTTCCCATTTGGAACAAAAGATTCACCAAAGAATGTTCGATTCAGACTGGGAAACCCATGTTTTGTCTATATTGAAAAGTCTGCTTTTTACCCTCTAGAACCACTGAAAATAAGCTTATTGGCCAAGTAACAGCAATTCACTTTGCAAAACACAAGCTGTGTGTTTATCTTCAAAGTCAACTTCCTACAAGCTTTTCCCGCTTCGAACGAACAGATTTCACCAAAGAATGAGAGATTCAGACTGGGAAAACCATGTTTTTTCTATATTGAAAAGGCTGTTTTTTACCATCTAGAACCATTCAAAACTAAGCATATTTGCCTTGTAAGAGTAATTTACTTTGCAAATCAATTGCTGTGTGTTTACCATGAAGGTCAAATTCCTACAAGCTTTTCCCGCTTGGAACGAACAGAATTCGCCAAAGTATGTTCGAGTCAGACTGGGAAAGGAAACCCATATTTTCTTCATATATAAAAGTATGCTTTTTAATGTTTATAACCACTTAAATCTAAGATTTTTGGCCAAGTAACATCAATTCACTGTTCAAAACACTAGCTGTGAGTTTATCTTAAAAGTCAACTACCTACAAGCTTTTCCCACTTGGAACGAACAGGATTCGCGAAAAAATGTTCAATTCAGTCTGGGAAAGGAAACGCATGTTTTGTCCATATAGAAAAGTATGCTATTTACGGTCTAGAACCACTGAAAATTAAGCTTATTTGCCAAGTAACAGCAATTCACTTTGCAAAACTCTAGTTGTGTCTTTATCTTCAAAGTCAATTTCCTACAAGCTTTTCCCGCTTGGAAGAAACAGAATTCGCCAAAGAATGAGAGAATGAGACTGGGAAAAGTTTTTAACTATATTGAAAAGTATGCTTCTTACCCTCTAGAACCCCTTAAAACTAAGCATGTTCGCCATGTAACACCATTCACTTTGCAAAACACTAGCTGTGTGTTTTTCTTCAAAGTCAACTTTCTACAAGCTTTTCCCGATTGGAAGGAACAGAATTCGAAAAAGAGTGAGAGATTTAGACTGGGAAAACCATGTTTTGTCTATATTGAAAAGTCTGCTTTTTACCATCTAGAACCATTTAAAACTAAGCGTATTTGCCTAGTAAGAGCAATTTACTTTGCAAATCAGTTGCTGTGTGTTTATCTTGAAGGTCAACTTCCTACAAACTTTTCGCGCTTGGAAGGAACAGAATTCGCCAAAGAATGTTCTAGTCAGACTGGGAAAGGAAACCCATGTTTTGTCCATATAGAAAAGTATGCTTTTTCCCGTCTAGAAACACTTAAAACTAAGCTTTTTGGCCAAGTAACATCAGTTCACTTTGCAAAACACTAGCTGTACGTTTATCTTAAAAGTCAACTTCCTACAAGCTTTTCCCATTTGGAACAAACAGATTCACCAAAGAATGTTCGATTCAGACTGGGAAACCCATGTTTTGTCTATATTGAAAAGTCTGCTTTTTACCCTCTAGAACCACTGAAAATAAGCTTATTGGCCAAGTAACAGCAATTCACTTTGCAAAACACTAGCTGTGTGTTTATCTTCAAAGTCAACTTCCTACAAGCTTTCCTGCTTCGAACGAAGAAATTTGGCCAAAAAATGAGAGATTCAGAATGGGAAAACCATGTTTTGTCTATATTGAAAAGTCTGCTTTTTACCCTCTAGAACCACTTAAAACTAAGCATGTTCGCCATGTAACACCATTCACTTTGCAAATCACTAGCTGTGTGTTTATCTTCAAAGCCAAGTTCTGCAAGCTCTTCCCACTTTGAAAGAACAGAATTCGCAAAAGAATGAGAGATTGAGACTCAGAAATCCTTTTTTAGTCTATATAGAAAGGTTTCCTTTATACCGTCCAGGACTACTTAAAACTAACCTTAATCGCCACGTAAGAACAATTCACTCTGTAAAAAGTAGCTGTGTTTTGATCTTCAAAGTCAACGTCCTACAAATTTTACCCACTAGGAACGAACACGATTCGCATAAGAATGTGTGATTCAGACTGGGAAATGCATGTTTTGTCTCTGTAGAAAAAAAATATGCTTTTTAGCTTCTAGGACCACTTAAAACAAAGATTATTGGCCAAGTAACAGCAATTCACTTTGAAAAACACTAGCTGTGTGTTTATCCTCACAGTGAACTTCCAAAAAGCTTTTCCTGCTTGGAAGGAACAGAAATCGCCAAGGAATGATAGATTCACTCTGGGAAACTATGTTTTGTCTATATTGTATAGTCTTCTTTCAACCTGGTAGAACCACTTAAAACTAAGCTTATTTGCTTAATAACAGCAATTCACTTTGCAAAACACTAGCTGTGTGTTTATCTTGAACATCATCTTCCTACAAGGTTTTCCCCCTTCGAAAAAACAGAATTCGCCAAAGAATGTTCGAGTCAGACTGGGTAAGGAAACCCATGTTTTGTCCATATAGAAAAGTATGCTATTTACGGTCTAGAACCACTGAAAATTAAGCTTATTTGCCAAGTAACAGCAATTCACTTTGCAAAACACTAGTTGTGTCTCTATATTCAAAGTCAATTTCCTACAAGCTTTTCCCGTTTGAAGGATCAGAATTCGCTAAAGAATGAGAGAATGAGACTGTGAAAAGTTTTTAGACTATATTGAAAAGTATTCTTTTTACGCGCTAGAACCACTTAAAACTAAGCATGTTCGCCATGTAACACCATTCACTTTGCAAAACACTAGCTGTGTGTTTTTCTTCAAAGTCAACTTTCTACAAGCTTTTCCCACTTGGAACAAACAGATTCACCAAAGAATGTTCAATTCAGACTGGGAAACCCATGTTTTGTCTATATTGAAAAGTCTGCTTTTAACCCTCTAGAACCACTTAAAATTAAGCTTACTGGCCAAGTAATAGCAATTCACTTTGCAAAACACTAGGTGTGTATTTATCTTTAAAGTCAACTTGCTACTAGCCTTTCCAATTTAGAACGAACACGATTCGAGAAAAAATGTTCAATTCATACTGGGAAGGAAACCCATGTTTTGTCCATATAGAAAAGTATGCTTTTTACGGTGTAGAAACACTTAAAACTAAGCTTTTTGGCCAAGTAACATCAATTCACTTTGCAAAACACTAGCTGTGCGTTTATCTTAAAAGTCAACTTCCTACAAGCTTTTCCCATTTGGAACAAACAGATTCACCAAAGAATGTTCGATTCAGACTGGGAAACCCATGTTTTGTCTATATTGAAAAGTCTGCTTTTTACCCTCTAGAACCACTGAAAATAAGCTTATTGGCCAAGTAACAGCAATTCACTTTGCAAAACACTAGCTGTGTGTTTATCTTCAAAGTCAACTTCCTACAAGCTTTCCTGCTTCGAACGAAGAAATTTGGCCAAAAAATGAGAGATTCAGAATGGGAAAACCATGTTTTGTCTATATTGAAAAGTCTGCTTTTTACCCTCTAGAACCACTTAAAACTAAGCATGTTCGCCATGTAACACCATTCACTTTACAAATCACTAGCTGTGTGTTTATCTTCAAAGCCAAGTTCTGCAAGCTCTTCCCACTTTGAAAGAACAGAATTCGCAAAAGAATGAGAGATTGAGACTCAGAAAACCTTTTTTAGTCTATATAGAAAGGTTTCCTTTATACCGTCCAGGACTACTTAAAACTAACCTTAATCGCCACGTAAGAACAATTCACTCTGTAAAAAGTAGCTGTGTTTTGATCTTCAAAGTCAACGTCCTACAAATTTTACCCACTAGGAACGAACACGATTCGCATAAGAATGTGTGATTTTCAGACTGGGAAATGCATGTTTTGTCTCTGTAGAAAAAAAATATGCTTTTTAGCTTCTAGGACCACTTAAAACAAAGATTATTGGCCAAGTAACAGCAATTCACTTTGAAAAACACTAGCTGTGTGTTTATCCTCACAGTGAACTTCCAAAAAGCTTTTCCTGCTTGGAAGGCACAGAAATCGCCAAGGAATGATAGATTCACTCTGGGAAACTATGTTTTGTCTATATTGTATAGTCTTCTTTCAACCTGGTAGAACCACTTAAAACTAAGCTTATTTGCTTAATAACAGCAATTCACTTTGCAAAACACTAGCTGTGTGTTTATCTTGAACATCAACTTCCTACAAGGTTTTCCCCCTTCGAAAAAACAGTATTCGCCAAAGAATGTTCGAGTCAGACTGGGAAAGGAAACCCATGTTTTGTCCATATAGAAAAGTATGCTATTTACGCTCTAGAACCACTGAAAATTAAGCTTATTTGCCAAGTAACAGCAATTCACTTTGCAAAACACTAGTTGTGTCTTTATCTTCAAAGTCAATTTCCTACAAGCTTTTCCCGTTTGAAGGATCAGAATTCGCTAAAGAATGAGAGAATGAGACTGTGAAACGTTTTTAGACTATATTGAAAAGTATTCTTTTTACCCTCTAGAACCACTTAAAACTAAGCATGTTCGCCATGTAACACCATTCACTTTGCAAAACACTAGCTGTGTGTTTTTCTTCAAAGTCAACTTTCTACAAGCTTTTCCCACTTGGAACAAACAGATTCACCAAAGAATGTTCAATACAGACTGGGAAACCCATGTTTTGTCTATATTGAAAAGTCTGCTTTTAACCCTCTAGAACCACTTAATATTAAGCTTATTGGCCAAGTAATAGCAATTCACTTTGCAAAACACTAGGTGTGTATTTATCTTCAAAGTCAACTTGCTACAAGCCTTTCCAATTTAGAACGAACACGATTCGCGAAAAAATGTTCAATTCATACTGGGAAAGGAAACCCATGTTTTGTCCATATAGAAAAGTATGCTTTTTACGGTGTAGAAACACTTAAAACTAAGCTTTTTGGCCAAGTAACATCAATTCACTTTGCAAAACACTAGCTGTGCGTTTATCTTAAAAGTCAACTTCCTACAAGCTTTTCCCATTTGGAACAAAAGATTCACCAAAGAATGGGCGATTCAGACTGGGAAACCCATGTTTTGTCTATACTGAAAAGTCTGCTTTTTACCCTCTAGAACCACTGAAAATAAGCTTATTGGCCAAGTAACAGCAATTCACTTTGCAAAACACTAGGTGTGTGTTTATCTTCAAAGTCAACTTCCTACAAGCTTTTCCCGCTTCGAACGAACAGATTTCACCAAAGAATGAGAGATTCAGACTGGGAAAACCATGTTTTATCTATATTGAAAAGGCTGTTTTTTACAATCTAGAACCATTCAAAACTAAGCATATTTGCCTAGTAAGAGCAATTTACTTTGCATATCAATTGCTGTGTGTTTACCATGAAGGTCAAATTCCTACAAGCTTTTCCCGCTTGGAACGAACAGAATTTGCCAAAGTATGTTCGAGTCAGACTGGGAAAGGAAACCCATATTTTCTTCATATATAAAAGTATGCTTTTTAATGTTTATAACCACTTAAATCTAAGATTTTTGGCCAAGTAACATCAATTCACTGTTCAAAACACTAGCTGTGAGTTTATCTTAAAAGTCAACTACCTACAAGCTTTTCCCACTTGGAACGAACAGGATTCGCGAAAAAATGTTCAATTCAGTCTGGGAAAGGAAACCCATGTTTTGTCCATATAGAAAAGTATGCTATTTACGGTCTAGAACCACTGAAAATTAAGCTTATTTGCCAAGTAACAGCAATTCACTTTGCAAAACTCTAGTTGTGTCTTTATCTTCAAAGTCAATTTCCTACAAGCTTTTCCCGCTTGGAAGAAACAGAATTCGCCAAAGAATGAGAGAATGAGACTGGGAAAAGTTTTTAGACTATATTGAAAAGTATGCTTCTTACCCTCTAGAACCACTTAAAACTAAGCATGTTCGCCATGTAACACCATTCACTTTGCAAAACACTAGCTGTGTGTTTTTCTTCAAAGTCAACTTTCTACAAGCTTTTCCCGATTGGAAGGAACAGAATTCGCCAAAGAGTGAGAGATTTAGACTGGGAAAACCATGTTTTGTCTATATTGAAAAGTCTGCTTTTTACCCTCTAGAACCACTTAAAACTAAGCATGTTCGCCATGTAACAACATTCACTTTGCAAATCACTAGCTGTGTGTTTATCTTCAAAGCCAATTTCTGCAAGCTCTTCCCACTTTGAAAGAACAGAATTCGCAAAAGAATGAGAGATTGAGACTCAGAAAACCTTTTTTAGTCTATATAGAAAGGTTTCCTTTATACCGTCCAGGACTACTTAAAACTAACCTTAATCGCCACGTAAGAACAATTCACTCTGTAAAATGTAGCTGTGTTTTGATCTTCAAAGTCAACGTCCTACAAATTTTACCCACTAGGAACGAACACGATTCGCATAAGAATGTGTGATTCAGACTGGGAAATGCATGTTTTGTCTCTGTAGAAAAAAAATATGCTTTTTAGCTTCTAGGACCACTTAAAACAAAGATTATTGGCCAAGTAACAGCAATTCACTTTGAAAAACACTAGCTGTGTGTTTATCCTCACAGTGAACTTCCAAAAAGCTTTTCCTGCTTGGAAGGAACAGAAATCGCCAAGGAATGATAGATTCACTCTGGGAAACTATGTTTTGTCTATATTGTATAGTCTTCTTTCAACCTGGTAGAACCACTTAAAACTAAGCTTATTTGCTTAATAACAGCAATTCACTTTGCAAAACACTAGCTGTGTGTTTATCTTGAACATCATCTTCCTACAAGGTTGTCCCCCTTCGAAAAAACAGAATTCGCCAAAGAATGTTCGAGTCAGACTGGGAAAGGAAACCCATGTTTTGTCCATATAGAAAAGTATGCTATTTACGGTCTAGAACCACTGAAAATTAAGCTTATTTGCCAAGTAACAGCAATTCACTTTGCAAAACACTAGTTGTGTCTTTATCTTCAAAGTCAATTTCCTACAAGCTTTTCCCGTTTGAAGGATCAGAATTCGCTAAAGAATGAGAGAATGAGACTGTGAAAAGTTTTTAGACTATATTGAAAAGTATTCTTTTTACCCTCTAGAACCACTTAAAACTAAGCATGTTCGCCATGTAACACCATTCACTTTGCAAAACACTAGCTGTGTGTTTTTCTTCAAAGTCAACTTTCTACAAGCTTTTCCCACTTGGAACAAACAGATTCACCAAAGAATGTTCAATTCAGACTGGGAAACCCATGTTTTGTCTATATTGAAAAGTCTGCTTTTAACCCTCTAGAACCACTTAAAATTAAGCTTACTGGCCAAGTAATAGCAATTCACTTTGCAAAACACTAGGTGTGTATTTATCTTCAAAGTCAACTTGCTACAAGCCTTTCCAGTTTAGAACGAACACGATTCGAGAAAAAATGTTCAATTCATACTGGGAAAGGAAACCCATGTTTTGTCCATATAGAAAAGTATGCTTTTTACGGTGTAGAAACACTTAAAACTAAGCTTTTTGGCCAAGTAACATCAATTCACTTTGCAAAACACTAGCTGTGCGTTTATCTTAAAAGTCAACTTCCTACAAGCTTTTCCCATTTGGAACAAACAGATTCACCAAAGAATGTTCGATTCAGACTGGGAAACCCATGTTTTGTCTATATTGAAAAGTCTGCTTTTTACCCTCTAGAACCACTGAAAATAAGCTTATTGGCCAAGTAACAGCAATTCACTTTGCAAAACACTAGCTGTGTGTTTATCTTCAAAGTCAACTTCCTACAAGCTTTCCTGCTTCGAACGAAGAAATTTGGCCAAAAAATGAGAGATTCAGAATGGGAAAACCATGTTTTGTCTATATTGAAAAGTCTGCTTTTTACCCTCTAGAACCACTTAAAACTAAGCATGTTCGCCATGTAACACCATTCACTTTGCAAATCACTAGCTGTGTGTTTATCTTCAAAGCCAAGTTCTGCAAGCTCTTCCCACTTTGAAAGAACAGAATTCGCAAAAGAATGAGAGATTGAGACTCAGAAAACCTTTTTTAGTCTATATAGAAAGGTTTCCTTTATACCGTCCAGGACTACTTAAAACTAACCTTAATCGCCACGTAAGAACAATTCACTCTGTAAAAAGTAGCTGTGTTTTGATCTTCAAAGTCAACGTCCTACAAATTTTACCCACTAGGAATGAACACGATTCGCATAAGAATGTGTGATTCAGACTGGGAAATGCATGTTTTGTCTGTGTAGAAAAAAAATATGCTTTTTAGCTTCTAGGACCACTTAAAACAAAGATTATTGGCCAAGTAACAGCAATTCACTTTGAAAAACACTAGCTGTGTGTTTATCCTCACAGTGAACTTCCAAAAACTTTTACTGCTTGGAAGGAACAGAAATCGCCAAGGAATGATAGATTCACTCTGGGAAACTATGTTTTGTCTATATTGTATAGTCTTCTTTCAACCTGGTAGAACCACTTAAAACTAAGCTTATTTGCTTAATAACAGCAATTCACTTTGCAAAACACTAGCTGTTTGTTTATCTTGAACATCAACTTCCTACAATGTTTTCCCCCTTCGAAAAAACAGAATTCGCCAAAGAATGTTCGAGTCAGACTGGGAAAGGAAACCCATGTTTTGTCCTTATAGAAAAGTATGCTATTTACGGTCTAGAACCACTGAAAATTAAGCTTATTTGCCAAGTAACAGCAATTCACTTTGCAAAACACTAGTTGTGTCTTTATCTTCAAAGTCAATTTCCTACAAGCTTTTCCCGTTTGAAGGATCAGAATTCGCTAAAGAATGAGAGAATGAGACTGTGAAAAGTTTTTAGACTATATTGAAAAGTATTCTTTTTACCCTCTAGAACCACTTAAAACTAAGCATGTTCGCCATGTAACACCATTCACTTTGCAAAACACTAGCTGTGTGTTTTTCTTCAAAGTCAACTTTCTACAAGCTTTTCCCACTTGGAACAAACAGATTCACCAAAGAATGTTCAATACAGACTGGGAAACCCATGTTTTGTCTATATTGAAAAGTCTGATTTTAACCCTCTAGAACCACTTAAAATTAAGCTTATTGGCCAAGTAATAGCAATTCACTTTGCAAAACACTAGGTGTGTATTTATCTTCAAAGTCAACTTGCTACAAGCCTTTCCAATTTAGATTGAACACGATTCGCGAAAAAATGTTCAATTCATACTGGGAAAGGAAACCCATGTTTTGTCCATATAGAAAAGTATGCTTTTTACGGTGTAGAATCACTTAAAACTAAGCTTTTTGGCCAAGTAACATCAATTCACTTTGCAAAACACTAGCTGTGCGTTTATCTTAAAAGTCAACTTCCTACAAGCTTTTCCCATTTGGAACAAAAGATTCACCAAAGAATGTTCGATTCAGACTGGGAAACCCATGTTTTGTCTATACTGAAAAGTCTGCTTTTTACCCTCTAGAACCACTGAAAATAAGCTTATTGGCCAAGTAACAGCAATTCACTTTGCAAAACACTAGCTGTGTGTTTATCTTCAAAGTCAACTTCCTACAAGCTTTTCCCGCTTCGAACGAACAGATTTCACCAAAGAATGAGAGATTCAGACTGGGAAAACCATGTTTTATCTATATTGAAAAGGCTGTTTTTTACCATCTAGAACCATTCAAAACTAAGCATATTTGCCTAGTAAGAGCAATTTACTTTGCATATCAATTGCTGTGTGTTTACCATGAAGGTCAAATTCCTACAAGCTTTTCCCGCTTGGAACGAACAGAATTCGCCAAAGTATGTTCGAGTCAGACTGGGAAAGGAAACCCATATTTTCTTCATATATAAAAGTATGCTTTTTAATGTTTATAACCACTTAAATCTAAAATTTTTGGCCAAGTAACATCAATTCACTGTTCAAAACACTAGCTGTGAGTTTATCTTAAAAGTCAACTACCTACAAGCTTTTCCCACTTGGAACGAACAGGATTCGCGAAAAAATGTTCAATTCAGTCTGGGAAAGGAAACGCATGTTTTGTCCATATAGAAAAGTATGCTATTTACAGTCTAGAACCACTGAAAATTAAGCTTATTTGCCAAGTAACAGCAATTCACTTTGCAAAACTCTAGTTGTGTCTTTATCTTCAAAGTCAATTTCCTACAAGCTTTTCCCGCTTGGAAGAAACAGAATTCGCCAAAGAATGAGAGAATGAGACTGGGAAAAGTTTTTAGACTATATTGAAAAGTATGCTTCTTACCCTCTAGAACCCCTTAAAACTAAGCATGTTCGCCATGTAACACCATTCACTTTGCAAAATACTAGCTGTGTGTTTTTCTTCAAAGTCAACTTTCTACAAGCTTTTCCCGATTGGAAGGAACAGAATTCGCCAAAGAGTGAGAGATTTAGACTGGGAAAACCATGTTTTGTCTATATTGAAAAGTCTGCTTTTTACCCTCTAGAACCACTTAAAACTAAGCATGTTCGCCATGTAACACCATTCACTTTGCAAATCACTAGCTGTGTGTTTATCTTCAAAGCCAAGTTCTGCAAGCTCTTCCCACTTTGAAAGAACAGAATTCGCAAAAGAATGAGAGATTGAGACTCAGAAAACCTTTTTTAGTCTATATAGAAAGGTTTCCTTTATACCGTCCAGGACTACTTAAAACTAACCTTAATCGCCACGTAAGAACAATTCACTCTGTAAAAAGTAGCTGTGTTTTGATCTTCAAAGTCAACGTCCTACAAATTTTACCCACTAGGAACGAACACGATTCGCATAAGAATGTGTGATTCAGACTGGGAAATGCATGTTTTGTCTCTGTAGAAAAAAAATATGCTTTTTAGCTTCTAGGACCACTTAAAACAAAGATTATTGGCCAAGTAACAGCAATTCACTTTGAAAAACACTAGCTGTGTGTTTATCCTCACAGTGAACTCCCAAAAAGCTTTTCCTGCTTGGAAGGAACAGAAATCGCCAAGGAATGATAGATTCACTCTGGGAAACTATGTTTTGTCTATATTGTATAGTCTTCTTTCAACCTGGTAGAACCACTTAAAACTAAGCTTATTTGCTTAATAACAGCAATTCACTTTGCAAAACACTAGCTGTTTGTTTATCTTGAACATCAACTTCCTACAAGGTTTTCCCCCTTCGAAAAAACAGAATTCGCCAAAGAATGTTCGAGTCAGACTGGGAAAGGAAACCCATGTTTTGTCCATATAGAAAAGTATGCTATTTACGCTCTAGAACCACTGAAAATTAAGCTTATTTGCCAAGTAACAGCAATTCACTTTGCAAAACACTTGTTGTGTCTTTATCTTCAAAGTCAATTTCCTACAAGCTTTTCCCGTTTGAAGGATCAGAATTCGCTAAAGAATGAGAGAATGAGACTGTGAAAAGTTTTTAGACTATATTGAAAAGTATTCTTTTTACCCTCTAGAACCACTTAAAACTAAGCATGTTCGCCATGTAACACCATTCACTTTGCAAAACACTAGCTGTGTGTTTTTCTTCAAAGTCAACTTTCTACAAGCTTTTCCCACTTGGAACAAACAGATTCACCAAAGAATGTTCAATTCAGACTGGGAAACCCATGTTTTGTCTATATTGAAAAGTCTGATTTTAACCCTCTAGAACCACTTAAAATTAAGCTTATTGGCCAAGTAATAGCAATTCACTTTGCAAAACACTAGGTGTGTATTTATCTTCAAAGTCAACTTGCTACAAGCCTTTCCAATTTAGAACGAACACGATTCGCGAAAAAATGTTCAATTCATACTGGGAAAGGAAACCCATGTTTTGTCCATATAGAAAAGTATGCTTTTTACGGTGTAGAAACACTTAAAACTAAGCTTTTTGGCCAAGTAACATCAATTCACTTTGCAAAACACTAGCTGTGCGTTTATCTTAAAAGTCAACTTCCTACAAGCTTTTCCCATTTGGAACAAAAGATTCACCAAAGAATGTTCGATTCAGACTGGGAAACCCATGTTTTGTCTATACTGAAAAGTCTGCTTTTTACCCTCTAGAACCACTGAAAATAAGCTTATTGGCCAAGTATCAGCAATTCACTTTGCAAAACACTAGGTGTGTGTTTATCTTCAAAGTCAACTTCCTACAAGCTTTTCCCGCTTCGAACGAACAGATTTCACCAAAGAATGAGAGATTCAGACTGGGAAATCCATGTTTTATCTATATTGAAAAGGCTGTTTTTTACCATCTAGAACCATTCAAAACTAAGCATATTTGCCTAGTAAGAGCAATTTACTTTGCATATCAATTGCTGTGTGTATACCATGAAGGTCAAATTCCTACAAGCTTTTCCCGCTTGGAACGAACAGAATTCGCCAAAGTATGTTCGAGTCAGACTGGGAAAGGAAACCCATATTTTCTTCATATATAAAAGTATGCTTTTTAATGTTTATAACCACTTAAATCTAAGATTTTTGGCCAAGTAACATCAATTCACTGTTCAAAACACTAGCTGTGAGTTTATCTTAAAAGTCAACTACCTACAAGCTTTTCCCACTTGGAACGAACAGGATTCGCGAAAAAATGTTCAATTCAGTCTGGGAAAGGAAACCCATGTTTTGTCCATATAGAAAAGTATGCTATTTACGGTCTAGAACCACTGAAAATTAAGCTTATTTGCCAAGTAACAGCAATTCACTTTGCAAAACTCTAGTTGTGTCTTTATCTTCAAAGTCAATTTCTTACAAGCTTTTCCCGCTTGGAAGAAACAGAATTCGCCAAAGAATGAGAGAATGAGACTGGGAAAAGTTTTTAGACTATATTGAAAAGTATGCTTCTTACCCTCTAGAACCCCTTAAAAATAAGCATGTTCGCCATGTAACACCATTCACTTTGCAAAACACTAGCTGTGTGTTTTTCTTCAAAGTCAACTTTCTACAAGCTTTTCCCGATTGGAAGGAACAGAATTCGCCAAAGAGTGAGAGATTTAGACTGGGAAAACCATGTTTTGTCTATATTGAAAAGTCTGCTTTTTACCCTCTAGAACCACTTAAAACTAAGCATGTTCGCCATGTAACACCATTCACTTTGCAAATCACTAGCTGTGTGTTTATCTTCAAAGCCAAGTTCTGCAAGCTCTTCCCACGTTGAAAGAACAGAATTCGCAAAAGAATGAGAGATTGAGACTCAGAAAACCTTTTTTAGTCTATATAGAAAGGTTTCCTTTATACCGTCCAGGACTACTTAAAACTAACCTTAATCGCCACGTAAGAACAATTCACTCTGTAAAAAGTAGCTGTGTTTTGATCTTCAAAGTCAACGTCCTACAAATTTTACCCACTAGGAACGAACACGATTCGCATAAGAATGTGTGATTCAGACTGGGAAATGCATGTTTTGTCTCTGTAGAAAAAAAATATGCTTTTTAGCTTCTAGGACCACTTAAAACAAAGATTATTGGCCAAGTAACAGCAATTCACTTTGAAAAACACTAGCTGTGTGTTTATCCTCACAGTGAACTCCCAAAAAGCTTTTCCTGCTTGGAAGGAACAGAAATCGCCAAGGAATGATAGATTCACTCTGGGAAACTATGTTTTGTCTATATTGTATAGTCTTCTTTCAACCTGGTAGAACCACTTAAAACTAAGCTTATTTGCTTAATAACAGCAATTCACTTTGCAAAACACTAGCTGTGTGTTTATCTTGAACATCAACTTCCTACAAGGTTTTCCCCCTTCGAAAAAACAGAATTCGCCAAAGAATGTTCCAGTCAGACTGGGAAAGGAAACCCATGTTTTGTCCATATAGAAAAGTATGCTATTTACGGTCTAGAACCACTGAAAATTAAGCTTATTTGCCAAGTAACAGCAATTCACTTTGCAAAACACTAGTTGTGTCTTTATCTTCAAAGTCAATTTCCTACAAGCTTTTCCCGTTTGAAGGATCAGAATTCGCTAAAGAATGAGAGAATGAGACTGTGAAAAGTTTTTAGACTATATTGAAAAGTATTCTTTTTACCCTCTAGAACCACTTAAAACTAAGCATGTTCGCCATGTAACACCATTCACTTTGCAAAACACTAGCTGTGTGTTTTTCTTCAAAGTCAACTTTCTACAAGCTTTTCTGACTTGGAACAAACAGATTCACCAAAGAATGTTCAATTCAGACTGGGAAACCCATGTTTTGTCTATATTGAAAAGTCTGCTTTTAACCCTCTAGAACCACTTAAAATTAAGCTTATTGGCCAAGTAATAGCAATTCACTTTGCAAAACACTAGGTGTGTATTTATCTTCAAAGTCAACTTGCTACAAGCCTTTCCAATTTAGAACGAACACGATTCGCGAAAAAATGTTCAATTCATACTGGGAAAGGAAACCCATGTTTTGTCCATATAGAAAAGTATGCTTTTTACGGTGTAGAAACACTTAAAACTAAGATTTTTGGCCAAGTAACATCAATTCACTTTGCAAAACACTAGCTGTGCGTTTATCTTAAAAGTCAACTTCCTACAAGCTTTTCCCATTTGGAACAAACAGATTCACCAAAGAATGTTCGATTCAGACTGGGAAACCCATGTTTTGTCTATATTGAAAAGTCTGCTTTTTACCCTCTAGAACCACTGAAAATAAGCTTATTGGCCAAGTAACAGCAATTCACTTTGCAAAACACTAGCTGTGTGTTTATCTTCAAAGTCAACTTCCTACAAGCTTTCCTGCTTCGAACGAAGAAATTTGGCCAAAGAATGAGAGATTCAGACTGGGAAAACCATGTTTTGTCTATATTGAAAAGTCTGCTTTTAACCTCTAGAACCACTTAAAACTAAGCATGTTCGCCATGTAACACCATTCACTTTGCAAATCACTAGCTGTGTGTTTATCTTCAAAGCCAAGTTCTGCAAGCTCTTCCCACTTTGAAAGAACAGAATTCGCAAAAGAATGAGAGATTGAGACTCAGAAAACCTTTTTTAGTCTATATAGAAAGGTTTCCTTTATACCGTCCAGGACTACTTAAAACTAACCTTAATCGCCACGTAAGAACAATTCACTCTGTAAAAAGTAGCTGTGTTTTGATCTTCAAAGTCAACGTCCTACAAATTTTACCCACTAGGAACGAACACGATTCGCATAAGAATGTGTGATTCAGACTGGGAAATGCATGTTTTGTCTCTGTAGAAAAAAAATATGCTTTTTAGCTTCTAGGACCACTAAAAACAAAGATTATTGGCCAAGTAACAGCAATTCACTTTGAAAAACACTAGCTGTGTTTATCCTCACAGTGAACTTCCAAAAAGCTTTTCCTGCTTGGAAGGAACAGAAATCGCCAAGGAATGATAGATTCACTCTGGGAAACTATGTTTTGTCTATATTGTATAGTCTTCTTTCAACCTGGTAGAACCACTTAAAACTAAGCTTATTTGCTTAATAACAGCAATTCACTTTGCAAAACACTAGCTGTGTGTTTATCTTGAACATCAACTTCCTACAAGGTTTTCCCCCTTCGAAAAAACAGAATTCGCCAAAGAATGTTCGAGTCAGACTGGGAAAGGAAACCCATGTTTTGTCCATATAGAAAAGTATGCTATTTACGGTCTAGAACCACTGATAATTAAGCTTATTTGCCAAGTAACAGCAATTCACTATGCAAAACACTAGTTGTGTCTTTATCTTCAAAGTCAATTTCCTACAAGCTTTTCCCGTTTGAAGGATCAGAATTCGCTAAAGAATGAGAGAATGAGACTGTGAAAAGTTTTTAGACTATATTGAAAAGTATTCTTTTTAACCCTCTAGAACCACTTAAAACTAAGCATGTTCGCCATGTAACACCATTCACTTTGCAAAACACTAGCTGTGTGTTTTTCTTCAAAGTCAACTTTCTACAAGCTTTTCCCACTTGGAACAAACAGATTCACCAAAGAATGTTCAATTCAGACTGGGAAACCCATGTTTTGTCTATATTGAAAAGTCTGCTTTTAACCCTCTAGAACCACTTAAAATTAAGCTTACTGGCCAAGTAATAGCAATTCACTTTGCAAAACACTAGCTGTGTGTTTATCTTCAAAGTCAACTTCCTACAAGCTTTTCCCGCTTCGCAGGAACAGATTTCACCAAAGAATGAGAGATTCAGACTGGGAAAACCATGTTTTGTCTATATTGAAAAGGCTGCTTTTTACCATCTAGAACCATTCAAAACTAAGCATATTTGCCTAGTAAGAGCAATTTACTTTGCAAATAAATTGCTGTGTGTTTACCTTGAAGGTCAAATTCCTACAAGCTTTTCCCGCTTGGAACGAACAGAATTCGCCAAAGAATGTTCTAGTCAGACTGGGAAAGGAAACCCATGTTTTGTCCATATAGAAAAGTATGCTTTTTCCCGTCTAGAAACACTTAAAACTAAGCTTTTTGGCCAAGTAACATCAGTTCACTTTGCAAAACACTAGCTGTGCGTTTATCTTAAAAGTCAACTTCCTACAAGCTTTTCCCATTTGGAACAAACAGATTCACCAAAGAATGTTCGATTCAGACTGGGAAACCCATGTTTTGTCTATATTGAAAAGTCTGCTTTTTACCCTCTAGAACCACTGAAAATAAGCTTATTGGCCAAGTAACAGCAATTCACTTTGCAAAACACTAGCTGTGTGTTTATCTTCAAAGTCAACTTCCTACAAGCTTTCCTGCTTCGAACGAAGAAATTTGGCCAAAAAATGAGAGATTCAGAATGGGAAAACCATGTTTTGTCTATATTGAAAAGTCTGCTTTTTACCCTCTAGAACCACTTAAAACTAAGCATGTTCGCCATGTAACACCATTCACTTTGCAAATCACTAGCTGTGTGTTTATCTTCAAAGCCAAGTTCTGCAAGCTCTTCCCACTTTGAAAGAACAGAATTCGCAAAAGAATGAGAGATTGAGACTCAGAAAACCTTTTTTAGTCTATATAGAAAGGTTTCCTTTATACCGTCCAGGACTACTTAAAACTAACCTTAATCGCCACGTAAGAACAATTGACTCTGTAAAAAGTAGCTGTGTTTTGATCTTCAAAGTCAACGTCCTACAAATTTTACCCACTAGGAACGAACACGATTCGCATAAGAATGTGTGATTCAGACTGGGAAATGCATGTTTTGTCTATGTAGAAAAAAAATATGCTTTTTAGCTTCTAGGACCACTTAAAACAAAGATTATTGGCCAAGTAACAGCAATTCACTTTGAAAAACACTAGCTGTGTGTTTATCCTCACAGTGAACTTCCAAAAAGCTTTTCCTGTTTGGAAGGAACAGAAATCGCCAAGGAATGATAGATTCACTCTGGGAAACTATGTTTTGTCTATATTGTATAGTCTTCTTTCAACCTGGTAGAACCACTTAAAACTAAGCTTATTTGCTTAATAACAGCAATTCACTTTGCAAAACACTAGCTGTGTGTTTATCTTGAACATCAACTTCCTACAAGGTTTTCCCCCTTCGAAAAAACAGAATTCGCCAATGAATGTTCGAGTCAGACTGGGAAAGGAAACCCATGTTTTGTCCATATAGAAAAGTATGCTATTTACGGTCTAGAACCACTGAAAATTAAGCTTATTTGCCAAGTAACAGCAATTCACTTTGCAAAACACTAGTTGTGTCTTTATCTTCAAAGTCAATTTCCTACAAGCTTTTCCCGTTTGAAGGATCAGAATTCGCTAAAGAATGAGAGAATGAGACTGTGAAAAGTTTTTAGACTATATTGAAAAGTATTCTTTTTACCCTCTAGAACCACTTAAAACTAAGCATGTTCGCCATGTAACACCATTCACTTTGCAAAACACTAGCTGTGTGTTTTTCTTCAAAGTCAACTTTCTACAAGCTTTTCCCACTTGGAACAAACAGATTCACCAAAGAATGTTCAATTCAGACTGGGAAACCCATGTTTTGTCTATATTGAAAAGTCTGCTTTTAACCCTCTAGAACCACTTAAAATTAAGCTTATTGGCCAAGTAATAGCAATTCACTTTGCAAAACACTAGGTGTGTATTTATCTTCAAAGTCAACATGCTACAAGCCTTTCCAATTTAGAACGAACACGATTCGCGAAAAAATGTTCAATTCATACTGGGAAAGGAAACCCATGTTTTGTCCATATAGAAAAGTATGCTTTTTCCCGTCTAGAAACACTTAAAACTAAGCTTTTTGGCCAAGTACCATCAGTTCACTTTGCAAAACACTAGCTGTGCGTTTATCTTAAAAGTCAACTTCCTACAAGCTTTTCCCATTTGGAACAAACAGATTCACCAAAGAATGTTCGATTCAGACTGGGAAACCCATGTTTTGTCTATATTGAAAAGTCTGCTTTTTACCCTCTAGAACCACTGAAAATAAGCTTATTGGCCAAGTAACAGCAATTCACTTTGCAAAACACTAGCTGTGTGTTTATCTTCAAAGTCAACTTCCTACAAGCTTTCCTGCTTCGAACGAAGAAATTTGGCCAAAAAATGAGAGATTCAGAATGGGAAAACCATGTTTTGTCTATATTGAAAAGTCTGCTTTTTACCCTCTAGAACCACTTAAAACTAAGCATGTTCGCCATGTAACACCATTCACTTTGCAAATCACTAGCTGTGTGTTTATCTTCAAAGCCAAGTTCTGCAAGCTCTTCCCACTTTGAAAGAACAGAATTCGCAAAAGAATGAGAGATTGAGACTCAGAAAACCTTTTTTAGTCTATATAGAAAGGTTTCCTTTATACCGTCCAGGACTACTTAAAACTAACCTTAATCGCCACGTAAGAACAATTCACTCTGTAAAAAGTAGCTGTGTTTTGATCTTCAAAGTCAACGTCCTACAAATTTTACCCACTAGGAACGAACACGATTCGCATAAGAATGTGTGATTCAGACTGGGAAATGCATGTTTTGTCTCTGTAGAAAAAAAATATGCTTTTTAGCTTCTAGGACCACTAAAAACAAAGATTATTGGCCAAGTAACAGCAATTCACTTTGAAAAACACTAGCTGTGTGTTTATCCTCACAGTGAACTTCCAAAAAGCTTTTCCTGCTTGGAAGGAACAGAAATCGCCAAGGAATGATAGATTCACTCTGGGAAACTATGTTTTGTCTATATTGTATAGTCTTCTTTCAACCTGGTAGAACCACTTAAAACTAAGCTTATTTGCTTAATAACAGCAATTCACTTTGCAAAACACTAGCTGTGTGTTTATCTTGAACATCAACTTCCTACAAGGTTTTCCCCCTTCGAAAAAACAGAATTCGCCAAAGAATGTTCCAGTCAGACTGGGAAAGGAAACCCATGTTTTGTCCATATAGAAAAGTATGCTATTTACGGTCTAGAACCACTGAAAATTAAGCTTATTTGCCAAGTAACAGCAATTCACTTTGCAAAAAACTAGTTGTGTCTTTATCTTCAAAGTCAATTTCCTACAAGCTTTTCCCGTTTGAAGGATCAGAATTCGCTAAAGAATGAGAGAATGAGACTGTGAAAAGTTTTTAGACTATATTGAAAAGTATTCTTTTTACCCTCTAGAACCACTTAAAACTAAGCATGTTCGCCATGTAACACCATTCACTTTGCAAAACACTAGCTGTGTGTTTTTCTTCAAAGTCAACTTTCTACAAGCTTTTCCCACTTGGAACAAACAGATTCACCAAAGAATGTTCAATTCAGACTGGGAAACCCATGTTTTGTCTATATTGAAAAGTCTGCTTTTAACCCTCTAGAACCACTTAAAATTAAGCTTATTGGCCAAGTAATAGCAATTCACTTTGCAAAACACTAGGTGTGTATTTATCTTCAAAGTCAACTTGCTACAAGCCTTTCCAATTTAGAACGAACACGATTCGCGAAAAAATGTTCAATTCATACTGGGAAAGGAAACCCATGTTTTGTCCATATAGAAAAGTATGCTTTTTACGGTGTAGAAACACTTAAAACTAAGCTTTTTGGCCAAGTAACATCAATTCACTTTGCAAAACACTAGCTGTGCGTTTATCTTAAAAGTCAACTTCCTACAAGCTTTTCCCATTTGGAACAAAAGATTCACCAAAGAATGTTCGATTCAGACTGGGAAACCCATGTTTTGTCTATACTGAAAAGTCTGCTTTTTACCCTCTAGAACCACTGAAAATAAGCTTATTGGCCAAGTATCAGCAATTCACTTTGCAAAACACTAGCTGTGTGTTTATCTTCAAAGTCAACTTCCTACAAGCTTTTCCCGCTTCGAACGAACAGATTTCACCAAAGAATGAGAGATTCAGACTGGGAAATCCATGTTTTATCTATATTGAAAAGGCTGTTTTTTACCATCTAGAACCATTCAAAACTAAGCATATTTGCCTAGTAAGAGCAATTTACTTTGCATATCAATTGCTGTGTGTATACCATGAAGGTCAAATTCCTACAAGCTTTTCCCGCTTGGAACGAACAGAATTCGCCAAAGTATGTTCGAGTCAGACTGGGAAAGGAAACCCATATTTTCTTCATATATAAAAGTATGCTTTTTAATGTTTATAACCACTTAAATCTAAGATTTTTGGCCAAGTAACATCAATTCACTGTTCAAAACACTAGCTGTGAGTTTATCTTAAAAGTCAACTACCTACAAGCTTTTCCCACTTGGAACGAACAGGATTCGCGAAAAAATGTTCAATTCAGTCTGGGAAAGGAAACCCATGTTTTGTCCATATAGAAAAGTATGCTATTTACGGTCTAGAACCACTGAAAATTAAGCTTATTTGCCAAGTAACAGCAATTCACTTTGCAAAACTCTAGTTGTGTCTTTATCTTCAAAGTCAATTTCTTACAAGCTTTTCCCGCTTGGAAGAAACAGAATTCGCCAAAGAATGAGAGAATGAGACTGGGAAAAGTTTTTAGACTATATTGAAAAGTATGCTTCTTACCCTCTAGAACCCCTTAAAACTAAGCATGTTCGCCATGTAACACCATTCACTTTGCAAAACACTATCTGTGTGTTTTTCTTCAAAGTCAACTTTCTACAAGCTTTTCCCGATTGGAAGGAACAGAATTCGCCAAAGAGTGAGAGATTTAGACTGGGAAAACCATGTTTTGTCTATATTGAAAAGTCTGCTTTTTACCCTCTAGAACCACTTAAAACTAAGCATGTTCGCCATGTAACACCATTCACTTTGCAAATCACTAGCTGTGTGTTTATCTTCAAAGCCAAGTTCTGCAAGCTCTTCCCACGTTGAAAGAACAGAATTCGCAAAAGAATGAGAGATTGAGACTCAGAAAACCTTTTTTAGTCTATATAGAAAGGTTTCCTTTATACCGTCCAGGACTACTTAAAACTAACCTTAATCGCCACGTAAGAACAATTCACTCTGTAAAAAGTAGCTGTGTTTTGATCTTCAAAGTCAACGTCCTACAAATTTTACCCACTAGGAACGAACACGATTCGCATAAGAATGTGTGATTCAGACTGGGAAATGCATGTTTTGTCTCTGTAGAAAAAAAATATGCTTTTTAGCTTCTAGGACCACTTAAAACAAAGATTATTGGCCAAGTAACAGCAATTCACTTTGAAAAACACTAGCTGTGTGTTTATCCTCACAGTGAACTCCCAAAAAGCTTTTCCTGCTTGGAAGGAACAGAAATCGCCAAGGAATGATAGATTCACTCTGGGAAACTATGTTTTGTCTATATTGTATAGTCTTCTTTCAACCTGGTAGAACCACTTAAAACTAAGCTTATTTGCTTAATAACAGCAATTCACTTTGCAAAACACTAGCTGTGTGTTTATCTTGAACATCAACTTCCTACAAGGTTTTCCCCCTTCGAAAAAACAGAATTCGCCAAAGAATGTTCCAGTCAGACTGGGAAAGGAAACCCATGTTTTGTCCATATAGAAAAGTATGCTATTTACGGTCTAGAACCACTGAAAATTAAGCTTATTTGCCAAGTAACAGCAATTCACTTTGCAAAACACTAGTTGTGTCTTTATCTTCAAAGTCAATTTCCTACAAGCTTTTCCCGTTTGAAGGATCAGAATTCGCTAAAGAATGAGAGAATGAGACTGTGAAAAGTTTTTAGACTATATTGAAAAGTATTCTTTTTACCCTCTAGAACCACTTAAAACTAAGCATGTTCGCCATGTAACACCATTCACTTTGCAAAACACTAGCTGTGTGTTTTTCTTCAAAGTCAACTTTCTACAAGCTTTTCTGACTTGGAACAAACAGATTCACCAAAGAATGTTCAATTCAGACTGGGAAACCCATGTTTTGTCTATATTGAAAAGTCTGCTTTTAACCCTCTAGAACCACTTAAAATTAAGCTTATTGGCCAAGTAATAGCAATTCACTTTGCAAAACACTAGGTGTGTATTTATCTTCAAAGTCAACTTGCTACAAGCCTTTCCAATTTAGAACGAACACGATTCGCGAAAAAATGTTCAATTCATACTGGGAAAGGAAACCCATGTTTTGTCCATATAGAAAAGTATGCTTTTTACGGTGTAGAAACACTTAAAACTAAGATTTTTGGCCAAGTAACATCAATTCACTTTGCAAAACACTAGCTGTGCGTTTATCTTAAAAGTCAACTTCCTACAAGCTTTTCCCATTTGGAACAAACAGATTCACCAAAGAATGTTCGATTCAGACTGGGAAACCCATGTTTTGTCTATATTGAAAAGTCTGCTTTTTACCCTCTAGAACCACTGAAAATAAGCTTATTGGCCAAGTAACAGCAATTCACTTTGCAAAACACTAGCTGTGTGTTTATCTTCAAAGTCAACTTCCTACAAGCTTTCCTGCTTCGAACGAAGAAATTTGGCCAAAGAATGAGAGATTCAGACTGGGAAAACCATGTTTTGTCTATATTGAAAAGTCTGCTTTTAACCTCTAGAACCACTTAAAACTAAGCATGTTCGCCATGTAACACCATTCACTTTGCAAATCACTAGCTGTGTGTTTATCTTCAAAGCCAAGTTCTGCAAGCTCTTCCCACTTTGAAAGAACAGAATTCGCAAAAGAATGAGAGATTGAGACTCAGAAAACCTTTTTTAGTCTATATAGAAAGGTTTCCTTTATACCGTCCAGGACTACTTAAAACTAACCTTAATCGCCACGTAAGAACAATTCACTCTGTAAAAAGTAGCTGTGTTTTGATCTTCAAAGTCAACGTCCTACAAATTTTACCCACTAGGAACGAACACGATTCGCATAAGAATGTGTGATTCAGACTGGGAAATGCATGTTTTGTCTCTGTAGAAAAAAAATATGCTTTTTAGCTTCTAGGACCACTAAAAACAAAGATTATTGGCCAAGTAACAGCAATTCACTTTGAAAAACACTAGCTGTGTGTTTATCCTCACAGTGAACTTCCAAAAAGCTTTTCCTGCTTGGAAGGAACAGAAATCGCCAAGGAATGATAGATTCACTCTGGGAAACTATGTTTTGTCTATATTGTATAGTCTTCTTTCAACCTGGTAGAACCACTTAAAACTAAGCTTATTTGCTTAATAACAGCAATTCACTTTGCAAAACACTAGCTGTGTGTTTATCTTGAACATCAACTTCCTACAAGGTTTTCCCCCTTCGAAAAAACAGAATTCGCCAATGAATGTTCGAGTCAGACTGGGAAAGGAAACCCATGTTTTGTCCATATAGAAAAGTATGCTATTTACGGTCTAGAACCACTGATAATTAAGCTTATTTGCCAAGTAACAGCAATTCACTATGCAAAACACTAGTTGTGTCTTTATCTTCAAAGTCAATTTCCTACAAGCTTTTCCCGTTTGAAGGATCAGAATTCGCTAAAGAATGAGAGAATGAGACTGTGAAAAGTTTTTAGACTATATTGAAAAGTATTCTTTTAAACCCTCTAGAACCACTTAAAACTAAGCATGTTCGCCATGTAACACCATTCACTTTGCAAAACACTAGCTGTGTGTTTTTCTTCAAAGTCAACTTTCTACAAGCTTTTCCCACTTGGAACAAACAGATTCACCAAAGAATGTTCAATTCAGACTGGGAAACCCATGTTTTGTCTATATTGAAAAGTCTGCTTTTAACCCTCTAGAACCACTTAAAATTAAGCTTACTGGCCAAGTAACAGCAATTCACTTTGAAAAACACTAGCTGTGTGTTTATCCTCACAGTGAACTTCCAAAAAGCTTTTCCTGCTTGGAAGGAACAGAAATCGCCAAGGAATGATAGATTCACTCTGGGAAACTATGTTTTGTCTATATTGTATAGTCTTCTTTCAACCTGGTAGAACCACTTAAAACTAAGCTTATTTGCTTAATAACAGCAATTCACTTTGCAAAACACTAGCTGTGTGTTTATCTTGAACATCAACTTCCTACAAGGTTTTCCCCCTTCGAAAAAACAGAATTCGCCAATGAATGTTCGAGTCAGACTGGGAAAGGAAACCCATGTTTTGTCCATATAGAAAAGTATGCTATTTACGGTCTAGAACCACTGATAATTAAGCTTATTTGCCAAGTAACAGCAATTCACTATGCAAAACACTAGTTGTGTCTTTATCTTCAAAGTCAATTTCCTACAAGCTTTTCCCGTTTGAAGGATCAGAATTCGCTAAAGAATGAGAGAATGAGACTGTGAAAAGTTTTTAGACTATATTGAAAAGTATTCTTTTAAACCCTCTAGAACCACTTAAAACTAAGCATGTTCGCCATGTAACACCATTCACTTTGCAAAACACTAGCTGTGTGTTTTTCTTCAAAGTCAACTTTCTACAAGCTTTTCCCACTTGGAACAAACAGATTCACCAAAGAATGTTCAATTCAGACTGGGAAACCCATGTTTTGTCTATATTGAAAAGTCTGCTTTTAACCCTCTAGAACCACTTAAAATTAAGCTTACTGGCCAAGTAATAGCAATTCACTTTGCAAAACACTAGCTGTGTGTTTATCTTCAAAGTCAACTTCCTACAAGCTTTTCCCGCTTCGCAGGAACAGATTTCACCAAAGAATGAGAGATTCAGACTGGGAAAACCATGTTTTGTCTATATTGAAAAGGCTGCTTTTTACCATCTAGAACCATTCAAAACTAAGCATATTTGCCTAGTAAGAGCAATTTACTTTGCAAATAAATTGCTGTGTGTTTACCTTGAAGGTCAAATTCCTACAAGCTTTTCCCGCTTGGAACGAACAGAATTCGCCAAAGAATGTTCTAGTCAGACTGGGAAAGGAAACCCATGTTTTGTCCATATAGAAAAGTATGCTTTTTCCCGTCTAGAAACACTTAAAACTAAGCTTTTTGGCCAAGTAACATCAGTTCACTTTGCAAAACACTAGCTGTGCGTTTATCTTAAAAGTCAACTTCCTACAAGCTTTTCCCATTTGGAACAAACAGATTCACCAAAGAATGTTCGATTCAGACTGGGAAACCCATGTTTTGTCTATATTGAAAAGTCTGCTTTTTACCCTCTAGAACCACTGAAAATAAGCTTATTGGCCAAGTAACAGCAATTCACTTTGCAAAACACTAGCTGTGTGTTTATCTTCAAAGTCAACTTCCTACAAGCTTTCCTGCTTCGAACGAAGAAATTTGGCCAAAAAATGAGAGATTCAGAATGGGAAAACCATGTTTTGTCTATATTGAAAAGTCTGCTTTTTACCCTCTAGAACCACTTAAAACTAAGCATGTTCGCCATGTAACACCATTCACTTTGCAAATCACTAGCTGTGTGTTTATCTTCAAAGCCAAGTTCTGCAAGCTCTTCCCACTTTGAAAGAACAGAATTCGCAAAAGAATGAGAGATTGAGACTCAGAAAACCTTTTTTAGTCTATATAGAAAGGTTTCCTTTATACCGTCCAGGACTACTTAAAACTAACCTTAATCGCCACGTAAGAACAATTGACTCTGTAAAAAGTAGCTGTGTTTTGATCTTCAAAGTCAACGTCCTACAAATTTTACCCACTAGGAACGAACACGATTCGCATAAGAATGTGTGATTCAGACTGGGAAATGCATGTTTTGTCTATGTAGAAAAAAAATATGCTTTTTAGCTTCTAGGACCACTTAAAACAAAGATTATTGGCCAAGTAACAGCAATTCACTTTGAAAAACACTAGCTGTGTGTTTATCCTCACAGTGAACTTCCAAAAAGCTTTTCCTGTTTGGAAGGAACAGAAATCGCCAAGGAATGATAGATTCACTCTGGGAAACTATGTTTTGTCTATATTGTATAGTCTTCTTTCAACCTGGTAGAACCACTTAAAACTAAGCTTATTTGCTTAATAACAGCAATTCACTTTGCAAAACACTAGCTGTGTGTTTATCTTGAACATCAACTTCCTACAAGGTTTTCCCCCTTCGAAAAAACAGAATTCGCCAATGAATGTTCGAGTCAGACTGGGAAAGGAAACCCATGTTTTGTCCATATAGAAAAGTATGCTATTTACGGTCTAGAACCACTGAAAATTAAGCTTATTTGCCAAGTAACAGCAATTCACTTTGCAAAACACTAGTTGTGTCTTTATCTTCAAAGTCAATTTCCTACAAGCTTTTCCCGTTTGAAGGATCAGAATTCGCTAAAGAATGAGAGAATGAGACTGTGAAAAGTTTTTAGACTATATTGAAAAGTATTCTTTTTACCCTCTAGAACCACTTAAAACTAAGCATGTTCGCCATGTAACACCATTCACTTTGCAAAACACTAGCTGTGTGTTTTTCTTCAAAGTCAACTTTCTACAAGCTTTTCCCACTTGGAACAAACAGATTCACCAAAGAATGTTCAATTCAGACTGGGAAACCCATGTTTTGTCTATATTGAAAAGTCTGCTTTTAACCCTCTAGAACCACTTAAAATTAAGCTTATTGGCCAAGTAATAGCAATTCACTTTGCAAAACACTAGGTGTGTATTTATCTTCAAAGTCAACTTGCTACAAGCCTTTCCAATTTAGAACGAACACGATTCGCGAAAAAATGTTCAATTCATACTGGGAAAGGAAACCCATGTTTTGTCCATATAGAAAAGTATGCTTTTTCCCGTCTAGAAACACTTAAAACTAAGCTTTTTGGCCAAGTACCATCAGTTCACTTTGCAAAACACTAGCTGTGCGTTTATCTTAAAAGTCAACTTCCTACAAGCTTTTCCCATTTGGAACAAACAGATTCACCAAAGAATGTTCGATTCAGACTGGGAAACCCATGTTTTGTCTATATTGAAAAGTCTGCTTTTTACCCTCTAGAACCACTGAAAATAAGCTTATTGGCCAAGTAACAGCAATTCACTTTGCAAAACACTAGCTGTGTGTTTATCTTCAAAGTCAACTTCCTACAAGCTTTCCTGCTTCGAACGAAGAAATTTGGCCAAAAAATGAGAGATTCAGAATGGGAAAACCATGTTTTGTCTATATTGAAAAGTCTGCTTTTTACCCTCTAGAACCACTTAAAACTAAGCATGTTCGCCATGTAACACCATTCACTTTGCAAATCACTAGCTGTGTGTTTATCTTCAAAGCCAAGTTCTGCAAGCTCTTCCCACTTTGAAAGAACAGAATTCGCAAAAGAATGAGAGATTGAGACTCAGAAAACCTTTTTTAGTCTATATAGAAAGGTTTCCTTTATACCGTCCAGGACTACTTAAAACTAACCTTAATCGCCACGTAAGAACAATTCACTCTGTAAAAAGTAGCTGTGTTTTGATCTTCAAAGTCAACGTCCTACAAATTTTACCCACTAGGAACGAACACGATTCGCATAAGAATGTGTGATTCAGACTGGGAAATGCATGTTTTGTCTCTGTAGAAAAAAAATATGCTTTTTAGCTTCTAGGACCACTAAAAACAAAGATTATTGGCCAAGTAACAGCAATTCACTTTGAAAAACACTAGCTGTGTGTTTATCCTCACAGTGAACTTCCAAAAAGCTTTTCCTGCTTGGAAGGAACAGAAATCGCCAAGGAATGATAGATTCACTCTGGGAAACTATGTTTTGTCTATATTGTATAGTCTTCTTTCAACCTGGTAGAACCACTTAAAACTAAGCTTATTTGCTTAATAACAGCAATTCACTTTGCAAAACACTAGCTGTGTGTTTATCTTGAACATCAACTTCCTACAAGGTTTTCCCCCTTCGAAAAAACAGAATTCGCCAAAGAATGTTCGAGTCAGACTGGGAAAGGAAACCCATGTTTTGTCCATATAGAAAAGTATGCTATTTACGGTCTAGAACCACTGAAAATTAAGCTTATTTGCCAAGTAACAGCAATTCACTTTGCAAAAAACTAGTTGTGTCTTTATCTTCAAAGTCAATTTCCTACAAGCTTTTCCCGTTTGAAGGATCAGAATTCGCTAAAGAATGAGAGAATGAGACTGTGAAAAGTTTTTAGACTATATTGAAAAGTATTCTTTTTACCCTCTAGAACCACTTAAAACTAAGCATGTTCGCCATGTAACACCATTCACTTTGCAAAACACTAGCAGTGTGTTTTTCTTCAAAGTCAACTTTCTACAAGCTTTTCCCACTTGGAACAAACAGATTCACCAAAGAATGTTCAATTCAGACTGGGAAACCCATGTTTTGTCTATATTGAAAAGTCTGCTTTTAACCCTCTAGAACCACTTAAAATTAAGCTTACTGGCCAAGTAATAGCAATTCACTTTGCAAAACACTAGGTGTGTATTTATCTTCAAAGTCAACTTGCTACAAGCCTTTCCAATTTAGAACGAACACGATTCGCGAAAAAATGTTCAATTCATACTGGGAAAGGAAACCCATGTTTTGTCCATATAGAAAAGTATGCTTTTTACGGTGTAGAAACACTTAAAACTAAGCTTTTTGGCCAAGTAACATCAATTCACTTTGCAAAACACTAGCTGTGCGTTTATCTTAAAAGTCAACTTCCTACAAGCTTTTCCCATTTGGAACAAAAGATTCACCAAAGAATGTTCGATTCAGACTGGGAAACCCATGTTTTGTCTATATTGAAAAGTCTGCTTTTTACCGTCTAGAACCACTGAAAATAAGCTTATTGGCCAAGTAACAGCAATTCACTTTGCAAAACACTAGCTGTGTGTTTATCTTCAAAGTCAACTTCCTACAAGCTTTCCTGCTTCGAACGAAGAAATTTGGCCAAAAAATGAGAGATTCAGAATGGGAAAACCATGTTTTGTCTATATTGAAAAGTCTGCTTTTTACCCTCTAGAACCACTTAAAACTAAGCATGTTCGCCATGTAACACCATTCACTTTGCAAATCACTAGCTGTGTGTTTATCTTCAAAGCCAAGTTCTGCAAGCTCTTCCCACTTTGAAAGAACAGAATTCGCAAAAGTATGAGAGATTGAGACTCAGAAAACCTTTTTTAGTCTATATAGAAAGGTTTCCTTTATACCGTCCAGGACTACTTAAAACTAACCTTAATCGCCACGTAAGAACAATTCACTCTGTAAAAAGTAGCTGTGTTTTGATCTTCAAAGTCAACGTCCTACAAATTTTACCCACTAGGAACGAACACGATTAGCATAAGAATGTGTGATTCAGACTGGGAAATGCATGTTTTGTCTCTGTAGAAAAAAAATATGCTTTTTAGCTTCTAGGACCACTAAAAACAAAGATTATTGGCCAAGTAACAGCAATTCACTACGAAAAACACTAGCTGTGTGTTTATCCTCACAGTGAACTTCCAAAAAGCTTTTCCTGCTTGGAAGGAACAGAAATCGCCAAGGAATGATAGATTCACTCTGGGAAACTATGTTTTGTCTATATTGTATAGTCTTCTTTCAACCTGGTAGAACCACTTAAAACTAAGCTTATTTGCTTAATAACAGCAATTCACTTTGCAAAACACTAGCTGTGTGTTTATCTTGAACATCAACTTCCTACAAGGTTTTCCCCCTTCGAAAAAACAGAATTCGCCAAAGAATGTTCGAGTCAGACTGGGAAAGGAAACCCATGTTTTGTCCATATAGAAAAGTATGCTATTTACGGTCTAGAACCACTGAAAATTAAGCTTATTTGCCAAGTAACAGCAATTCACTTTGCAAAAAACTAGTTGTGTCTTTATCTTCAAAGTCAATTTCCTACAAGCTTTTCCCGTTTGAAGGATCAGAATTCGCTAAAGAATGAGAGAATGAGACTGTGAAAAGTTTTTAGACTATATTGAAAAGTATTCTTTTTACCCTCTAGAACCACTTAAAACTAAGCATGTTCGCCATGTAACACCATTCACTTTGCAAAACACTAGCAGTGTGTTTTTCTTCAAAGTCAACTTTCTACAAGCTTTTCCCACTTGGAACAAACAGATTCACCAAAGAATGTTCAATTCAGACTGGGAAACCCATGTTTTGTCTATATTGAAAAGTCTGCTTTTAACCCTCTAGAACCACTTAAAATTAAGCTTACTGGCCAAGTAATAGCAATTCACTTTGCAAAACACTAGGTGTGTATTTATCTTCAAAGTCAACTTGCTACAAGCCTTTCCAATTTAGAACGAACACGATTCGCGAAAAAATGTTAAATTCATACTGGGAAAGGAAACCCATGTTTTGTCCATATAGAAAAGTATGCTTTTTACGGTGTAGAAACACTTAAAACTAAGCTTTTTGGCCAAGTAACATCAATTCACTTTGCAAAACACTAGCTGTGCGTTTATCTTAAAAGTCAACTTCCTACAAGCTTTTCCCATTTGGAACAAAAGATTCACCAAAGAATGTTCGATTCAGACTGGGAAACCCATGTTTTGTCTATATTGAAAAGTCTGCTTTTTACCCTCTAGAACCACTGAAAATAAGCTTATTGGCCAAGTAACAGCAATTCACTTTGCAAAACACTAGCTGTGTGTTTATCTTCAAAGTCAACTTCCTACAAGCTTTTCCCGCTTCGCAGGAACAGATTTCACCAAAGAATGAGAGATTCAGACTGGGAAAACCATGTTTTGTCTATATTGAAAAGGCTGCTTTTTACCATCTAGAACCATTCAAAACTAAGCATATTTGCCTAGTAAGAGCAATTTACTTTGCAAATAAATTGCTGTGTGTTTACCTTGAAGGTCAAATTCCTACAAGCTTTTCCCGCTTGGAATGAACAGAATTCGCCAAAGAATGTTCTAGTCAGACTGGGAAAGGAAACCCATGTTTTGTCCATATAGAAAAGTATGCTTTTTCCCGTCTAGAAACACTTAAAACTAAGCTTTTTGGCCAAGTAACATCAGTTCACTTTGCAAAACACTAGCTGTGCGTTTATCTTAAAAGTCAACTTCCTACAAGCTTTTCCCATTTGGAACAAACAGATTCACCAAAGAATGTTCGATTCAGACTGGGAAACCCATGTTTTGTCTATATTGAAAAGTCTGCTTTTTACCCTCTAGAACCACTGAAAATAAGCTTATTGGCCAAGTAACAGCAATTCACTTTGCAAAACACTAGCTGTGTGTTTATCTTCAAAGTCAACTTCCTACAAGCTTTCCTGCTTCGAACGAAGAAATTTGGCCAAAAAATGAGAGATTCAGAATGGGAAAACCATGTTTTGTCTATATTGAAAAGTCTGCTTTTTACCCTCTAGAACCACTTAAAACTAAGCTTGTTCGCCATGTAACACCATTCACTTTGCAAATCACTAGCTGTGTGTTTATCTTCAAAGCCAAGTTCTGCAAGCTCTTCCCACTTTGAAAGAACAGAATTCGCAAAAGAATGAGAGATTGAGACTCAGAAAACCTTTTTTAGTCTATATAGAAAGGTTTCCTTTATACCGTCCAGGACTACTTAAAACTAACCTTAATCACCACGTAAGAACAATTCACTCTGTAAAAAGTAGCTGTGTTTTGATCTTCAAAGTCAACGTCCTACAAATTTTACCCACTAGGAACGAACACGATTCGCATAAGAATGTGTGATTCAGACTGGGAAATGCATGTTTTGTCTCTGTAGAAAAAAAATATGCTTTTTAGCTTCTAGGACCACTTAAAACAAAGATTATTGGCCAAGTAACAGCAATTCACTTTGAAAAACACTAGCTGTGTGTTTATCCTCACAGTGAACTTCCAAAAAGCTTTTCCTGCTTGGAAGGAACAGAAATCGCCAAGGAATGATAGATTCACTCTGGGAAACTATGTTTTGTCTATATTGTATAGTCTTCTTTCAACCTGGTAGAACCACTTAAAACTAAGCTTATTTGCTTAATAACAGCAATTCACTTTGCAAAACACTAGCTGTGTGTTTATCTTGAACATCAACTTCCTACAATGTTTGCCCCCTTCGAAAAAACAGAATTCGCCAAAGAATGTTCGAGTCAGACTGGGAAAGGAAACCCATGTTTTGTCCATATAGAAAAGTATGCTTTTTACGGTCTAGAACCACTGAAAATTAAGCTTATTTGCCAAGTAACAGCAATTCACTTTGCAAAACACTAGTTGTGTCTTTATCTTCAAAGTCAATTTCCTACAAGCTTTTCCCGTTTGAAGGATCAGAATTCGCTAAAGAATGAGAGAATGAGACTGTGAAAAGTTTTTAGACTATATTGAAAAGTATTCTTTTTACCCTCTAGAACCACTTAAAACTAAGCATGTTCGCCATGTAACACCATTCACTTTGCAAAACACTAGCTGTGTGTTTTTCTTCAAAGTCAACTTTCTACAAGCTTTTCCCACTTGGAACAAACAGATTCACCAAAGAATGTTCAATTCAGACTGGGAAACCCATGTTTTGTCTATATTGAAAAGTCTGCTTTTAACCCTCTAGAACCACTTAAAATTAAGCTTACTGGCCAAGTAATAGCAATTCACTTTGCAAAACACTAGGTGTGTATTTATCTTCAAAGTCAACTTGCTACAAGCCTTTCCAATTTAGAACGAACACGATTCGCGAAAAAATGTTCAATTCATACTGGGAAAGGAAACCCATGTTTTGTCCATATAGAAAAGTATGCTTTTTACGGTGTAGAAACACTTAAAACTAAGATTTTTGGCCAAGTAACATCAATTCACTTTGCAAAACACTAGCTGTGCGTTTATCTTAAAAGTCAACTTCCTACAAGCTTTTCCCATTTGGAACAAAAGATTCACCAAAGAATGAGAGATTCAGACTGGGAAAAACATGTTTTGTCTATATTGAAAAGTCTGCTTTTTACCCTCTAGAACCACTGAAAATAAGCTTATTGGCCAAGTAACAGCAATTCACTTTGCAAAACACTAGCTGTGTGTTTATCTTCAAAGTCAACTTCCTACAAGCTTTTCCCGCTTCGCAGGAACAGATTTCACCAAAGAATGAGAGATTCAGACTGGGAAAACCATGTTTTGTCTATATTGAAAAGGCTGCTTTTAACCATCTAGAACCATTCAAAACTAAGCATATTTGCCTAGTAAGAGCAATTTACTTTGCAAATAAATTGCTGTGTGTTTACCTTGAAGGTCAAATTCCTACAAGCTTTTCCCGCTTGGAACGAACAGAATTCGCCAAAGAATGTTCTAGTCAGACTGGGAAAGGAAACCCATGTTTTGTCCATATAGAAAAGTATGCTTTTTCCCGTCTAGAAACACTTAAAACTAAGCTTTTTGGCCAAGTAACATCAATTCACTTTGCAAAACACTAGCTGTGCGTTTATCTTAAAAGTCAACTTCCTACAAGCTTTTCCCATTTGGAACAAACAGATTCACCAAAGAATGTTCGATTCAGACTGGGAAACCCATGTTTTGTCTATATTGAAAAGTCTGCTTTTTACCCTCTAGAACCACTGAAAATAAGCTTATTGGCCAAGTAACAGCAATTCACTTTGCAAAACACTAGCTGTGTGTTTATCTTCAAAGTCAACTTCCTACAAGCTTTCCTGCTTCGAACGAAGAAATTTGGCCAAAAAATGAGAGATTCAGAATGGGAAAACCATGTTTTGTCTATATTGAAAAGTCTGCTTTTTACCCTCTAGAACCACTTAAAACTAAGCATGTTCGCCATGTAACACCATTCACTTTGCAAATCACTAGCTGTGTGTTTATCTTCAAAGCCAAGTTCTGCAAGCTCTTCCCACTTTGAAAGAACAGAATTCGCAAAAGAATGAGAGATTGAGACTCAGAAAACCTTTTTTAGTCTATATAGAAAGGTTTCCTTTATACCGTCCAGGACTACTTAAAACTAACCTTAATCGCCACGTAAGAACAATTCACTCTGTAAAAAGTGGCTGTGTTTTGATCTTCAAAGTCAACGTCCTACAAATTTTACCCACTAGGAACGAACACGATTCGCATAAGAATGTGTGATTCAGACTGGGAAATGCATGTTTTGTCTCTGTAGAAAAAAAATATGCTTTTTAGCTTCTAGGACCACTTAAAACAAAGATTATTGGCCAAGTAACAGCAATTCACTTTGAAAAACACTAGCTGTGTGTTTATCCTCACAGTGAACTTCCAAAAAGCTTTTCCTGCTTGGAAGGAACAGAAATCGCCAAGGAATGATAGATTCACTCTGGGAAACTATGTTTTGTCTATATTGTATAGTCTTCTTTCAACCTGGTAGAACCACTTAAAACTAAGCTTATTTGCTTAATAACAGCAATTCACTTTGCAAAACACTAGCTGTGTGTTTATCTTGAACATCAACTTCCTACAAGATTTTCCCCCTTCGAAAGAACAGAATTCGCCAAAGAATGTTCGAGTCAGACTGGGAAAGGAAACCCATGTTTTGTCCATATAGAAAAGTATGCTATTTACGGTCTAGAACCACTGAAAATTAAGCTTATTTGCCAAGTAACAGCAATTCACTTTGCAAAACACTAGTTGTGTCTTTATCTTCAAAGTCAATTTCCTACAAGCTTTTCCCGTTTGAAGGATCAGAATTCGCTAAAGAATGAGAGAATGAGACTGTGAAAAGTTTTTAGACCTTATTGAAAAGTATTCTTTTTACCCTCTAGAACCACTTAAAACTAAGCATGTTCGCCATGTAACACCATTCACTTTGCAAAACACTAGCTGTGTGTTTTTCTTCAAAGTCAACTTTCTACAAGCATTTCCCACTTGGAACAAACAGATTCACCAAAGAATGTTCAATTCAGACTGGGAAACCCATGTTTTGTCTATATTGAAAAGTCTGCTTTTAACCCTCTAGAACAACTTAAAATTAAGCTTATTGGCCAAGTAATAGCAATTCACTTTGCAAAACACTAGGTGTGTATTTATCTTCAAAGTCAACTTGCTACAAGCCTTTCCAATTTAGAACGAACACGATTCGCGAAAAAATGTTCAATTCATACTGGGAAAGGAAACCCATGTTTTGTCCATATAGAAAAGTATGCTTTTTACGGTGTAGAAACACTTAAAACTAAGATTTTTGGCCAAGTAACATCAATTCACTTTGCAAAACACTAGCTGTGCGTTTATCTTAAAAGTCAACTTCCTACAAGCTTTTCCCATTTGGAACAAACAGATTCACCAAAGAATGTTCGATTCAGACTGGGAAACCCATGTTTTGTCTATATTGAAAAGTCTGCTTTTTACCCTCTAGAACCACTGAAAATAAGCTTATTGGCCAAGTAACAGCAATTCACTTTGCAAAACACTAGCTGTGTGTTTATCTTCAAAGTCAACTTCCTACAAGCTTTCCTGCTTCGAACGAAGAAATTTGGCCAAAAAATGAGAGATTCAGAATGGGAAAACCATGTTTTGTCTATATTGAAAAGTCTGCTTTTTACCCTCTAGAACCACTTAAAACTAAGCATGTTCGCCATGTAACACCATTCACTTTGCAAATCACTAGCTGTGTGTTTATCTTCAAAGCCAAGTTCTGCAAGCTCTTCCCACTTTGAAAGAACAGAATTCGCAAAAGAATGAGAGATTGAGACTCAGAAAACCTTTTTTAGTCTATATAGAAAGGTTTCCTTTATACCGTCCAGGACTACTTAAAACTAACCTTAATCGCCACGTAAGAACAATTCACTCTGTAAAAAGTAGCTGTGTTTTGATCTTCAAAGTCAACGTCCTACAAATTTTACCCACTAGGAACGAACACGATTCGCATAAGAATGTGTGATTCAGACTGGGAAATGCATGTTTTGTCTCTGTAGAAAAAAAATATGCTTTTTAGCTTCTAGGACCACTTAAAACAAAGATTATTGGCCAAGTAACAGCAATTCACTTTGAAAAACACTAGCTGTGTGTTTATCCTCACAGTGAACTTCCAAAAAGCTTTTCCTGCTTGGAAGGCACAGAAATCGCCAAGGAATGATAGATTCACTCTGGGAAACTATGTTTTGTCTATATTGTATAGTCTTCTTTCAACCTGGTAGAACCACTTAAAACTAAGCTTATTTGCTTAATAACAGCAATTCACTTTGCAAAACACTAGCTGTGTGTTTATCTTGAACATCAACTTCCTACAAGGTTTTCCCCCTTCGAAAAAACAGTATTCGCCAAAGAATTTTCGAGTCAGACTGGGAAAGGAAACCCATGTTTTGTCCATATAGAAAAGTATGCTATTTACGGTCTAGAACCACTGAAAATTAAGCTTATTTGCCAAGTAACAGCAATTCACTTTGCAAAACACTAGTTGTGTTTTTATCTTCAAAGTCAATTTCATACAAGCTTTTCCCGTTTGAAGGATCAGAATTCGCTAAAGAATGAGAGAATGAGACTGTGAAAAGTTTTTAGACTATATTGAAAAGTATTCTTTTTACCCTCTAGAACCACTTAAAACTAAGCATGTTCGCCATGTAACACCATTCACTTTGCAAAACACTAGCTGTGTGTTTTTCTTCAAAGTCAACTTTCTACAAGCTTTTCCCACTTGGAACAAACAGATTCACCAAAGAATGTTCAATTCAGACTGGGAAACCCATGTTTTGTCTATATTGAAAAGTCTGCTTTTAACCCTCTAGAACCACTTAAAATTAAGCTTATTGGCCAAGTAATAGCAATTCACTTTGCAAAACACTAGGTGTGTATTTATCTTCAAAGTCAACTTGCTACAAGCCTTTCCAATTTAGAACGAACACGATTCGCGAAAAAATGTTCAATTCATACTGGGAAAGGAAACCCATGTTTTGTCCATATAGAAAAGTATGCTTTTTCCCGTCTAGAAACACTTAAAACTAAGCTTTTTGGCCAAGTACCATCAGTTCACTTTGCAAAACACTAGCTGTGCGTTTATCTTAAAAGTCAACTTCCTACAAGCTTTTCCCATTTGGAACAAACAGATTCACCAAAGAATGTTCGATTCAGACTGGGAAACCCATGTTTTGTCTATATTGAAAAGTCTGCTTTTTACCCTCTAGAACCACTGAAAATAAGCTTATTGGCCAAGTAACAGCAATTCACTTTGCAAAACACTAGCTGTGTGTTTATCTTCAAAGTCAACTTCCTACAAGCTTTCCTGCTTCGAACGAAGAAATTTGGCCAAAAAATGAGAGATTCAGAATGGGAAAACCATGTTTTGTCTATATTGAAAAGTCTGCTTTTTACCCTCTAGAACCACTTAAAACTAAGCATGTTCGCCATGTAACACCATTCACTTTGCAAATCACTAGCTGTGTGTTTATCTTCAAAGCCAAGTTCTGCAAGCTCTTCCCACTTTGAAAGAACAGAATTCGCAAAAGAATGAGAGATTGAGACTCAGAAAACCTTTTTTAGTCTATATAGAAAGGTTTCCTTTATACCGTCCAGGACTACTTAAAACTAACCTTAATCGCCACGTAAGAACAATTCACTCTGTAAAAAGTAGCTGTGTTTTGATCTTCAAAGTCAACGTCCTACAAATTTTACCCACTAGGAACGAACACGATTCGCATAAGAATGTGTGATTCAGACTGGGAAATGCATGTTTTGTCTCTGTAGAAAAAAAATATGCTTTTTAGCTTCTAGGACCACTTAAAACAAAGATTATTGGCCAAGTAACAGCAATTCACTTTGAAAAACACTAGCTGTGTGTTTATCCTCACAGTGAACTTCCAAAAAGCTTTTCCTGCTTGGAAGGAACAGAAATCGCCAAGGAATGATAGATTCACTCTGGGAAACTATGTTTTGTCTATATTGTATAGTCTTCTTTCAACCTGGTAGAACCACTTAAAACTAAGCTTATTTGCTTAATAACAGCAATTCACTTTGCAAAACACTAGCTGTGTGTTTATCTTGAACATCAACTTCCTACAAGGTTTTCCCCCTTCGAAAAAACAGAATTCGCCAAAGAATGTTCGAGTCAGACTGGGAAAGGAAACCCATGTTTTGTCCATATAGAAAAGTATGCTATTTACGGTCTAGAACCACTGATAATTAAGCTTATTTGCCAAGTAACAGCAATTCACTATGCAAAACACTAGTTGTGTCTTTATCTTCAAAGTCAATTTCCTACAAGCTTTTCCCGTTTGAAGGATCAGAATTCGCTAAAGAATGAGAGAATGAGACTGTGAAAAGTTTTTAGACTATATTGAAAAGTATTCTTATTACCCTCTAGAACCACTTAAAACTAAGCATGTTCGCCATGTAACACCATTCACTTTGCAAAACACTAGCTGTGTGTTTTTCTTCAAAGTCAACTTTCTACAAGCTTTTCCCACTTGGAACAAACAGATTCACCAAAGAATGTTCAATTCAGACTGGGAAACCCATGTTTTGTCTATATTGAAAAGTCTGCTTTTAACCCTCTAGAACCACTTAAAATTAAGCTTACTGGCCAAGTAATAGCAATTCACTTTGCAAAACACTAGGTGTGTATTTATCTTCAAAGTCAACTTGCTACAAGCCTTTCCAATTTAGAACGAACACGATTTGCGAAAAAAATGTTCAATTCATACTGGGAAAGGAAACCCATGTTTTGTCCATATAGAAAAGTATGCTTTTTACGGTGTAGAAACACTTAAAACTAAGCTTTTTGGCCAAGTAACATCAATTCACTTTGCAAAACACTAGCTGTGCGTTTATCTTAAAAGTCAACTTCCTACAAGCTTTTCCCATTTGGAACAAAAGATTCACCAAAGAATGTTCGATTCAGACTGGGAAACCCATGTTTTGTCTATATTGAAAAGTCTGCTTTTTACCCTCTAGAACCACTGAAAATAAGCTTATTGGCCAAGTAACAGCAATTCACTTGCAAAACACTAGCTGTGTGTTTATCTTCAAAGTCAACTTCCTACAAGCTTTTCCCGCTTCGCAGGAACAGATTTCACCAAAGAATGAGAGATTCAGACTGGGAAAACCATGTTTTGTCTATATTGAAAAGGCTGCTTTTTACCATCTAGAACCATTCAAAACTAAGCATATTTGCCTAGTAAGAGCAATTTACTTTGCAAATAAATTGCTGTGTGTTTACCTTGAAGGTCAAATTCCTACAAGCTTTTCCCGCTTGGAACGAACAGAATTCGCCAAAGAATGTTCTAGTCAGACTGGGAAAGGAAACCCATGTTTTGTCCATATAGAAAAGTATGCTTTTTCCCGTCTAGAAACACTTAAAACTAAGCTTTTTGGCCAAGTAACATCAATTCACTTTGCAAAACACTAGCTGTGCGTTTATCTTAAAAGTCAACTTCCTACAAGCTTTTCCCATTTGGAACAAACAGATTCACCAAAGAATGTTCGATTCAGACTGGGAAACCCATGTTTTGTCTATATTGAAAAGTCTGCTTTTTACCCTCTAGAACCACTGAAAATAAGCTTATTGGCCAAGTAACAGCAATTCACTTTGCAAAACACTAGCTGTGTGTTTATCTTCAAAGTCAACTTCCTACAAGCTTTCCTGCTTCGAACGAAGAAATTTGGCCAAAAAATGAGAGATTCAGAATGGGAAAACCATGTTTTGTCTATATTGAAAAGTCTGCTTTTTACCCTCTAGAACCACTTAAAACTAAGCATGTTCGCCATGTAACACCATTCACTTTGCAAATCACTAGCTGTGTGTTTATCTTCAAAGCCAAGTTCTGCAAGCTCTTCCCACTTTGAAAGAACAGAATTCGCAAAAGAATGAGAGATTGAGACTCAGAAAACCTTTTTTAGTCTATATAGAAAGGTTTCCTTTATACCGTCCAGGACTACTTAAAACTAACCTTAATCGCCACGTAAGAACAATTCACTCTGTAAAAAGTGGCTGTGTTTTGATCTTCAAAGTCAACCTCCTACAAATTTTACCCACTAGGAACGAACACGATTCGCATAAGAATGTGTGATTCAGACTGGGAAATGCATGTTTTGTCTCTGTAGAAAAAAAATATGCTTTTTAGCTTCTAGGACCACTTAAAACAAAGATTATTGGCCAAGTAACAGCAATTCACTTTGAAAAACACTAGCTGTGTGTTTATCCTCACAGTGAACTTCCAAAAAGCTTTTCCTGCTTGGAAGGAACAGAAATCGCCAAGGAATGATAGATTCACTCTGGGAAACTATGTTTTGTCTATATTGTATAGTCTTCTTTCAACCTGGTAGAACCACTTAAAACTAAGCTTATTTGCTTAATAACAGCAATTCACTTTGCAAAACACTAGCTGTGTGTTTATCTTGAACATCAACTTCCTACAAGGTTTTCCCCCTTCGAAAAAACAGAATTCGCCAAAGAATGTTCGAGTCAGACTGGGAAAGGAAACCCATGTTTTGTCCATATAGAAAAGTATGCTATTTACGGTCTAGAACCACTGAAAATTAAGCTTATTTGCCAAGTAACAGCAATTCACTTTGCAAAACACTAGTTGTGTCTTTATCTTCAAAGTCAATTTCCTACAAGCTTTTCCCGTTTGAAGGATCAGAATTCGCTAAAGAATGAGAGAATGAGACTGTGAAAAGTTTTTAGACTATATTGAAAAGTATTCTTTTTACCCTCTAGAACCACTTAAAACTAAGCATGTTCGCCATGTAACACCATTCACTTTGCAAAACACTAGCTGTGTGTTTTTCTTCAAAGTCAACTTTCTACAAGCTTTTCCCACTTGGAACAAACAGATTCACCAAAGAATGTTCAATTCAGACTGGGAAACCCATGTTTTGTCTATATTGAAAAGTCTGCTTTTAACCCTCTAGAACCACTTAAAATTAAGCTTATTGGCCAAGTAATAGCAATTCACTTTGCAAAACACTAGGTGTGTATTTATCTTCAAAGTCAACTTGCTACAAGCCTTTCCAATTTAGAACGAACACGATTCGCGAAAAAATGTTCAATTCATACTGGGAAAGGAAACCCATGTTTTGTCCATATAGAAAAGTATGCTTTCTACGGTGTAGAAACACTTAAAACTAAGCTTTTTGGCCAAGTAACATCAATTCACTTTGCAAAACACTAGCTGTGCGTTTATCTTAAAAGTCAACTTCCTACAAGCTTTTCCCATTTGGAACAAACAGATTCACCAAAGAATGTTCGATTCAGACTGGGAAACCCATGTTTTGTCTATATTGAAAAGTCTGCTTTTTACCCTCTAGAACCACTGAAAATAAGCTTATTGGCCAAGTAACAGCAATTCACTTTGCAAAACACTAGCTGTGTGTTTATCTTCAAAGTCAACTTCCTACAAGCTTTCCTGCTTCGAACGAAGAAATTTGGCCAAAAAATGAGAGATTCAGAATGGGAAAACCATGTTTTGTCTTTACTGAAAAGTCTGCTTTTTACCCTCTAGAACCACTTAAAACTAAGCATGTTCGCCATGTAACACCATTCACTTTGCAAATCACTAGCTGTGTGTTTATCTTCAAAGCCAAGTTCTGCAAGCTCTTCCCACTTTGAAAGAACAGAATTCGCAAAAGAATGAGAGATTGAGACTCAGAAAACCTTTTTTAGTCTATATAGAAAGGTTTCCTTTATACCGTCCAGGACTACTTAAAACTAACCTTAATCGCCACGTAAGAACAATTCACTCTGTAAAAAGTAGCTGTGTTTTGATCTTCAAAGTCAACGTCCTACAAATTTTACCCACTAGGAACGAACACGATTCGCATAAGAATGTGTGATTCAGACTGGGAAATGCATGTTTTGTCTCTGTAGAAAAAAAATATGCTTTTTAGCTTCTAGGACCACTTAAAACAAAGATTATTGGCCAAGTAACAGCAATTCACTTTGAAAAACACTAGCTGTGTGTTTATCCTCACAGTGAACTTCCAAAAAGCTTTTCCTGCTTGGAAGGCACAGAAATCGCCAAGGAATGATAGATTCACTCTGGGAAACTATGTTTTGTCTATATTGTATAGTCTTCTTTCAACCTGGTAGAACCACTTAAAACTAAGCTTATTTGCTTAATAACAGCAATTCACTTTGCAAAACACTAGCTGTGTGTTTATCTTGAACATCAACTTCCTACAAGGTTTTCCCCCTTCGAAAAAACAGTATTCGCCAAAGAATTTTCGAGTCAGACTGGGAAAGGAAACCCATGTTTTGTCCATATAGAAAAGTATGCTATTTACGGTCTAGAACCACTGAAAATTAAGCTTATTTGCCAAGTAACAGCAATTCACTTTGCAAAACACTAGTTGTGTTTTTATCTTCAAAGTCAATTTCATACAAGCTTTTCCCGTTTGAAGGATCAGAATTCGCTAAAGAATGAGAGAATGAGACTGTGAAAAGTTTTTAGACTATATTGAAAAGTATTCTTTTTACCCTCTAGAACCACTTAAAACTAAGCATGTTCGCCATGTAACACCATTCACTTTGCAAAACACTAGCTGTGTGTTTTTCTTCAAAGTCAACTTTCTACAAGCTTTTCCCACTTGGAACAAACAGATTCACCAAAGAATGTTCAATTCAGACTGGGAAACCCATGTTTTGTCTATATTGAAAAGTCTGCTTTTAACCCTCTAGAACCACTTAAAATTAAGCTTATTGGCCAAGTAATAGCAATTCACTTTGCAAAACACTAGGTGTGTATTTATCTTCAAAGTCAACTTGCTACAAGCCTTTCCAATTTAGAACGAACACGATTCGCGAAAAAATGTTCAATTCATACTGGGAAAGGAAACCCATGTTTTGTCCATATAGAAAAGTATGCTTTTTCCCGTCTAGAAACACTTAAAACTAAGCTTTTTGGCCAAGTACCATCAGTTCACTTTGCAAAACACTAGCTGTGCGTTTATCTTAAAAGTCAACTTCCTACAAGCTTTTCCCATTTGGAACAAACAGATTCACCAAAGAATGTTCGATTCAGACTGGGAAACCCATGTTTTGTCTATATTGAAAAGTCTGCTTTTTACCCTCTAGAACCACTGAAAATAAGCTTATTGGCCAAGTAACAGCAATTCACTTTGCAAAACACTAGCTGTGTGTTTATCTTCAAAGTCAACTTCCTACAAGCTTTCCTGCTTCGAACGAAGAAATTTGGCCAAAAAATGAGAGATTCAGAATGGGAAAACCATGTTTTGTCTATATTGAAAAGTCTGCTTTTTACCCTCTAGAACCACTTAAAACTAAGCATGTTCGCCATGTAACACCATTCACTTTGCAAATCACTAGCTGTGTGTTTATCTTCAAAGCCAAGTTCTGCAAGCTCTTCCCACTTTGAAAGAACAGAATTCGCAAAAGAATGAGAGATTGAGACTCAGAAAACCTTTTTTAGTCTATATAGAAAGGTTTCCTTTATACCGTCCAGGACTACTTAAAACTAACCTTAATCGCCACGTAAGAACAATTCACTCTGTAAAAAGTAGCTGTGTTTTGATCTTCAAAGTCAACGTCCTACAAATTTTACCCACTAGGAACGAACACGATTCGCATAAGAATGTGTGATTCAGACTGGGAAATGCATGTTTTGTCTCTGTAGAAAAAAAATATGCTTTTTAGCTTCTAGGACCACTTAAAACAAAGATTATTGGCCAAGTAACAGCAATTCACTTTGAAAAACACTAGCTGTGTGTTTATCCTCACAGTGAACTTCCAAAAAGCTTTTCCTGCTTGGAAGGAACAGAAATCGCCAAGGAATGATAGATTCACTCTGGGAAACTATGTTTTGTCTATATTGTATAGTCTTCTTTCAACCTGGTAGAACCACTTAAAACTAAGCTTATTTGCTTAATAACAGCAATTCACTTTGCAAAACACTAGCTGTGTGTTTATCTTGAACATCAACTTCCTACAAGGTTTTCCCCCTTCGAAAAAACAGAATTCGCCAAAGAATGTTCGAGTCAGACTGGGAAAGGAAACCCATGTTTTGTCCATATAGAAAAGTATGCTATTTACGGTCTAGAACCACTGAAAATTAAGCTTATTTGCCAAGTAACAGCAATTCACTTTGCAAAACACTAGTTGTGTCTTTATCTTCAAAGTCAATTTCCTACAAGCTTTTCCCGTTTGAAGGATCAGAATTCGCTAAAGAATGAGAGAATGAGACTGTGAAAAGTTTTTAGACTATATTGAAAAGTATTCTTTTTACCCTCTAGAACCACTTAAAACTAAGCATGTTCGCCATGTAACACCATTCACTTTGCAAAACACTAGCTGTGTGTTTTTCTTCAAAGTCAACTTTCTACAAGCTTTTCCCACTTGGAACAAACAGATTCACCAAAGAATGTTCAATTCAGACTGGGAAACCCATGTTTTGTCTATATTGAAAAGTCTGCTTTTAACCCTCTAGAACCACTTAAAATTAAGCTTATTGGCCAAGTAATAGCAATTCACTTTGCAAAACACTAGGTGTGTATTTATCTTCAAAGTCAACTTGCTACAAGCCTTTCCAATTTAGAACGAACACGATTCGCGAAAAAATGTTCAATTCATACTGGGAAAGGAAACCCATGTTTTGTCCATATAGAAAAGTATGCTTTTTACGGTGTAGAAACACTTAAAACTAAGCTTTTTGGCCAAGTAACATCAATTCACTTTGCAAAACACTAGCTGTGCGTTTATCTTAAAAGTCAACTTCCTACAAGCTTTTCCCATTTGGAACAAAAGATTCACCAAAGAATGTTCGATTCAGACTGGGAAACCCATGTTTTGTCTATATTGAAAAGTCTGCTTTTTACCCTCTAGAACCACTGAAAATAAGCTTATTGGCCAAGTAACAGCAATTCACTTTGCAAAACACTAGCTGTGTGTTTATCTTCAAAGTCAACTTCCTACAAGCTTTCCTGCTTCGAACGAAGAAATTTGGCCAAAAAATGAGAGATTCAGAATGGGAAAACCATGTTTTGTCTATATTGAAAAGTCTGCTTTTTACCCTCTAGAACCACTTAAAACTAAGCATGTTCGCCATGTAACACCATTCACTTTGCAAATCACTAGCTGTGTGTTTATCTTCAAAGCCAAGTTCTGCAAGCTCTTCCCACTTTGAAAGAACAGAATTCGCAAAAGAATGAGAGATTGAGACTCAGAAAACCTTTTTTAGTCTATATAGAAAGGTTTCCTTTATACCGTCCAGGACTACTTAAAACTAACCTTAATCGCCACGTAAGAACAATTCACTCTGTAAAAAGTAGCTGTGTTTTGATCTTCAAAGTCAACGTCCTACAAATTTTACCCACTAGGAACGAACACGATTCGCATAAGAATGTGTGATTCAGACTGGGAAATGCATGTTTTGTCTCTGTAGAAAAAAAATATGCTTTTTAGCTTCTAGGACCACTTAAAACAAATATTATTGGCCAAGTAACAGCAATACACTTTGAAAAACACTAGCTGTGTGTTTATCCTCACAGTGAACTTCCAAAAAGCTTTTCCTGCTTGGAAGGAACAGAAATCGCCAAGGAATGATAGATTCACTCTGGGAAACTATGTTTTGTCTATATTGTATAGTCTTCTTTCAACCTGGTAGAACCACTTAAAACTAAGCTTATTTGCTTAATAACAGCAATTCACTTTGCAAAACACTAGCTGTGTGTTTATCTTGAACATCAACTTCCTACAAGGTTTTCCCCCTTCGAAAAAACAGAATTCGCCAAAGAATGTTCGAGTCAGACTGGGAAAGGAAACCCATGTTTTGTCCATATAGAAAAGTATGCTATTTACGGTCTAGAACCACTGAAAATTAAGCTTATTTGCCAAGTAACAGCAATTCACTGTGCAAAAAACTAGTTGTGTCTTTATCTTCAAAGTCAATTTCCTACAAGCTTTTCCCGTTTGAAGGATCAGAATTCGCTAAAGAATGAGAGAATGAGACTGTGAAAAGTTTTTAGACTATATTGAAAGTATTCTTTTTACCCTCTAGAACCACTTAAAACTAAGCATGTTCGCCATGTAACACCATTCACTTTGCAAAACACTAGCTGTGTGTTTTTCTTCAAAGTCAACTTTCTACAAGCTTTTCCCACTTGGAACAAACAGATTCACCAAAGAATGTGTGATTCAGACTGGGAAACCCATGTTTTGTCTATATTGAAAAGTCTGCTTTTAACCCTCTAGAACCACTTAAAATTAAGCTTATTGGCCAAGTAATAGCAATTCACTTTGCAAAACACTAGGTGTGTATTTATCTTCAAAGTCAACTTGCTACAAGCCTTTCCAATTTAGAACGAACACGATTCGCGAAAAAATGGTCAATTCATACTGGGAAAGGAAACCCATGTTTTGTCCATATAGAAAAGTATGCTTTTTACGGTGTAGAAACACTTAAAACTAAGCTTTTTGGCCAAGTAACATCAATTCACTTTGCAAAACACTAGCTGTGCATTTATCTTAAAAGTCAACTTCCTACAAGCTTTTCCCATTTGGAACAAACAGATTCACCAAAGAATGTTCGATTCAGACTGGGAAACCCATGTTTTGTCTATATTGAAAAGTCTGCTTTTTACCCTCTAGAACCACTGAAAATAAGCTTATTGGCCAAGTAACAGCAATTCACTTTGCAAAACACTAGCTGTGTGTTTATCTTCAAAGTCAACTTCCTACAAGCTTTCCTGCTTCGAACGAAGAAATTTGGCCAAAAAATGAGAGATTCAGAATGGGAAAACCATGTTTTGTCTATATTGAAAAGTCTGCTTTTAACCCTCTAGAACCACTTAAAATTAAGCTTACTGGCCAAGTAATAGCAATTCACTTTGTAAAACACTAGGTGTGTATTTATCTTCAAAGTCAACTTGCTACAAGCCTTTCCAATTTAGAACGAACACAATTCGCGAAAAAAATGTTCAATTCATACTGGGAAAGGAAACCCATATTTTGTCCATATAGAAAAGTATGCTTTTTACGGTGTAGAAACACTTAAAACTAAGCTTTTTGGCCAAGTAACATCAATTCACTTTGCAAAACACTAGCTGTGCGTTTATCTTAAAAGTCAACTTCCTACAAGCTTTTCCCATTTGGAACAAAAGATTCACCAAAGAATGTTCGATTCAGACTGGGAAACCCATGTTTTGTCTATATTGAAAAGTCTGCTTTTTACCCTCTAGAACCACTGAAAATAAGCTTATTGGCCAAGTAACAGCAATTCACTTTGCAAAACACTAGCTGTGTGTTTATCTTCAAAGTCAACTTCCTACAAGCTTTCCTGCTTCGAACGAAGAAATTTGGCCAAAAAATGAGAGATTCAGAATGGGAAAACCATGTTTTGTCTATATTGAAAAGTCTGCTTTTTACCCTCTAGAACCACTTAAAACTAAGCATGTTCGCCATGTAGCACCATTCACTTTGCAAATCACTAGCTGTGTGTTTATCTTCAAAGCCAAGTTCTGCAAGCTCTTCCCACTTTGAAAGAACAGAATTCGCAAAAGAATGAGAGATTGAGACTCAGAAAACCTTTTTTAGTCTATATAGAAAGGTTTCCTTTATACCGTCCAGGACTACTTAAAACTAACCTTAATCGCCACGTAAGAACAATTCACTCTGTAAAAAGTAGCTGTGTTTTGATCTTCAAAGTCAACGTCCTACAAATTTTACCCACTAGGAACGAACACGATTCGCATAAGAATGTGTGATTCAGACTGGGAAATGCATGTTTTGTCTCTGTAGAAAAAAAATATGCTTTTTAGCTTCTAGGACAACTTAAAACAAAGATTATTGGCCAAGTAACAGCAATACACTTTGAAAAACACTAGCTGTGTGTTTATCCTCACAGTGAACTTCCAAAAAGCTTTTCCTGCTTGGAAGGAACAGAAATCGCCAAGGAATGATAGATTCACTCTGGGAAACTATGTTTTGTCTATATTGTATAGTCTTCTTTCAACCTGGTAGAACCACTTAAAACTAAGCTTATTTGCTTAATAACAGCAATTCACTTTGCAAAACACTAGCTGTGTGTTTATCTTGAACATCAACTTCCTACAAGGTTTTCCCCCTTCGAAAAAACAGAATTCGCCAAAGAATGTTCGAGTCAGACTGGGAAAGGAAACCCATGTTTTGTCCACATAGAAAAGTATGCTATTTACGGTCTAGAACCACTGAAAATTAAGCTTATTTGCCAAGTAACAGCAATTCACTTTGCAAAAAATTAGTTGTGTCTTTATCTTCAAAGTCAATTTCCTACAAGCTTTTCCCGTTTGAAGGATCAGAATTCGCTAAAGAATGAGAGAATGAGACTGTGAAAAGTTTTTAGACTATATTGAAAAGTATTCTTTTTACCCTCTAGAACCACTTAAAACTAAGCATGTTCGCCATGTAACACCATTCACTTTGCAAAACACTAGCTGTGTGTTTTTCTTCAAAGTCAACTTTCTACAAGCTTTTCCCACTTGGAACAAACAGATTCACCAAAGAATGTTCAATTCAGACTGGGAAACCCATGTTTTGTCTATATTGAAAAGTCTGCTTTTAACCCTCTAGAACCACTTAAAATTAAGCTTATTGGCCAAGTAATAGCAATTCACTTTGCAAAACACTAGGTGTGTATTTATCTTCAAAGTCAACTTGCTACAAGCCTTTCCAATTTAGAACGAACACGATTCGCGAAAAAATGTTCAATTCATACTGGGAAAGGAAACCCATGTTTTGTCCATATAGAAAAGTATGCTTTTTACGGTGTAGAAACATTTAAAACTAAGCTTTTTGGCCAAGTAACATCAATTCACTTTGCAAAACACTAGCTGTGCGTTTATCTTAAAAGTCAACTTCCTACAAGCTTTTCCCATTTGGAACAAAAGATTCACCAAAGAATTTTCGATTCAGACTGGGAAACCCATGTTTTGTCTATATTGAAAAGTCTGCTTTTTACCCTCTAGAACCACTGAAAATAAGCTTATTGGCCAAGTAACAGCAATTCACTTTGCAAAACACTAGCTGTGTGTTTATCTTCAAAGTCAACTTCCTACAAGCTTTCCTGCTTCGAACGAAGAAATTTGGCCAAAAAATGAGAGATTCAGAATGGGAAAACCATGTTTTGTCTATATTGAAAAGTCTGCTTTTTACCCTCTAGAACCACTTAAAACTAAGCATGTTCGCCATGTAACACCATTCACTTTGCAAATCACTAGCTGTGTGTTTATCTTCAAAGCCAAGTTCTGCAAGCTCTTCCCACTTTGAAAGAACAGAATTCGCAAAAGAATGAGAGATTGAGACTCAGAAAACCTTTTTTAGTCTATATAGAAAGGTTTCCTTTATACCGTCCAGGACTACTTAAAACTAACCTTAATCGCCACGTAAGAACAATTCACTCTGTAAAAAGTAGCTGTGTTTTGATCTTCAAAGTCAACGTCCTACAAATTTTACCCACTAGGAACGAACACGATTCGCATAAGAATGTGTGATTCAGACTGGGAAATGCATGTTTTGTCTCTGTAGAAAAAAAATATGCTTTTTAGCTTCTAGGACCACTTAAAACAAAGATTATTGGCCAAGTAACAGCAATACACTTTGAAAAACACTAGCTGTGTGTTTATCCTCACAGTGAACTTCCAAAAAGCTTTTCCTGCTTGGAAGGAACAGAAATCGCCAAGGAATGATAGATTCACTCTGGGAAACTATGTTTTGTCTATATTGTATAGTCTTCTTTCAACCTGGTAGAACCACTTAAAACTAAGCTTATTTGCTTAATAACAGCAATTCACTTTGCAAAACACTAGCTGTGTGTTTATCTTGAACATCAACTTCCTACAAGGTTTTCCCCCTTCGAAAAAACAGAATTCGCCAAAGAATGTTCGAGTCAGACTGGGAAAGGAAACCCATGTTTTGTCCATATAGAAAAGTATGCTATTTACGGTCTAGAACCACTGAAAATTAAGCTTATTTGCCAAGTAACAGCAATTCACTTTGCAAAAAACTAGTTGTGTCTTTATCTTCAAAGTCAATTTCCTACAAGCTTTTCCCGTTTGAAGGATCAGAATTCGCTAAAGAATGAGAGAATGAGACTGTGAAAAGTTTTTAGACTATATTGAAAAGTATTCTTTTTACCCTCTAGAACCACTTAAAACTAAGCATGTTCGCCATGTAACACCATTCACTTTGCAAAACACTAGCTGTGTGTTTTTCTTCAAAGTCAACTTTCTACAAGCTTTTCCCACTTGGAACAAACAGATTCACCAAAGAATGTTCAATTCAGACTGGGAAACCCATGTTTTGTCTATATTGAAAAGTCTGCTTTTAACCCTCTAGAACCACTTAAAATTAAGCTTACTGGCCAAGTAATAGCAATTCACTTTGCAAAACACTACGTGTGTATTTATCTTCAAAGTCAACTTGCTACAAGCCTTTCCAATTTAGAACGAACACGATTCGCGAAAAAATGTTCAATTCATACTGGGAAAGGAAACCCATGTTTTGTCCATATAGAAAAGTATGCTTTTTACGGTGTAGAAACACTTAAAACTAAGCTTTTTGGCCAAGTAACATCAATTCACTTTGCAAAACACTAGCTGTGCGTTTATCTTAAAAGTCAACTTCCTACAAGCTTTTCCCATTTGGAACAAACAGATTCACCAAAGAATGTTCGATTCAGACTGGGAAACCCATGTTTTGTCTATATTGAAAAGTCTGCTTTTTACCCTCTAGAACCACTGAAAATAAGCTTATTGGCCAAGTAACAGCAATTCACTTTGCAAAACACTAGCTGTGTGTTTATCTTCAAAGTCAACTTCCTACAAGCTTTCCTGCTTCGAACGAAGAAATTTGGCCAAAAAATGAGAGATTCAGAATGGGAAAACCATGTTTTGTCTATATTGAAAAGTCTGCTTTTTACCCTCTAGAACCACTTAAAACTAAGCATGTTCGCCATGTAACACCATTCACTTTGCAAATCACTAGCTGTGTGTTTATCTTCAAAGCCAAGTTCTGCAAGCTCTTCCCACTTTGAAAGAACAGAATTCGCAAAAGAATGAGAGATTGAGACTCAGAAAACCTTTTTTAGTCTATATAGAAAGGTTTCCTTTATACCGTCCAGGACTACTTAAAACTAACCTTAATCGCCACGTAAGAACAATTCACTCTGTAAAAAGTAGCTGTGTTTTGATCTTCAAAGTCAACGTCCTACAAATTTTACCCACTAGGAACGAACACGATTCGCATAAGAATGTGTGATTCAGACTGGGAAATGCATGTTTTGTCTCTGTAGAAAAAAAATATGCTTTTTAGCTTCTAGGACAACTTAAAACAAAGATTATTGGCCAAGTAACAGCAATACACTTTGAAAAACACTAGCTGTGTGTTTATCCTCACAGTGAACTTCCAAAAAGCTTTTCCTGCTTGGAAGGAACAGAAATCGCCAAGGAATGATAGATTCACTCTGGGAAACTATGTTTTGTCTATATTGTATAGTCTTCTTTCAACCTGGTAGAACCACTTAAAACTAAGCTTATTTGCTTAATAACAGCAATTCACTTTGCAAAACACTAGCTGTGTGTTTATCTTGAACATCAACTTCCTACAAGGTTTTCCCCCTTCGAAAAAACAGAATTCGCCAAAGAATGTTCGAGTCAGACTGGGAAAGGAAACCCATGTTTTGTCCATATAGAAAAGTATGCTATTTACGGTCTAGAACCACTGAAAATTAAGCTTATTTGCCAAGTAACAGCAATTCACTTTGCAAAAAACTAGTTGTGTCTTTATCTTCAAAGTCAATTTCCTACAAGCTTTTCCCGTTTGAAGGATCAGAATTCGCTAAAGAATGAGAGAATGAGACTGTGAAAAGTTTTTAGACTATATTGAAAAGTATTCTTTTTACCCTCTAGAACCACTTAAAACTAAGCATGTTCGCCATGTAACACCATTCACTTTGCAAAACACTAGCTGTGCGTTTATCTTAAAAGTCAACTTCCTACAAGCTTTTCCCATTTGGAACAAACAGATTCACCAAAGAATGTTCGATTCAGACTGGGAAACCCATGTTTTGTCTATATTGAAAAGTCTGCTTTTTACCCTCTAGAACCACTGAAAATAAGCTTATTGGCCACGTAAGAACAATTCACTTTGCAAAACACTAGCTGTGTGTTTATCTTCAAAGTCAACTTCCTACAAGCTTTCCTGCTTCGAACGAAGAAATTTGGCCAAAAAATGAGAGATTCAGAATGGGAAAACCATGTTTTGTCTTTACTGAAAAGTCTGCTTTTTACCCTCTAGAACCACTTAAAACTAAGCATGTTCGCCATGTAACACCATTCACTTTGCAAATCACTAGCTGTGTGTTTATCTTCAAAGCCAAGTTCTGCAAGCTCTTCCCACTTTGAAAGAACAGAATTCGCAAAAGAATGAGAGATTGAGACTCAGAAAACCTTTTTTAGTCTATATAGAAAGGTTTCCTTTATACCGTCCAGGACTACTTAAAACTAACCTTAATCACCACGTAAGAACAATTCACTCTGTAAAAAGTAGCTGTGTTTTGATCTTCAAAGTCAACGTCCTACAAATTTTACCCACTAGGAACGAACACGATTCGCATAAGAATGTGTGATTCAGACTGGGAAATGCATGTTTTGTCTCTGTAGAAAAAAAATATGCTTTTTAGCTTCTAGGACCACTTAAAACAAAGATTATTGGCCAAGTAACATCAATTCACTTTGAAAAACACTAGCTGTGTGTTTATCCTCACAGTGAACTTCCAAAAAGCTTTTCCTGCTTGGAAGGAACAGAAATCGCCAAGGAATGATAGATTCACTCTGGGAAACTATGTTTTGTCTATATTGTATAGTCTTCTTTCAACCTGGTAGAACCACTTAAAACTAAGCTTATTTGCTTAATAACAGCAATTCACTTTGCAAAACACTAGCTGTGTGTTTATCTTGAACATCAACTTCCTACAAGGTTTTCCCCCTTCGAAAAAACAGAATTCGCCAAAGAATGTTCGAGTCAGACTGGGAAAGGAAACCCATGTTTTGTCCATATAGAAAAGTATGCTATTTACGGTCTAGAACCACTGAAAATTAAGCTTATTTGCCAAGTAACAGCAATTCACTTTGCAAAAAACTAGTTGTGTCTTTATCTTCAAAGTCAATTTCCTACAAGCTTTTCCCGTTTGAAGGATCAGAATTCGCTAAAGAATGAGAGAATGAGACTGTGAAAAGTTTTTAGACTATATTGAAAAGTATTCTTTTTACCCTCTAGAACCACTTAAAACTAAGCATGTTCGCCATGTAACACCATTCACTTTGCAAAACACTAGCTGTGTGTTTTTCTTCAAAGTCAACTTTCTACAAGCTTTTCCCACTTGGAACAAACAGATTCACCAAAGAATGTTCAATTCAGACTGGGAAACCCATGTTTTGTCTATATTGAAAAGTCTGCTTTTAACCCTCTAGAACCACTTAAAATTAAGCTTACTGGCCAAGTAATAGCAATTCACTTTGCAAAACACTACGTGTGTATTTATCTTCAAAGTCAACTTGCTACAAGCCTTTCCAATTTAGAACGAACACGATTCGCGAAAAAATGTTCAATTCATACTGGGAAAGGAAACCCATGTTTTGTCCATATAGAAAAGTATGCTTTTTCCCGTCTAGAAACACTTAAAACTAAGCTTTTTGGCCAAGTACCATCAGTTCACTTTGCAAAACACTAGCTGTGCGTTTATCTTAAAAGTCAACTTCCTACAAGCTTTTCCCATTTGGAACAAACAGATTCACCAAAGAATGTTCGATTCAGACTGGGAAACCCATGTTTTGTCTATATTGAAAAGTCTGCTTTTTACCCTCTAGAACCACTGAAAATAAGCTTATTGGCCAAGTAACAGCAATTCACTTTGCAAAACACTAGCTGTGTGTTTATCTTCAAAGTCAACTTCCTACAAGCTTTCCTGCTTCGAACGAAGAAATTTGGCCAAAAAATGAGAGATTCAGAATGGGAAAACCATGTTTTGTCTATATTGAAAAGTCTGCTTTTTACCCTCTAGAACCACTTAAAACTAAGCATGTTCGCCATGTAACACCATTCACTTTGCAAATCACTAGCTGTGTGTTTATCTTCAAAGCCAAGTTCTGCAAGCTCTTCCCACTTTGAAAGAACAGAATTCGCAAAAGAATGAGAGATTGAGACTCAGAAAACCTTTTTTAGTCTATATAGAAAGGTTTCCTTTATACCGTCCAGGACTACTTAAAACTAACCTTAATCGCCACGTAAGAACAATTCACTCTGTAAAAAGTAGCTGTGTTTTGATCTTCAAAGTCAACGTCCTACAAATTTTACCCACTAGGAACGAACACGATTCGCATAAGAATGTGTGATTCAGACTGGGAAATGCATGTTTTGTCTCTGTAGAAAAAAAATATGCTTTTTAGCTTCTAGGACCACTAAAAACAAAGATTATTGGCCAAGTAACAGCAATTCACTTTGAAAAACACTAGCTGTGTGTTTATCCTCACAGTGAACTTCCAAAAAGCTTTTCCTGCTTGGAAGGAACAGAAATCGCCAAGGAATGATAGATTCACTCTGGGAAACTATGTTTTGTCTATATTGTATAGTCTTCTTTCAACCTGGTAGAACCACTTAAAACTAAGCTTATTTGCTTAATAACAGCAATTCACTTTGCAAAACACTAGCTGTGTGTTTATCTTGAACATCAACTTCCTACAAGGTTTTCCCCCTTCGAAAAAACAGAATTCGCCAAAGAATGTTCGAGTCAGACTGGGAAAGGAAACCCATGTTTTGTCCATATAGAAAAGTATGCTATTTACGGTCTAGAACCACTGAAAATTAAGCTTATTTGCCAAGTAACAGCAATTCACTTTGCAAAAAACTAGTTGTGTCTTTATCTTCAAAGTCAATTTCCTACAAGCTTTTCCCGTTTGAAGGATCAGAATTCGCTAAAGAATGAGAGAATGAGACTGTGAAAAGTTTTTAGACTATATTGAAAAGTATTCTTTTTACCCTCTAGAACCACTTAAAACTAAGCATGTTCGCCATGTAACACCATTCACTTTGCAAAACACTAGCTGTGTGTTTTTCTTCAAAGTCAACTTTCTACAAGCTTTTCCCACTTGGAACAAACAGATTCACCAAAGAATGTTCAATTCAGACTGGGAAACCCATGTTTTGTCTATATTGAAAAGTCTGCTTTTAACCCTCTAGAACCACTTAAAATTAAGCTTACTGGCCAAGTAATAGCAATTCACTTTGCAAAACACTACGTGTGTATTTATCTTCAAAGTCAACTTGCTACAAGCCTTTCCAATTTAGAACGAACACGATTCGCGAAAAAATGTTCAATTCATACTGGGAAAGGAAACCCATGTTTTGTCCATATAGAAAAGTATGCTTTTTCCCGTCTAGAAACACTTAAAACTAAGCTTTTTGGCCAAGTACCATCAGTTCACTTTGCAAAACACTAGCTGTGCGTTTATCTTAAAAGTCAACTTCCTACAAGCTTTTCCCATTTGGAACAAACAGATTCACCAAAGAATGTTCGATTCAGACTGGGAAACCCATGTTTTGTCTATATTGAAAAGTCTGCTTTTTACCCTCTAGAACCACTGAAAATAAGCTTATTGGCCAAGTAACAGCAATTCACTTTGCAAAACACTAGCTGTGTGTTTATCTTCAAAGTCAACTTCCTACAAGCTTTCCTGCTTCGAACGAAGAAATTTGGCCAAAAAATGAGAGATTCAGAATGGGAAAACCATGTTTTGTCTATATTGAAAAGTCTGCTTTTTACCCTCTAGAACCACTTAAAACTAAGCATGTTCGCCATGTAACACCATTCACTTTGCAAATCACTAGCTGTGTGTTTATCTTCAAAGCCAAGTTCTGCAAGCTCTTCCCACTTTGAAAGAACAGAATTCGCAAAAGAATGAGAGATTGAGACTCAGAAAACCTTTTTTAGTCTATATAGAAAGGTTTCCTTTATACCGTCCAGGACTACTTAAAACTAACCTTAATCGCCACGTAAGAACAATTCACTCTGTAAAAAGTAGCTGTGTTTTGATCTTCAAAGTCAACGTCCTACAAATTTTACCCACTAGGAACGAACACGATTCGCATAAGAATGTGTGATTCAGACTGGGAAATGCATGTTTTGTCTCTGTAGAAAAAAAATATGCTTTTTAGCTTCTAGGACCACTAAAAACAAAGATTATTGGCCAAGTAACAGCAATTCACTTTGAAAAACACTAGCTGTGTGTTTATCCTCACAGTGAACTTCCAAAAAGCTTTTCCTGCTTGGAAGGAACAGAAATCGCCAAGGAATGATAGATTCACTCTGGGAAACTATGTTTTGTCTATATTGTATAGTCTTCTTTCAACCTGGTAGAACCACTTAAAACTAAGCTTATTTGCTTAATAACAGCAATTCACTTTGCAAAACACTAGCTGTGTGTTTATCTTGAACATCAACTTCCTACAAGGTTTTCCCCCTTCGAAAAAACAGAATTCGCCAAAGAATGTTCGAGTCAGACTGGGAAAGGAAACCCATGTTTTGTCCATATAGAAAAGTATGCTATTTACGGTCTAGAACCACTGAAAATTAAGCTTATTTGCCAAGTAACAGCAATTCACTTTGCAAAAAACTAGTTGTGTCTTTATCTTCAAAGTCAATTTCCTACAAGCTTTTCCCGTTTGAAGGATCAGAATTCGCTAAAGAATGAGAGAATGAGACTGTGAAAAGTTTTTAGACTATATTGAAAAGTATTCTTTTTACCCTCTAGAACCACTTAAAACTAAGCATGTTCGCCATGTAACACCATTCACTTTGCAAAACACTAGCTGTGTGTTTTTCTTCAAAGTCAACTTTCTACAAGCTTTTCCCACTTGGAACAAACAGATTCACCAAAGAATGTTCAATTCAGACTGGGAAACCCATGTTTTGTCTATATTGAAAAGTCTGCTTTTGACCCTCTAGAACCACTTAAAATTAAGCTTATTGGCCAAGTAATAGCAATTCACTTTGCAAAACACTAGGTGTGTATTTATCTTCAAAGTCAACTTGCTACAAGCCTTTCCAATTTAGAACGAACACGATTCGCGAAAAAATGTTCAATTCATACTGGGAAAGGAAACCCATGTTTTGTCCATATAGAAAAGTATGCTTTCTACGGTGTAGAAACACTTAAAACTAAGCTTTTTGGCCAAGTAACATCAATTCACTTTGCAAAACACTAGCTGTGCGTTTATCTTAAAAGTCAACTTCCTACAAGCTTTTCCCATTTGGAACAAACAGATTCACCAAAGAATGTTCGATTCAGACTGGGAAACCCATGTTTTGTCTATATTGAAAAGTCTGCTTTTTACCCTCTAGAACCACTGAAAATAAGCTTATTGGCCAAGTAACAGCAATTCACTTTGCAAAACACTAGCTGTGTGTTTATCTTCAAAGTCAACTTCCTACAAGCTTTCCTGCTTCGAACGAAGAAATTTGGCCAAAAAATGAGAGATTCAGAATGGGAAAACCATGTTTTGTCTATATTGAAAAGTCTGCTTTTTACCCTCTAGAACCACTTAAAACTAAGCATGTTCGCCATGTAACACCATTCACTTTGCAAATCACTAGCTGTGTGTTTATCTTCAAAGCCAAGTTCTGCAAGCTCTTCCCACTTTGAAAGAACAGAATTCGCAAAAGAATGAGAGATTGAGACTCAGAAAACCTTTTTTAGTCTATATAGAAAGGTTTCCTTTATACCGTCCAGGACTACTTAAAACTAACCTTAATCGCCACGTAAGAACAATTCACTCTGTAAAAAGTAGCTGTGTTTTGATCTTCAAAGTCAACGTCCTACAAATTTTACCCACTAGGAACGAACACGATTCGCATAAGAATGTGTGATTCAGACTGGGAAATGCATGTTTTGTCTCTGTAGAAAAAAAATATGCTTTTTAGCTTCTAGGACCACTTAAAACAAAGATTATTGGCCAAGTAACAGCAATTCACTTTGAAAAACACTAGCTGTGTGTTTATCCTCACAGTGAACTTCCAAAAAGCTTTTCCTGCTTGGAAGGAACAGAAATCGCCAAGGAATGATAGATTCACTCTGGGAAACTATGTTTTGTCTATATTGTATAGTCTTCTTTCAACCTGGTAGAACCACTTAAAACTAAGCTTATTTGCTTAATAACAGCAATTCACTTTGCAAAACACTAGCTGTGTGTTTATCTTGAACATCAACTTCCTACAAGGTTTTCCCCCTTCGAAAAAACAGAATTCGCCAAAGAATGTTCGAGTCAGACTGGGAAAGGAAACCCATGTTTTGTCCATATAGAAAAGTATGCTATTTACGGTCTAGAACCACTGATAATTAAGCTTATTTGCCAAGTAACAGCAATTCACTATGCAAAACACTAGTTGTGTCTTTATCTTCAAAGTCAATTTCCTACAAGCTTTTCCCGTTTGAAGGATCAGAATTCGCTAAAGAATGAGAGAATGAGACTGTGAAAAGTTTTTAGACTATATTGAAAAGTATTCTTATTACCCTCTAGAACCACTTAAAACTAAGCATGTTCGCCATGTAACACCATTCACTTTGCAAAACACTAGCTGTGTGTTTTTCTTCAAAGTCAACTTTCTACAAGCTTTTCCCACTTGGAACAAACAGATTCACCAAAGAATGTTCAATTCAGACTGGGAAACCCATGTTTTGTCTATATTGAAAAGTCTGCTTTTAACCCTCTAGAACCACTTAAAATTAAGCTTACTGGCCAAGTAATAGCAATTCACTTTGCAAAACACTAGGTGTGTATTTATCTTCAAAGTCAACTTGCTACAAGCCTTTCCAATTTAGAACGAACACGATTTGCGAAAAAAATGTTCAATTCATACTGGGAAAGGAAACCCATGTTTTGTCCATATAGAAAAGTATGCTTTTTACGGTGTAGAAACACTTAAAACTAAGCTTTTTGGCCAAGTAACATCAATTCACTTTGCAAAACACTAGCTGTGCGTTTATCTTAAAAGTCAACTTCCTACAAGCTTTTCCCATTTGGAACAAAAGATTCACCAAAGAATGTTCGATTCAGACTGGGAAACCCATGTTTTGTCTATATTGAAAAGTCTGCTTTTTACCCTCTAGAACCACTGAAAATAAGCTTATTGGCCAAGTAACAGCAATTCACTTGCAAAACACTAGCTGTGTGTTTATCTTCAAAGTCAACTTCCTACAAGCTTTTCCCGCTTCGCAGGAACAGATTTCACCAAAGAATGAGAGATTCAGACTGGGAAAACCATGTTTTGTCTATATTGAAAAGGCTGCTTTTTACCATCTAGAACCATTCAAAACTAAGCATATTTGCCTAGTAAGAGCAATTTACTTTGCAAATAAATTGCTGTGTGTTTACCTTGAAGGTCAAATTCCTACAAGCTTTTCCCGCTTGGAACGAACAGAATTCGCCAAAGAATGTTCTAGTCAGACTGGGAAAGGAAACCCATGTTTTGTCCATATAGAAAAGTATGCTTTTTCCCGTCTAGAAACACTTAAAACTAAGCTTTTTGGCCAAGTACCATCAGTTCACTTTGCAAAACACTAGCTGTGCGTTTATCTTAAAAGTCAACTTCCTACAAGCTTTTCCCATTTGGAACAAACAGATTCACCAAAGAATGTTCGATTCAGACTGGGAAACCCATGTTTTGTCTATATTGAAAAGTCTGCTTTTTACCCTCTAGAACCACTGAAAATAAGCTTATTGGCCAAGTAACAGCAATTCACTTTGCAAAACACTAGCTGTGTGTTTATCTTCAAAGTCAACTTCCTACAAGCTTTCCTGCTTCGAACGAAGAAATTTGGCCAAAAAATGAGAGATTCAGAATGGGAAAACCATGTTTTGTCTATATTGAAAAGTCTGCTTTTTACCCTCTAGAACCACTTAAAACTAAGCATGTTCGCCATGTAACACCATTCACTTTGCAAATCACTAGCTGTGTGTTTATCTTCAAAGCCAAGTTCTGCAAGCTCTTCCCACTTTGAAAGAACAGAATTCGCAAAAGAATGAGAGATTGAGACTCAGAAAACCTTTTTTAGTCTATATAGAAAGGTTTCCTTTATACCGTCCAGGACTACTTAAAACTAACCTTAATCGCCACGTAAGAACAATTCACTCTGTAAAAAGTAGCTGTGTTTTGATCTTCAAAGTCAACGTCCTACAAATTTTACCCACTAGGAACGAACACGATTCGCATAAGAATGTGTGATTCAGACTGGGAAATGCATGTTTTGTCTCTGTAGAAAAAAAATATGCTTTTTAGCTTCTAGGACCACTTAAAACAAAGATTATTGGCCAAGTAACAGCAATTCACTTTGAAAAACACTAGCTGTGTGTTTATCCTCACAGTGAACTTCCAAAAAGCTTTTCCTGCTTGGAAGGCACAGAAATCGCCAAGGAATGATAGATTCACTCTGGGAAACTATGTTTTGTCTATATTGTATAGTCTTCTTTCAACCTGGTAGAACCACTTAAAACTAAGCTTATTTGCTTAATAACAGCAATTCACTTTGCAAAACACTAGCTGTGTGTTTATCTTGAACATCAACTTCCTACAAGGTTTTCCCCCTTCGAAAAAACAGTATTCGCCAAAGAATTTTCGAGTCAGACTGGGAAAGGAAACCCATGTTTTGTCCATATAGAAAAGTATGCTATTTACGGTCTAGAACCACTGAAAATTAAGCTTATTTGCCAAGTAACAGCAATTCACTTTGCAAAACACTAGTTGTGTTTTTATCTTCAAAGTCAATTTCATACAAGCTTTTCCCGTTTGAAGGATCAGAATTCGCTAAAGAATGAGAGAATGAGACTGTGAAAAGTTTTTAGACTATATTGAAAAGTATTCTTTTTACCCTCTAGAACCACTTAAAACTAAGCATGTTCGCCATGTAACACCATTCACTTTGCAAAACACTAGCTGTGTGTTTTTCTTCAAAGTCAACTTTCTACAAGCTTTTCCCACTTGGAACAAACAGATTCACCAAAGAATGTTCAATTCAGACTGGGAAACCCATGTTTTGTCTATATTGAAAAGTCTGCTTTTAACCCTCTAGAACCACTTAAAATTAAGCTTATTGGCCAAGTAATAGCAATTCACTTTGCAAAACACTACGTGTGTATTTATCTTCAAAGTCAACTTGCTACAAGCCTTTCCAATTTAGAACGAACACGATTCGCGAAAAAATGTTCAATTCATACTGGGAAAGGAAACCCATGTTTTGTCCATATAGAAAAGTATGCTTTTTCCCGTCTAGAAACACTTAAAACTAAGCTTTTTGGCCAAGTACCATCAGTTCACTTTGCAAAACACTAGCTGTGCGTTTATCTTAAAAGTCAACTTCCTACAAGCTTTTCCCATTTGGAACAAACAGATTCACCAAAGAATGTTCGATTCAGACTGGGAAACCCATGTTTTGTCTATATTGAAAAGTCTGCTTTTTACCCTCTAGAACCACTGAAAATAAGCTTATTGGCCAAGTAACAGCAATTCACTTTGCAAAACACTAGCTGTGTGTTTATCTTCAAAGTCAACTTCCTACAAGCTTTCCTGCTTCGAACGAAGAAATTTGGCCAAAAAATGAGAGATTCAGAATGGGAAAACCATGTTTTGTCTATATTGAAAAGTCTGCTTTTTACCCTCTAGAACCACTTAAAACTAAGCATGTTCGCCATGTAACACCATTCACTTTGCAAATCACTAGCTGTGTGTTTATCTTCAAAGCCAAGTTCTGCAAGCTCTTCCCACTTTGAAAGAACAGAATTCGCAAAAGAATGAGAGATTGAGACTCAGAAAACCTTTTTTAGTCTATATAGAAAGGTTTCCTTTATACCGTCCAGGACTACTTAAAACTAACCTTAATCGCCACGTAAGAACAATTCACTCTGTAAAAAGTAGCTGTGTTTTGATCTTCAAAGTCAACGTCCTACAAATTTTACCCACTAGGAACGAACACGATTCGCATAAGAATGTGTGATTCAGACTGGGAAATGCATGTTTTGTCTCTGTAGAAAAAAAATATGCTTTTTAGCTTCTAGGACCACTAAAAACAAAGATTATTGGCCAAGTAACAGCAATTCACTTTGAAAAACACTAGCTGTGTGTTTATCCTCACAGTGAACTTCCAAAAAGCTTTTCCTGCTTGGAAGGAACAGAAATCGCCAAGGAATGATAGATTCACTCTGGGAAACTATGTTTTGTCTATATTGTATAGTCTTCTTTCAACCTGGTAGAACCACTTAAAACTAAGCTTATTTGCTTAATAACAGCAATTCACTTTGGAAAACACTAGCTGTGTGTTTATCTTGAACATCAACTTCCTACAAGGTTTTCCCCCTTCGAAAAAACAGAATTCGCCAAAGAATGTTCGAGTCAGACTGGGAAAGGAAACCCATGTTTTGTCCATATAGAAAAGTATGCTATTTACGGTCTAGAACCACTGATAATTAAGCTTATTTGCCAAGTAACAGCAATTCACTATGCAAAACACTAGTTGTGTCTTTATCTTCAAAGTCAATTTCCTACAAGCTTTTCCCGTTTGAAGGATCAGAATTCGCTAAAGAATGAGAGAATGAGACTGTGAAAAGTTTTTAGACTATATTGAAAAGTATTCTTTTTACCCTCTAGAACCACTTAAAACTAAGCATGTTCGCCATGTAACACCATTCACTTTGCAAAACACTAGCTGTGTGTTTTTCTTCAAAGTCAACTTTCTACAAGCTTTTCCCACTTGGAACAAACAGATTCACCAAAGAATGTTCAATTCAGACTGGGAAACCCATGTTTTGTCTATATTGAAAAGTCTGCTTTTAACCCTCTAGAACCACTTAAAATTAAGCTTACTGGCCAAGTAATAGCAATTCACTTTGCAAAACACTAGGTGTGTATTTATCTTCAAAGTCAACTTGCTACAAGCCTTTCCAATTTAGAACGAACACGATTTGCGAAAAAAATGTTCAATTCATACTGGGAAAGGAAACCCATGTTTTGTCCATATAGAAAAGTATGCTTTTTACGGTGTAGAAACACTTAAAACTAAGCTTTTTGGCCAAGTAACATCAATTCACTTTGCAAAACACTAGCTGTGCGTTTATCTTAAAAGTCAACTTCCTACAAGCTTTTCCCATTTGGAACAAAAGATTCACCAAAGAATGTTCGATTCAGACTGGGAAACCCATGTTTTGTCTATATTGAAAAGTCTGCTTTTTACCCTCTAGAACCACTGAAAATAAGCTTATTGGCCAAGTAACAGCAATTCACTTGCAAAACACTAGCTGTGTGTTTATCTTCAAAGTCAACTTCCTACAAGCTTTTCCCGCTTCGCAGGAACAGATTTCACCAAAGAATGAGAGATTCAGACTGGGAAAACCATGTTTTGTCTATATTGAAAAGGCTGCTTTTTACCATCTAGAACCATTCAAAACTAAGCATATTTGCCTAGTAAGAGCAATTTACTTTGCAAATAAATTGCTGTGTGTTTACCTTGAAGGTCAAATTCCTACAAGCTTTTCCCGCTTGGAACGAACAGAATTCGCCAAAGAATGTTCTAGTCAGACTGGGAAAGGAAACCCATGTTTTGTCCATATAGAAAAGTATGCTTTTTCCCGTCTAGAAACACTTAAAAGTAAGCTTTTTGTCCAAGTACCATCAGTTCACTTTGCAAAACACTAGCTGTGCGTTTATCTTAAAAGTCAACTTCCTACAAGCTTTTCCCATTTGGAACAAACAGATTCACCAAAGAATGTTCGATTCAGACTGGGAAACCCATGTTTTGTCTATATTGAAAAGTCTGCTTTTAACCCTCTAGAACCACTGAAAATAAGCTTATTGGCCAAGTAACAGCAATTCACTTTGCAAAACACTAGCTGTGTGTTTATCTTCAAAGTCAACTTCCTACAAGCTTTCCTGCTTCGAACGAAGAAATTTGGCCAAAAAATGAGAGATTCAGAATGGGAAAACCATGTTTTGTCTTTACTGAAAAGTCTGCTTTTTACCCTCTAGAACCACTTAAAACTAAGCATGTTCGCCATGTAACACCATTCACTTTGCAAATCACTAGCTGTGTGTTTATCTTCAAAGCCAAGTTCTGCAAGCTCTTCCCACTTTGAAAGAACAGAATTCGCAAAAGAATGAGAGATTGAGACTCAGAAAACCTTTTTTAGTCTATATAGAAAGGTTTCCTTTATACTGTCCAGGACTACTTAAAACTAACCTTAATCACCACGTAAGAACAATTCACTCTGTAAAAAGTAGCTGTGTTTTGATCTTCAAAGTCAACGTCCTACAAATTTTACCCACTAGGAACGAACACGATTCGCATAAGAATGTGTGATTCAGACTGGGAAATGCATGTTTTGTCTCTGTAGAAAAAAAATATGCTTTTTAGCTTCTAGGACCACTTAAAACAAAGATTATTGGCCAAGTAACATCAATTCACTTTGAAAAACACTAGCTGTGTGTTTATCCTCACAGTGAACTTCCAAAAAGCTTTTCCTGCTTGGAAGGAACAGAAATCGCCAAGGAATGATAGATTCACTCTGGGAAACTATGTTTTGTCTATATTGTATAGTCTTCTTTCAACCTGGTAGAACCACTTAAAACTAAGCTTATTTGCTTAATAACAGCAATTCACTTTGCAAAACACTAGCTGTGTGTTTATCTTGAACATCAACTTCCTACAAGGTTTTCCCCCTTCGAAAAAACAGAATTCGCCAAAGAATGTTCGAGTCAGACTGGGAAAGGAAACCCATGTTTTGTCCATATAGAAAAGTATGCTATTTACGGTCTAGAACCACTGAAAATTAAGCTTATTTGCCAAGTAACAGCAATTCACTTTGCAAAAAACTAGTTGTGTCTTTATCTTCAAAGTCAATTTCCTACAAGCTTTTCCCGTTTGAAGGATCAGAATTCGCTAAAGAATGAGAGAATGAGACTGTGAAAAGTTTTTAGACTATATTGAAAAGTATTCTTTTTACCCTCTAGAACCACTTAAAACTAAGCATGTTCGCCATGTAACACCATTCACTTTGCAAAACACTAGCTGTGTGTTTTTCTTCAAAGTCAACTTTCTACAAGCTTTTCCCACTTGGAACAAACAGATTCACCAAAGAATGTTCAATTCAGACTGGGAAACCCATGTTTTGTCTATATTGAAAAGTCTGCTTTTAACCCTCTAGAACCACTTAAAATTAAGCTTATTGGCCAAGTAATAGCAATTCACTTTGCAAAACACTAGGTGTGTATTTATCTTCAAAGTCAACTTGCTACAAGCCTTTCCAATTTAGAACGAACACGATTCGCGAAAAAATGTTCAATTCATACTGGGAAAGGAAACCCATGTTTTGTCCATATAGAAAAGTATGCTTTTTACGGTGTAGAAACACTTAAAACTAAGCTTTTTGGCCAAGTAACATCAATTCACTTTGCAAAACACTAGCTGTGCGTTTATCTTAAAAGTCAACTTCCTACAAGCTTTTCCCATTTGGAACAAAAGATTCACCAAAGAATGTTCGATTCAGACTGGGAAACCCATGTTTTGTCTATATTGAAAAGTCTGCTTTTTACCCTCTAGAACCACTGAAAATAAGCTTATTGGCCAAGTAACAGCAATTCACTTTGCAAAACACTAGCTGTGTGTTTATCTTCAAAGTCAACTTCCTACAAGCTTTCCTGCTTCGAACGAAGAAATTTGGCCAAAAAATGAGAGATTCAGAATGGGAAAACCATGTTTTGTCTATATTGAAAAGTCTGCTTTTTACCCTCTAGAACCACTTAAAACTAAGCATGTTCGCCATGTAACACCATTCACTTTGCAAATCACTAGCTGTGTGTTTATCTTCAAAGCCAAGTTCTGCAAGCTCTTCCCACTTTGAAAGAACAGAATTCGCAAAAGAATGAGAGATTGAGACTCAGAAAACCTTTTTTAGTCTATATAGAAAGGTTTCCTTTATACCGTCCAGGACTACTTAAAACTAACCTTAATCGCCACGTAAGAACAATTCACTCTGTAAAAAGTAGCTGTGTTTTGATCTTCAAAGTCAACGTCCTACAAAGTTTACCCACTAGGAACGAACACGATTCGCATAAGAATGTGTGATTCAGACTGGGAAATGCATGTTTTGTCTCTGTAGAAAAAAAATATGCTTTTTAGCTTCTAGGACCACTTAAAACAAAGATTATTGGCCAAGTAACAGCAATACACTTTGAAAAACACTAGCTGTGTGTTTATCCTCACAGTGAACTTCCAAAAAGCTTTTCCTGCTTGGAAGGAACAGAAATCGCCAAGGAATGATAGATTCACTCTGGGAAACTATGTTTTGTCTATATTGTATAGTCTTCTTTCAACCTGGTAGAACCACTTAAAACTAAGCTTATTTGCTTAATAACAGCAATTCACTTTGCAAAACACTAGCTGTGTGTTTATCTTGAACATCAACTTCCTACAAGGTTTTCCCCCTTCGAAAAAACAGAATTCGCCAAAGAATGTTCGAGTCAGACTGGGAAAGGAAACCCATGTTTTGTCCATATAGAAAAGTATGCTATTTACGGTCTAGAACCACTGAAAATTAAGCTTATTTGCCAAGTAACAGCAATTCACTTTGCAAAACACTAGTTGTGTCTTTATCTTCAAAGTCAATTTCCTACAAGCTTTTCCCGTTTGAAGGATCAGAATTCGCTAAAGAATGAGAGAATGAGACTGTGAAAAGTTTTTAGACTATATTGAAAAGTATTTATTTACCCTCTAGAACCACTTAAAACTAAGCATGTTCGCCATGTAACACCATTCACTTTGCAAAACACTAGCTGTGTGTTTTTCTTCAAAGTCAACTTTCTACAAGCTTTTCCCACTTGGAACAAACAGATTCACCAAAGAATGTTCAATTCAGACTGGGAAACCCATGTTTTGTCTATATTGAAAAGTCTGCTTTTAACCCTCTAGAAACACTTAAAATTAAGCTTATTGGCCAAGTAATAGCAATTCACTTTGCAAAACACTAGGTGTGTATTTATCTTCAAAGTCAACTTGCTACAAGCCTTTCCAATTTAGAACGAACACGATTCGCGAAAAAATGTTCAATTCATACTGGGAAAGGAAACCCATGTTTTGTCCATATAGAAAAGTATGCTTTTTACGGTGTAGAAACACTTAAAACTAAGCTTTTTGGCCAAGTAACATCAATTCACTTTGCAAAACACTAGCTGTGCGTTTATCTTAAAAGTCAATTTCCTACAAGCTTTTCCCATTTGGAACAAACAGATTCACCAAAGAATGTTCGATTCAGACTGGGAAACCCATGTTTTGTCTATATTGAAAAGTCTGCTTTTTACCCTCTAGAACCACTGAAAATAAGCTTATTGGCCAAGTAACAGCAATTCACTTTGCAAAACACTAGCTGTGTGTTTATCTTCAATGTCAACTTCCTACAAGCTTTCCTGCTTCGAACGAAGAAATTTGGCCAAAAAATGAGAGATTCAGAATGGGAAAACCATGTTTTGTCTATATTGAAAAGTCTGCTTTTTACCCTCTAGAACCACTTAAAACTAAGCATGTTCGCCATGTAACACCATTCACTTTGCAAATCACTAGCTGTGTGTTTATCTTCAAAGCCAAGTTCTGCAAGCTCTTCCCACTTTGAAAGAACAGAATTCGCAAAAGAATGAGAGATTGAGACTCAGAAAACCTTTTTTAGTCTATATAGAAAGGTTTCCTTTATACCGTCCAGGACTACTTAAAACTAACCTTAATCGCCACGTAAGAACAATTCACTCTGTAAAAAGTAGCTGTGTTTTGATCTTCAAAGTCAACGTCCTACAAATTTTACCCACTAGGAACGAACACGATTCGCATAAGAATGTGTGATTCAGACTGGGAAATGCATGTTTTGTCTCTGTAGAAAAAAAATATGCTTTTTAGCTTCTAGGACAACTTAAAACAAAGATTATTGGCCAAGTAACAGCAATTCACTTTGAAAAACACTAGCTGTGTGTTTATCCTCACAGTGAACTTCCAAAAAGCTTTTCCTGCTTGGAAGGAACAGAAATCGCCAAGGAATGATAGATTCACTCTGGGAAACTATGTTTTGTCTATATTGTATAGTCTTCTTTCAACCTGGTAGAACCACTTAAAACTAAGCTTATTTGCTTAATAACAGCAATTCACTTTGCAAAACACTAGCTGTGTGTTTATCTTGAACATCAACTTCCTACAAGGTTTTCCCCTTTCGAAAAAACAGAATTCGCCAAAGAATGTTCGAGTCAGACTGGGAAAGGAAACCCATGTTTTGTCCATATAGAAAAGTATGCTATTTACGGTCTAGAACCACTGAAAATTAAGCTTATTTGCCAAGTAACAGCAATTCACTTTGCAAAAAACTAGTTGTGTCTTTATCTTCAAAGTCAATTTCCTACAAGCTTTTCCCGTTTGAAGGATCAGAATTCGCTAAAGAATGAGAGAATGAGACTGTGAAAAGTTTTTAGACTATATTGAAAAGTATTCTTTTTACCCTCTAGAACCACTTAAAACTAAGCATGTTCGCCATGTAACACCATTCACTTTGCAAAACACTAGCTGTGTGTTTTTCTTCAAAGTCAACTTTCTACAAGCTTTTCCCACTTGGAACAAACAGATTCACCAAAGAATGTTCAATTCAGACTGGGAAACCCATGTTTTGTCTATATTGAAAAGTCTGCTTTTAACCCTCTAGAACCACTTAAAATTAAGCTTATTGGCCAAGTAATAGCAATTCACTTTGCAAAACACTAGGTGTGTATTTATCTTCAAAGTCAACTTGCTACAAGCCTTTCCAATTTAGAACGAACACGATTCGCGAAAAAATGGTCAATTCATACTGGGAAAGGAAACCCATGTTTTGTCCATATAGAAAAGTATGCTTTTTACGGTGTAGAAACACTTAAAACTAAGCTTTTTGGCCAAGTAACATCAATTCACTTTGCAAAACACTAGCTGTGCGTTTATCTTAAAAGTCAACTTCCTACAAGCTTTTCCCATTTGGAACAAACAGATTCACCAAAGAATGTTCGATTCAGACTGGGAAACCCATGTTTTGTCTATATTGAAAAGTCTGCTTTTTACCCTCTAGAACCACTGAAAATGAGCTTATTGGCCAAGTAACAGCAATTCACTTTGCAAAACACTAGCTGTGTGTTTATCTTCAAAGTCAACTTCCTACAAGCTTTCCTGCTTCGAACGAAGAAATTTGGCCAAAAAATGAGAGATTCAGAATGGGAAAACCATGTTTTGTCTATATTGAAAAGTCTGCTTTTAACCCTCTAGAACCACTTAAAATTAAGCTTACTGGCCAAGTAATAGCAATTCACTTTGCAAAACACTAGGTGTGTATTTATCTTCAAAGTCAACTTGCTACAAGCCTTTCCAATTTAGAACGAACACAATTCGCGAAAAAAATGTTCAATTCATACTGGGAAAGGAAACCCATATTTTGTCCATATAGAAAAGTATGCTTTTTACGGTGTAGAAACACTTAAAACTAAGCTTTTTGGCCAAGTAACATCAATTCACTTTGCAAAACACTAGCTGTGCGTTTATCTTAAAAGTCAACTTCCTACAAGCTTTTCCCATTTGGAACAAAAGATTCACCAAAGAATGTTCGATTCAGAATGGGAAACCCATGTTTTGTCTATATTGAAAAGTCTGCTTTTTACCCTCTAGAACCACTGAAAATAAGCTTATTGGCCAAGTAACAGCAATTCACTTTGCAAAACACTAGCTGTGTGTTTATCTTCAATGTCAACTTCCTACAAGCATTCCTGCTTCGAACGAAGAAATTTGGCCAAAAAATGAGAGATTCAGAATGGGAAAACCATGTTTTGTCTATATTGAAAAGTCTGCTTTTTACCCTCTAGAACCACTTAAAACTAAGCATGTTCGCCATGTAACACCATTCACTTTGCAAATCACTAGCTGTGTGTTTATCTTCAAAGCCATGTTCTGCAAGCTCTTCCCACTTTGAAAGAGCAGAATTCGCAAAAGAATGAGAGATTGAGACTCAGAAAACCTTTTTTAGTCTATATAGAAAGGTTTCCTTTATACCGTCCAGGACTACTTAAAACTAACCTTAATTGCCACGTAAGAACAATTCACTCTGTAAAAAGTAGCTGTGTTTTGATCTTCAAAGTCAACGTCCTACAAATTTTATCCTCTAGGAACGAACACGATTCGCATAAGAATGTGTGATTCAGACTGGGAAATGCATGTTTTGTCTCTGTAGAAAAAAAATATGCCTTTTTAGCTTCTAGGACCACTTAAAACAAAGATTATTGGCCAAGTAACAGCAATTCACTTTGAAAAACACTAGCTGTGTGTTTATCCTCACAGTGAACTTCCAAAAAGCTTTTCCTGCTTGGAAGGAACAGAAATCGCCAAGGAATGATAGATTCACTCTGGGAAACTATGTTTTGTCTATATTGTATAGTCTTCTTTCAACCTGGTAGAACCACTTAAAACTAAGCTTATTTGCTTAATAACAGCAATTCACTTTGCAAAACACTAGCTGTGTGTTTATCTTGAACATCAACTTCCTACAAGGTTTTCCCCCTTCGAAAAAACAGAATTCGCCAAAGAATGTTCGAGTCAGACTGGGAAAGGAAACCCATGTTTTGTCCATATAGAAAAGTATGCTATTTACGGTCTAGAACCACTGAAAATTAAGCTTATTTGCCAAGTAACAGCAATTCACTTTGCAAAACACTAGTTGTGTCTTTATCTTCAAAGTCAATTTCCTACAAGCTTTTCCCGTTTGAAGGATCAGAATTCGCTAAAGAATGAGAGAATGAGACTGTGAAAAGTTTTTAGACTATATTGAAAAGTATTCTTTTTACCCTCTAGAACCACTTAAAACTAAGCATGTTCGCCATGTAACACCATTCACTTTGCAAAACACTAGCTGTGTGTTTTTCTTCAAAGTCAACTTTCTACAAGCTTTTCCCACTTGGAACAAACAGATTCACCAAAGAATGTTCAATTCAGACTGGGAAACCCATGTTTTGTCTATATTGAAAAGTCTGCTTTTAACCCTCTAGAACCACTTAAAATTAAGCTTACTGGCCAAGTAATAGCAATTCACTTTGCAAAACACTAGGTGTGTATTTATCTTCAAAGTCAACTTGCTACAAGCCTTTCCAATTTAGAACGAACACGATTCGCGAAAAAATGTTCAATTCATACTGGGAAAGGAAACCCATGTTTTGTCCATATAGAAAAGTATGCTTTTTACGGTGTAGAAACACTTAAAACTAAGCTTTTTGGCCAAGTAACATCAATTCACTTTGCAAAACACTAGCTGTGCGTTTATCTTAAAAGTCAACTTCCTACAAGCTTTTCCCATTTGGAACAAAAGATTCACCAAAGAATGTTCGATTCAGACTGGGAAACCCATGTTTTGTCTATATTGAAAAGTCTGCTTTTTACCCTCTAGAACCACTGAAAATAAGCTTATTGGCCAAGTAACAGCAATTCACTTTGCAAAACACTAGCTGTGTGTTTATCTTCAAAGTCAACTTCCTACAAGCTTTTCCCGCTTCGCAGGAACAGATTTCACCAAAGAATGAGAGATTCAGACTGGGAAAACAATGTTTTGTCTATATTGAAAAGGCTGCTCTTTACCATCTAGAACCATTTTAAATAAGCGTATTTGCCTAGTAAGAGCAATTTACTTTGCAAGTCAGTTGTTGTGTGTTTATCTTGAAGGTCAACTTCCTACAAACGTTTCTCGCTTGGAACGAACAGAATTCGCCAAAGAATGTTCGAGTCAGACTGGGAAAAGGAACCCATGTTTTGTCCATATAGAAAAGTATGCTATTTACGGTCTAGAACCACTGTAAATTAAGCTTATTTGCCAAGTAACAGCAATTCACTTTGCAAAACTCTAGTTGTGTCTTTATCTTCAAAGTCAATTTCCTACAAGCTTTTCCCGCTTGGAAGAAACAGAATTCGCCAAAGAATGAGAGAATGAAACTGGGAAAAGTTTTTAGACTATATTGAAAAGTATGCATTTTACCCTCTAGAACCACTTAAAACTAAGCATGTTTGCCATGTAACACCATTCACTTTGCAAAACAGTAGCTGTGTGTTTTTCTTCAAAGTCAACTTTCTACAAGCTTTTCCCGATTGGAAGGAACAGAATTCGCCAAAGAGTGAGAGATTTAGACAGGGAAAACCATGTTTTGTCTATATTGAAAAGTCTGTTTTTTACCATCTAGAACCATTTAAAACAAAGCGTATTTGCCTAGTAAGAGCAATTTACTTTGCAAATCAGTTGCTGTGTTTATCTTGAAGGTCAACTTCCTACAAACTTTTTGCGCTTGGAAGGAACAGAATTCGACAAAGAATGTTCTGGTCAAACCGGGAAAGGAAACCCATGTTTTGTCCATATAGAAAAGAATGCTTTTGTCCGTCTAGAAACACTTAAAACTAAGCTTTTTGGCCAAGTAACATCAATTCACTTTGCAAAACACTAGCTGTGCGTTTATCATAAAAGTCAACTTCCTACAAGCTTTTCCCACTTGGAGCAAACAGATTCACCAAAGAATGTTCGATTCAGACTGGGAAACACATGGTTTGTCTATATTGAAAATTCTGCTTTTAACCCTCTAGAACCACTGAAAATAAGCTTATTGGCCAAGTAACAGCAATTCACTTTGCAAAACACTATCTGTGTGTTTATCTTCAAAGTCAACTTCCTACAAGCTTTTCCTGCTTCGCAGGAACAGATTTCACCAAAGAATGAGAGATTCAGACTGGGAAAACAATGTTTTGTCTATATTGAAAAGGCTGCTTTTTACCATCTAGAACCATTTTAAACTAAGCGTATTTGCCTAGTAAGAGCAATTTACTTTGCAAGTCAGTTGTTGTGTGTTTATCTTGAAGGTCAACTTCCTACAAACGTTTCTCGCTTGGAACGAACAGAATTCGCCAAAGAATGTTCAAGACAGACTGTGAAAAGAAACCCATGTTTTGTCCATATAGAAAAGTATGCTATTTACGGTCTAGAACCACTGTAAATTAAGCTTATTTGCCAAGTAACAGTAATTCACTTTGCAAAACTCTAGTTGTGTCTTTATCTTCAAAGTCAATTTCCTACAAGCTTTTCCCGCTTGTAAGAAACAGAATTCGCCAAAGAATGAGAGAATGAAACTGGGAAAAGTTTTTAGACTATATTGAAAAGTATGCTTCTTACCCTCTAGAACCCCTTAAAACTAAGCATGTTCGCCATGTAACACCATTCACTTTGCAAAACACTATCTGTGTGTTTATCTTCAAAGTCAACTTCCTACAAGCTTTTCCCGCTTCGCAGGAACAGATTTCACCAAAGAATGAGAGATTCAGACTGGGAAAACAATGTTTTGTCTATATTGAAAAGGCTGCTTTTTACCATATAGAACCATTCAAAACTAAGCATATTTGCCTAGTAAGAGCAATTTACTTTGCAAATCAATTGCTGTGTGTTTACCTTGAAGGTCAAATTCCTACAAGCTTTTCCCGCTTGGAAGGAACGAACAGAATTTGCCAAAGTATGTTCGAGTCAGACTGGGAAAGGAAACCCATATTTTCTTCATATATAAAAGTATGCTTTTTAATGTCTATAACCACTTAAATCTAAGCTTTTTGGCCGAGTAACATGAATTCACTTTGCAAAACACTAGCTGTGCGTTTATCTTAAAAGTCAACTTCCTACAAGCTTTTCCCACTTGGAACAAACAGATTCACCAAAGAATGTTCGATTCAGACTGGGAAACCCATGTTTTGTCTATATTGAAATTCTGCTTTTTACCCTCTGGAACCACTTAAAACTAAGCATGTTCCCATGTAACACCATTCACTTTGCAAAACACTAGCTGTGTGTTTTTCTTCAAAGTCAACTTTGTACAAGCTTTTCCCGATTGGAAGGAACTGAATATTCCAAAGAGTGAGAGATTTAAACTGGGAAAACCATGTTTTGTCTATATTGAAAAGTCTGCTTTTTACCATCTAGAACCATTTAATACTAAGCGTATTTGCCTAGTAAGAGCAATTTACTTTGCAAGTCAGTTGTTGTGTGTTTATCTTGAAGGTCAACTTCCTACAAAAGTTTCTCGCTTGGAACGAACAGTATTCGCCAAAGAATGTTCGAGTCAGACTGGGAAAAGAAACCCATGTTTTGTCCATATAGAAAAGTATGCTATTTACGGTCTAGAACCACAGAAAATTAAGCTTATTTGCCAAGTAACAGCAATTCACTTTGCAAAACTCTAGTTGTGTCTTTATCTTCAAAGTCAATTTCCTACAAGCTTTTCCCGCTTGGAAGAAACAGAATTCGCCAAAGAATGAGAGAATGAAACTGGGAAAAGTTTTTAGACTATATTGAAAAGTATGCTTCTTACCCTCTAGAACCCCTTAAAACTAAGCATGTTTGCCATGTAACACCATTCACTTTGCAAAACAGTAGCTGTGTGTTTTTCTTCAAAGTCAACTTTCTACAAGCTTTTCCCGATTGGAAGGAACAGAATTCGCCAAAGAGTGAGAGATTTAGACTGGGAAAACCATGTTTTGTCTATATTGAAAAGTCTGCTTTTTACCATCTAGAACCATTTAAAACTAAGCGTATTTGCCTAGTAAGAGCAATTTACTTTGCAAATCAGTTGCTGTGTGTTTATCTTGAAGGTCAACTTACTACAAAGGTTTCTCGCTTGGAAGGAACAGAATTCGCCAAAGAATGTTCTGGTCAAACCGGGAAAGGAAACCCATGTTTTGTCCATATAGAAAAGAATGCTTTTTTCCGTCTAGAAACACTTAAAACTAAGCTTTTTGGCCAAGTAACATCAATTCACTTTGCAAAACACTAGCTGTGCGTTTTTCATAAAAGTCAACTTCCTACAAGCTTTTCCCACTTGGAGCAAATAGATTCACCAAAGAGTGTTCGATTCAGACTGGGAAACACATGTTTTGTCTATATTGAAAATTCTGCTTTTAACCCTCTAGAACCACTGAAAATAAGCTTATTGGCCAAGTAACAGCAATTCACTTTGCAAAACACTATCTGTGTGTTTATCTTCAAAGTCAACTTCCTACAAGCTTTTCCCGCTTCGCAGGAACAGATTTCACCAAAGAATGAGAGATTCAGACTGGGAAAGCAATGTTTTGTCTATATTGAAAAGGCTGCTTTTTACCATCTAGAACCATTCAAAACTAAGCGTATTTGCCTAGTAAGAGCAATTTACTTTGCAAATCAATTGCTGTGTGTTTACCTTGAAGGTCAAATTCCTACAAGCTTTTCCCGCTTGGAACGAACGAACAGAATTCGCCAAAGTATGTTCGAGTCAGACTGGGAAAGGAAAACCATATTTTCTTCATATATAAAAGTATGCTTTTTAATGTGTATAACCACTTAAATCTAAGCTTTTTGGCCAAGTAACATCAATTCACTTTGCAAAACACTAGCTGTGCGTTTATCTTAAAAGTCAACTTCCTTCAAGCTTTTCCCACTTGGAACAAACAGATTCACCAAGAATGTTCGATTCAGACTGGGAAACCCATGTTTTGTCTATATTGAAATTCTGCTTTGTACCCTATGGAACCACTTAAAACTAAGCATGTTCGCATGTAACACCATTCACTTTGCAAAACACTAGCTGTGTGTTTTTCTTCAAAGTCAACTTTCTACAAGCTTTTCCCGATTAGAAGGAACTGAATATTCCAAAGAGTGAGAGATTTAAACTGGGAAAACCATGTTTTGTCTATATTGAAAAGTCTGCTTTTTACAATCTACAACCATTTAAAACTAAGCGTATTTGCCTAGTAAGAGCAATTTACTTTGCAAATCAGTTGCTGTGTGTTTATCTTGAAGGTCAACTTCCTACAAACGTTTCCCGCTTGGAACGAACAGAATTCGCCAAAGAATGTTCGAGTCAGACTGGGAAAGGAAACCCATGTTTTGTCCATATAGAAAAGTATGCTATTTACCGTCTAGAACCATGAAAATTCAGCTTATTTTCCAAGTAACAGCAATTCACTTTGCAAAACTCTAGTTGTGTCTTTATCTTCAAAGTCAATTTCCTACAAGCTTTTCCCGCTTGGAAGAAACAGAATTCGCCAAAGAATGAGAGAATGAAACTGGGAAAAGTTTTTAGACTATATTGAAAAGTCTGCTTTTTACCCTCTAGAACCACTTAAAACTAAGCATGTTCCCATGTAACACCATTCACTTTGCAAAACACTAGCTGTGTGTTTTTCTTCAAAGTCAACTTTCTACAAGCTTTTCCCGATTGGAAGGAACAGAATTCGAAAAAGAGTGAGAGATTTAGACTGGGAAAACCATGTTTTGTCTATATTGAAAAGTCTGCTTTTTACCATCTAGAACCATTTAAAACTAAGCGTATTTGCCTAGTAAGAGCAATTTACTTTGCAAGTCAGTTGTTGTGTGTTTATCTTGAAGGTCAACTTCCTACAAAAGTTTCTCGCTTGGAACGAACAGTATTCGCCAACGAATGTTCGAGTCAGACTGGGAAAAGAAACCCATGTTTTGTCCATATAGAAAAGTATGCTATTTACGGTCTAGAACCACAGAAAATTAAGCTTATTTGCCCAGTAACAGCAATTCACTTTGCAAAACTCTAGTTGTGTCTTTATCTTCAAAGTCAATTTCCTACAAGCTTTTCCTGCTTGGAAGAAACAGAATTCGCCAAAGAATGAGAGAGTGAAACTGGGAAAAGTTTTTAGACTATATTGAAAACTATGCTTCTCACCCTCTAGAACCCCTTAAAACTAAGCATGTTCGCCATGTAACACCATTCACTTTGCAAAACACTAGCTGTGTGTTTTTCTTCAAAGTCAACTTTCTACAAGCTTTTCCCGATTGGAAGGAACAGAATTCGAAAAAGAGTGAGAGATTTAGACTGGGAAAACCATGTTTTGTCTATATTGAAAAGTCTGCTGTTTTGCCATCTAGAACCATTTAAAACTAAGCATATTTGCCTAGTAAGAGCAATTTACTTTGCAAGTCAGTTGTTGTGTGTTTATCTTGAAGGTCAACCTCCTACAAACGTTTCCTGCTTGGAACGAACAGAATTGGCCAAAGAATGTTCGAGTCAGACTGGGAAAAGAAACCCATGTTTTGTCCATATAGAAAATTATGCTATTTACGGTCTAGAACCACTGTAAATTCAGCTTATTTGCCAAGTAACAGCAATTCACTTTGCAAAACTCTAGTTGTGTCTTTATCTTCAAAGTCAATTTCCTACAAGCTTTTCCCGCTTGGAAGAAACAGAATTCGCCAAAGAATGAGAGAATGAAACTGGGAAAAGTTTTTAGACTATATTGAAAAGTATGCTTTTTACCCTCTAGAACCACTTAAAACTAAGCATGTTCGCCATGTAACACCATTCACTTTGCAAAACACTAGCTGTGTGTTTTTCTTCAAAGTCAACTTTCTACAAGCTTTTCCTGATTGGAAGGTACAGAATTCGAAAAAGAGTGAGAGATTTAGACTGGGAAAACCATGTTTTGTCTATATTGAAAAGTCTGCTGTTTTGCCATCTAGAACCATTTAAAACTAAGCATATTTGCCTAGTAAGAGCAATTTACTTTGCAAGTCAGTTGTTGTGTGTTTATCTTGAAGGTCAACTTCCTACAAACGTTTCTCGCTTGGAACGAACAGAATTCGCCAAAGAATGTTCGAGTCAGACTGGATAAAGGAAACCCATGTTTTGTCCATGTAGAAAAGTATGCTATTTATGATCTAGAACCACTGAAAATTAAGCTTATTTGCCAAGTAACAGCAATTCACTTTGCAAAACTCTAGTTGTGTCTTTATCTTCAAAGTCAATTTCCTACAAGCTTCTCCCGCTTGGAAGAAACAGAATTCGCCAAAGAATGAGAGAATGAAACTGGGAAAAGTTTTTAGACTATATTGAAAAGTATGCTTTTTACCCTCTAGAACCACTTAAAACTAAGCATATTCGCCATGTAACACCATTCACTTTGCAAAACACTAGCTGTGTGTTTTTCTTCAAAGTCAACTTTCTAAAAGCTTTACCGATTGGAAGGAACAGAATTCGAAAAAGAGTGAGAGATTTAGACTGGGAAAACCATGTTTTGTCTATATTGAAAAGTCTGCTTTTTACCATCTAGAACCATTTAAAACTAAGCGTATTTGCCTAGTAAGAGCAATTTACTTTGCAAGTCAGTTGTTGTGTGTTTATCTTGAAGGTCAACTTCCTACAAAAGTTTCTCGCTTGGAACGAACAGTATTCGCCAACGAATGTTCGAGTCAGACTGGGAAAAGAAACCCATGTTTTGTCCATATAGAAAAGTATGCTATTTACGGTCTAGAACCACAGAAAATTAAGCTTATTTGCCAAGTAACAGCAATTCACTTTGCAAAACTCTAGTTGTGTCTTTATCTTCAAAGTCAATTTCCTACAAGCTTTTCCCGCTTGGAAGAAACAGAATTCGCCAAATAATGAGAGAATGAAACTGGGAAAAGTTTTTAGACTATATTGAAAAGTATGCTTCTTACCCTCTAGAACCCCTTAAAACTAAGCATGTTCGCCATGTAACACCATTCACTTTGCAAAACAGTAGCTGTGTGTTTTTCTTCAAAGTCAACTTTCTACAAGCTTTTCCTGATTGGAAGGAACAGAATTTGCCAAAGAGTGAGAGATTTAGACTGGGAAAACCATGTTTTGTCTATATTGAAAAGTCTGCTTTTTACCATCTAGAACCATTTAAAACTAAGCGTATTTGCCTAGTAAGAGCAATTTACTTTGCAAATCAGTTGCTGTGTGTTTATCTTGAAGGTCAACTTCCTACAAAGGTTTCTCGCTTGGAAGGAACAGAATTCGCCAAAGAATGTTCTGGTCAGACTGGGAAAGGAAACCCATGTTTTGTCCATATAGAAAAGAATGCTTTTTTCCGTCTAGAAACACTTAAAACTAAGCTTTTTGGCCAAGTAACATCAATTCACTTTGCAAAACACTAGCTGTGCGTTTATCTTAAAAGTCAACTTCCTACAAGCTTTTCCCACTTGGAACAAACAGATTCACCAAGAATGTTCGATTCAGACTGGGAAACCCATGTTTTGTCTATATTGAAATTCTGCTTTGTACCCTCTGGAACCACTTAAAACTAAGCATGTTCGCATGTAACACCATTCACTTTGCAAAACACTAGCTGTGTGTTTTTCTTCAAAGTCAACTTTCTACAAGCTTTTCCCGATTGGAAGGAACTGAATATTCCAAAGAGTGAGAGATTTAAACTGGGAAAACCATGTTTTGTCTATATTGAAAAGTCTGCTTTTTACAATCTACAACCATTTAAAACTAAGCGTATTTGCCTAGTAAGAGCAATTTACATTGCAAATAGGTTGCTGTGTGTTTATCTTGAAGGTCAACTTCCTACAAACGTTTCCCGCTTGGAACGAAAAGAATTCGCCAAAGAATGTTCGAGTCAGACTGGGAAAGGAAACCCATGTTTTGTCCATATAGAAAAGTATGCTATTTACGGTCTAGAACCATGAAAATTCAGCTTATTTTCCAAGTAACAGCAATTCACTTTGCAAAACTCTAGTTGTGTCTTTATCTTCAAAGTCAATTTCCTACAAGCTTTTCCCGCTTGGAAGAAACAGAATTCGCCAAAGAATGAGAGAATGAAACTGGGAAAAGTTTTTAGACTATATTGAAAAGTATGCTTTTTACCCTCTAGAACCACTTAAAACTAAGCATGTTCGCATGTAACACCATTCACTTTGCAAAACACTAGCTGTGTGTTTTTCTTCAAAGTCAACTTTCTACAAGCTTTTCCCGATTGGAAGGAACAGAATTCGAAAAAGAGTGAGAGATTTAGACTGGGAAAACCATGTTTTGTCTATATTGAAAAGTCTGCTTTTTACCATCTAGAACCATTTAAAACTAAGCGTATTTGCCTAGTAAGAGCAATTTACTTTGCAAGTCAGTTGTTGTGTGTTTATCTTGAAGGTCAACTTCCTACAAAAGTTTCTCGCTTGGAACGAACAGTATTCGCCAAAGAATGTTCGAGTCAGACTGGGAAAAGAAACCCATGTTTTGTCCATATAGAAAAGTATGCTATTTACGGTCTAGAACCACAGAAAATTAAGCTTATTTGCCAAGTAACAGCAATTCACTTTGCAAAACTCTAGTTGTGTCTTTATCTTCAAAGTCAATTTCCTACAAGCTTTTCCCGCTTGGAAGAAACAGAATTCGCCAAAGAATGAGAGAATGAAACTGGGAAAAGTTTTTAGACTATATTGAAAAGTATGCTTCTTACCCTCTAGAACCCCTTAAAACTAAGCATGTTCGCCATGTAACACCATTCACTTTGCAAAACAGTAGCTGTGTGTTTTTCTTCAAAGTCAATTTTCTACAAGCTTTTCCCGATTGGAAGGAACAGAATTCGCCAAAGAGTGATAGATTTATACTGGGAAAACCATGTTTTGTCTATATTGAAAAGTCTGCTTTTTACCATCTAGAACCATTTAAAACTAAGCGTATTTGCCTAGTAAGAGCAATTTACTTTGCAAATCAGTTGCTGTGTGTTTATCTTGAAGGTCAACTTCCTACAAACGTTTCTCACTTGGAAGGAACAGAATTCGCCAAAGAATGTTCTGGTCAGACTGGGAAAGCAAACCCATGTTTTGTCCATATAGAAAAGAATGCTTTTTTCTGACTAGAAACACTTAAAACTAAGCTTTTTGGCCAAGTAACATCAATTCACTTTGCAAAACACTAGCTGTGCATTTATCATAAAAGTCAACTTCCTACAAGCTTTTCCCACTTGGAGCAAACAGATTTCCCAAAGAATGTTCGATTCAGACTGGGAAACACATGTTTTGTCTATATTGAAAATTCTGCTTTTAACCCTCTAGAACCACTGAAAATAAGCTTATTGGCCAAGTAACAGCAATTCACTTTGCAAAACACTAGCTGTGTGTTTATCTTCAAAGTCAACTTCCTACAAGCTTTTCCCGCTTCGCAGGAACAGATTTCACCAAAGAATGAGAGATTCAGACTGGGAAAACAATGTTTTGTCTATATTGAAAAGGCTGCTTTTTACCATCTAGAACCATTCAAAACTAAGCATATTTGCCTAGTAAGAGCAATTTACTTTGCAAATCAATTGCTGTGTGTTTACCTTGAAGGTCAACTTCCTACAAGCTTTTCCCGCTTGGAACGAACGAACAGAATTCGCCAAAGTATGTTCGAGTCAGACTGGGAAAGGAAACCCATATTTTCTTCATATATAAAAGTATGCTTTTTAATGTGTATAACCACTTAAATCTAAGCTTTTTGGCCAAGTAACATCAATTCACTTTGCAAAACACTAGCTGTGCGTTTATCTTAAAAGTCAACTTCCTACAAGCTTTTCCCACTTGGAACAAACAGATTCACCAAGAATGTTCTATTCAGACTGGGAAACCCATGTTTTTTCTATATTGAAATTCTGCTTTTTACCCTCTGGAACCACTTAAAACTAAGCATGTTCGCATGTAACACCATTCACTTTGAAAAACACTAGCTGTGTGTTTTTCTTCAAAGTCAACTTTCTACAAGCTTTTCCCGATTGGAAGGAACTGAATATTCCAAAGAGTGAGAGACTTAAACTGGGAAAACCATTTTTGTCTATATTGAAAAGTCTGCTTTTTACAATCTATAACCATTTAAAACTAAGCGTATTTGCCTAGTAAGAGCAATTTACTTTGCAAATCAGTTGCTGTGTGTTTATCTTGAAGGTCAACTTCCTACAAACGTTTCCCGCTTGGAACGAACAGAATTCGCCAAAGAATGTTCGAGTCAGACTGGGAAAGGAAACCCATATTTTGTCCATATAGAAAAGTATGCTATTTACGGTCTAGAACCACTGAAAATTAAGCTTATTTGCCAAGTAACTGCAATTCACTTTGCAAAACTCTAGTTGTGTCTTTATCTTCAAAGTCAATTTCCTACAAGCTTTTCCCGCTTGGAAGAAACAGAATTCGCCAAAGAATGAGAGAATGAAACTGGGAAAAGTTTTTAGACTATATTGAAAAGTATGCTTTTTACCCTCTAGAACCACTTAAAACTAAGCATGTTCGCCATGTAACACCATTCACTTTGCAAAACAGTAGCTGTGTGTTTTTCTTCAAAGTCAACTTTCTACAAGCTTTTCCCGATTGGAAGGACCAGAATTCGCCAAAGAGTGAGAGATTTAGACTGGGAAAACCATGTTTTGTCTATATTGAAAAGTCTGCTTTTTACCATCTAGAACCATTTAAAACTAAGCGTATTTGCCTAGTAAGAGCAATTTACTTTGCAAATCAGTTGCTGTGTGTTTATCTTGAAGGTCAACTTCCTACAAATGTTTCTCGCTTGGAAGGAACAGAATTCGCCAAAGAATGTTCTGGTCAGACTGGGAAAGTAAACCCATGTTTTGTCCATATAGAAAAGAATGCTTTTTTCCCTCTAGAAACACTTAAAACTAAGCTTTTTGGCCAAGTAACATCAATTCACTTTGCAAAACACTAGCTGTGCGTTTATCTTAAAAGTCAACTTCCTACAAGCTTTTCATACTTGGAACAAACAGATTCACCAAAGAATGTTCGATTCAGACTGGGAAACCCATGTTTTGTCTATATTGAAAAGTCTGCTTTTTACCCTCTAGAACCACTGAAAATAAGCTTATTGGCCAAGTAACAGCAGTTCACTTTGCAAAACACTAGCTGTGTGTTTATCTTCAAAGTCAACTTCCTACAAGCTTTTCCCGCTTGGAAGAAACAGAATTCGCCAAAGAATGAGAGAATGAAACTGGGAAAAGTTTTTAGACTATATTGAAAAGTATGCTTCTTACCCTCTAGAACCCCTTAAAACTAAGCATGTTCGCCATGTAACACCATTCACTTTGCAAAACAGTAGCTGTGTGTTTTTCTTCAAAGTCAATTTTCTACAAGCTTTTCCCGATTGGAAGGAACAGAATTCGCCAAAGAGTGATAGATTTATACTGGGAAAACCATGTTTTGTCTATATTGAAAAGTCTGCTTTTTACCATCTAGAACCATTTAAAACTAAGCGTATTTGCCTAGTAAGAGCAATTTACTTTGCAAATCAGTTGCTGTGTGTTTATCTTGAAGGTCAACTTCCTACAAACGTTTCTCACTTGGAAGGAACAGAATTCGCCAAAGAATGTTCTGGTCAGACTGGGAAAGCAAACCCATGTTTTGTCCATATAGAAAAGAATGCTTTTTTCTGACTAGAAACACTTAAAACTAAGCTTTTTGGCCAAGTAACATCAATTCACTTTGCAAAACACTAGCTGTGCATTTATCATAAAAGTCAACTTCCTACAAGCTTTTCCCACTTGGAGCAAACAGATTTCCCAAAGAATGTTCGATTCAGACTGGGAAACACATGTTTTGTCTATATTGAAAATTCTGCTTTTAACCCTCTAGAACCACTGAAAATAAGCTTATTGGCCAAGTAACAGCAATTCACTTTGCAAAACACTAGCTGTGTGTTTATCTTCAAAGTCAACTTCCTACAAGCTTTTCCCGCTTCGCAGGAACAGATTTCACCAAAGAATGAGAGATTCAGACTGGGAAAACAATGTTTTGTCTATATTGAAAAGGCTGCTTTTTACCATCTAGAACCATTCAAAACTAAGCATATTTGCCTAGTAAGAGCAATTTACTTTGCAAATCAATTGCTGTGTGTTTACCTTGAAGGTCAACTTCCTACAAGCTTTTCCCGCTTGGAACGAACGAACAGAATTCGCCAAAGTATGTTCGAGTCAGACTGGGAAAGGAAACCCATATTTTCTTCATATATAAAAGTATGCTTTTTAATGTGTATAACCACTTAAATCTAAGCTTTTTGGCCAAGTAACATCAATTCACTTTGCAAAACACTAGCTGTGCGTTTATCTTAAAAGTCAACTTCCTACAAGCTTTTCCCACTTGGAACAAACAGATTCACCAAGAATGTTCTATTCAGACTGGGAAACCCATGTTTTTTCTATATTGAAATTCTGCTTTTTACCCTCTGGAACCACTTAAAACTAAGCATGTTCGCATGTAACACCATTCACTTTGCAAAACACTAGCTGTGTGTTTTTCTTCAAAGTCAACTTTCTACAAGCTTTTCCCGATTGGAAGGAACTGAATATTCCAAAGAGTGAGAGACTTAAACTGGGAAAACCATTTTTGTCTATATTGAAAAGTCTGCTTTTTACAATCTATAACCATTTAAAACTAAGCGTATTTGCCTAGTAAGAGCAATTTACTTTGCAAATCAGTTGCTGTGTGTTTATCTTGAAGGTCAACTTCCTACAAACGTTTCCCGCTTGGAACGAACAGAATTCGCCAAAGAATGTTCGAGTCAGACTGGGAAAGGAAACCCATATTTTGTCCATATAGAAAAGTATGCTATTTACGGTCTAGAACCACTGAAAATTAAGCTTATTTGCCAAGTAACTGCAATTCACTTTGCAAAACTCTAGTTGTGTCTTTATCTTCAAAGTCAATTTCCTACAAGCTTTTCCCGCTTGGAAGAAACAGAATTCGCCAAAGAATGAGAGAATGAAACTGGGAAAAGTTTTTAGACTATATTGAAAAGTATGCTTTTTACCCTCTAGAACCACTTAAAACTAAGCATGTTCGCCATGTAACACCATTCACTTTGCAAAACAGTAGCTGTGTGTTTTTCTTCAAAGTCAACTTTCTACAAGCTTTTCATGATTGGAAGGAACAGAATTTGCCAAAGAGTGAGAGATTTAGACTGGGAAAACCATGTTTTGTCTATATTGAAAAGTCTGCTTTTTACCATCTAGAACCATTTAAAACTAAGCGTATTTGCCTAGTAAGAGCAATTTACTTTGCAAATCAGTTGCTGTGTGTTTATCTTGAAGGTCAACTTCCTACAAACGTTTCTCACTTGTAAGGAACAGAATTCGCCAAAGAATGTTCTGGTCAGACTGGGAAAGCAAACCCATGTTTTGTCCATATAGAAAAGAATGCTTTTTTCTGACTAGAAACACTTAAAACTAAGCTTTTTGGCCAAGTAACATCAATTCACTTTGCAAAACACTAGCTGTGCATTTATCATAAAAGTCAACTTCCTACAAGCTTTTCCCACTTGGAGCAAACAGATTTCCCAAAGAATGTTCGATTCAGACTGGGAAACACATGTTTTGTCTATATTGAAAATTCTGCTTTTAACCCTCTAGAACCACTGAAAATAAGCTTATTGGCCAAGTAACAGCAATTCACTTTGCAAAACACTAGCTGTGTGTTTATCTTCAAAGTCAACTTCCTACAAGCTTTTCCCGCTTCGCAGGAACAGATTTCACCAAAGAATGAGAGATTCAGACTGGGAAAACAATGTTTTGTCTATATTGAAAAGGCTGCTTTTTACCATCTAGAACCATTCAAAACTAAGCGTATATGCCTAGTAAGAGCAATTGACTTTGCAAATCAGTTGCTGTGTGTTTACCTTGAAGGTCAAATTCCTACAAGCTTTTCCCGCTTGGAACGAACGAACAGAATTCGCCAAAGTATGTTCGAGTCAGACTGGGAAAGGAAACCCATATTTTCTTCATATATAAAAGTATGCTTTTTAATGTGTATAACCACTTAAATCTAAGCTTTTTGGCCAAGTAACATCAATTCACTTTGCAAAACACTAGCTGTGCGTTTATCTTAAAAGTCAACTTCCTACAAGCTTTTCCCACTTGGAACAAACAGATTCACCAAGAATGTTCTATTCAGACTGGGAAACCCATGTTTTTTCTATATTGAAATTCTGCTTTTTACCCTCTGGAACCACTTAAAACTAAGCATGTTCGCATGTAACACCATTCACTTTGCAAAACACTAGCTGTGTGTTTTTCTTCAAAGTCAACTTTCTACAAGCTTTTCCCGATTGGAAGGAACTGAATATTCCAAAGAGTGAGAGACTTAAACTGGGAAAACCATTTTTGTCTATATTGAAAAGTCTGCTTTTTACAATCTATAACCATTTAAAACTAAGCGTATTTGCCTAGTAAGAGCAATTTACTTTGCAAATCAGTTGCTGTGTGTTTATCTTGAAGGTCAACTTCCTACAAACGTTTCCCGCTTGGAACGAACAGAATTCGCCAAAGAATGTTCGAGTCAGACTGGGAAAGGAAACCCATATTTTGTCCATATAGAAAAGTATGCTATTTACGGTCTAGAACCACTGAAAATTAAGCTTATTTGCCAAGTAACTGCAATTCACTTTGCAAAACTCTAGTTGTGTCTTTATCTTCAAAGTCAATTTCAAACAAGCTTTTCCCGCTTGGAAGAAACAGAATTCGCCAAAGAATGAGAGAATGAAACTGGGAAAAGTTTTTAGACTATATTGAAAAGTATGCTTTTTACCCTCTAGAACCACTTAAAACTAAGCATGTTCGCCATGTAACACCATTCACTTTGCAAAACAGTAGCTGTGTGTTTTTCTTCAAAGTCAACTTTCTACAAGCTTTTCCCGATTGGAAGGACCAGAATTCGCCAAAGAGTGAGAGATTTAGACTGGGAAAACCATGTTTTGTCTATATTGAAAAGTCTGCTTTTTACCATCTAGAACCATTTAAAACTAAGCGTATTTGCCTAGTAAGAGCAATTTACTTTGCAAATCAGTTGCTGTGTGTTTATCTTGAAGGTCAACTTCCTACAAATGTTTCTCGCTTGGAAGGAACAGAATTCGCCAAAGAATGTTCTGGTCAGACTGGGAAAGTAAACCCATGTTTTGTCCATATAGAAAAGAATGCTTTTTTCCCTCTAGAAACACTTAAAACTAAGCTTTTTGGCCAAGTAACATCAATTCACTTTGCAAAACACTAGCTGTGCGTTTATCTTAAAAGTCAACTTCCTACAAGCTTTTCATACTTGGAACAAACAGATTCACCAAAGAATGTTCGATTCAGACTGGGAAACCCATGTTTTGTCTATATTGAAAAGTCTGCTTTTTACCCTCTAGAACCACTGAAAATAAGCTTATTGGCCAAGTAACAGCAGTTCACTTTGCAAAACACTAGCTGTGTGTTTATCTTCAAAGTCAACTTCCTACAAGCTTTTCCCGCTTAAAAGGAACAGAGTTCACCAAAGAATGAGAGATTTAGACTGGGAAAACCATGTTTTGTCTATATTGAAAAGGCTGCTTTTTACCATGTAGAACCATTCAAAACTAAGCGTATTTGCCTAGTAAGAGCAATTTACTTTGCAAATCAATTGCTGTGTGTTTACCATGAAGGTCAAATTCCCACAAGCTTTTCCCACTTGGAACGAACGAACAGACTCCGCCAAAGTATGTTCGAGTCAGACTGGGAAAGGAAACCCATATTTTCTTCATATATAAAAGTATGCTTTTTAATGTCTATAACCACTTAAATCTAAAATTTTTGGCCAAGTAACATCAATTCACTGTTCAAAACACTAGCTGTGAGTTTATCTTAAAAGTCAACTACCTACAAGCTTTTCCCACGTGGAACGAACAGGATTCGCGAAAAAATGTTCAATTCAGTCTGGGAAAGGAAACCCATGTTTTGTCCATATAGAAAAATATGGTATTTATGGTCTAGAACCACTGAAAATTAAGCTTATTTGCCAAGTAACAGCAATTCACTTTGCAAAACTCTAGTTGTGTCTTTATCTTCAAAGTCAATTTCCTACAAGCTTTTCCCGCTTGGAAGAAACAGAATTCGCCAAAGAATGAGAGAATGAAACTGGGAAAAGTTTTTAGACTATATTGAAAAGTTTGCTTTTTACCCTCTGGAACCACTTAAAACTAAGCAAGTTCGCATGTAACACCATTCACTTTGCAAAACACTAGCTGTGTGTTTTTCTTTAAAGTCAACTTTCTACAAGCTTTTCCCGATTGGAAGGAACCTAATATCCCAAAGAGTGAGAGATTTAGACTGGGAAAACCATGTTTTGTCTATATTGAAAAGTCTGCTTTTTACAATATACAACCATTTAAAACTAAGCGTATTTGCCTAGTAAGAGCAATTTACTTTGCAAATCAGTTGCTGTGTGTTTATCTTGAAGGTCAACTTCCTACAAACGTTTCCTGCTTGGAACGAACAGAATTCGCCAAAGTTGTTCGAGTCAGACTGGGAAAGGAAACCCATGTTTTGTCCATATAGAAAAGTATGCTATTTACGGTCTAGAACCACTGAAAATTAAGCTTATTTGCCAAGTAACAGCAATTCACTTTGCAAAACTCTAGTTGTGTCTTTATCTTCAAAGTCAATTTCCTACAAGCTTTTCCCGCTTGGAAGAAACAGAATTCGCCAAAGAATGAGTGAATGAAACTGGGAAAAGTTTTTAGACTATATTGAAAAGTATGCTTCTTACCCTATAGAACCCCTTAAAACTAAGCATGTTCGCCATGTAACACCATTCACTTTGCAAAAGAGTAGCTGTGTGTTTTTTTTTTCAAAGTCAACTTTCTACAAGCTTTTCCCGATTGAAGGAACAGAATTCGCCAAAGAGTGAGAGATTTAGACTGGGAAAACCATGTTTTGTCTATATTTAAAAGTCTGCTTTTTACCATCTAGAACCATTTAAAACTAAGCGTATTTGCCTAGTAAGAGCAATTTACTTTGCAAGTCAGTTGCTGTGTGTTTATCTTGAAGGTCAACTTCCTACAAACGTTTCTCGCTTGGAAGGAACATAATTCGCCAAAGAATGTTCTAGTCAGACTGGGAAAGGAAACCCATGTTTTGTCCATATAGAAAAGAATGCTTTTTTCCGTCTAGAAACACTTAAAACTAAGCTTTTTGGCCAAGTAACATCAATTCACTTTGCAAAACACTAGCTGTGCGTTTATCTTAAAAGTCAACTTCCTACAAGCTTTTTCCACTTGGAGCAAACAGATTCACCAAGAATGTTCGATTCAGACTGGGAAACACATGTTTTGTCTATATTGAAAATTCTGCTTTTAACCCTCTAGAACCACTGTAAATAAGCTTATTGGCCAAGTAACAGCAATTCACTTTGCAAAACACTAGCTGTGTGTTTATCTTCAAAGTCAACTTCCTACAAGCTTTTCCCGCTTCGCAGGAACAGATTTCACCAAAGAATGAGAGATTCAGACTGGGAAAACAATGTTTTGTCTATATTGAAAAGGCTGCTTTTTACCATGTAGAACCATTCAAAACTAAGCATATTTGCCTAGTAAGAGCAATTTACTTTGCAAATCAATTGCTGTGTGTTTACCTTGAAGGTCAAATTCCTACAAGCTTTTCCCGCTTGGAACGAACGAACAGAATTCGCCAAAGTATGTTCGAGTCAGACTGGGAAAGGAAACCCATATTTTCTTCATATATAAAAGTATGCTTTTTAATGTCTATAACCATTTAAAACTACGCTTATTGGCCTAGTAACATAAATTCACTTTGCAAAACACTAGCTGTGCGTTTATATTAAAAGTCAACTTCCTACAAGCTTTTCCCACTTGGAACAAACAGATTCACCAAGAATGTTCGATTCAGACTGGGAAACCCATGTTTTTTCTATATTGAAATTCTGCTTTTTACCCTCTGGAACCACTTAAAACTAAGCATGTTCACATGTAACACCATTCACTTTTCAAAACACTATCTGTGTGTTTTTCTTCAAAGTCAACTTTCTACAAGCTTTTCCCGATTGGAAGGAACCGAATATCCCAAAGAGTGAGAGATTTAAACTGGGAAAACCGTGTTTTGTCTATATTGAAAAGTCTGCTCTTTACAATCTAGAACCATTTAAAACTATGCGTATTTGCCTAGTAAGAGCAATTTACTTTGCAAATCAGTTGCTGTGTGTTAATCTTGAAGGTCAACTTCCTACAAACTTTTCGCGCTTGGAAGGAACAGAATTCGCCAAAGAATGTTCTAGTCAGACTGGGAAAGGAAACCCATGTTTTGTCCATATAGAAAAGTATGTTTTTTCCCGTCTAGAGACACTTAAAACTAAGCTTTTTGGGCAAGTAACATCAATTCACTTTGCAAAACACTAGCTGTGCGTTTATCTTAAAAGTCAACTTCCTACAAGCTTTTCCCACTTGGAACAAACAGATTCACCAAAGAATGTTCGATTCAGACTGGGAAACACATGTTTTGTCTATATTGAAAAGTCTGCTTTTAACCCTCTAGAACCACTGAAAATAAGCTTATTGGCCAAGTAACAGCAATTCACTTTGCAAAACACTAGCTGTGTGTTTATCTTCAAAGTCAACTTCCTACAAGCTTTTCCCGCTTCGCAGGAACAGATTTCACCAAAGAATGAGAGATTCAGACTGGGAAAACAATGTTTTGTCTATATTGAAAAGGCTGCTTTTTACCATCTAGAACCATTCAAAACTAAGCGTATTTGCCCAGTAAGAGCAATTTACTTTGCAAATCAATTGCTGTGTGTTTACCTTGAAGGTCAAATTCCTACAGCTTTTCCTGCTTGGAACGAACGAACAGAATTCGCCAAAGCATGTTCGAGTCAGACTGGGAAAGGAAACCCATGTTTTGTCCATATAGAAAAGTATGCTATTTACAGTCTAGAACCACTGAAAATTAAGCTTATTTGCCAAGTAACAGCAATTCACTTTGCAAAACTCTAGTTGTGTCTTTATCTTCAAAGTCAATTTCCTACAAGCTTTTCCCGCTTGGAAGAAACAGAATTCGCCAAAGAATGAGAGAATGAAACTGGGAAAAGTTTTTAGACTATATTGAAAAGTATGCTTCTTACCCTCTAGAACCCCTTAAAACTAAGCATGTTCGCCATGTAACACCATTCACTTTGCAAAACACTAGCTGTGTGTTTTTCTTCAAAGTCAACTTTCTACAAGCTTTTCCCGATTGGAAGGAACAGAATTCGCAAAAGAGTGAGAGATTTAGACTGGGAAAACCATGTTTTGTCTATATTGAAAAGGCTGCTTTTTACCATCTAGAACCATTCAAAACTAAGCATATTTGCCCAGTAAGAGCAATTTACTTTGCAAATCAATTGCTGTGTGTTTACCTTGAAGGTCAAATTCCTACAAGCTTTTCCCGCTTGGAACGAACGAACAGAATTCGCCAAAGCATGTTCGAGTCAGACTGGGAAAGGAAACCCATATTTTCTTCATATATAAAAGTATGCTTTTTAATGTCTATAAACACTTAAATCTAAGCTTTTTGGCCAAGTAACATCAATTCACTTTGCAAAACACTAGCTGTGCGTTTATCTTAAAAGTCAACTTCCTACAAGCTTTTCCCACTTGGAAAAAACAGATTCACCAAAGAATGTTCGATTCAGACTGGGAAACCCATGTTTTGTCTATATTGAAAAGTCTGCTTTTAACCCTCTAGAACCACTGAAAATAAGCTTATTGGCCAAGTAACAGCAATTCACTTTGCAAAACACTAGCTGTGTGTTTATCTTCAAAGTCAACTTCCTACAAGCTTTTCCCGCTTCGAACAAACAGATTTCACCAAAGAATGAGAGATTCAGACTGGGAAAACAATGTTTTGTCTATATTGAAAAGGCTGCTTTTTACCATCTAGAACCATTCAAAACTAAGCATATTTGCCTAGTAAGAGCAATTTACTTTGCAAATCCATGCTGTGTGTTTACCTTGAAGGTCAAATTCCTACAAGCTTTTCCCGCTTGGAAGGAAGGAAGAGAATTCGCCAAATTATGTTCCAGTCAGACTGGGAAAGGAAACCCATATTTTCTTCATATATAAAAGTATGCTTTTTAATGTCTATAACCACTTAAATCTAAGCTTTTTGACCAAGTAACATCAATTCACTTTGCAAAAAACTAGCTGTGCGTTTATCTTAAAAGTCAAAGGGTCAAATTTCCCACTTGGAACAAACAGATTCACCAAGAATGTTCGATTCAGACTGGGAAACGCATGTTTTGTCTATATTGAAATTCTGCTTTTTACACTCTGGAACCACTTAAAACTAAGCATGTTCGCATGTAACACCATTCACTTTGCAAAACACTAGCTGTGTGTTTTTCTTCAAAGTCAACTTTCTACAAGCTTTTCCCGATTGGAAGGAACCGAATATCCCAAAGAGTGAGAGATTTAAACTGGGAAAACCATGTTTTGTCTATATTGAAAAGTCTGCTTTTTACCCTCTAGAACCACTGAAAATAAGCTTATTGGCCAAGTAACAGCAATTCAGTTTTGAAAACACTAGCTGTGTGTTTATCTTAAAAGTCAACTTCCTACCAGCTTTTCCCACTTGGAACAAACAGATTCACCAAAGAATGTTCGATTCAGACTGGGAAACACATGTTTTGTCTATATTGAAATTCTGCTTTTTACCCTCTAGAACCACTGAAAATAAGCTTATTTGCCAAGTAACAGCAATTTACTTTGCAAAACACTAGCTGTGTGTTTATCTTCAAAGTCAACTTTCTACAAGCTTTTCCCGATTGGAAGGAACAGAATCGCCTAAGAGTGAGAGATTTAGACTGGGAAAACCATTTTTTGTCTATATTGAAAAGTCTGCTTTTTACTATCTACAACCATTTAAAACTAAGCATATCTGCCTAGTAAGAGCAATTTACTTTGCAAATCAGTTGCTGTGTGTTAATCTGGAAGGTCAACTTCCTACAAACTTTTCGCACTTGGAAGGAACAGAATTGGCCAAAGAATGTTCTAGTCAGACTGGGAAAGGAAACCCATGTTTTGTCCATATAGAAAAGTATGTTTTTTCCGGTCTAGAAACACTTAAAACTAAGCTTTTTGGCCAAGTAACATCAATTCACTTTGCAAAACACTAGCTGTGCGTTTATCTTAAAAGTCAACTTCCTACAAGCTTTTCCCACTTGGATCAAACAGATTCACCAAAGAATGTTCGATTCAGACTGGGAAACCCATGTTTTGTCTATATTGAAAAGTCTGCTTTTAACCCTCTAGAACCACTGAAAATAAGCTTATTGGCCAAGTAACAGCAATTCACTTTGCAAAACACTAGCTGTGTGTTTATCTTCAAAGTCAACTTCCTACAAGCTTTTCCCGCTTCGAACAAACAGATTTCACCAAAGAATGAGAGATTCAGACTGGGAAAACAATGTTTTGTCTATATTGAAAAGGCTGCTTTTTACCATCTAGAACCATTCAAAACTAAGCATATTTGCCTAGTAAGAGCAATTTACTTTGCAAATCCATGCTGTGTGTTTACTTTGAAGGTCAAATTCCTACAAGCTTTTCCCCCTTGGAACGAACGAACAGAATTCGCCAAAGTATGTTCCAGTCAGACTGGGAAAGGAAACCCATATTTTCTTCATATATAAAAGTATGCTTTTTAATGTCTATAACCACTTAAATCTAAGCTTTTTGGCCAAGTAACATCAATTCACTTTGCAAAACACTAGCTGTGCGTTTATCTTAAAAGTCAACTTCCTACAAGCTTTTCCCACTTGGAACAAACAGATTCACCAAAGAATGTTCGATTCAGACTGGGAAACCCATGTTTTGTCCATATAGAAAGAATGCTTTTTTCCGTCTAGAAACACTTAAAACTAAGCTTTTTGGCCAAGTAACATCAATTCACTTTGCAAAACACTAGCTGTGCGTTTATTTTAAAAGTCAACTTCCTACAAGCTTTTCCCACTCCGAACAAACAGATTCACAAAAGAATGTTCGATTCAGACTGGGAAACCCATGTTTTGTCTATATTGAAAAGTCTGCTTTTTACCCTCTAGAACCACTGAAAATAAGCTTATTGGCCAAGTAACAGCAATTCAGTTTTGAAAACACTAGCTGTGTGTTTATCTTCAAAGTCAACTTCCTATAAGCTTTTCCCTCTTCGAACAAACAGATTTCACCAAAGAATGAGAGATTCAGACTGGGAAAACCATGTTTTGTCTATATTGAAAAGGCTGCTTTTTACCATCTAGAACCATTTAAAACTAAGCGTATTTGCCTAGTAAGAGCAATTTACTTTGCAAGTCAGTTGTTGTGTGTTTATCTTGAAGGTCAACTTCCTACAAAAGTTTCTCGCTTGGAACGAACAGAATTCGACAAAGAATGTTCGAGTCAGACTGGGAAAGGAAACCCATGTTTTGTCCATATAGAAAAGTATGCTATTTAGGATCTAGAACCACTGAAAATTAAGCTTATTTGCCAAGTAACAGCAATTCTCTTTGCAAAACTCTAGTTGTGTCTTTATCTTCAAAGTCAATTTCCTACAAGCTTTTCCCGCTTGGAAGAAACAGAATTCGCCAAAGAATGAGAGAATGAAACTGGGAAAAGTTTTTAGACTATATTGAAAAGTATGCTTCTTACCCTCTAGAACCCCTTAAAACTAAGCATGTTCGCCATGTAACACCATTCACTTTGCAAAACAGTAGCTGTGTGTTTTTCTTCAAAGTCAACTTTCTACAAGCATTTCCCGATTGGAAGGATCAGAATTTGCCAAAGAGTGAGAGATTTAGACTGGGAAAACCATGTTTTGTCTATATTGAAAAGCCTGCTTTTTACCATCTAGAACCATTTAAAACTAAGCGTATTTGCCTAGTAAGAGCAATTTACTTTGCAAATCAGTTGTTGTGTGTTTATCTTGAAGGTCAACTTCCTACAAACTATTCGCGCTTGGAAGGAACAGAATTCGCCAAAGAATGTTCTAGTCAAACTGGGAAAGGAAACCCATGTTTTGTCCATATAGAAAGGTATGCTTTTTACCGTCTAGAAACACTTAAAACTAAGCTTTTTGGCCAAGTAACATCAATTCACTTTGCAAAACACTAGCTGTGCGTTTATCTAAAAGTCAACTTCCTACAAGCTTTTCCCACTTGGAACAAACAGATTCACCAAGAATGTTCGATTCAGACTGGGAAACCCATGTTTTGTCTATATTGAAATTCTGCTTTTTACCCTCTGGAACCACTTAAAACTAAGCATGTTCGCATGTAACACCATTCACTTTGCAAAACACTAGCTGTGTGTTTTTCTTCAAAGTCAACTTTCTACAAGCTTTTCCCGATTGGAAGGAACCGAATATCCAAAAGAGTGAGAGATTTAGACTGGGAAAACCATGTTTTGTCTATATTGAAAAGTCTGCTTTTTACCATCTAGAACCATTTAAAACTAAGCGTATTTGCCTAGTAAGAGCAATTTACTTTGCAAGTCAGTTGTTGTGTGTTTATCTTGAAGGTCAACTTCCTACAAAAGTTTCTCGCTTGGAACGAACAGAATTCGACAAAGAATGTTCGAGTCAGACTGGGAAAGGAAACCCATGTTTTGTCCATATAGAAAAGTATGCTATTTAGGATCTAGAACCACTGAAAATTAAGCTTATTTGCCAAGTAACAGCAATTCTCTTTGCAAAACTCTAGTTGTGTCTTTATCTTCAAAGTCAATTTCCTACAAGCTTCTCCCGCTTGGAAGAAACAGAATTCGCCAAAGAATGAGAGAATGAAACTGGGAAAAGTTTTTAGACTATATTGAAAAGTATGCTTTTTACCCTCTAGAACCACTTAAAACTAAGCCTATTGGCCAAGTAACACCATTCACTTTGCAAAACACTAGCTGTGTGTTTTTCTTCAAATTCAACATTCTACAAGCTTTTCCCGCTTGGAAGAAACAGAATTCGCCAAAGAATGAGAGAATGAAACTGGGAAAAGTTTTTAGACTATATTGAAAAGTATGCTTTTTACCCTCTAGAACCACTTAAAACTAAGCATGTTCGCCATGTAACACCATTCACTTTGCAAAACACTAGCTGTGTGTTTTTCTTCAAAGTCAACTTTCTACAAGCTTTTCCCGATTGGAAGGAACCGAATATCCAAAAGAGTGAGAGATTTAGACTGGGAAAACCATGTTTTGTCTATATTGAAAAGTCTGCTTTTTACCATCTAGAACCATTTAAAACTAAGCGTATTTGCCTAGTAAGAGCAATTTACTTTGCAAGTCAGTTGTTGTGTGTTTATCTTGAAGGTCAACTTCCTACAAAAGTTTCTCGCTTGGAACGAACAGAATTCGACAAAGAATGTTCGAGTCAGACTGGGAAAGGAAACCCATGTTTTGTCCATATAGAAAAGTATGCTATTTAGGATCTAGAACCACTGAAAATTAAGCTTATTTGCCAAGTAACAGCAATTCTCTTTGCAAAACTCTAGTTGTGTCTTTATCTTCAAAGTCAATTTCCTACAAGCTTCTCCCGCTTGGAAGAAACAGAATTCGCCAAAGAATGAGAGAATGAAACTGGGAAAAGTTTTTAGACTATATTGAAAAGTATGCTTTTTACCCTCTAGAACCACTTAAAACTAAGCATATTCGCCATGTAACACCATTCACTTTGCAAAACACTAGCTGTGTGTTTTTCTTCAAATTCAACATTCTACAAGCTTTTCCCGCTTGGAAGAAACAGAATTCGCCAAAGAATGAGAGAATGAAACTGGGAAAAGTTTTTAGACTATATTGAAAAGTATGCTTTTTACCCTCTAGAACCTCTTAAAACTAAGCATGTTCGCCATGTAACACCATTCACTTTGCAAAACACTAGCTGTGTGTTTTTCTTCAAAGTCAACTTACTACAAGCTTTTCCCGATTGGAAGGAACAGAATTCGAAAAAGAGTGAGAGATTTAGACTGGGAAAACCATGTTTTGTCTTTATTGAAAAGTCTGCTTTTTACCATCTAGAACCATTTTAAACTAAGCGTATTTGCCTAGTAAGAGCAATTTACTTTGCAAGTCAGTTGTTGTGTGTTTATCTTGAAGGTAAACTTCCTACAAACGTTTCTCGCTTGGAACGAACAGAATTCGCCAAAGAATGTTCGAGTCAGACTGGGAAAAGAAACCCATGTTTTGTCCATATAGAAAAGTATGCTATTTACGGTCTAGAACCACTGTAAATTAAGCTTATTTGCCAAGTAACAGCAATTCACTTTGCAAAACTCTAGTTGTGTCTTTATCTTCAAAGTCAATTTCCTACAAGCTTTTCCCGCTTGGAAGAAACAGAATTCGCCAAAGAATGAGAGAATGAAACTGGGAAAAGTTTTTAGACTATATTGAAAAGTATGCTTCTTACCCTCTAGAACCCCTTAAAACTAAGCATGTTCGCCATGTAACACCATTCACTTTGCAAAACTGTAGCTGTGTGTTTTTCTTCAAAGTCAACTTTCTACAAGCTTTTCCCGATTGGAAGGATCAGAATTCGCCAAAGAGTGAGAGATTTAGACTGGGAAAACTATGTTTTGTCTATATTGAAAAGTCTGCTTTTTACCATCTAGAACCATTTAAAACTAAGCGTATTTGCCTAGTAAGAGCAATTTACTTTGCAAATCAGTTGCTGTGTGTTTATCTTGAAGGTCAACTTCCTACAAACTATTCGCGCTTGGAAGGAACAGAATTCGCCAAAGAATGTTCTAGTCAAACCTGGAAAGGAAACCCATGTTTTGTCCATATAGAAGAGAATGCTTTATTCCGTCTAGAAACACTTAAAACTAAGCTTTTTGGCCAAGTAACATCAATTCACTTTGCAAAACACTAGCTGTGCGTTTATCTAAAAGTCAACTTCCTACAAGCTTTTCCCACTTGGAACAAACAGATTCACCAAGAAAGTTCGATTCAGACTGGGAAACCCATGTTTTGTCTATATTGAAATTCTGCTTTTTACCCTCTGGAACCACTTAAAACTAAGCATGTTCGCATGTAACACCATTCACTTTGCAAAACACTAGCTGTGTGTTTTTCTTCAAAGTCAACTTTCTACAAGCTTTTCCCGATTGGAAGGAACCGAATATCCAAAAGGGTGAGAGATTTAGACTGGGAAAACCATGTTTTGTCTATATTGAAAAGTCTGCTTTTTACCATCTAGAACCATTTAAAACTAAGCGTATTTGCCTAGTAAGAGCAATTTACTTTACAAGTCAGTTGTTGTGTGTTTATCTTGAAGGTCAACTTCCTACAAACGTTTCTCGCTTGTAACGAACAGAATTCGACAAAGAATGTTCGAGTCAGACTGGGAAAGGAAACCCATGTTTTGTCCATATAGAAAAGTATGCTATTTAGGATCTAGAACCACTGAAAATTAAGCTTATTTGCCAAGTAACAGCAATTCTCTTTGCAAAACTCTAGTTGTGTCTTTATCTTCAAAGTCAATTTCCTACAAGCTTCTCCCGCTTGGAAGAAACAGAATTCGCCAAAGAATGAGAGAATGAAACTGGGAAAAGTTTTTAGACTATATTGAAAAGTATGCTTTTTACCCTCTAGAACCACTTAAAACTAAGCATATTCGCCATGTAACACCATTCACTTTGCAAAACACTAGCTGTGTGTTTTTCTTCAAATTCAACATTCTACAAGCTATTCCCGCTTGGAAGAAACAGAATTCGCCAAAGAATGAGAGAATGAAACTGGGAAAAGTTTTTAGACTATATTGAAAAGTATGCTTTTTACCCTCTAGAACCACTTAAAACTAAGCATGTTCGCCATGTAACACCATTCACTTTGCAAAACACTAGCTGTGTGTTTTTCTTCAAAGTCAACTTTCTACAAGCTTTTCCCGATTGGAAGGAACAGAATTCGAAAAAGAGTGAGAGATTTAGACTGGGAAAACCATGTTTTGTCTATATTGAAAAGTCTGCTTTTTACCATCTAGAACTATTTTAAACTAAGCGTATTTGCCTAGTAAGAGCAATTTACTTTGCAAGTCAGTTGTTGTGTGTTTATCTTGAAGGTAAACTTCCTACAAACGTTTCTCGCTTGGAACGAACAGAATTCGCCAAAGAATGTTCGAGTCAGACTGGGAAAAGAAAGCCATGTTTTGTCCATATAGAAAAGTATGCTATTTACGGTCTAGAACCACTGTAAATTAAGCTTATTTGCCAAGTAACAGCAATTCACTTTGCAAAACTCTAGTTGTGTCTTTATCTTCAAAGTCAATTTCCTACAAGCTTTTCCCGCTTGGAAGAAACAGAATTCGCCAAAGAATGAGAGAATGAAACTGGAAAAAGTTTTTAGACTATATTGAAAAGTATGCTTCTTACCCTCTAGAACCCCTTAAAACTAAGCATGTTCGCCATGTAACACCATTCACTTTGCAAAACTGTAGCTGTGTGTTTTTCTTCAAAGTCAACTTTCTACAAGCTTTTCCCGATTGGAAGGATCAGAATTCGCCAAAGAGTGAGAGATTTAGACTGGGAAAACCATGTTTTGTCTATATTGAAAAGTCTGCTTTTTACCATCTAGAACCATTTAAAACTAAGCGTATTTGCCTAGTAAGAGCAATTTACTTTGCAAATCAGTTGCTGTGTGTTTATCTTGAAGGTCAACTTCCTACAAACTATTCGCGCTTGGAAGGAACAGAATTCGCCAAAGAATGTTCTAGTCAAACTGGGAAAGGAAACCCATGTTTTGTCCATATAGAAGAGAATGCTTTTTTCCGTCTAGAAACACTTAAAACTAAGCTTTTTGGCCAAGTAACATCAATTCACTTTGCAAAACACTACCTGTGCGTTTATTTAAAAGTCAACTTCCTACAAGCTTTTCCCACTTGGAACAAACAGATTCACCAAGAATGTTCGATTCAGACTGGGAAACCCATGTTTTGTCTATATTGAAATTCTGCTTTTTACCCTCTGGAACCACTTAAAACTAAGCATGTTCGCATGTAACACCATTCACTTTGCAAAACACTAGCTGTGTGTTTTTCTTCAAAGTCAACTTTCTACAAGCTTTTCCCGATTGGAAGGAACAGAATTCGAAAAAGTGTGAGAGATTTAGACTGGGAAAACCATGTTTTGTCTATATTGAAAAGTCTGCTTTTTACCATCTAGAACCATTTTAAACTAAGCGTATTTGCCTAGTAAGAGCAATTTACTTTGCAAGTCAGTTGTTGTGTGTTTATCTTGAAGGTAAACTTCCTACAAACGTTTCTCGCTTGGAACGAACAGAATTCGCCAAAGAATGTTCGAGTCAGACTGGGAAAAGAAACCCATGTTTTGTCCATATAGAAAAGTATGCTATTTACGGTCTAGAACCACTGTAAATTAAGCTTATTTGCCAAGTAACAGCAATTCACTTTGCAAAACTCTAGTTGTGTCTTTATCTTCAAAGTCAATTTCCTACAAGCTTTTCCCGCTTGGAAGAAACAGAATTCGCCAAAGAATGAGAGAATGAAACTGGGAAAAGTTTTTAGACTATATTGAAAAGTATGCTTCTTACCCTCTAGAACCCCTTAAAACTAAGCATGTTCGCCATGTAACACCATTCACTTTGCAAAACTGTAGCTGTGTGTTTTTCTTCAAAGTCAACTTTCTACAAGCTTTTCCCGATTGGAAGGATCAGAATTCGCCAAAGAGTGAGAGATTTAGACTGGGAAAACTATGTTTTGTCTATATTGAAAAGTCTGCTTTTTACCATCTAGAACCATATAAAACTAAGCGTATTTGCCTAGTAAGAGCAATTTACTTTGCAAATCAGTTGCTGTGTGTTTATCTTGAAGGTCAACTTCCTACAAACTATTCGCGCTTGGAAGGAACAGAATTCGCCAAAGAATGTTCTAGTCAAACCTGGAAAGGAAACCCATGTTTTGTCCATATAGAAGAGAATGCTTTATTCCGTCTAGAAACACTTAAAACTAAGCTTTTTGGCCAAGTAACATCAATTCACTTTGCAAAACACTAGCTGTGCGTTTATCTAAAAGTCAACTTCCTACAAGCTTTTCCCACTTGGAACAAACAGATTCACCAAGAAAGTTCGATTCAGACTGGGAAACCCATGTTTTGTCTATATTGAAATTCTGCTTTTTACCCTCTGGAACCACTTAAAACTAAGCATGTTCGCATGTAACACCATTCACTTTGCAAAACACTAGCTGTGTGTTTTTCTTCAAAGTCAACTTTCTACAAGCTTTTCCCGATTGGAAGGATCAGAATTCGCCAAAGAGTGAGAGATTTAGACTGGGAAAACCATGTTTTGTCTATATTGAAAAGTCTGCTTTTTACCATCTAGAACCATTTAAAACTAAGCGTATTTGCCTAGTAAGAGCAATTTACTTTGCAAGTCAGTTGTTGTGTGTTTATCTTGAAGGTCAACTTCCTACAAAAGTTTCTCGCTTGGAACGAACAGAATTCGACAAAGAATGTTCGAGTCAGACTGGGAAAGGAAACCCATGTTTTGTCCATATAGAAAAGTATGCTATTTAGGATCTAGAACCACTGAAAATTAAGCTTATTTGCCAAGTAACAGCAATTCTCTTTGCAAAACTCTAGTTGTGTCTTTATCTTCAAAGTCAATTTCCTACAAGCTTCTCCCGCTTGGAAGAAACAGAATTCGCCAAAGAATGAGAGAATGAAACTGGGAAAAGTTTTTAGACTATATTGAAAAGTATGCTTTTTACCCTCTAGAACCACTTAAAACTAAGCATATTCGCCATGTAACACCATTCACTTTGCAAAACACTAGCTGTGTGTTTTTCTTCAAATTCAACATTCTACAAGCTTTTCCCGCTTGGAAGAAACAGAATTCGCCAAAGAATGAGAGAATGAAACTGGGAAAAGTTTTTAGACTATATTGAAAAGTATGCTTTTTACCCTCTAGAACCACTTAAAACTAAGCATGTTCGCCATGTAACACCATTCACTTTGCAAAACACTAGCTGTGTGTTTTTCTTCAAAGTCAACTTACTACAAGCTTTTCCCGATTGGAAGGAACAGAATTCGAAAAAGAGTGAGAGATTTAGACTGGGAAAACCATGTTTTGTCTTTATTGAAAAGTCTGCTTTTTACCATCTAGAACCATTTTAAACTAAGCGTATTTGCCTAGTAAGAGCAATTTACTTTGCAAGTCAGTTGTTGTGTGTTTATCTTGAAGGTAAACTTCCTACAAACGTTTCTCGCTTGGAACGAACAGAATTCGCCAAAGAATGTTCGAGTCAGACTGGGAAAAGAAACCCATGTTTTGTCCATATAGAAAAGTATGCTATTTACGGTCTAGAACCACTGTAAATTAAGCTTATTTGCCAAGTAACAGCAATTCACTTTGCAAAACTCTAGTTGTGTCTTTATCTTCAAAGTCAATTTCCTACAAGCTTTTCCCGCTTGGAAGAAACAGAATTCGCCAAAGAATGAGAGAATGAAACTGGGAAAAGTTTTTAGACTATATTGAAAAGTATGCTTCTTACCCTCTAGAACCCCTTAAAACTAAGCATGTTCGCCATGTAACACCATTCACTTTGCAAAACTGTAGCTGTGTGTTTTTCTTCAAAGTCAACTTTCTACAAGCTTTTCCCGATTGGAAGGATCAGAATTCGCCAAAGAGTGAGAGATTTAGACTGGGAAAACTATGTTTTGTCTATATTGAAAAGTCTGCTTTTTACCATCTAGAACCATTTAAAACTAAGCGTATTTGCCTAGTAAGAGCAATTTACTTTGCAAATCAGTTGCTGTGTGTTTATCTTGAAGGTCAACTTCCTACAAACTATTCGCGCTTGGAAGGAACAGAATTCGCCAAAGAATGTTCTAGTCAAACCTGGAAAGGAAACCCATGTTTTGTCCATATAGAAGAGAATGCTTTATTCCGTCTAGAAACACTTAAAACTAAGCTTTTTGGCCAAGTAACATCAATTCACTTTGCAAAACACTAGCTGTGCGTTTATCTAAAAGTCAACTTCCTACAAGCTTTTCCCACTTGGAACAAACAGATTCACCAAGAAAGTTCGATTCAGACTGGGAAACCCATGTTTTGTCTATATTGAAATTCTGCTTTTTACCCTCTGGAACCACTTAAAACTAAGCATGTTCGCATGTAACACCATTCACTTTGCAAAACACTAGCTGTGTGTTTTTCTTCAAAGTCAACTTTCTACAAGCTTTTCCCGATTGGAAGGAACCGAATATCCAAAAGGGTGAGAGATTTAGACTGGGAAAACCATGTTTTGTCTATATTGAAAAGTCTGCTTTTTACCATCTAGAACCATTTAAAACTAAGCGTATTTGCCTAGTAAGAGCAATTTACTTTACAAGTCAGTTGTTGTGTGTTTATCTTGAAGGTCAACTTCCTACAAACGTTTCTCGCTTGTAACGAACAGAATTCGACAAAGAATGTTCGAGTCAGACTGGGAAAGGAAACCCATGTTTTGTCCATATAGAAAAGTATGCTATTTAGGATCTAGAACCACTGAAAATTAAGCTTATTTGCCAAGTAACAGCAATTCTCTTTGCAAAACTCTAGTTGTGTCTTTATCTTCAAAGTCAATTTCCTACAAGCTTCTCCCGCTTGGAAGAAACAGAATTCGCCAAAGAATGAGAGAATGAAACTGGGAAAAGTTTTTAGACTATATTGAAAAGTATGCTTTTTACCCTCTAGAACCACTTAAAACTAAGCATATTCGCCATGTAACACCATTCACTTTGCAAAACACTAGCTGTGTGTTTTTCTTCAAATTCAACATTCTACAAGCTATTCCCGCTTGGAAGAAACAGAATTCGCCAAAGAATGAGAGAATGAAACTGGGAAAAGTTTTTAGACTATATTGAAAAGTATGCTTTTTACCCTCTAGAACCACTTAAAACTAAGCATGTTCGCCATGTAACACCATTCACTTTGCAAAACACTAGCTGTGTGTTTTTCTTCAAAGTCAACTTTCTACAAGCTTTTCCAGATTGGAAGGAACAGAATTCGAAAAAGAGTGAGAGATTTAGACTGGGAAAACCATGTTTTGTCTATATTGAAAAGTGTGCTTTTTACCATCTAGAACTATTTTAAACTAAGCGTATTTGCCTAGTAAGAGCAATTTACTTTGCAAGTCAGTTGTTGTGTGTTTATCTTGAAGGTAAACTTCCTACAAACGTTTCTCGCTTGGAACGAACAGAATTCGCCAAAGAATGTTCGAGTCAGACTGGGAAAAGAAAGCCATGTTTTGTCCATATAGAAAAGTATGCTATTTACGGTCTAGAACCACTGTAAATTAAGCTTATTTGCCAAGTAACAGCAATTCACTTTGCAAAACTCTAGTTGTGTCTTTATCTTCAAAGTCAATTTCCTACAAGCTTTTCCCGCTTGGAAGAAACAGAATTCGCCAAAGAATGAGAGAATGAAACTGGGAAAAGTTTTTAGACTATATTGAAAAGTATGCTTCTTACCATCTAGAACCCCTTAAAACTAAGCATGTTCGCCATGTAACACCATTCACTTTGCAAAACTGTAGCTGTGTGTTTTTCTTCAAAGTCAACTTTCTACAACTTTTCCCGATTGGAAGGATCAGAATTCGCCAAAGAGTGAGAGATTTAGACTGGGAAAACCATGTTTTGTCTATATTGAAAAGTCTGCTTTTTACCATCTAGAACCATTTAAAACTAAGCGTATTTGCCTAGTAAGAGCAATTTACTTTGCAAATCAGTTGCTGTGTGTTTATCTTGAAGGTCAACTTCCTACAAACTATTCGCGCTTGGAAGGAACAGAATTCGCCAAAGAATGTTCTAGTCAAACTGGGAAAGGAAACCCATGTTTTGTCCATATAGAAGAGAATGCTTTTTTCCGTCTAGAAACACTTAAAACTAAGCTTTTTGGCCAAGTAACATCAATTCACTTTGCAAAACACTACCTGTGCGTTTATTTAAAAGTCAACTTCCTACAAGCTTTTCCCACTTGGAACAAACAGATTCACCAAGAATGTTCGATTCAGACTGGGAAACCCATGTTTTGTCTATATTGAAATTCTGCTTTTTACCCTCTGGAACCACTTAAAACTAAGCATGTTCGCATGTAACACCATTCACTTTGCAAAACACTAGCTGTGTGTTTTTCTTCAAAGTCAACTTTCTACAAGCTTTTCCCGATTGGAAGGAACAGAATTCGAAAAAGTGTGAGAGATTTAGACTGGGAAAACCATGTTTTGTCTATATTGAAAAGTCTGCTTTTTACCATCTAGAACCATTTTAAACTAAGCGTATTTGCCTAGTAAGAGCAATTTACTTTGCAAGTCAGTTGTTGTGTGTTTATCTTGAAGGTAAACTTCCTACAAACGTTTCTCGCTTGGAACAAACAGAATTCGCCAAAGAATGTTCGAGTCAGACTGGGAAAAGAAACCCATGTTTTGTCCATATAGAAAAGTATGCTATTTACGGTCTAGAACCACTGTAAATTAAGCTTATTTGCCAAGTAACAGCAATTCACTTTGCAAAACTCTAGTTGTGTCTTTATCTTCAAAGTCAATTTCCTACAAGCTTTTCCCGCTTGGAAGAAACAGAATTCGCCAAAGAATGAGAGAATGAAACTGGGAAAAGTTTTTAGACTATATTGAAAAGTATGCTTCTTACCCTCTAGAACCCCTTAAAACTAAGCATGTTCGCCATGTAACACCATTCACTTTGCAAAACTGTAGCTGTGTGTTTTTCTTCAAAGTCAACTTTCTACAAGCTTTTCCCGATTGGAAGGATCAGAATTCGCCAAAGAGTGAGAGATTTAGACTGGGAAAACTATGTTTTGTCTATATTGAAAAGTCTGCTTTTTACCATCTAGAACCATATAAAACTAAGCGTATTTGCCTAGTAAGAGCAATTTACTTTGCAAATCAGTTGCTGTGTGTTTATCTTGAAGGTCAACTTCCTACAAACTATTCGCGCTTGGAAGGAACAGAATTCGCCAAAGAATGTTCTAGTCAAACCTGGAAAGGAAACCCATGTTTTGTCCATATAGAAGAGAATGCTTTATTCCGTCTAGAAACACTTAAAACTAAGCTTTTTGGCCAAGTAACATCAATTCACTTTGCAAAACACTAGCTGTGCGTTTATCTAAAAGTCAACTTCCTACAAGCTTTTCCCACTTGGAACAAACAGATTCACCAAGAAAGTTCGATTCAGACTGGGAAACCCATGTTTTGTCTATATTGAAATTCTGCTTTTTACCCTCTGGAACCACTTAAAACTAAGCATGTTCGCATGTAACACCATTCACTTTGCAAAACACTAGCTGTGTGTTTTTCTTCAAAGTCAACTTTCTACAAGCTTTTCCCGATTGGAAGGAACCGAATATCCAAAAGAGTGAGAGATTTAGACTGGGAAAACCATGTTTTGTCTATATTGAAAAGTCTGCTTTTTACCATCTAGAACCATTTAAAACTAAGCGTATTTGCCTAGTAAGAGCAATTTACTTTACAAGTCAGTTGTTGTGTGTTTATCTTGAAGGTCAACTTCCTACAAACGTTTCTCGCTTGTAACGAACAGAATTCGACAAAGAATGTTCGAGTCAGACTGGGAAAGGAAACCCATGTTTTGTCCATATAGAAAAGTATGCTATTTAGGATCTAGAACCACTGAAAATTAAGCTTATTTGCCAAGTAACAGCAATTCACTTTGCAAAACTCTAGTTGTGTCTTTATCTTCAAAGTCAATTTCCTACAAGCTTCTCCCGCTTGGAAGAAACAGAATTCGCCAAAGAATGAGAGAATGAAACTGGGAAAAGTTTTTAGACTATATTGAAAAGTATGCTTTTTACCCTCTAGAACCACTTAAAACTAAGCATATTCGCCATGTAACACCATTCACTTTGCAAAACACTAGCTGTGTGTTTTTCTTCAAATTCAACATTCTACAAGCTATTCCCGCTTGGAAGAAACAGAATTCGCCAAAGAATGAGAGAATGAAACTGGGAAAAGTTTTTAGACTATATTGAAAAGTATGCTTTTTACCCTCTAGAACCACTTAAAACTAAGCATGTTCGCCATGTAACACCATTCACTTTGCAAAACACTAGCTGTGTGTTTTTCTTCAAAGTCAACTTTCTACAAGCTTTTCCCGATTGGAAGGAACAGAATTCGAAAAAGAGTGAGAGATTTAGACTGGGAAAACCATGTTTTGTCTATATTTAAAAGTCTGCTTTTTACCATCTAGAACTATTTTAAACTAAGCGTATTTGCCTAGTAAGAGCAATTTACTTTGCAAGTCAGTTGTTGTGTGTTTATCTTGAAGGTAAACTTCCTACAAACGTTTCTCGCTTGGAACGAACAGAATTCGCCAAAGAATGTTCGAGTCAGACTGGGAAAAGAAACCCATGTTTTGTCCATATAGAAAAGTATGCTATTTACGGTCTAGAACCACTGTAAATTAAGCTTATTTGCCAAGTAACAGCAATTCACTTTGCAAAACTCTAGTTGTGTCTTTATCTTCAAAGTCAATTTCCTACAAGCTTTTCCCGCTTGGAAGAAACAGAATTCGCCAAAGAATGAGAGAATGAAACTGGGAAAAGTTTTTAGACTATATTGAAAAGTATGCTTCTTACCCTCTAGAACCCCTTAAAACTAAGCATGTTCGCCATGTAACACCATTCACTTTGCAAAACACTAGCTGTGTGTTTTTCTTCAAAGTCAACTTTCTACAAGCTTTTCCCGATTGGAAGGATCAGAATTCGCCAAAGAGTGAGAGATTTAGACTGGGAAAACCATGTTTTGTCTATATTGAAAAGTCTGCTTTTTACCATCTAGAACCATTTAAAACTAAGCGTATTTGCCTAGTAAGAGCAATTTACTTTGCAAATCAGTTGCTGTGTGTTTATCTTGAAGGTCAACTTCCTACAAACTATTCGCGCTTGGAAGGAACAGAATTCGCCAAAGAATGTTCTAGTCAAACTGGGAAAGGAAACCCATGTTTTGTCCATATAGAAGAGAATGCTTTTTTCCGTCTAGAAACACTTAAAACTAAGCTTTTTGGCCAAGTAACATCAATTCACTTTGCAAAACACTACCTGTGCGTTTATTTAAAAGTCAACTTCCTACAAGCTTTTCCCACTTGGAACAAACAGATTCACCAAGAATGTTCGATTCAGACTGGGAAACCCATGTTTTGTCTATATTGAAATTCTGCTTTTTACCCTCTGGAACCACTTAAAACTAAGCATGTTCGCATGTAACACCATTCACTTTGCAAAACACTAGCTGTGTGTTTTTCTTCAAAGTCAACTTTCTACAAGCTTTTTCCGATTGGAAGGAACAGAATTCGAAAAAGTGTGAGAGATTTAGACTGGGAAAACCATGTTTTGTCTATATTGAAAAGTCTGCTTTTTACCATCTAGAACCATTTTAAACTAAGCGTATTTGCCTAGTAAGAGCAATTTACTTTGCAAGTCAGTTGTTGTGTGTTTATTTTGAAGGTCAACTTCCTACAAACGTTTCTCGCTTGGAACGAACAGAATTCGCCAAAGAATGTTCGAGTCAGACTGGGTAAGGAAACCCATGTTTTGTCTATATAGAAAAGTATGCTATTTAGGATCTAGAACCACTGAAAATTAAGCTTATTTGCCAAGTAACAGCAATTCTCTTTGCAAAACTCTAGTTGTGTCTTTATCTTCAAAGTCAATTTCCTACAAGCTTCTCCCGCTTGGAAGAAACAGAATTCGCCAAAGAATGAGAGAATGAAACTGGGAAAAGTTTTTAGACTATATTGAAAAGTATGCTTTTTACCCTCTAGAACCACTTAAAACTAAGTATATTCGCCATGTAACACCATTCACTTTGCAAAACACTAGCTGTGTGTTTTTCTTCAAATTCAACATTCTACAAGCTTTTCCCGCTTGGAAGAAACAGAATTCGCCAAAGAATGAGAGAATGAAACTGGGAAAAGTTTTTAGTCTATATTGAAAAGTATGCTTTTTACCCTCTAGAACCACTTAAAACTAAGCATGTTCGCCATGTAACACCATTCACTTTGCAAAACACTAGCTGTGTGTTTTTCTTCAAAGTCAACTTTCTACAAGCTTTTCCAGATTGGAAGGAACAGAATTCGAAAAAGAGTGAGAGATTTAGACTGGGAAAACCATGTTTTGTCTATATTGAAAAGTCTGCTTTTTACCATCTAGAACTATTTTAAACTAAGCGTATTTGCCTAGTAAGAGCAATTTACTTTGCAAGTCAGTTGTTGTGTGTTTATCTTGAAGGTAAACTTCCTACAAACGTTTCTCGCTTGGAACGAACAGAATTCGCCAAAGAATGTTCGAGTCAGACTGGGAAAAGAAAGCCATGTTTTGTCCATATAGAAAAGTATGCTATTTACGGTCTAGAACCACTGTAAATTAAGCTTATTTGCCAAGTAACAGCAATTCACTTTGCAAAACTCTAGTTGTGTCTTTATCTTCAAAGTCAATTTCCTACAAGCTTTTCCCGCTTGGAAGAAACAGAATTCGCCAAAGAATGAGAGAATGAAACTGGGAAAAGTTTTTAGACTATATTGAAAAGTATGCTTCTTACCCTCTAGAACCCCTTAAAACTAAGCATGTTCGCCATGTAACACCATTCACTTTGCAAAACTGTAGCTGTGTGTTTTTCTTCAAAGTCAACTTTCTACAAGCTTTTCCCGATTGGAAGGATCAGAATTCGCCAAAGAGTGAGAGATTTAGACTGGGAAAACCATGTTTTGTCTATATTGAAAAGTCTGCTTTTTACCATCTAGAACCATTTAAAACTAAGCGTATTTGCCTAGTAAGAGCAATTTACTTTGCAAATCAGTTGCTGTGTGTTTATCTTGAAGGTCAACTTCCTACAAACTATTCGCGCTTGGAAGGAACAGAATTCGCCAAAGAATGTTCTAGTCAAACTGGGAAAGGAAACCCATGTTTTGTCCATATAGAAGAGAATGCTTTTTTCCGTCTAGAAACACTTAAAACTAAGCTTTTTGGCCAAGTAACATCAATTCACTTTGCAAAACACTACCTGTGCGTTTATTTAAAAGTCAACTTCCTACAAGCTTTTCCCACTTGGAACAAACAGATTCACCAAGAATGTTCGATTCAGACTGGGAAACCCATGTTTTGTCTATATTGAAATTCTGCTTTTTACCCTCTGGAACCACTTAAAACTAAGCATGTTCGCATGTAACACCATTCACTTTGCAAAACACTAGCTGTGTGTTTTTCTTCAAAGTCAACTTTCTACAAGCTTTTCCCGATTGGAAGGAACAGAATTCGAAAAAGTGTGAGAGATTTAGACTGGGAAAACCATGTTTTGTCTATATTGAAAAGTCTGCTTTTTACCATCTAGAACCATTTTAAACTAAGCGTATTTGCCTAGTAAGAGCAATTTACTTTGCAAGTCAGTTGTTGTGTGTTTATTTTGAAGGTCAACTTCCTACAAACGTTTCTCGCTTGGAACGAACAGAATTCGCCAAAGAATGTTCGAGTCAGACTGGGTAAGGAAACCCATGTTTTGTCTATATAGAAAAGTATGCTATTTAGGATCTAGAACCACTGAAAATTAAGCTTATTTGCCAAGTAACAGCAATTCTCTTTGCAAAACTCTAGTTGTGTCTTTATCTTCAAAGTCAATTTCCTACAAGCTTCTCCCGCTTGGAAGAAACAGAATTCGCCAAAGAATGAGAGAATGAAACTGGGAAAAGTTTTTAGACTATATTGAAAAGTATGCTTTTTACCCTCTAGAACCACTTAAAACTAAGCATATTCGCCATGTAACATCATTCACTTTGCAAAACGCTAGCTGTGTGTTTTTCTTCAAAGTCAACTTTCTACAAGCTTTACCGATTGGAAGGAACAGAATTCGCCAAAGAGTGAGAGATTTAGACTGGGAAACCATGTTTTGTCTATATTGAAAAGGCTGCTTTTTACCATGTAGAACCATTCAAAACTAAGCGTATTTGCCTACTAAGAGCAATTTACTTTGCAAATCAATTGCTGTGTGTTTACCTTGAAGGTCAAATTCCCACAAGCTTTTCCCACTTGGAACGAATGAACAGACTCCGCCAAAGTATGTTCGAGTCAGACTGGGAAAGGAAACCCATATTTTCTTCATATATAAAAGTATGCTTTTTAATGTTTATAACCACTTAAATCTAAAATTTTTGGCCAAGTAACATCAATTCACTGTTCAAAACACTAGCTGTGAGTTTATCTTAAAAGTCAACTACCTACAAGCTTTTCCCACGTGGAACGAACAGGATTCGCGAAAAAATGTTCAATTCAGTCTGGGAAAGGAAACCCATGTTTTGTCCATATAGAAAAATATGGTATTTACGGTCTAGAACCACTGAAAATTAAGCTTATTCGCCATGTAACACCATTCACTTTGCAAAACACTAGCTGTGTGTTTTTCTTCAAATTCAACATTCTACAAGCTTTTCCCGCTTGGAAGAAACAGAATTCGCCAAAGAATGAGAGAATGAAACTGGGAAAAGTTTTTAGACTATATTGAAAAGTATGCTTTTTACCCTCTAGAACCACTTAAAACTAAGCATGTTCGCCATGTAACACCATTCACTTTGCTAAACACTAGCTGTGTGTTTTTCTTCAAAGTCAACTTTCTACAAGCTTTTCCCGATTGGAAGGAACAGAATTCGAAAAAGAGTGAGAGATTTAGACTGGGAAAACCATGTTTTGTCTATATTGAAAAGTCTGCTTTTTACCATCTAGAACCATTTTAAACTAAGCGTATTTGCCTAGTAAGAGCAATTTACTTTGCAAGTCAGTTGTTGTGTGTTTATCTTGAAGGTAAACTTCCTACAAACGTTTCTCGCTTGGAACGAACAGAATTCGCCAAAGAATGTTCGAGTCAGACTGGGAAAAGAAACCCATGTTTTGTCCATATAGAGAAGTATGCTATTTACAGTCTAGAACCACTGAAAATTAAGCTTATTTGCCAAGTAACAGCAATTCTCTTTGCAAAACTCTAGTTGTGTCTTTATGTTCAAAGTCAATTTCCTACAAGCTTCTCCCGCTTGGAAGAAACAGAATTCGCCAAAGAATGAGAGAATGAAACTGGGAAAAGTTTTTAGACTATATTGAAAAATATGCTTTTTACCCTCTAGAACCACTTAAAACTAAGCATATTCGCCATGTAACACCATTCACTTTGCAAAACACTAGCTGTGTGTTTTTCTTCAAATTCAACATTCTACAAGCTTTTCCCGCTTGGAAGAAACAGAATTCGCCAAAGAATGAGAGAATGAAACTGGGAAAAGTTTTTAGACTATATTGAAAAGTATGCTTTTTACCCTCTAGAACAACTTAAAACTAAGCATGTTCGCCATGTAAAACCATTCACTTTGCAAAACACTAGCTGTGTGTTTTTCTTCAAAGTCAACTTTCTACAAGCTTTTCCCGATTGGAAGGAACAGAATTCGAAAAAGAGTGAATGATTTAGACTGGGAAAACCATGTTTTGTCTATATTGAAAAGTCTGCTTTTTACCATCTAGAACCATTTTAAACTAAGCGTATTTGCCTAGTAAGAGCAATTTACTTTGCAAGTCAGTTGTTGTGTGTTTATCTTGAAGGTAAACTTCCTACAAACGTTTCTTGCTTGGAACGAACAGAATTCGCCAAAGAATGTTCGAGTCAGACTGGGAAAAGAAACCCATGTTTTGTCCATATAGAAAAGTATGCTATTTACGGTCTAGAACCACTGAAAATTAAGCTTATTTGCCAAGTAACAGCAATTCAATTTGCAAAACTCTAGTTGTGTCTTTATCTTCAAAGTCAATTTCCTACAAGCTTTTCCCGCTTGGAAGAAAAAGAATTCGCCAAAGAATGAGAGAATGAAACTGGGAAAAGTTTTTAGACTATATTGAAAAGTATGCTTCTTACCCTCTAGAACCCCTTAAAACACAGCATGTTCGCCATGTAACACCATTCACTTTGCAAAACAGTAGCTGTGTGTTTTTCTTCAAAGTCAACTTTCTACAAGCTTTACCCGATTGGAAGGATCAGAATTCGCCAAAGAGTGAGAGATTTAGACTGGGAAAACCATGTTTTGTCTATATTGAAAAGTCTGCTTTTTACCATCTAGAACCATTTAAAACTAAGCGTATTTGCCTAGTAAGAGCAATTTACTTTGCAAATCAGTTGCTGTGTGTTTATCTTGAAGGTCAACTTCCTACAAACTATTCGCGCTTGGAAGGAACAGAATTCGCCAAAGAATGTTCTAGTCAAACTGGGAAAGGAAACCCATGTTTTGTCCATGTAGAAGAGAATGCTTTTTTCCGTCTAGAAACACTTAAAACTAAGCTTTTTGGCCAAGTAACATCAATTCACTTTGCAAAACACTAGCTGTGCGTTTATCTAAAAGTCAACTTCCTACAAGCTTTTCCCACTTGGAACAAACAGATTCACCAAGAATGTTCGATTCAGACTGGGAAACCCATGTTTTGTCTATATTGAAATTCTGCTTTTTACCCTCTGGAACCACTTAAAACTAAGCATGTTCGCATGTAACACCATTCACTTTGCAAAACACTAGCTGTGTGTTTTTCTTCAAAGTCAACTTTCTACAAGCTTTTCCCGATTGGAAGGAACCGAATATCCAAAAGAGTGAGAGATTTAGACTGGGAAAACCATGTTTTGTCTATATTGAAAAGTCTGCTTTTTACCATCTAGAACCATTTAAAACTAAGCGTATTTGCCTAGTAAGAGCAATTTACTTTGCAAGTCAGTTGTTGTGTGTTTATCTTGAAGGTCAACTTCCTACAAACGTTTCTCGCTTGGAACGAACAGAATTCGACAAAGAATGTTCGAGTCAGACTGGGAAAGGAAACCCATGTTTTGTCCATATAGAAAAGTATGCTATTTAGGATCTAGAACCACTGAAAATTAAGCTTATTTGCCAAGTAACAGCAATTCTCTTTGCAAAACTCTAGTTGTGTCTTTATCTTCAAAGTCAATTTCCTACAAGCTTCTCCCGCTTGGAAGAAACAGAATTCGCCAAAGAATGAGAGAATGAAACTGGGAAAAGTTTTTAGACTATATTGAAAAGTATGCTTTTTACCCTCTAGAACCACTTAAAACTAAGCATATTCGCCATGTAACACCATTCACTTTGCAAAACACTAGCTGTGAGTTTTTCTTCAAATTCAACATTCTACAAGCTTTTCCCGCTTGGAAGAAACAGAATTCGCCAAAGAATGAGAGAATGAAACTGGGAAAAGTTTTTAGACTATATTGAAAAGTATGCTTTTTACCCTCTAGAACCACTTAAAACTAAGCATGTTCGCCATGTAACACCATTCACTTTGCAAAACACTAGCTGTGTGTTTTTCTTCAAAGTCAACTTTCTACAAGCTTTTCCCGATTGGAAGGAACAGAATTCGAAAAAGAGTGAGAGATTTAGACTTGGAAAACCATGTTTTGTCTATATTGAAAAGTCTGCTTTTTACCATCTAGAACCATTTTAAACTAAGCGTATTTGCCTAGTAAGAGCAATTTACTTTGCAAGTCAGTTGTTGTGTGTTTATCTTGAAGGTAAACTTCCTACAAACGTTTCTCGCTTGGAACGAACAGAATTCGCCAAAGAATGTTCGAGTCAGACTGGGAAAAGAAACCCATGTTTTGTCCATATAGAAAAGTATGCTATTTACGGTCTAGAACCACTGTAAATTAAGCTTATTTGCCAAGTAACAGCAATTCACTTTGCAAAACTCTAGTTGTGTCTTTATCTTCAAAGTCAATTTCCTACAAGCTTTTCCCGCTTGGAAGAAACAGAATTCGCCAAAGAATGAGAGAATGAAACTTGGAAAAGTTTTTAGACTATATAGAAAAGTATGCTTCTTACCCTCTAGAACCCCTTAAAACTAAGCATGTTCGCCATGTAACACCATTCACTTTGCAAAACAGTAGCTGTGTGTTTTTCTTCAAAGTCAACTTTCTACAAGCTTTTCCCGATTGGAAGGATCAGAATTCGCCAAAGAGTGAGAGATTTAGACTGGGAAAACCATGTTTTGTCTATATTGAAAAGTCTGCTTTTTACCATCTAGAACCATTTAAAACTAAGCGTATTTGCCTAGTAAGAGCAATTTACTTTGCAAATCAGTTGCTGTGTGTTTATCTTGAAGGTCAACTTCCTACAAACTATTCGCGCTTGGAAGGAACAGAATTCGCCAAAGAATGTTCTAGTCAAACTGGGAAAGGAAACCCATGTTTTGTCCATGTAGAAGAGAATGCTTTTTTCCGTCTAGAAACACTTAAAACTAAGCTTTTTGGCCAAGTAACATCAATTCACTTTGTAAAACACTAGCTGTGCGTTTATCTAAAAGTCAACTTCCTACAAGCTTTTCCCACTTGGAACAAACAGATTCACCAAGAATGTTCGATTCAGACTGGGAAACCCATGTTTTGTCTATATTGAAATTCTGCTTTTTACCCTCTGGAACCACTTAAAACTAAGCATGTTCGCATGTAACACCATTCACTTTGCAAAACACTAGCTGTGTGTTTTTCTTCAAAGTCAACTTTCTACAAGCTTTTCCCGATTGGAAGGAACCGAATATCCAAAAGAGTGAGAGATTTAGACTGGGAAAACCATGTTTTGTCTATATTGAAAAGTCTGCTTTTTACCATCTAGAACCATTTAAAACTAAGCGTATTTGCCTAGTAAGAGCAATTTACTTTGCAAGTCAGTTGTTGTGTGTTTATCTTGAAGGTCAACTTCCTACAAACGTTTCTCGCTTGGAACGAACAGAATTCGACAAAGAATGTTCGAGTCAGACTGGGAAAGGAAACCCATGTTTTGTCCATATAGAAAAGTATGCTATTTAGGATCTAGAACCACTGAAAATTAAGCTTATTTGCCAAGTAACAGCAATTCTCTTTGCAAAACTCTAGTTGTGTCTTTATCTTCAAAGTCAATTTCCTACAAGCTTCTCCCGCTTGGAAGAAACAGAATTCGCCAAAGAATGAGAGAATGAAACTGGGAAAAGTTTTTAGACTATATTGAAAAGTATGCTTTTTACCCTCTAGAACCACTTAAAACTAAGCATATTCGCCATGTAACACCATTCACTTTGCAAAACACTAGCTGTGAGTTTTTCTTCAAATTCAACATTCTACAAGCTTTTCCCGCTTGGAAGAAACAGAATTCGCCAAAGAATGAGAGAATGAAACTGGGAAAAGTTTTTAGACTATATTGAAAAGTATGCTTTTTACCCTCTAGAACCACTTAAAACTAAGCATGTTCGCCATGTAACACCATTCACTTTGCAAAACACTAGCTGTGTGTTTTTCTTCAAAGTCAACTTTCTACAAGCTTTTCCCGATTGGAAGGAACAGAATTCGAAAAAGAGTGAGAGATTTAGACTTGGAAAACCATGTTTTGTCTATATTGAAAAGTCTGCTTTTTACCATCTAGAACCATTTTAAACTAAGCGTATTTGCCTAGTAAGAGCAATTTACTTTGCAAGTCAGTTGTTGTGTGTTTATCTTGAAGGTAAACTTCCTACAAACGTTTCTCGCTTGGAACGAACAGAATTCGCCAAAGAATGTTCGAGTCAGACTGGGAAAAGAAACCCATGTTTTGTCCATATAGAAAAGTATGCTATTTACGGTCTAGAACCACTGTAAATTAAGCTTATTTGCCAAGTAACAGCAATTCACTTTGCAAAACTCTAGTTGTGTCTTTATCTTCAAAGTCAATTTCCTACAAGCTTTTCCCGCTTGGAAGAAACAGAATTCGCCAAAGAATGAGAGAATGAAACTGGGAAAAGTTTTTAGACTATATAGAAAAGTATGCTTCTTACCCTCTAGAACCCCTTAAAATTAAGCATGTTCGCCATGTAACACCATTCACTTTGCAAAACAGTAGCTGTGTGTTTTTCTTCAAAGTCAACTTTCTACAAGCTTTTCCCGATTGGAAGGATCAGAATTCGCCAAAGAGTGAGAGATTTAGACTGGGAAAACCATGTTTTGTCTATATTGAAAAGTCTGCTTTTTACCATCTAGAACCATTTAAAACTAAGCCTATTTGCCTAGTAAGAGCAATTTACTTTGCAAATCAGTTGCTGTGTGTTTATCTTGAAGGTCAACTTCCTACAAACTATTCGCGCTTGGAAGGAACAGAATTCGCCAAAGAATGTTCTAGTCAAACTGGGAAAGGAAACCCATGTTTTGTCCATATAGAAGAGAATGCTTTTTTCCGTCTAGAAACACTTAAAACTAAGCTTTTTGGCCAAGTAACATCAATTCACTTTGCAAAACACTAGCTGTGCGTTTATCTAAAAGTCAACTTCCTACAAGCTTTTCCCACTTGGAACAAACAGATTCACCAAGAATGTTCGATTCAGACTGGGAAACCCATGTTTTGTCTATATTGAAATTCTGCTTTTTACCCTCTGGAACCACTTAAAACTAAGCATGTTCGCATGTAACACCATTCACTTTGCAAAACACTAGCTGTGTGTTTTTCTTCAAAGTCAACTTTCTACAAGCTTTTCCCGATTGGAAGGAACAGAATTCGAAAAAGAGTGAGAGATTTAGACTGGGAAAACCATGTTTTGTCTATATTGAAAAGTCTGCTTTTTACCATCTAGAACCATTTTAAACTAAGCGTATTTGCCTAGGTAGAGCAATTTATTTTGCAAGTCAGTTGCTGTGTGTTTATCTTGAAGGTCAACTTCCTACAAACTATTCGCGCTTGGAAGGAACAGAATTCGCCAAAGAATGTTCTAGTCAAACTGGGAAAGGAAACCCATGATTTGTCCATATAGAAGAGAATGCTTTTTTCCGTCTAGAAACACTTAAAACTAAGCTTTTTGGCCAAGTAACATCAATTCACTTTGCAAAACACTAGCTGTGCGTTTATCTAAAAGTCAACTTCCTACAAGCTTTTCCCACTTGGAACAAACAGATTCACCAAGAATGTTCGATTCAGACTGGGAAACCCATGTTTTGTCTATATTGAAATTCTGCTTTTTACCCTCTGGAACCACTTAAAACTAAGCATGTTCGCATGTAACACCATTCACTTTGCAAAACACTAGCTGTGTGTTTTTCTTCAAAGTCAACTTTCTACAAGCTTTTCCCGATTGGAAGGAACCGAATATCCAAAAGAGTGAGAGATTTAGACTGGGAAAACCATGTTTTGTCTATATTGAAAAGTCTGCTTTTTACCGTCTAGAACCATTTAAAACTAAGCGTATTTGCCTAATAAGAGCAAGTTACTTTGCAAGTCAGTTGTTGTGTGTTTATCTTGAAGGTCAACTTCCTACAAACGTTTCTTGCTTGGAACGAACAGAATTCGACAAAGAATGTTCGAGTCAGACTGGGAAAGGAAACCCATGTTTTGTCCATATAGAAAAGTATGCTATTTAGGATCTAGAACCACTGAAAATTAAGCTTATTTGCCAAGTAACAGCAATTCTCTTTGCAAAACTCTAGTTGTGTCTTTATCTTCAAAGTCAATTTCCTACAAGCTTCTCCCGTTTGGAAGAAACAGAATTCGCCAAAGAATGAGAGAATGAAACTGGGAAAAGTTTTTAGACTATATTGAAAAGTATGCTTTTTACCCTCTAGAACCACTTAAAACTAAGCATATTCGCCATGTAACACCATTCACTTTGCCAAACACTAGCTGTGTGTTTTTCTTCAAATTCAACATTCTACAAGCTTTTCCCGCTTGGAAGAAACAGAATTCGCCAAAGAATGAGAGAATGAAACTGGGAAAAGTTTTTAGACTATATTGAAAAGTATGCTTTTTACCCTCTAGAACCACTTAAAACTAAGCATGTTCGCCATGTAACACCATTCACTTTGCAAAACACTAGCTTTGTGTTTTTCTTCAAAGTCAACTTTCTACAAGCTTTTCCCGATTGGAAGGAACAGAATTCGAAAAAGAGTGAGAGATTTAGACTGGGAAAACCATGTTTTGTCTATATTGAAAAGTCTGCTTTTTACCATCTAGAACCATTTTAAACTAAGCGTATTTGCCTAGTAAGAGCAATTTACTTTGCAAGTCAGTTGTTGTGTGTTTATCTTGAAGGTAAACTTCCTACAAACGTTTCTCGCTTGGAACGAACAGAATTCGCCAAAGAATGTTCGAGTCAGACTGGGAAAAGAAACCCATGTTTTGTCCATATAGAAAAGTATGCTATTTAAGGTCTAGAACCACTGTAAATTAAGCTTATTTGCCAAGTAACAGCAATTCACTTTGCAAAACTCTACTTGTGTCTTTATCTTCAAAGTCAATTTCCTACAAGCTTTTCCCGCTTGGAAGAAACAGAATTCGCCAAAGAATGAGAGAATGAAACTGGGAAAAGTTTTTAGACTATATTGAAAAGTATGCTTCTTACCCTCTAGAACCCCTTACAACTAAGCATGTTCGCCATGTAACACCATTCACTTTGCAAAACAGTAGCTGTGTGTTTTTCTTCAAAGTCAACTTTCTACAAGCTTTTCCCGATTGGAAGGATCAGAATTCGCCAAAGAGTGAGAGATTTAGACTGGGAAAACCATGTTTTGTCTATATTGAAAAGTCTGCTTTTTACCATCTAGAACCATATAAAACTAAGCATATTTGCCTAGTAAGAGCAATTTACTTTGCAAATCAGTTGCTGTGTGTTTATCTTGAAGGTCAACTTCCTACAAACTATTCGCGCTTGGAAGGAACAGAATTCGCCAAAGAATGTTCTAGTCAAACTGGGAAAGGAAACCCATGTTTTGTCCATATAGAAGAGAATGCTTTTTTCCGTCTAGAAACACTTAAAACTAAGCTTTTTGGCCAAGTAACATCAATTCACTTTGCAAAACACTAGCTGTGCGTTTATCTAAAAGTCAACTTCCTACAAGCTTTTCCCACTTGGAACAAACAGATTCACCAAGAATGTTCGATTCAGACTGGGAAACCCATGTTTTGTCTATATTGAAATTCTGCTTTTTACCCTCTGGAACCACTTAAAACTAAGCATGTTCGCATGTAACACCATTCACTTTGCAAAACACTAGCTGTGTGTTTTTCTTCAAAGTCAACTTTGTACAAGCTTTTCCCGATTGGAAGGAACCGAATATCCAAAAGAGTGAGAGATTTAGACTGGGAAAACCATGTTTTCTCTATATTGAAAAGTCTGCTTTTTACCATCTAGAACCATTTAAAACTAAGCGTATTTGCCTAGTAAGAGCAATTTACTTTGCAAGTCAGTTGTTGTGTGTTTATCTTGAAGGTCAACTTCCTACAAACGTTTCTCGCTTGGAACGAACAGAATTCGACAAAGAATGTTCGAGTCAGACTGGGAAAGGAAACCCATGTTTTGTCCATATAGAAAAGTATGCTATTTAGGATCTAGAACCACTGAAAATTAAGCTTATTTGCCAAGTAACAGCAATTCACTTTGCAAAACTCTAGTTGTGTCTTTATCTTCAAAGTCAATTTCCTACAAGCTTCTCCCGCTTGGAAGAAACAGAATTCGCCAAAGAATGAGAGAATGAAACTGGGAAACCCATGTTTTGTCCATATAGAAGAGAATGCTTTTTTCCGTCTAGAAACACTTAAAACTAAGCTTTTTGGCCAAGTAACATCAATTCTCTTTGCAAAACACTAGCTGTGCGTTTATCTAAAAGTCAACTTCCTACAAGCTTTTCCCACTTGGAACAAACAGATTCACCAAGAATGTTCGATTCAGACTGGGAAACCCATGTTTTGTCTATATTGAAATTCTGCTTTTTACCCTCTGGAACCACTTAAAACTAAGCATGTTCGCATGTAACACCATTCACTTTGCAAAACACTAGCTTTGTGTTTTTCTTCAAAGTCAACTTTCTACAAGCTTTTCCCGATTGGAAGGAACAGAATTCGCCAAAGAGTGAGAGATTTAGATTGGAAAACCATGTTTTGTCTATATTGAAAAGTCTGCTTTTTACCATTAGAACCATTTAAAACTAAGCCTCTTTGCCTAGTAATAGCAATTTACTTTGCAAATCAGTTGCTGTGTGTTTATCTTGAAGGTCAACTTCCTACAAACTTTTCGCCCTTGGAAGGAACAGAATTCGCCAAAGAATGTTCTAGTCAGACTGGGAAAAAAAACCCAAGTTTTGTCCATATAGAAAAGTATGCTTTTTCCCGTCTAGAAACACTTAAAACTAAGCTTTTTGGCCAAGTAACATCAATTCACTTTGCAAAACACTAGCTGTGCGTTTATCTTAAAAGTCAACTTCCTACAAGCTTTTCATACTTGGAACAAACAGATTCACCAAAGAATTTTCGATTCAGACTGGGAAACCCATGTTTTGTCTATATTGAAAAGTCTGCTTTTTACCCTCTAGAACCACTGAAAATAAGCTTATTGGCCAAGTAACAGCAATTCACTTTGCAAAACACTAGCTGTGTGTTTATCTTCAAAGTCAACTTCCTACAAGCTTTTCCCGCTTCAAAGGAACAGAGTTCACCAAAGAATGAGAGATTCAGACTGGGAAAACCATGTTTTGTCTATATTGAAAAGCCTGCTTTTTACCATGTAGAACCATTCAAAACTAAGCGTATTTGCCTACTAAGAGCAATTTACTTTGCAAATCAATTGCTGTGTGTTTACCTTGAAGGTCAAATTCCCACAAGCTTTTCCACTTGGAACGAACGAACAGACTCCGCCAAAGTATGTTCGAGTCAGACTGGGAAAGGAAACCCATATTTTCTTCATATATAAAAGTATGCTTTTTAATGTCTATAACCACTTAAATCTAAAATTTTTGGCCAAGTAACATCAATTCACTGTTCAAAACACTAGCTGTGAGTTTATCTTAAAAGTCAACTACCTACAAGCTTTTCCCACGTGGAAGGAACAGGATTCGCGAAAAAATGTTCAATTCAGTCTGGGAAAGGAAACCCATGTTTTGTCCATATAGAAAAATATGGTATTTACGGTCTAGAACCACTGAAAATTAAGCTTATTTGCCAAGTAACAGCAATTCACTTTGCAAAACTCTACTTGTGTCTTTATCTTCAAAGTCAATTTCCTACAAGCTTTTCCCGCTTGGAAGACACAGAATTTGCCAAAGAATGAGAGAATGAAACTGGGAAAAGTTTTTAGACTATATTGAAAAGTATGCTTTTTACCCTCTAGAACCACTTAAAACTAAGTATGTTCGCCATGTAACACCATTCACTTTGCAGAACACTAACTGTGTGTTTTTCTTCAAAGTCAACTTTCTACAAGCTTTTCCTGATTGGAAGGAACAGTTTTCGAAAAAGAGTGAGAGATTTAGACTGGGAAAACCATGTTTTGTCTATATTGAAAAGTCTGCTTTTTACCATCTAGAACCATTTAAAACTAAGCGTATTTGCCTAGTAAGAGCAATTTACTTTGCAAGTCAGTTGTGGTGTGTTTATCTTAAAGGTCAACTTCCTACAAACGTTTCTCGCTTGGAACGAACAGAATTCGACAAAGAATGTTCGAGTCAGACTGGGAAAGGAAACCCATGTTTTGTCCATAGAGAAAAGTATGCTATTTACGATCTAGAACCACGGTAAATTAAGCTTATTTGCCAAGTAACAGCAATTCACTTTGCAAAACTCTAGTTGTGTCTTTATCTTCAAAGTCAATTTCCTACAAGCTTCTCCCCCTTGGAAGAAACAGAATTCGCCAAAGAATTAGAGAATGAAACTGGGAAAAGTTTTTAGACTATATTGAAAAGTATGCTTTTTACCCTCTAGAACCACTTAAAACTAAGCATATTCGCCATGTAACACCATTCATTTTGCAAAACACTAGCTGTGTGTTTTTCTTCAAAGTCAACTTTCTACAAGCTTTACCTATTGGAAGGAACAGAATTCGCCAAAGAGTGAGAGATTTAGACTGGGAAAACCATGTTTTGTCTATATTGAAAAGTCTGCTTTTTACCATTAGAACCATTTAAAACTAAGCCTATTTGCCTAGTAAGAGCAATTTACTTTGCAAATCAGTTGCTGTGTGTTTATCTTGAAGATCAACTTCCTACAAACTTTTCACGCTTGGAAGGAACAGAATTCGCCAAAGAATGTTCTAGTCAGACTGGGAAAGGAAACCCATATTTTCTTCATATATAAAAGTATGCTTTTTAATGTCTATAACCACTTAAATCTAAAATTTTTGGCCAAGTAACATCAATTCACCGTTCAAAACACTAGCTGTGAGTTTATCTTAAAAGTCAACTACCTACAAGCTTTTCCCACGTGGAACGAACAGGATTCGCGAAAAAATGTTCAATTCAGTCTGGGAAAGGAAACCCATGTTTTGTCCATATAGAAAAGTATGCTATTTACGGTCTAGAACCACTGAAAATTAAGCTTATTTGCCAAGTAACAGCAATTCCCTTTGCAAAACTCTAGTTGTGTCTTTATCTTCAAAGTCAATTTCCTACAAGCTTTTCCCGCTTGGAGGACACAGAATTCGCCAAAGAATGAGAGAATGAAACTGGGAAAAGTTTTTAGACTATATTGAAAAGTATGCTTTTTTCCCTCTAGAACCCCTTAAAACTAAGCATGTTCGCCATGTAACACCATTCACTTTGCAAGACACTAGCTGTGTTTTTCTTAAAGTCAACTTTCTACAAGCTTTTCCCGATTGGAAGGAACAGAATTCGAAAAAGAGTGAGAGATTTAGACTGGGAAAACCATGTTTTGTCTATATTGAAAAGTCTGCTTTTTACCATCTAGAACCATTTAAAAGTAAGCGTATTTGCCTAGTAAGTGCAATTTACTTTGCAAGTCAGTTGTTGTGTGTTTATCTTGAAGGTCAACTTCCTACAAACGTTTCTCGCTTGGAACGAACAGAATTCAACAAAGAATGTTCGAGTCAGACTGGGAAAAGAAACCCATGTTTTTTCCATATAGAAAAGTATGCTTTTTCCCGTCTAGAACACTTAAAACTAAGCTTTTTGGCCAAGTAACATCAATTCACTTTGCAAAACACTAGCTGTGCGTTTATCTTAAAAGTCAACTTCCTACAAGCTTTTCATACTTGGAACAAACAGATTCACCAAAGAATGTGCGATTCAGACTAGGAAACCCATGTTTTGTCTATATTGAAAAGTCTGCTTTTTACCCTCTAGAACCACTGAAAATAAGCTTATTGGCCAAGTAACAGCAATTCACTTTGCAAAACACTAGCTGTGTGTTTATCTTCAAAGTCAACTTCCTACAAGCTTTTCCCGCTTCAAAGGAACAGAGTTCACCAAAGAATGAGAGATTCAGACTGGGAAAACCATGTTTTGTCTATATTGAAAAGGCTGCTTTTTACCATGTAGAACCATTCAAAACTAAGCATATTTGCCTAGTAAGAGCAATTTACTTTGCAAATCAATTGCTGTGTGTTTACCTTGAAGGTCAAATTCCCACAAGCTTTTCCCACTTGGAACGAACGAACAGACTCCGCCAAAGTATGTTCGAGTCAGACTGGGAAAGGAAACCCATATTTTCTTCATATATAAAAGTATGCTTTTTAATGTCTATAACCACTTAAATCTAAAATTTTTGGCCAAGTAACATCAATTCACCGTTCAAAACACTAGCTGTGAGTTTATCTTAAAAGTCAACTACCTACAAGCTTATCCCACGTGGAACGAACAGGATTCGCGAAAAAATGTTCAATTCAGTCTGGGAAAGGAAACCCATGTTTTGTCCATATAGAAAAGTATGCTATTTACGGTCTAGAACCACTGAAAATTAAGCTTATTTGCCAGTAACAGCAATTCACTTTGCAAAACTCTAGTTTTGTCTTTATCTTCAAAGTCAATTTCCTACAAGCTTTTCCCGCTAGGAAGAAACAGAATTCGCCAAAGAATGAGAGAATGAAACTGGGAAAAGTTTTTAGACTATATTGAAAAGTATGCTTTTTACCCTCTAGAACCCCTTAAAACTAAGCATGTTCGCCATGTAACACCATTCACTTTGCAAAACAGTAGCTGTGTGTTTTTCTTCAAAGTCAACTTTCTACAAGCTTTTCCCGATTGGAAGGATCAGAATTCGCCAAAGAGTGAGAGATTTAGACTGGGAAAACCATGTTTTGTCTATATTGAAAAGTCTGCTTTTTACCATCTAGAACCATTTAAAACTAAGGGTATTTGCCTAGTAAGAGCAATTTACTTTGCAAGTCAGTTGTTGTGTGTTTATCTTGAAGGTCAACTTCCTACAAACGTTTCTCGCTTGGAACGAACAGAATTCGACAAAGAATGTTCGAGTCAGACTGGGAAAGGAAACCCATGTTTTGTCCATATAGAAAAATATGCTATTTACGATCTAGAACCACTGAAAATTAAGCTTATTTGCTAAGTAACAGCAATTCACTTTGCAAAACTCTAGTTGTGTCTTTATATTCAAAGTCAATTTCCTACAAGCTTCTCCCCCTTGGAAGAAACAGAATTCTCCAAAGAATTAGAGAATGAAACTGGGAAAAGTTTTTAGACTATATTGAAAAGTATGCTTTTTACCCTCTAGAACCACTTAAAACTAAGCATATTCGCCATGTAACACCATTCATTTTGCAAAACACTAGCTGTGTTTTTCTTAAAGTCAACTTTCTACAAGCTTTTCCCGATTGGAAGGAACAGAATTCGAAAAAGAGTGAGAGATTTAGACTGGGAAAACAATGTTTTGTCTATATTGAAAAGTCTGCTTTTTACCATCTAGAACCATTTAAAAGTAAGCGTATTTGCCTAGTAAGTGCAATTTACTTTGCAAGTCAGTTGTTGTGTGTTTATCTTGAAGGTCAACTTCCTACAAACGTTTCTCGCTTGGAACGAACAGAATTCACCAAAGAATGTTCGAGTCAGACTGGGAAAAGAAACCCATGTTTTTTCCATATAGAAAAGTATGCTTTTTCCCGTCTAGAAACACTTAAAACTAAGCTTTTTGGCCAAGTAACATCAATTCACTTTGCAAAACACTAGCTGTGCGTTTATCTTAAAAGTCAACTTCCTACAAGCTTTTCATACTTGGAACAAACAGATTCACCAAAGAATGTTCGATTCAGACTGGGAAACCCATGTTTTGTCTATATTGAAAAGTCTGCTTTTTACCCTCTAGAACCACTTAAAACTAAGCTTTTTGGCCAAGTAACATCAATTCACTTTGCAAAACACTAGCTGTGCGTTTATCTAAAAGTCAACTTCCTACAAGCTTTTCCCTCTTGGAACAAACAGATTCACCAAGAATGTTCGATTCAGAGTGGGAAACCCATGTTTTGTCTATATTGAAATTCAGCTTTTTACCCTCTGGAACCACTTAAAACTAAGCATGTTCGCATGTAACACCATTCACTTTGCAAAACACTAGCTGTGTGTTTTTCTTCAAAGTCAACTTTCTACAAGCTTTTCCCGATTGGAAGGATCAGAATTCGCCAAAGAGTGAGAGATTTAGACTGGGAAAACCATGTTTTGTCTATATTGAAAAGTCTGCTTTTTACCATCTAGAACCATTTAAAACTAAGCGTATTTGCCTAGTAAGAGCAATTTACTTTGCAAATCAGTTGCTGTGTGTTTATCTTGAAGGTCAACTTCCTACAAACTATTCGCGCTTGGAAGGAACAGAATTCGCCAAAGAATGTTCTAGTCAAACTGGGAAAGGAAACCCATGATTTGTCCATATAGAAGAGAATGCTTTTTTCCGTCTAGAAACACTTAAAACTAAGCTTTTTGGCCAAGTAACATCAATTCACTTTGCAAAACACTAGCTGTGCGTTTATCTAAAAGTCAACTTCCTACAAGCTTTTCCCACTTGGAACAAACAGATTCACCAAGAATGTTCGATTTAGACTGGGAAACCCATGTTTTGTCTATATTGAAATTCTGCTTTTTACCCTCTGGAACCACTTAAAACTAAGCATGTTCGCATGTAACACCATTCACTTTGCAAAACACTAGCTGTGTGTTTTTCTTCAAAGTCAACTTTCTACAAGCTTTTCCCGATTGGAAGGAACCGAATATCCAAAAGAGTGAGAGATTTAGACTGGGAAAACCATGTTTTGTCTATATTGAAAAGTCTGCTTTTTACCATCTAGAACCATTTAAAACTAAGCGTATTTGCCTAGTAAGAGCAATTTACTTTGCAAGTCAGTTGTTGTGTGTTTATCTTGAAGGTCAACTTCCTACAAACGTTTCTCGCTTGGAACGAACAGAATTCGACAAAGAATGTTCGAGTCAGACTGGGAAAGGAAACCCATGTTTTGTCCATATAGAAAAGTATGCTATTTAGGATCTAGAACCACTGAAAATTAAGCTTATTTGCCAAGTAACAGCAATTCTCTTTGCAAAACTCTAGTTGTGTCTTTATCTTCAAAGTCAATTTCCTACAAGCTTCTCCCGCTTGGAAGAAACAGAATTCGCCAAAGAATGAGAGAATGAAACTGGGAAAAGTTTTTAGACTATATTGAAAAGTATGCTTTTTACCCTCTAGAACCACTTAAAACTAAGCATATTCGCCATGTAACACCATTCACTTTGCCAAACACTAGCTGTGTGTTTTTCTTCAAATTCAACATTCTACAAGCTTTTCCTGCTTGGAAGAAACAGAATTCGCCAAAGAATGAGAGAATGAAACTGGGAAAAGTTTTTAGACTATATTGAAAAGTATGCTTTTTACCCTCTAGAACCACTTAAAACTAAGCATGTTCGCCATGTAACACCATTCACTTTGCAAAACACTAGCTGTGTGTTTTTCTTCAAAGTCAACTTTCTACAAGCTTTTCCCGATTGGAAGGAACAGAATTCGAAAAAGAGTGAGAGATTTAGACTGGGAAAACCATGTTTTGTCTATATTGAAAAGTCTGCTTTTTACCATTTAGAACCATTTTAAACTAAGCGTATTTGCCTAGTAAGAGCAATTTACTTTGCAAGTCAGTTGTTGTGTGTTTATCTTGAAGGTAAACTTCCTACAAACGTTTCTCGCTTGGAACGAACAGAATTCGCCAAAGAATGTTCGAGTCAGACTGGGAAAAGAAACCCATGTTTTGTCCATATAGAAAAGTATGCTATTTATGGTCTAGAACCACTGTAAATTAAGCTTAATTGCCAAGTAACAGCAATTCACTTTGCAAAACTCTAGTTGTGTCTTTATCTTCAAAGTCAAATTCCTACAAGCTTTTCCCGCTTGGAAGAAACAGAATTCGCCAAAGAATGAGAGAATGAAACTGGGAAAAGTATTTAGACTATATTGAAAAGTATGCTTCTTACCCTCTAGAACCCCTTAAAACTAAGCACGTTCGCCATGTAACACCATTCACTTTGCAAAACAGTAGCTGTGTGTTTTTCTTCAAAGTCAACTTTCTACAAGCTTTTCCCGATTGGAAGGATCAGAATTCGCCAAAGAGTGAGAGATTTAGACTGGGAAAACCATGTTTTGTCTATATTGAAAAGTCTGCTTTTTACCATCTAGAACCATTTAAAACTAAGCGTATTTGCCTAGTAAGAGCAATTTACTTTGCAAATCAGTTGCTGTGTGTTTATCTTGAAGGTCAACTTCCTACAAACTATTCGCGCTTGGATGGAACAGAATTCGCCAAAGAATGTTCTAGTCAAACTGGGAAAGGAAACCCATGTTTTGTCCATATAGAAGAGAATGCATTTTTCCGTCTAGAAACACTTAAAACTAAGCTTTTTGGCCAAGTAACATCAATTCACTTTGCAAAACACTAGCTGTGCGTTTATCTAAAAGTCAACTTCCTACCAGCTTTTCCCACTTGGAACAAACAGATTCACCAAGAATGTTCGATTCAGACTGGGAAACCCATGTTTTGTCTATATTGAAATTCTACTTTTTACCCTCTGGAACCACTTAAAACTAAGCATGTTCGCATGTAACACCATTCACTTTGCAAAACACTAGCTGTGTGTTTTTCTTCAAAGTCAACTTTCTACAAGCTTTTCCCGATTGGAAGGAACAGAATTCGAAAAAGAGTGAGAGATTTAGACTGGGAAAATCATGTTTTGTCTATATTTAAAAGTCTGCTTTTTACCGTCTAGAACCATTTAAAACTAAGCGTATTTGCCTAGTAAGAGCAATTTACTTTGCAAGTCAGTTGTTGTGTGTTTATCTTGAAGGTCAACTTCCTACAAACGTTTCTTGCTTGGAACGAACAGAATTCGACAAAGAATGTTCGAGTCAGACTGGGAAAGGAAACCCATGTTTTGTCCATATAGAAAAGTATGCTATTTAGGATCTAGAACCACTGAAAATTAAGCTTATTTGCCAAGTAACAGCAATTCTCTTTGCAAAACTCTAGTTGTGTCTTTATCTTCAAAGTCAATTTCCTACAAGCTTCTCCCGCTTGGAAGAAACAGAATTCGCCAAAGAATGAGAGAATGAAACTGGGAAAAGTTTTTAGACTATATTGAAAAGTATGCTTTTTACCCTCTAGAACCACTTAAAACTAAGCATATTCGCCATGTAACACCATTCACTTTGCCAAACACTAGCTGTGTGTTTTTCTTCAAATTCAACATTCTACAAGCTTTTCCCGCTTGGAAGAAACAGAATTCGCCAAAGAATGAGAGAATGAAACTGGGAAAAGTTTTTAGACTATATTGAAAAGTATGCTTTTTACCCTCTAGAACCACTTAAAACTAAGCATGTTCGCCATGTAACACCATTCACTTTGCAAAACACTAGCTTTGTGTTTTTCTTCAAAGTCAACTTTCTACAAGCTTTTCCCGATTGGAAGGAACAGAATTCGAAAAAGAGTGAGAGATTTAGACTGGGAAAACCATGTTTTGTCTATATTGAAAAGTCTGCTTTTTACCATCTAGAACCATTTTAAACTAAGCGTATTTGCCTAGTAAGAGCAATTTACTTTGCAAGTCAGTTGTTGTGTGTTTATCTTGAAGGTCAACTTCCTACAAACGTTTCTCGCTTGGAACGAACAGAATTCGCCAAAGAATGTTCTAGTCAAACTGGGAAAGGAAACCCATGTTTTGTCCATATAGAAGAGAATGCTTTTTTCCGTCTAGAAACACTTAAAACTAAGCTTTTTGGCCAAGTAACATCAATTCACTTTGCAAAACACTAGCTGTGCGTTTATCTAAAAGTCAACTTCCTACAAGCTTTTCCCACTTGGAACAAACAGATTCACCAAGAATGTTCGATTCAGACTGGGAAACCCATGTTTTGTCTATATTGAAATTCTGCTTTTTACCCTCTGGAACCACTTAAAACTAAGCATGTTCGCATGTAACACCATTCACTTTGCAAAACACTAGCTGTGTGTTTTTCTTCAAAGTCAACTTTCTACAAGCTTTTCCCGATTGGAAGGAACCGAATATCCAAAAGAGTGAGAGATTTAGACTGGGAAAACCATGTTTTCTCTATATTGAAAAGTCTGCTTTTTACCATCTAGAACCATTTAAAACTAAGCGTATTTGCCTAGTAAGAGCAATTTACTTTGCAAGTCAGTTGTTGTGTGTTTATCTTGAAGGTCAACTTCCTACAAACGTTTCTCGCTTGGAACGAACAGAATTCGACAAAGAATGTTCGAGTCAGACTGGGAAAGGAAACCCATGTTTTGTCCATATAGAAAAGTATGCTATTTAGGATCTAGAACCACTGAAAATTAAGCTTATTTGCCAAGTAACAGCAATTCACTTTGCAAAACTCTAGTTGTGTCTTTATCTTCAAAGTCAATTTCCTACAAGCTTCTCCCGCTTGGAAGAAACAGAATTCGCCAAAGAATGAGAGAATGAAACTGGGAAAAGTTTTTAGACTATATTGAAAAGTATGCTTTTTACCCTCTAGAACCACTTAAAACTAAGCATATTCGCCATGTAACACCATTCACTTTGCAAAACGCTAGCTGTGTGTTTTTCTTCAAAGTCAACTTTCTACAAGCTTTACCGATTGGAAGGAACAGAATTCGCCAAAGAGTGAGAGATTTAGATTGGAAAACCATGTTTTGTCTATATTGAAAAGTCTGCTTTTTACCATTAGAACCATTTAAAACTAAGCCTCTTTGCCTAGTAATAGCAATTTACTTTGCAAGTCAGTTGCTGTGTGTTTATCTTGAAGGTCAACTTCCTACATACTTTTCGCCCTTGGAAGGAACAGAATTCGCCAAAGAATGTTCTAGTCAGACTGGGAAAAAAAACCCAAGTTTTGTCCATATAGAAAAGTATGCTTTTTCCCGTCTAGAAACACTTAAAACTAAGCTTTTTGGCCAAGTAACATCAATTCACTTTGCAAAACACTAGCTGTGCGTTTATCTTAAAAGTCAACTTCCTACAAGCTTTTCATACTTGGAACAAACAGATTCACCAAAGAATTTTCGATTCAGACTGGGAAACCCATGTTTTGTCTATATTGAAAAGTCTGCTTTTTACCCTCTAGAACCACTGAAAATAAGCTTATTGGCCAAGTAACAGCAATTCACTTTGCAAAACACTAGCTGTGTGTTTATCTTCAAAGTCAACTTCCTACAAGCTTTTCCCGCTTCAAAGGAACAGAGTTCACCAAAAAATGAGAGATTCAGACTGGGAAAACCATGTTTTGTCTATATTGAAAAGCCTGCTTTTTACCATGTAGAACCATTCAAAACTAAGCGTATTTGCCTACTAAGAGCAATTTACTTTGCAAATCAATTGCTGTGTGTTTACCTTGAAGGTCAAATTCCCACAAGCTTTTCCACTTGGAACGAACGAACAGACTCCGCCAAAGTATGTTCGAGTCAGACTGGGAAAGGAAACCCATATTTTCTTCATATATAAAAGTATGCTTTTTAATGTCTATAACCACTTAAATCTAAAATTTTTGGCCAATTAACATCAATTCACTGTTCAAAACACTAGCTGTGAGTTTATCTTAAAAGTCAACTACCTACAAGCTTTTCCCACGTGGAAGGAACAGGATTCGCGAAAAAATGTTCAATTCAGTCTGGGAAAGGAAACCCATGTTTTGTCCATATAGAAAAATATGGTATTTACGGTCTAGAACCACTGAAAATTAAGCTTATTTGCCAAGTAACAGCAATTCACTTTGCAAAACTCTACTTGTGTCTTTATCTTCAAAGTCAATTTCCTACAAGCTTTTCCCGCTTGGAAGACACAGAATTTGCCAAAGAATGAGAGAATGAAACTGGGAAAAGTTTTTAGACTATATTGAAAAGTATGCTTTTTACCCTCTAGAACCACTTAAAACTAAGTATGTTCGCCATGTAACACCATTCACTTTGCAGAACACTAACTGTGTGTTTTTCTTCAAAGTCAACTTTCTACAAGCTTTTCCTGATTGGAAGGAACAGTTTTCGAAAAAGAGTGAGAGATTTAGACTGGGAAAACCATGTTTTGTCTATATTGAAAAGTCTGCTTTTTACCATCTAGAACCATTTAAAACTAAGCGTATTTGCCTAGTAAGAGCAATTTACTTTGCAAGTCAGTTGTGGTGTGTTTATCTTAAAGGTCAACTTCCTACAAACGTTTCTCGCTTGGAACGAACAGAATTCGACAAAGAATGTTCGAGTCAGACTGGGAAAGGAAACCCATGTTTTGTCCATAGAGAAAAGTATGCTATTTACGATCTAGAACCACGGTAAATTAAGCTTATTTGCCAAGTAACAGCAATTCACTTTGCAAAACTCTAGTTGTGTCTTTATCTTCAAAGTCAATTTCCTACAAGCTTCTCCCCCTTGGAAGAAACAGAATTCGCCAAAGAATTAGAGAATGAAACTGGGAAAAGTTTTTAGACTATATTGAAAAGTATGCTTTTTACCCTCTAGAACCACTTAAAACTAAGCATATTCGCCATGTAACACCATTCATTTTGCAAAACACTAGCTGTGTGTTTTTCTTCAAAGTCAACTTTCTACAAGCTTTACCTATTGGAAGGAACAGAATTCGCCAAAGAGTGAGAGATTTAGACTGGGAAAACCATGTTTTGTCTATATTGAAAAGTCTGCTTTTTACCATTAGAACCATTTAAAACTAAGCCTATTTGCCTAGTAAGAGCAATTTACTTTGCAAATCAGTTGCTGTGTGTTTATCTTGAAGATCAACTTCCTACAAACTTTTCACGCTTGGAAGGAACAGAATTCGCCAAAGAATGTTCTAGTCAGACTGGGAAAGGAAACCCATATTTTCTTCATATATAAAAGTATGCTTTTTAATGTCTATAACCACTTAAATCTAAAATTTTTGGCCAAGTAACATCAATTCACCGTTCAAAACACTAGCTGTGAGTTTATCTTAAAAGTCAACTACCTACAAGCTTTTCCCACGTGGAACGAACAGGATTCGCGAAAAAATGTTCAATTCAGTCTGGGAAAGGAAACCCATGTTTTGTCCATATAGAAAAGTATGCTATTTACGGTCTAGAACCACTGAAAATTAAGCTTATTTGCCAAGTAACAGCAATTCCCTTTGCAAAACTCTAGTTGTGTCTTTATCTTCAAAGTCAATTTCCTACAAGCTTTTCCCGCTTGGAGGACACAGAATTCGCCAAAGAATGAGAGAATGAAACTGGGAAAAGTTTTTAGACTATATTGAAAAGTATGCTTTTTTCCCTCTAGAACCCCTTAAAACTAAGCATGTTCGCCATGTTACACCATTCACTTTGCAAGACACTAGCTGTGTTTTTCTTAAAGTCAACTTTCTACAAGCTTTTCCCGATTGGAAGGAACAGAATTCGAAAAAGAGTGAGAGATTTAGACTGGGAAAACCATGTTTTGTCTATATTGAAAAGTCTGCTTTTTACCATCTAGAACCATTTAAAAGTAAGCGTATTTGCCTAGTAAGTGCAATTTACTTTGCAAGTCAGTTGTTGTGTGTTTATCTTGAAGGTCAACTTCCTACAAACGTTTCTCGCTTGGAACGAACAGAATTCAACAAAGAATGTTCGAGTCAGACTGTGAAAAGAAACCCATGTTTTTTCCATATAGAAAAGTATGCTTTTTCCCGTCTAGAACACTTAAAACTAAGCTTTTTGGCCAAGTAACATCAATTCACTTTGCAAAACACTAGCTGTGCGTTTATCTTAAAAGTCAACTTCCTACAAGCTTTTCATACTTGGAACAAACAGATTCACCAAAGAATGTTCGATTCAGACTGGGAAACCCATGTTTTGTCTATATTGAAAAGTCTGCTTTTTACCCTCTAGAACCACTGAAAATAAGCTTATTGGCCAAGTAACAGCAATTCACTTTGCAAAACACTAGCTGTGTGTTTATCTTCAAAGTCAACTTCCTACAAGCTTTTCCCGCTTCAAAGGAACAGAGTTCACCAAAGAATGAGAGATTCAGACTGGGAAAACCATGTTTTGTCTATATTGAAAAGGCTGCTTTTTACCATGTAGAACCATTCAAAACTAAGCATATTTGCCTAGTAAGAGCAATTTACTTTGCAAATCAATTGCTGTGTGTTTACCTTGAAGGTCAAATTCCCACAAGCTTTTCCCACTTGGAACGAACGAACAGACTCCGCCAAAGTATGTTCGAGTCAGACTGGGAAAGGAAACCCATATTTTCTTCATATATAAAAGTATGCTTTTTAATGTCTATAACCACTTAAATCTAAAATTTTTGGCCAAGTAACATCAATTCACCGTTCAAAACACTAGCTGTGAGTTTATCTTAAAAGTCAACTACCTACAAGCTTATCCCACGTGGAACGAACAGGATTCGCGAAAAAATGTTCAATTCAGTCTGGGAAAGGAAACCCATGTTTTGTCCATATAGAAAAGTATGCTATTTACGGTCTAGAACCACTGAAAATTAAGCTTATTTGCCAGTAACAGCAATTCACTTTGCAAAACTCTAGTTTTGTCTTTATCTTCAAAGTCAATTTCCTACAAGCTTTTCCCGCTAGGAAGAAACAGAATTCGCCAAAGAATGAGAGAATGAAACTGGGAAAAGTTTTTAGACTATATTGAAAAGTATGCTTTTTACCCTCTAGAACCCCTTAAAACTAAGCATGTTCGCCATGTAACACCATTCACTTTGCAAAACAGTAGCTGTGTGTTTTTCTTCAAAGTCAACTTTCTACAAGCTTTTCCCGATTGGAAGGATCAGAATTCGCCAAAGAGTGAGAGATTTAGACTGGGAAAACCATGTTTTGTCTATATTGAAAAGTCTGCTTTTTACCATCTAGAACCATTTAAAACTAAGCGTATTTGCCTAGTAAGAGCAATTTACTTTGCAAGTCAGTTGTTGTGTGTTTATCTTGAAGGTCAACTTCCTACAAACGTTTCTCGCTTGGAACGAACAGAATTCGACAAAGAATGTTCGAGTCAGACTGGGAAAGGAAACCCATGTTTTGTCCATATAGAAAAATATGCTATTTACGATCTAGAACCACTGAAAATTAAGCTTATTTGCCAAGTAACAGCAATTCACTTTGCAAAACTCTAGTTGTGTCTTTATATTCAAAGTCAATTTCCTACAAGCTTCTCCCCCTTGGAAGAAACAGAATTCGCCAAAGAATTAGAGAATGAAACTGGGAAAAGTTTTTAGACTATATTGAAAAGTATGCTTTTTACCCTCTAGAACCACTTAAAACTAAGCATATTCGCCATGTAACACCATTCATTTTGCAAAACACTAGCTGTGTTTTTCTTAAAGTCAACTTTCTACAAGCTTTTCCCGATTGGAAGGAACAGAATTCGAAAAAGAGTGAGAGATTTAGACTGGGAAAACAATGTTTTGTCTATATTGAAAAGTCTGCTTTTTACCATCTAGAACCATTTAAAAGTAAGCGTATTTGCCTAGTAAGTGCAATTTACTTTGCAAGTCAGTTGTTGTGTGTTTATCTTGAAGGTCAACTTCCTACAAACGTTTCTCGCTTGGAACGAACAGAATTCAACAAAGAATGTTCGAGTCAGACTGGGAAAAGAAACCCATGTTTTTTCCATATAGAAAAGTATGCTTTTTCCCGTCTAGAAACACTTAAAACTAAGCTTTTTGGCCAAGTAACATCAATTCACTTTGCAAAACACTAGCTGTGCGTTTATCTTAAAAGTCAACTTCCTACAAGCTTTTCATACTTGGAACAAACAGATTCACCAAAGAATGTTCGATTCAGACTGGGAAACCCATGTTTTGTCTATATTGAAAAGTCTGCTTTTTACCCTCTAGAACCACTGAAAATAAGCTTATTGGCCAAGTAACAGCAATTCACTTTGCAAAACACTAGCTGTGTGTTTATCTTCAAAGTCAACTTCCTACAAGCTTTTCCCGCTTCAAAGGAACAGAGTTCACCAAAGAATGAGAGATTCAGACTGGGAAAACCATGTTTTGTCTATATTGAAAAGGCTGCTTTTTACCATCTAGAACCATTTAAAACTAAGCGTATTTGCCTAGTAAGAGCAATTTACTTTGCAAGTCAGTTGTTGTGTGTTTATCTTGAAGGTCAACTTCCGACAAACGTTTCTCGCTTGGAACGAACAGAATTCGACAAAGAATGTTCGAGTCAGACTGGGAAAGGAAACCCATGTTTTGTCCATATAGAAAAGTATGCTATTTAGGATCTAGAACCACTGAAAATTAAGCTTATTTGCCAAGTAACAGCAATTCTCTTTGCAAAACTCTAGTTGTGTCTTTATCTTCAAAGTCAATTTCCTACAAGCTTCTCCCGCTTGGAAGAAACAGAATTCGCCAAAGAATGAGAGAATGAAACTGGGAAAAGTTTTTAGACTATATTGAAAAGTATGCTTTTTACCCTCTAGAACCACTTAAAACTAAGCATATTCGCCATGAAACACCATTCACTTTGCAAAACACTAGCTGTGTGTTTTTCTTCAAATTCAACATTCTACAAGCTTTTCCTGCTTGGAAGAAACAGAATTCGCCAAAGAATGAGAGAATGAAACTGGGAAAAGTTTTTAGACTATATTGAAAAGTATGCTTTTTACCCTCTAGAACCACTTAAAACTAAGCATGTTCGCCATGTAACACCATTCACTTTGCAAAACACTAGCTGTGTGTTTTTCTTCAAAGTCAACTTTCTACAAGCTTTTCCCGATTGGAAGGAACAGAATTCGAAAAAGAGTGAGAGATTTAGACTGGGAAAACCATGTTTTGTCTATATTGAAAAGTCTGCTTTTTACCATCTAGAACCATTTTAAACTAAGCGTATTTGCCTAGTAAGAGCAATTTACTTTGCAAGTCAGTTGTTGTTTGTTTATCTTGAAGGTAAACTTCCTACAAACGTTTCTCGCTTGGAAAGAACAGAATTCGCCAAAGAATGTTCGAGTCAGACTGGGAAAAGAAACCCATGTTTTGTCCATATAGAAAAGTATGCTATTTACGGTCTAGAACCACTGTAAATTAAGCTTATTTGCCAAGTAACAGCAATTCACTTTGCAAAACTCTAGTTGTGTCTTTATCTTCAAAGTCAATTTCCTACAAGCTTTTCCTGCTTGGAAGAAACAGAATTCGCCAAAGAATGAGAGAATGAAACTGGGAAAAGTTTTTAGACTATATTGAAAAGTATGCTTCTTACCCTCTAGAACCCCTTAAAACTAAGCATGTTCGCCATGTAACACCATTCACTTTGCAAAACAGTAGCTGTGTGTTTTTCTTCAAAGTCAACTTTCTACAAGCTTTAACCGATTGGAAGGATCAGAATTCGCCAAAGAGTGAGAGATTTAGACTGGGAAAACCATGTTTTGTCTATATTGAAAAGTCTGCTTTTTACCATCTGGAACCATTTAAAACTAAGCGTATTTGCCTAGTAAGAGCAATTTACTTTGCAAATCAGTTGCTGTGTGTTTATCTTGAAGGTCAACTTCCTACAAACTATTCGCGCTTGGATGGAACAGAATTCGCCAAAGAATGTTCTAGTCAAACTGGGAAAGGAAACCCATGTTTTGTCCATATAGAAGAGAATGCATTTTTCCGTCTAGAAACACTTAAAACTAAGCTTTTTGGCCAAGTAACATCAATTCACTTTGCAAAACACTAGCTGTGCGTTTATCTAAAAGTCAACTTCCTACCAGCTTTTCCCACTTGGAACAAACAGATTCACCAAGAATGTTCGATTCAGACTGGGAAACCCATGTTTTGTCTATATTGAAATTCTACTTTTTACCCTCTGGAACCACTTAAAACTAAGCATGTTCGCATGTAACACCATTCACTTTGCAAAACACTAGCTGTGTGTTTTTCTTCAAAGTCAACTTTCTACAAGCTTTTCCCGATTGGAAGGAACAGAATTCGAAAAAGAGTGAGAGATTTAGACTGGGAAAATCATGTTTTGTCTATATTTAAAAGTCTGCTTTTTACCGTCTAGAACCATTTAAAACTAAGCGTATTTGCCTAGTAAGAGCAATTTACTTTGCAAGTCAGTTGTTGTGTGTTTATCTTGAAGGTCAACTTCCTACAAACGTTTCTTGCTTGGAACGAACAGAATTCGACAAAGAATGTTCGAGTCAGACTGGGAAAGGAAACCCATGTTTTGTCCATATAGAAAAGTATGCTATTTAGGATCTAGAACCACTGAAAATTAAGCTTATTTGCCAAGTAACAGCAATTCTCTTTGCAAAACTCTAGTTGTGTCTTTATCTTCAAAGTCAATTTCCTACAAGCTTCTCCCGCTTGGAAGAAACAGAATTCGCCAAAGAATGAGAGAATGAAACTGGGAAAAGTTTTTAGACTATATTGAAAAGTATGCTTTTTACCCTCTAGAACCACTTAAAACTAAGCATATTCGCCATGTAACACCATTCACTTTGCCAAACACTAGCTGTGTGTTTTTCTTCAAATTCAACATTCTACAAGCTTTTCCCGCTTGGAAGAAACAGAATTCGCCAAAGAATGAGAGAATGAAACTGGGAAAAGTTTTTAGACTATATTGAAAAGTATGCTTTTTACCCTCTAGAACCACTTAAAACTAAGCATGTTCGCCATGTAACACCATTCACTTTGCAAAACACTAGCTTTGTGTTTTTCTTCAAAGTCAACTTTCTACAAGCTTTTCCCGATTGGAAGGAACAGAATTCGAAAAAGAGTGAGAGATTTAGACTGGGAAAACCATGTTTTGTCTATATTGAAAAGTCTGCTTTTTACCATCTAGAACCATTTTAAACTAAGCGTATTTGCCTAGTAAGAGCAATTTACTTTGCAAGTCAGTTGTTGTGTGTTTATCTTGAAGGTCAACTTCCTACAAACGTTTCTCGCTTGGAACGAACAGAATTCGCCAAAGAATGTTCTAGTCAAACTGGGAAAGGAAACCCATGTTTTGTCCATATAGAAGAGAATGCTTTTTTCCGTCTAGAAACACTTAAAACTAAGCTTTTTGGCCAAGTAACATCAATTCACTTTGCAAAACACTAGCTGTGCGTTTATCTAAAAGTCAACTTCCTACAAGCTTTTCCCACTTGGAACAAACAGATTCACCAAGAATGTTCGATTCAGACTGGGAAACCCATGTTTTGTCTATATTGAAATTCTGCTTTTTACCCTCTGGAACCACTTAAAACTAAGCATGTTCGCATGTAACACCATTCACTTTGCAAAACACTAGCTGTGTGTTTTTCTTCAAAGTCAACTTTCTACAAGCTTTTCCCGATTGGAAGGAACCGAATATCCAAAAGAGTGAGAGATTTAGACTGGGAAAACCATGTTTTCTCTATATTGAAAAGTCTGCTTTTTACCATCTAGAACCATTTAAAACTAAGCGTATTTGCCTAGTAAGAGCAATTTACTTTGCAAGTCAGTTGTTGTGTGTTTATCTTGAAGGTCAACTTCCTACAAACGTTTCTCGCTTGGAACGAACAGAATTCGACAAAGAATGTTCGAGTCAGACTGGGAAAGGAAACCCATGTTTTGTCCATATAGAAAAGTATGCTATTTAGGATCTAGAACCACTGAAAATTAAGCTTATTTGCCAAGTAACAGCAATTCACTTTGCAAAACTCTAGTTGTGTCTTTATCTTCAAAGTCAATTTCCTACAAGCTTCTCCCGCTTGGAAGAAACAGAATTCGCCAAAGAATGAGAGAATGAAACTGGGAAAAGTTTTTAGACTATATTGAAAAGTATGCTTTTTACCCTCTAGAACCACTTAAAACTAAGCATATTCGCCATGTAACACCATTCACTTTGCAAAACGCTAGCTGTGTGTTTTTCTTCAAAGTCAACTTTCTACAAGCTTTACCGATTGGAAGGAACAGAATTCGCCAAAGAGTGAGAGATTTAGATTGGAAAACCATGTTTTGTCTATATTGAAAAGTCTGCTTTTTACCATTAGAACCATTTAAAACTAAGCCTCTTTGCCTAGTAATAGCAATTTACTTTGCAAGTCAGTTGCTGTGTGTTTATCTTGAAGGTCAACTTCCTACATACTTTTCGCCCTTGGAAGGAACAGAATTCGCCAAAGAATGTTCTAGTCAGACTGGGAAAAAAAACCCAAGTTTTGTCCATATAGAAAAGTATGCTTTTTCCCGTCTAGAAACACTTAAAACTAAGCTTTTTGGCCAAGTAACATCAATTCACTTTGCAAAACACTAGCTGTGCGTTTATCTTAAAAGTCAACTTCCTACAAGCTTTTCATACTTGGAACAAACAGATTCACCAAAGAATTTTCGATTCAGACTGGGAAACCCATGTTTTGTCTATATTGAAAAGTCTGCTTTTTACCCTCTAGAACCACTGAAAATAAGCTTATTGGCCAAGTAACAGCAATTCACTTTGCAAAACACTAGCTGTGTGTTTATCTTCAAAGTCAACTTCCTACAAGCTTTTCCCGCTTCAAAGGAACAGAGTTCACCAAAAAATGAGAGATTCAGACTGGGAAAACCATGTTTTGTCTATATTGAAAAGCCTGCTTTTTACCATGTAGAACCATTCAAAACTAAGCGTATTTGCCTACTAAGAGCAATTTACTTTGCAAATCAATTGCTGTGTGTTTACCTTGAAGGTCAAATTCCCACAAGCTTTTCCACTTGGAACGAACGAACAGACTCCGCCAAAGTATGTTCGAGTCAGACTGGGAAAGGAAACCCATATTTTCTTCATATATAAAAGTATGCTTTTTAATGTCTATAACCACTTAAATCTAAAATTTTTGGCCAATTAACATCAATTCACTGTTCAAAACACTAGCTGTGAGTTTATCTTAAAAGTCAACTACCTACAAGCTTTTCCCACGTGGAAGGAACAGGATTCGCGAAAAAATGTTCAATTCAGTCTGGGAAAGGAAACCCATGTTTTGTCCATATAGAAAAATATGGTATTTACGGTCTAGAACCACTGAAAATTAAGCTTATTTGCCAAGTAACAGCAATTCACTTTGCAAAACTCTACTTGTGTCTTTATCTTCAAAGTCAATTTCCTACAAGCTTTTCCCGCTTGGAAGACACAGAATTTGCCAAAGAATGAGAGAATGAAACTGGGAAAAGTTTTTAGACTATATTGAAAAGTATGCTTTTTACCCTCTAGAACCACTTAAAACTAAGTATGTTCGCCATGTAACACCATTCACTTTGCAGAACACTAACTGTGTGTTTTTCTTCAAAGTCAACTTTCTACAAGCTTTTCCTGATTGGAAGGAACAGTTTTCGAAAAAGAGTGAGAGATTTAGACTGGGAAAACCATGTTTTGTCTATATTGAAAAGTCTGCTTTTTACCATCTAGAACCATTTAAAACTAAGCGTATTTGCCTAGTAAGAGCAATTTACTTTGCAAGTCAGTTGTGGTGTGTTTATCTTAAAGGTCAACTTCCTACAAACGTTTCTCGCTTGGAACGAACAGAATTCGACAAAGAATGTTCGAGTCAGACTGGGAAAGGAAACCCATGTTTTGTCCATAGAGAAAAGTATGCTATTTACGATCTAGAACCACGGTAAATTAAGCTTATTTGCCAAGTAACAGCAATTCACTTTGCAAAACTCTAGTTGTGTCTTTATCTTCAAAGTCAATTTCCTACAAGCTTCTCCCCCTTGGAAGAAACAGAATTCGCCAAAGAATTAGAGAATGAAACTGGGAAAAGTTTTTAGACTATATTGAAAAGTATGCTTTTTACCCTCTAGAACCACTTAAAACTAAGCATATTCGCCATGTAACACCATTCATTTTGCAAAACACTAGCTGTGTGTTTTTCTTCAAAGTCAACTTTCTACAAGCTTTACCTATTGGAAGGAACAGAATTCGCCAAAGAGTGAGAGATTTAGACTGGGAAAACCATGTTTTGTCTATATTGAAAAGTCTGCTTTTTACCATTAGAACCATTTAAAACTAAGCCTATTTGCCTAGTAAGAGCAATTTACTTTGCAAATCAGTTGCTGTGTGTTTATCTTGAAGATCAACTTCCTACAAACTTTTCACGCTTGGAAGGAACAGAATTCGCCAAAGAATGTTCTAGTCAGACTGGGAAAGGAAACCCATATTTTCTTCATATATAAAAGTATGCTTTTTAATGTCTATAACCACTTAAATCTAAAATTTTTGGCCAAGTAACATCAATTCACCGTTCAAAACACTAGCTGTGAGTTTATCTTAAAAGTCAACTACCTACAAGCTTTTCCCACGTGGAACGAACAGGATTCGCGAAAAAATGTTCAATTCAGTCTGGGAAAGGAAACCCATGTTTTGTCCATATAGAAAAGTATGCTATTTACGGTCTAGAACCACTGAAAATTAAGCTTATTTGCCAAGTAACAGCAATTCCCTTTGCAAAACTCTAGTTGTGTCTTTATCTTCAAAGTCAATTTCCTACAAGCTTTTCCCGCTTGGAGGACACAGAATTCGCCAAAGAATGAGAGAATGAAACTGGGAAAAGTTTTTAGACTATATTGAAAAGTATGCTTTTTTCCCTCTAGAACCCCTTAAAACTAAGCATGTTCGCCATGTTACACCATTCACTTTGCAAGACACTAGCTGTGTTTTTCTTAAAGTCAACTTTCTACAAGCTTTTCCCGATTGGAAGGAACAGAATTCGAAAAAGAGTGAGAGATTTAGACTGGGAAAACCATGTTTTGTCTATATTGAAAAGTCTGCTTTTTACCATCTAGAACCATTTAAAAGTAAGCGTATTTGCCTAGTAAGTGCAATTTACTTTGCAAGTCAGTTGTTGTGTGTTTATCTTGAAGGTCAACTTCCTACAAACGTTTCTCGCTTGGAACGAACAGAATTCAACAAAGAATGTTCGAGTCAGACTGTGAAAAGAAACCCATGTTTTTTCCATATAGAAAAGTATGCTTTTTCCCGTCTAGAACACTTAAAACTAAGCTTTTTGGCCAAGTAACATCAATTCACTTTGCAAAACACTAGCTGTGCGTTTATCTTAAAAGTCAACTTCCTACAAGCTTTTCATACTTGGAACAAACAGATTCACCAAAGAATGTTCGATTCAGACTGGGAAACCCATGTTTTGTCTATATTGAAAAGTCTGCTTTTTACCCTCTAGAACCACTGAAAATAAGCTTATTGGCCAAGTAACAGCAATTCACTTTGCAAAACACTAGCTGTGTGTTTATCTTCAAAGTCAACTTCCTACAAGCTTTTCCCGCTTCAAAGGAACAGAGTTCACCAAAGAATGAGAGATTCAGACTGGGAAAACCATGTTTTGTCTATATTGAAAAGGCTGCTTTTTACCATGTAGAACCATTCAAAACTAAGCATATTTGCCTAGTAAGAGCAATTTACTTTGCAAATCAATTGCTGTGTGTTTACCTTGAAGGTCAAATTCCCACAAGCTTTTCCCACTTGGAACGAACGAACAGACTCCGCCAAAGTATGTTCGAGTCAGACTGGGAAAGGAAACCCATATTTTCTTCATATATAAAAGTATGCTTTTTAATGTCTATAACCACTTAAATCTAAAATTTTTGGCCAAGTAACATCAATTCACCGTTCAAAACACTAGCTGTGAGTTTATCTTAAAAGTCAACTACCTACAAGCTTATCCCACGTGGAACGAACAGGATTCGCGAAAAAATGTTCAATTCAGTCTGGGAAAGGAAACCCATGTTTTGTCCATATAGAAAAGTATGCTATTTACGGTCTAGAACCACTGAAAATTAAGCTTATTTGCCAGTAACAGCAATTCACTTTGCAAAACTCTAGTTTTGTCTTTATCTTCAAAGTCAATTTCCTACAAGCTTTTCCCGCTAGGAAGAAACAGAATTCGCCAAAGAATGAGAGAATGAAACTGGGAAAAGTTTTTAGACTATATTGAAAAGTATGCTTTTTACCCTCTAGAACCCCTTAAAACTAAGCATGTTCGCCATGTAACACCATTCACTTTGCAAAACAGTAGCTGTGTGTTTTTCTTCAAAGTCAACTTTCTACAAGCTTTTCCCGATTGGAAGGATCAGAATTCGCCAAAGAGTGAGAGATTTAGACTGGGAAAACCATGTTTTGTCTATATTGAAAAGTCTGCTTTTTACCATCTAGAACCATTTAAAACTAAGCGTATTTGCCTAGTAAGAGCAATTTACTTTGCAAGTCAGTTGTTGTGTGTTTATCTTGAAGGTCAACTTCCTACAAACGTTTCTCGCTTGGAACGAACAGAATTCGACAAAGAATGTTCGAGTCAGACTGGGAAAGGAAACCCATGTTTTGTCCATATAGAAAAATATGCTATTTACGATCTAGAACCACTGAAAATTAAGCTTATTTGCCAAGTAACAGCAATTCACTTTGCAAAACTCTAGTTGTGTCTTTATATTCAAAGTCAATTTCCTACAAGCTTCTCCCCCTTGGAAGAAACAGAATTCGCCAAAGAATTAGAGAATGAAACTGGGAAAAGTTTTTAGACTATATTGAAAAGTATGCTTTTTACCCTCTAGAACCACTTAAAACTAAGCATATTCGCCATGTAACACCATTCATTTTGCAAAACACTAGCTGTGTTTTTCTTAAAGTCAACTTTCTACAAGCTTTTCCCGATTGGAAGGAACAGAATTCGAAAAAGAGTGAGAGATTTAGACTGGGAAAACAATGTTTTGTCTATATTGAAAAGTCTGCTTTTTACCATCTAGAACCATTTAAAAGTAAGCGTATTTGCCTAGTAAGTGCAATTTACTTTGCAAGTCAGTTGTTGTGTGTTTATCTTGAAGGTCAACTTCCTACAAACGTTTCTCGCTTGGAACGAACAGAATTCAACAAAGAATGTTCGAGTCAGACTGGGAAAAGAAACCCATGTTTTTTCCATATAGAAAAGTATGCTTTTTCCCGTCTAGAAACACTTAAAACTAAGCTTTTTGGCCAAGTAACATCAATTCACTTTGCAAAACACTAGCTGTGCGTTTATCTTAAAAGTCAACTTCCTACAAGCTTTTCATACTTGGAACAAACAGATTCACCAAAGAATGTTCGATTCAGACTGGGAAACCCATGTTTTGTCTATATTGAAAAGTCTGCTTTTTACCCTCTAGAACCACTGAAAATAAGCTTATTGGCCAAGTAACAGCAATTCACTTTGCAAAACACTAGCTGTGTGTTTATCTTCAAAGTCAACTTCCTACAAGCTTTTCCCGCTTCAAAGGAACAGAGTTCACCAAAGAATGAGAGATTCAGACTGGGAAAACCATGTTTTGTCTATATTGAAAAGGCTGCTTTTTACCATCTAGAACCATTTAAAACTAAGCGTATTTGCCTAGTAAGAGCAATTTACTTTGCAAGTCAGTTGTTGTGTGTTTATCTTGAAGGTCAACTTCCGACAAACGTTTCTCGCTTGGAACGAACAGAATTCGACAAAGAATGTTCGAGTCAGACTGGGAAAGGAAACCCATGTTTTGTCCATATAGAAAAGTATGCTATTTAGGATCTAGAACCACTGAAAATTAAGCTTATTTGCCAAGTAACAGCAATTCTCTTTGCAAAACTCTAGTTGTGTCTTTATCTTCAAAGTCAATTTCCTACAAGCTTCTCCCGCTTGGAAGAAACAGAATTCGCCAAAGAATGAGAGAATGAAACTGGGAAAAGTTTTTAGACTATATTGAAAAGTATGCTTTTTACCCTCTAGAACCACTTAAAACTAAGCATATTCGCCATGAAACACCATTCACTTTGCAAAACACTAGCTGTGTGTTTTTCTTCAAATTCAACATTCTACAAGCTTTTCCTGCTTGGAAGAAACAGAATTCGCCAAAGAATGAGAGAATGAAACTGGGAAAAGTTTTTAGACTATATTGAAAAGTATGCTTTTTACCCTCTAGAACCACTTAAAACTAAGCATGTTCGCCATGTAACACCATTCACTTTGCAAAACACTAGCTGTGTGTTTTTCTTCAAAGTCAACTTTCTACAAGCTTTTCCCGATTGGAAGGAACAGAATTCGAAAAAGAGTGAGAGATTTAGACTGGGAAAACCATGTTTTGTCTATATTGAAAAGTCTGCTTTTTACCATCTAGAACCATTTTAAACTAAGCGTATTTGCCTAGTAAGAGCAATTTACTTTGCAAGTCAGTTGTTGTTTGTTTATCTTGAAGGTAAACTTCCTACAAACGTTTCTCGCTTGGAAAGAACAGAATTCGCCAAAGAATGTTCGAGTCAGACTGGGAAAAGAAACCCATGTTTTGTCCATATAGAAAAGTATGCTATTTACGGTCTAGAACCACTGTAAATTAAGCTTATTTGCCAAGTAACAGCAATTCACTTTGCAAAACTCTAGTTGTGTCTTTATCTTCAAAGTCAATTTCCTACAAGCTTTTCCTGCTTGGAAGAAACAGAATTCGCCAAAGAATGAGAGAATGAAACTGGGAAAAGTTTTTAGACTATATTGAAAAGTATGCTTCTTACCCTCTAGAACCCCTTAAAACTAAGCATGTTCGCCATGTAACACCATTCACTTTGCAAAACAGTAGCTGTGTGTTTTTCTTCAAAGTCAACTTTCTACAAGCTTTAACCGATTGGAAGGATCAGAATTCGCCAAAGAGTGAGAGATTTAGACTGGGAAAACCATGTTTTGTCTATATTGAAAAGTCTGCTTTTTACCATCTGGAACCATTTAAAACTAAGCGTATTTGCCTAGTAAGAGCAATTTACTTTGCAAATCAGTTGCTGTGTGTTTATCTTGAAGGTCAACTTCCTACAAACTATTCGCGCTTGGAAGGAACAGAATTCGCCAAAGAATGTTCTAGTCAAACTGGGAAAGGAAACCCATGTTTTGTCCATATAGAAGTAATGCTTTTTTCCGTCTAGAAACACTTAAAACTAAGCTTTTTGGCCAAGAAACATCAATTCATTTGCAAAACACTACCTGTGCGTTTATCTAAAAGTCAACTTCCTACAAGCTTTTCCCACTTGGAACAAACAGATTCACCAAGAATGTTCGATTCAGACTGGGAAACCCATGTTTTGTCTATATTGAAATTCTGCTTTTTACCCTCTGGAACCACTTAAAACTAAGCATGTTCGCATGTAACACCATTCACTTTGCAAAACACTAGCTGTGTGTTTTTCTTCAAAGTCAACTTTCTACAAGCTTTTCCCGATTGGAAGGTACCGAATATCCAAAAGAGTGAGAGATTTAGACTGGGAAAACCATGTTTTCTCTATATTGAAAAGTCTGCTTTTTACCATCTAGAACCATTTAAAACTAAGCGTATTTGCCTAGTAAGAGCAATTTACTTTGCAAGTCAGTTGTTGTGTGTTTATCTTGAAGGTCAACTTCCTACAAATGTTTCTTGCTTGGAACGAACAGAATTCGCCAAAGAATGTTCGAGTCAGACTGGGAAAGGAAACCCATGTTTTGTCCATATAGAAAAGTATGCTATTTAGGATCTAGAACCACTGAAATTTAAGCTTATTTGCCAAGTAACAGCAATTCTCTTTGCAAAACTCTAGTTGTGTCTTTATCTTCAAAGGCAATTTCCTACAAGCTTCTCCCGCTTGGAAGAAACAGAATTCGCCAAAGAATGAGAGAATGAAACTGGGAAAAGTTTTTAGACTATATTGAAAAGTATGCTTTTTACCCTCTAGAACCACTTAAAACTAAGCATATTCGCCATGTAACACCATTCACTTTGCAAAACACTAGCTGTGTGTTTTTCTTCAAATTCAACATTCTACAAGCTTTTCCCGCTTGGAAGAAACAGAATTCGCCAAAGAATGAGAGAATGAAACTGGGAAAAGTTTTTAGACTATATTGAAAAGTATGCTTTTTACCCTCTAGAACCACTTAAAACTAAGCATGTTCGCCATGTAACACCATTCACTTTGCAAAACACTAGCTGTGTGTTTTTCTTCAAAGTCAACTTTCTACAAGCTTTTCCCGATTGGAAGGAACAGAATTCGAAAAAGAGTGAATGATTTAGACTGGGAAAACCATGTTTTGTCTATATTGAAAAGGCTGCTTTTTACCATCTAGAACCATTTAAAACTAAGCGTATTTGCCTAGTAAGAGCAATTTACTTTGCAAATCAGTTGCTGTGTGTTTATCTGGAAGGTCAACTTCCTACAAACTTTTCACGCTTGGAAGGAACAGAATTCGCCAAAGAATGTTCTAGTCAGACTGGGAAAGGAAACCCATATTTTCTTCATATATAAAAGTATGCTTTTTAATGTCTATAACCACTTAAATCTAAAATTTTTGGCCAAGTAACATCAATTCACCGTTCAAAACACTAGCTGTGAGTTTATCTTAAAAGTCAACTACCTACAAGCTTTTCCCTCGTGGAACGAACAGGATTCGCGAAAAAATGTTCAATTCAGTCTGGGAAAGGAAACCCATGTTTTGTCCATAGAGAAAAGTATGCTATTTACGGTCTAGAACCACTGAAAATTAAGCTTATTTGCCAAGTAACAGCAATTCCCTTTGCAAAACTCTAGTTGTGTCTTTATCTTCAAAGTCAATTTCCTACAATCTTTTCCCGCTTGGAGGACACAGAATTCGCCAAAGAATGAGAGAATGAAACTGGGAAAAGTTTTTAGACTATATTGAAAAGTATGCTTTTTTCCCTCTAGAACCCCTTAAAACTAAGCATGTTCGCCATGTAACACCATTCACTTTGCAAGACACTAGCTGTGTTTTTCTTAAAGTCAACTTTCTACAAACTTTTCACGAAGGAAGGAACAGAATTCGAAAAAGAGTGAGAGATTTAGACTGGGAAAACCATGTTTTGTCTATATTGAAAAGTCTGCTTTTTACCATCTAGAACCATTTAAAAGTAAGCGTATTTGCCTAGTAAGTGCAATTTACTTTGCAAGTCAGTTGTTGTGTGTTTATCTTGAAGGTAAACTTCCTACAAACGTTTCTCGCTTGGAACGAACAGAATTCACCAAAGAATGTTCGAGTCAGACTGGGAAAAGAAACCCATGTTTTTTCCATATAGAAAAGTATGCTTTTTCCCGTCTAGAAACACTTAAAACTAAGCTTTTTGGCCAAGTAACATCAATTCACTTTGCAAAACACTAGCTGTGCGTTTATCTAAAAGTCAACTTCCTACAAGCTTTTCCCACTTGGAACAAACAGATTCACCAAGAATGTTCGATTCTGACTGGGAAACCCATGTTTTGTCTATATTGAAATTCTGCTTTTTACCCTCTGGAACCACTTAAAACTAAGCATGTTCGCATGTAACACCATTCACTTTGCAAAACACTAGCTGTGTGTTTTTCTTCAAAGTCAACTTTCTACAAGCTTTTCCCGATTGGAAGGAACAGAATTCGAAAAAGAGTGAGAGATTTAGACTGGGAAAACCATGTTTTGTCTATATTGAAAAGTCTGCTGTTTTGCCATCTAGAACCATTTAAAACTAAGCATATTTGCCTAGTAAGAGCAATTTACTTTGCAAGTCAGTTGTTGTGTGTTTATCTTGAAGGTCAACTTCCTACAAACGTTTCTCGCTTGGAACGAACAGAATTCGCCAAAGAATGTTCGAGTCAGACTGGGAAAAGAAACCAATGTTTTGTCCATATAGAAAAGTATGCTATTTACGGTCTAGAACCACTGAAAATTCAGCTTATTTGCCAAGGAACAGCAATTCACTTTGCAAAACTCTAGTTGTGTCTTTATCTTCAAAGTCAATTTCCTACCAGCTTTTCCCGCTTGGAAGACACAGAATTCGCCAAAGAATGAGAGAATGAAACTGGGAAAAGTTTTTAGACTATATTGAAAAGTATGCTTTTTACCCTCTAGAACCACTTAAAACTAAGCATGTTCGCCATGTAACACCATTCACTTTGCAAAACACTAGCTGTGTGTTTTTTTTCAAAGTCAACTTTTTACAAGCTTTTCCTGATTGGAAGGAACTGAATTCGAAAAAGAGTGAGAGATTTAGACTGGGAAAACCATGTTTTGTCTATATTGAAAAGTCTGCTTTTTACCATCTAGAACCATTTTAAACTAAGCGTATTTGCCTAGTAAGAGCAATTTACTTTGCAAATCAGTTGCTGTGTGTTTATCTTGAAGGTCAACTTCCTACAAACTATTCGCGCTTGGAAGGAACAGAATTCGCCAAAGAATGTTCTAGTCAGACTGGGAAAGGAAACCCATGTTTTGTCCATATAGAAGAGAATGCTTTTTTCCGTCTAGAAACACTTAAAACTAAGCTTTTTGGCCAAGTAACATCAATTCACTTTGCAAAACACTAGCTAGGCGTTTATCTAAAAGTCAACTTCCTACAAGCTTTTCCCACTTGGAACAAACAGATTCACCAAGAATGTTCGATTCAGACTGGGAAACCCATGTTTTGTCTATATTGAAATTCTGCTTTTTACCCTCTGGAACCACTTAAAACTAAGCATGTTCGCATGTAACACCATTCACTTTGCAAAACACTAGCTGTGTGTTTTTCTTCAAAGTCAACTTTCTACAAGCTTTTCCCGATTGGAAGGAACCGAATATCCAAAAGAGTGAGAGATTTAGACTGGGAAAACCATGTTTTGTCTATATTGAAAAGTCTGCTTTTTACCATCTAGAACCATTTAAAACTAAGCGTATTTGCCTAGTAAGAGCAATTTACTTTGCAAGTCAGTTGTTGTGTGTTTATCTTGAAGGTCAACTTCCCTACAAACGTTTCTCGCTTGGAATGAACAGAATTCGACAAGAATGTTCGAGTCAGACTGGGAAAGGAAACCCATGTTTTGTCCATATAGAAAAGTATGCTATTTAGGATCTAGAACCACTGAAAATTAAGCTTATTTGCCAAGTAACAGCAATTCTCTTTGCAAAACTCTAGTTGTGTCTTTATCTTCAAAGTCAATTTCCTACAAGCTTCTCCCGCTTGGAAGAAACAGAATTCGCCAAAGAATGAGAGAATGAAACTGGGAAAAGTTTTTAGACTATATTGAAAAGTATGCTTTTTACCCTCTAGAACCACTTAAAACTAAGCATGTTCGCCATGTAACACCATTCACTTTGCAAAACACTAGCTGTGTGTTTTTCTTCAAAGTCAACTTTCTACAAGCTTTTCCCGATTGGAAGGAACAGAATTCGAAAAAGAGTGAGAGATTTAGACTGGGAAAACCATGTTTTGTCTATATTGAAAAGTCTCCTTTTTACCATCTAGAACCATTTTAAACTAAGCGTATTTGCCTAGTAAGAGCAATTTACTTTGCAAGTCAGTTTTTGTGTGTTTATCTTGAAGGTAAACTTCCTACAAACGTTTCTCGCTTGGAACGAACAGAATTCGCCAAAGAATGTTCGAGTCAGACTGGGAAAAGAAACCCATGTTTTGTCCATATAGAAAAGTATGCTAATTACGGTCTTGAACCACTGTAAATTAAGCTTATTTGCCAAGTAACAGCAATTCACTTTGCAAAACTCTAGTTGTGTCTTTATCTTCAAAGTCAATTTCCTACAAGCTTTTCCCGCTTGGAAGAAACAGAATTCGCCAATGAATGAGAGAATGAAACTGGGAAAAGTTTTTAGACTATATTGAAAAGTATGCTTCTTACCCTCTAGAACCACTTAAAACTAAGCATGTTCGCCATGTAACACCATTCACTTTGCAAAACAGTAGCCGTGTGTTTTTCTTCAAAGTCAACTTTCTACAAGCTTTTCCCGATTGGAACGAACAGAATTCGAAAAAGAGTGAGAGATTTAGACTGGGAAAACCATGTTTTGTCTATATTGAAAAGTCTGCTGTTTTGCCATCTAGAACCATTTAAAACTAAGCATATTTGCCTAGTAAGAGCAATTTACTTTGCAAGTCAGTTGTTGTGTGTTTATCTTGAAGGTCAACTTCCTACAAACGTTTCTCGCTTGGAACGAATAGAATTCGCCAAAGAATGTTCGAGTCAGACTGGGAAAAGAAACCAATGTTTTGTCCATATAGAAAAGTATGCTATTTACGGTCTAGAACCACTGAAAATTCAGCTTATTTGCCAAGTAACAGCAATTCACTTTGCAAAACTCTAGTTGTGTCTTTATCTTCAAAGTCAATTTCCTACCAGCTTTTCCCGCTTGGAAGACACAGAATTAGCCAAAGAATGAGAGAATGAAACTGGGAAAAGTTTTTAGACTATATTGAAAAGCATGCTTTTTACCCTCTAGAACCATTTAAAACTAAGCATGTTCGCCATGTAACACCATTCACTTTGCAAAACACTAGCTGTGTGTTTTTTTTCAAAGTCAACTTTCTACAAGCTTTTCCTGATTGGAAGGAACTGAATTCGAAAAAGAGTGAGAGATTTAGACTGGGAAAACCATGTTTTGTCTATATTGAAAAGTCTGCTTTTTACCATCTAGAACCATTTTAAACTAAGTGTATTTGCCTAGTAAGAGCAATTTACTTTGCAAGTCAGTTGTTGTGTGTTTATCTTGAAGGTAAACTTCCTACAAACGTTTCTCGCTTGGAACGAACAGAATTCGCCAAAGAATGTTCGAGTCAGACTGGGAAAAGAAACCCATGTTTTGTCCATATAGAAAAGTATGCTAATTACGGTCTAGAACCACTGTAAATTAAGCTTATTTGCCAAGTAACAGCAATTCACTTTGCAAAACTCTAGTTGTGTCTTTATCTTCAAAGTCAATTTCCTACAAGCTTTTCCCGCTTGGAAGAAACAGAATTCGCCAAAGAATGAGAGAATGAAACTGGGAAAAGTTTTTAGACTATATTGAAAAGTATGCTTCTTACCCTCTAGAACCCCTTAAAACTAAGCATGTTCGCCATGTAACACCATTCACTTTGCAAAACACTAGCTGTGTGTTTTTCTTCAAAGTCAACTTTCTACAAGCTTTTCCCGATTGGAAGGATCAGAATTCGCCAAAGAGTGAGAGATTTAGACTGGGAAAACGATGTTTTGTCTATATTGAAAAGTCTGCTTTTTACCATCTAGAACCATTTAAAACTAAGCGTATTTGCCTAGTAAGAGCAATTTACTTTGCAAATCAGTTGCTGTGTGTTTATCTTGAAGGTCAACTTCCTACAAACTATTCGCGCTTGGAAGGAACAGAATTCGCCAAAGAATGTTCTAGTCAGACTGGGAAAGGAAACCCATGTTTTGTCCATATAGAAGAGAATGCTTTTTTCCGTCTAGAAACACTTAAAACTAAGCTTTTTGGCCAAGTAACATCAATTCACTTTGCAAAACACTAGCTGTGCGTTTATCTATAAGTCAACTTCCTACAAGCTTTTCCCACTTGGAACAAACAGATTCACCAAGAATGTTCGATTCAGACTGGGAAACCCATGTTTTGTCTATATTGAAATTCTGCTTTTTACCCTCTGGAACCAATTAAAACTAAGCATGTTCGCATGTAACACCATTCATTTTGCAAAACACTAGCTGTGTGTTTTTCTTCAAAGTCAACTTTCAACAAGCTTTTCCCGATTGGAAGGAACCGAATATCCAAAAGAGTGAGAGATTTAGACTGGAAAAACCATGTTTTGTCTATATTGAAAAGTCTGCTTTTTACCATCTAGAACCATTTAAAACTAAGCGTATTTGCCTAGTAAGAGCAATCTACTTTGCAAGTCAGTTGTTGTGTGTTTATCTTGAAGGTCAACTTCCTACAAACGTTTCTCGCTTGGAACGAACAGAATTCGACAAAGAATGTTCGAGTCAGACTGGGAAAGGAAACCCATGTTTTGTCCATATAGAAAAGTATGCTATTTAGGATCTAGAACCACTGAAAATTAAGCTTATTTGCCAAGTAACAGCAATTCTCTTTGCAAAACTCTAGTTGTGTCTTTATCTTCAAAGTCAATTTCCTACAAGCTTCTCCCGCTTGGAAGAAACAGAATTCGCCAAAGAATGAGAGAATGAAACTGGGAAAAGTTTTTAGACTATATTGAAAAGTATGCTTTTTACCCTCTAGAACCACTTAAAACTAACCATATTCGCCATGTAACACCATTCACTTTGCAAAACACTAGCTGTGTGTTTTTCTTCATATTCAACATTCTACAAGCTTTTCCCGCTTGGAAGAAACAGAATTCGCCAAAGAATGAGAGAATGAAACTGGGAAAAGTTTTTAGACTATATTGAAAAGTATGCTTTTTACCCTCTAGAACCACTTAAAACTAAGCATGTTCGCCATGTAACACCATTCACTTTGCAAAACACTAGCTGTGTGTTTTTCTTCAAAGTCAACTTTCTACAAGCTTTTCCCGATTGGAAGGAACAGAATTCGAAAAAGAGTGAGAGATTTAGACTGGGAAAACCTTGTTTTGTCTATATTGAAAAGTCTGCCCTTTACCATCTAGAACCATTTTAAACTAAGCGTATTTGCCTAGTAAGAGCAATTTACTTTGCAAGTCAGTTTTTGTGTGTTTATCTTGAAGGTAAACTTCCTACAAACGTTTCTCGCTTGGAACGAACAGAATTCGCCAAAGAATGTTCGAGTCAGACTGGGAAAAGAAACCCATGTTTTGTCCATATAGAAAAGTATGCTAATTACGGTCTTGAACCACTGTAAATTAAGCTTATTTGCCAAGTAACAGCAATTCACTTTGCAAAACTCTAGTTGTGTCTTTATCTTCAAAGTCAATTTCCTACAAGCTTTTCCCGCTTGGAAGAAACAGAATTCGCCAATGAATGAGAGAATGTAACTGGGAAAAGTTTTTAGACTATATTGAAAAGTATGCTTCTTACCCTCTAGAACCCCTTAAAACTAAGCATGTTCGCCATGTAACACCATTCACTTTGCAAAACAGTAGCCGTGTGTTTTTCTTCAAAGTCAACTTTCTACAAGCTTTTCCCGATTGGAAGGAACAGAATTCGAAAAAGAGTGAGAGATTTAGACTGGGAAAACCATGTTTTGTCTATATTGAAAAGTCTGCTGTTTTGCCATCTAGAACCATTTAAAACTAAGCATATTTGCCTAGTAAGAGCAATTTACTTTGCAAGTCAGTTGTTGTGTGTTTATCTTGAAGGTCAACTTCCTACAAAGGTTTCTCGCTTGGAACGAATAGAATTCGCCAAAGAATGTTCGAGTCAGACTGGGAAAAGAAACCAATGTTTTGTCCATATAGAAAAGTATGCTATTTACGGTCTAGAACCACTGAAAATTCAGCTTATTTGCCAAGTAACAGCAATTCACTTTGCAAAACTCTAGTTGTGTCTTTATCTTCAAAGTCAATTTCCTACCAGCTTTTCCCGCTTGGAAGACACAGAATTCGCCAAAGAATGAGAGAACGAAACTGGGAAAAGTTTTTAGACTATATTGAAAAGTATGCTTTTTACCCTCTAGAACCACTTAAAACTAAGCATGTTCGCCATGTAACACCATTCACTTTGCAAAACACTAGCTGTGTGTTTTTTTTTAAAGTCAACTTTCTACAAGCTTTTCCTGATTGGAAGGAACTGAATTCGAAAAAGAGTGAGAGATTTAGACTGGGAAAACCATGTTTTGTCTATATTGAAAAGTCTGCTTTTTACCATCTAGAACCATTTTAAACTAAGCGTATTTGCCTAGTAAGAGCAATTTACTTTGCAAGTCAGTTGTTGTGTGTTTATCTTGAAGGTAAACTTTCTACAAACGTTTCTCGCTTGGAACGAACAGAATTCGCCAAAGAATGTTCGAGTCAGACTGGGAAAAGAAACCCATGTTTTGTCCATATAGAAAAGTATGCTAATTACGGTCTAGAACCACTGTAAATTAAGCTTATTTGCCAAGTAACAGCAATTCACTTTGCAAAACTCTAGTTGTGTCTTTATCTTCAAAGTCAATTTCCTACAAGCTTTTCCCGCTTGGAAGAAACAGAATTCGCCAAAGAATGAGAGAATGAAACTGGGAAAAGTTTTTAGACTATATTGAAAAGTATGCTTCTTACCCTCTAGAACCCCTTAAAACTAAGCATGTTCGCCATGTAACACCATTCACTTTGCAAAACACTAGCTGTGTGTTTTTCTTCAAAGTCAACTTTCTACAAGCTTTTCCCGATTGGAAGGATCAGAATTCGCCAAAGAGTGAGAGATTTAGACTGGGAAAACCATGTTTTGTCTATATTGAAAAGTCTGCTTTTTACCATCTAGAACCATTTAAAACTAAGCGTATTTGCCTAGTAAGAGCAATTTACTTTGCAAATCAGTTGCTGTGTGTTTATCTTGAAGGTCAACTTCCTACAAACTATTCGCGCTTGGAAGGAACAGAATTCGCCAAAGAATGTTCTAGTCAGACTGGGAAAGGAAACCCATGTTTTGTCCATATAGAAGAGAATGCTTTTTTCCGTCTAGAAACACTTAAAACTAAGCTTTTTGGCCAAGTAACATCAATTCACTTTGCAAAACACTAGCTGTGCGTTTATCTAAAAGTCAACTTCCTACAAGCTTTTCCCACTTGGAACAAACAGATTCACCAAGAATGTTCGATTCAGACTGGGAAACCCATGTTTTGTCTATATTGAAATTCTGCTTTTTACCCTCTGGAACCAATTAAAACTAAGCATGTTCGCATGTAACACCATTCATTTTGCAAAACACTAGCTGTGTGTTTTTCTTCAAAGTCAACTTTCTACAAGCTTTTCCCGATTGGAAGGAACCGAATATCCAAAAGAGTGAGAGATTTAGACTGGAAAAACCATGTTTTGTCTATATTGAAAAGTCTGCTTTTTACCATCTAGAACCATTTAAAACTAAGCGTATTTGCCTAGTAAGAGCAATTTACTTTGCAAGTCAGTTGTTGTGTGTTTATCTTGAAGGTCAACTTCCTACAAACGTTTCTCGCTTGGAACGAACAGAATTCGACAAAGAATGTTCGAGTCAGACTGGGAAAGGAAACCCATGTTTTGTCCATATAGAAAAGTATGCTATTTAGGATCTAGAACCACTGAAAATTAAGCTTATTTGCCAAGTAACAGCAATTCTCTTTGCAAAACTCTAGTTGTGTCTTTATCTTCAAAGTCAATTTCCTACAAGCTTCTCCCGCTTGGAAGAAACAGAATTCGCCAAAGAATGAGAGAATGAAACTGGGAAAAGTTTTTAGACTATATTGAAAAGTATGCTTTTTACCCTCTAGAACCACTTAAAACTAACCATATTCGCCATGTAACACCATTCACTTTGCAAAACACTAGCTGTGTGTTTTTCTTCATATTCAACATTCTACAAGCTTTTCCCGCTTGGAAGAAACAGAATTCGCCAAAGAATGAGAGAATGAAACTGGGAAAAGTTTTTAGACTATATTGAAAAGTATGCTTTTTACCCTCTAGAACCACTTAAAACTAAGCATGTTCGCCATGTAACACCATTCACTTTGCAAAACACTAGCTTTGTGTTTTTCTTCAAAGTCAACTTTCTACAAGCTTTTCCCGATTGGAAGGAACAGAATTCGAAAAAGAGTGAGAGATTTAGACTGGGAAAACCATGTTTTGTCTATATTGAAAAGTCTGCTTTTTACCATCTAGAACCATTTTAAACTAAGCGTATTTGCCTAGTAAGAGCAATTTACTTTGCAAGTCAGTTGTTGTGTGTTTATCTTGAAGGTAAATTCCTACAAACGTTTCTCGCTTGGAACGAACAGAATTCGCCAAAGAATGTTCGAGTCAGACTGGGAAAAGAAACCCATGTTTTGTCCATATAGAAAAGTATGCTATTTACGGTCTAGAACCACTGTAAATTAAGCTTATTTGCCAAGTAACAGCAATTCACTTTGCAAAACTCTAGTTGTGTCTTTATCTTCAAAGTCAATTTCCTACAAGCTTTTCCCGCTTGGAAGAAACAGAATTCGCCAAAGAATGAGAGAATGTAACTGGGAAAAGTTTTTAGACTATATTGAAAAGTATGCTTCTTACCCTCTAGAACCCCTTAAAACTAAGCATGTTCGCCATGTAACACCATTCACTTTGCAAAACAGTAGCCGTGTGTTTTTCTTCAAAGTCAACTTTCTACAAGCTTTTCCCGATTGGAAGGAACAGAATTCGCCAAAGAGTGAGAGATTTAGACTGGGAAAACCATGTTTTGTCTATATTGAAAAGTCTGCTGTTTTGCCATCTAGAACCATTTAAAACTAAGCATATTTGCCTGGTAAGAGCAATTTACTTTGCAAGTCAGTTGCTGTGTGTTTATCTTGAAGGTCAACTTCCTACAAACTATTCGCGCTTGGAAGGAACAGAATTCGCCAAAGAATGTTCTAGTCAAACTGGGAAAGGAAACCCATGTTTTGTCCATATAGAAGAGAATGCTTTTTTCCGTCTAGAAACATTTAAAACTAAGCTTTTTGGCCAAGTAACATCAATTCACTTTGCAAAACACTAGCTGTGCGTTTATCTAAAAGTCAACTTCCTACAAGCTTTTCACACTTGGAACAAAGAGATTCACCAAGAATGTTCGATTTAGACTGGGAAACCCATGTTTTGTCTATATTGAAATTCTGCTTTTTACCCTCTGGAACCACTTAAAACTAAGCATGTTCGCATGTAACACCATTCACTTTGCAAAACACTAGCTGTGTGTTTTTCTTCAAAGTCAACTTTCTACAAGCTTTTCCCGATTGGAAGGAACCGAATATCCAAAAGAGTGAGAGATTTAGACTGGAAAAACCATGTTTTGTCTATATTGAAAAGTCTGCTTTTTACCATCTAGAACCATTTAAAACTAAGCGTATTTGCCTAGTAAGAGCAATTTACTTTGCAAGTCAGTTGTTGTGTGTTTATCTTGAAGGTCAACTTCCTACAAACGTTTCTCGCTTGGAACGAACAGAATTCGCCAAAGAATGTTCGAGTCAGACTGGGAAAAGAAACCCATGTTTTGTCCATATAGAAAAGTATGCTAATTACGGTCTTGAACCACTGTAAATTAAGCTTATTTGCCAAGTAACAGCAATTCACTTTGCAAAACTCTAGTTGTGTCTTTATCTTCAAAGTCAATTTCCTACAAGCTTTTCCCGCTTGGAAGAAACAGAATTCGCCAATGAATGAGAGAATGTAACTGGGAAAAGTTTTTAGACTATATTGAAAAGTATGCTTCTTACCCTCTAGAACCCCTTAAAACTAAGCATGTTCGCCATGTAACACCATTCACTTTGCAAAACAGTAGCCGTGTGTTTTTCTTCAAAGTCAACTTTCTACAAGCTTTTCCCGATTGGAAGGAACAGAATTCGAAAAAGAGTGAGAGATTTAGACTGGGAAAACCATGTTTTGTCTATATTGAAAAGTCTGCTGTTTTGCCATCTAGAACCATTTAAAACTAAGCATATTTGCCTAGTAAGAGCAATTTACTTTGCAAGTCAGTTGTTGTGTGTTTATCTTGAAGGTCAACTTCCTACAAAGGTTTCTCGCTTGGAACGAATAGCATTCGCCAAAGAATGTTCGAGTCAGACTGGGAAAAGAAACCAATGTTTTGTCCATATAGAAAAGTATGCTATTTACGGTCTAGAACCACTGAAAATTCAGCTTATTTGCCAAGTAACAGCAATTCACTTTGCAAAACTCTAGTTGTGTCTTTATCTTCAAAGTCAATTTCCTACCAGCTTTTCCCGCTTGGAAGACACAGAATTCGCCAAAGAATGAGAGAACGAAACTGGGAAAAGTTTTTAGACTATATTGAAAAGTATGCTTTTTACCCTCTAGAGCCACTTCAAACTAAGCATGTTCGCCATGTAACACCATTCACTTTGCAAAACACTAGCTGTGTGTTTTTTTTTAAAGTCAACTTTCTACAAGCTTTTCCTGATTGGAAGGAACTGAATTCGAAAAAGAGTGAGAGATTTAGACTGGGAAAACCATGTTTTGTCTATATTGAAAAGTCTGCTTTTTACCATCTAGAACCATTTTAAACTAAGCGTATTTGCCTAGTAAGAGCAATTTACTTTGCAAGTCAGTTGTTGTGTGTTTATCTTGAAGGTAAACTTTCTACAAACGTTTCTCGCTTGGAACGAACAGAATTCGCCAAAGAATGTTCGAGTCAGACTGGGAAAAGAAACCCATGTTTTGTCCATATAGAAAAGTATGCTAATTACGGTCTAGAACCACTGTAAATTAAGCTTATTTGCCAAGTAACAGCAATTCACTTTGCAAAACTCTAGTTGTGTCTTTATCTTCAAAGTCAATTTCCTACAAGCTTTTCCCGCTTGGAAGAAACAGAATTCGCCAAAGAATGAGAGAATGAAACTGGGAAAAGTTTTTAGACTATATTGAAAAGTATGCTTCTTACCCTCTAGAACCCCTTAAAACTAAGCATGTTCGCCATGTAACACCATTCACTTTGCAAAACACTAGCTGTGTGTTTTTCTTCAAAGTCAACTTTCTACAAGCTTTTCCCGATTGGAAGGATCAGAATTCGCCAAAGAGTGAGAGATTTAGACTGGGAAAACCATGTTTTGTCTATATTGAAAAGTCTGCTTTTTACCATCTAGAACCATTTAAAACTAAGCGTATTTGCCTAGTAAGAGCAATTTACTTTGCAAATCAGTTGCTGTGTGTTTATCTTGAAGGTCAACTTCCTACAAACTATTCGCGCTTGGAAGGAACAGAATTCGCCAAAGAATGTTCTAGTCAGACTGGGAAAGGAAACCCATGTTTTGTCCATATAGAAGAGAATGCTTTTTTCCGTCTAGAAACACTTAAAACTAAGCTTTTTGGCCAAGTAACATCAATTCACTTTGCAAAACACTAGCTGTGCGTTTATCTAAAAGTCAACTTCCTACAAGCTTTTCCCACTTGGAACAAACAGATTCACCAAGAATGTTCGATTCAGACTGGGAAACCCATGTTTTGTCTATATTGAAATTCTGCTTTTTACCCTCTGGAACCAATTAAAACTAAGCATGTTCGCATGTAACACCATTCATTTTGCAAAACACTAGCTGTGTGTTTTTCTTCAAAGTCAACTTTCTACAAGCTTTTCCCGATTGGAAGGAACCGAATATCCAAAAGAGTGAGAGATTTAGACTGGAAAAACCATGTTTTGTCTATATTGAAAAGTCTGCTTTTTACCATCTAGAACCATTTAAAACTAAGCGTATTTGCCTAGTAAGAGCAATTTACTTTGCAAGTCAGTTGTTGTGTGTTTATCTTGAAGGTCAACTTCCTACAAACGTTTCTCGCTTGGAACGAACAGAATTCGACAAAGAATGTTCGAGTCAGACTGGGAAAGGAAACCCATGTTTTGTCCATATAGAAAAGTATGCTATTTAGGATCTAGAACCACTGAAAATTAAGCTTATTTGCCAAGTAACAGCAATTCTCTTTGCAAAACTCTAGTTGTGTCTTTATCTTCAAAGTCAATTTCCTACAAGCTTCTCCCGCTTGGAAGAAACAGAATTCGCCAAAGAATGAGAGAATGAAACTGGGAAAAGTTTTTAGACTATATTGAAAAGTATGCTTTTTACCCTCTAGAACCACTTAAAACTAACCATATTCGCCATGTAACACCATTCACTTTGCAAAACACTAGCTGTGTGTTTTTCTTCATATTCAACATTCTACAAGCTTTTCCCGCTTGGAAGAAACAGAATTCGCCAAAGAATGAGAGAATGAAACTGGGAAAAGTTTTTAGACTATATTGAAAAGTATGCTTTTTACCCTCTAGAACCACTTAAAACTAAGCATGTTCGCCATGTAACACCATTCACTTTGCAAAACACTAGCTTTGTGTTTTTCTTCAAAGTCAACTTTCTACAAGCTTTTCCCGATTGGAAGGAACAGAATTCGAAAAAGAGTGAGAGATTTAGACTGGGAAAACCATGTTTTGTCTATATTGAAAAGTCTGCTTTTTACCATCTAGAACCATTTTAAACTAAGCGTATTTGCCTAGTAAGAGCAATTTACTTTGCAAGTCAGTTGTTGTGTGTTTATCTTGAAGGTAAATTCCTACAAACGTTTCTCGCTTGGAACGAACAGAATTCGCCAAAGAATGTTCGAGTCAGACTGGGAAAAGAAACCCATGTTTTGTCCATATAGAAAAGTATGCTATTTACGGTCTAGAACCACTGTAAATTAAGCTTATTTGCCAAGTAACAGCAATTCACTTTGCAAAACTCTAGTTGTGTCTTTATCTTCAAAGTCAATTTCCTACAAGCTTTTCCCGCTTGGAAGAAACAGAATTCGCCAAAGAATGAGAGAATGTAACTGGGAAAAGTTTTTAGACTATATTGAAAAGTATGCTTCTTACCCTCTAGAACCCCTTAAAACTAAGCATGTTCGCCATGTAACACCATTCACTTTGCAAAACAGTAGCCGTGTGTTTTTCTTCAAAGTCAACTTTCTACAAGCTTTTCCCGATTGGAAGGAACAGAATTCGCCAAAGAGTGAGAGATTTAGACTGGGAAAACCATGTTTTGTCTATATTGAAAAGTCTGCTGTTTTGCCATCTAGAACCATTTAAAACTAAGCATATTTGCCTGGTAAGAGCAATTTACTTTGCAAGTCAGTTGCTGTGTGTTTATCTTGAAGGTCAACTTCCTACAAACTATTCGCGCTTGGAAGGAACAGAATTCGCCAAAGAATGTTCTAGTCAAACTGGGAAAGGAAACCCATGTTTTGTCCATATAGAAGAGAATGCTTTTTTCCGTCTAGAAACATTTAAAACTAAGCTTTTTGGCCAAGTAACATCAATTCACTTTGCAAAACACTAGCTGTGCGTTTATCTAAAAGTCAACTTCCTACAAGCTTTTCACACTTGGAACAAAGAGATTCACCAAGAATGTTCGATTTAGACTGGGAAACCCATGTTTTGTCTATATTGAAATTCTGCTTTTTACCCTCTGGAACCACTTAAAACTAAGCATGTTCGCATGTAACACCATTCACTTTGCAAAACACTAGCTGTGTGTTTTTCTTCAAAGTCAACTTTCTACAAGCTTTTCCCGATTGGAAGGAACCGAATATCCAAAAGAGTGAGAGATTTAGACTGGAAAAACCATGTTTTGTCTATATTGAAAAGTCTGCTTTTTACCATCTAGAACCATTTAAAACTAAGCGTATTTGCCTAGTAAGAGCAATTTACTTTGCAAGTCAGTTGTTGTGTGTTTATCTTGAAGGTCAACTTCCTACAAACGTTTCTCGCTTGGAACGAACAGAATTCGACAAAGAATGTTCGAGTCAGACTGGGAAAGGAAACCCATGTTTTGTCCATATAGAAAAGTATGCTATTTAGGATCTAGAACCACTGAAAATTAAGCTTATTTGCCAAGTAACAGCAATTCTCTTTGCAAAACTCTAGTTGTGTCTTTATCTTCAAAGTCAATTTCCTACAAGCTTCTCCCGCTTGGAAGAAACAGAATTCGCCAAAGAATGAGAGAATGAAACTGGGAAAAGTTTTTAGACTATATTGAAAAGTATGCTTTTTACCCTCTAGAACCACTTAAACTAAGCATATTCGCCATGTAACACCATTCACTTTGCAAAACACTAGCTGTGTGTTTTTCTTCATATTCAACATTCTACAAGCTTTTCCCGCTTGGAAGAAACAGAATTCGCCAAAGAATGAGAGAATGAAACTGGGAAAAGTTTTTAGACTATATTGAAAAGTATGCTTTTTACCCTCTAGAACCACTTAAAACTAAGCATGTTCGCCATGTAACACCATTCACTTTGCAAAACACTAGCTTTGTGTTTTTCTTCAAAGTCAATTTTCTACAAGCTTTTCCCGATTGGAAGGAACAGAATTCGAAAAAGAGTGAGAGATTTAGACTGGGAAAACCATGTTTTGTCTATATTGAAAAGTCTGCTTTTTACCATCTAGAACCATTTTAAACTAAGCGTATTTGCCTAGTAAGAGCAATTTACTTTGCAAGTCAGTTGTTGTGTGTTTATCTTGAAGGTAAATTCCTACAAACGTTTCTCGCTTGGAACGAACAGAATTCGCCAAAGAATGTTCGAGTCAGACTGGGAAAAGAAACCCATGTTTTGTCCATATAGAAAAGTATGCTATTTACGGTCTAGAACCACTGTAAATTAAGCTTATTTGCCAAGTAACAGCAATTCACTTTGCAAAACTCTAGTTGTGTCTTTATCTTCAAAGTCAATTTCCTACAAGCTTTTCCCGCTTGGAAGAAACAGAATTCGCCAAAGAATGAGAGAATGTAACTGGGAAAAGTTTTTAGACTATATTGAAAAGTATGCTTCTTACCCTCTAGAACCCCTTAAAACTAAGCATGTTCTCCATGTAACACCATTCACTTTGCAAAACAGTAGCTGTGTGTTTTTCTTCAAAGTCAACTTTCTACAAGCTTTTTCCGATTGGAAGGAACAGAATTCGCCAAAGAGTGAGAGATTTAGACTGGGAAAACCATGTTTTGTCTATATTGAAAAGTCTGCTTTTTACCATCTAGAACCATTTAAAACTAAGCGTATTTGCCTAGTAAGAGCAATTTACTTTGCAAATCAGTTGCTGTGTGTTTATCTTGAAGGTCAACTTCCTACAAACGTTTCTCGCTTGGAAGGAACAGAATTCGCCAAAGAATGTTCTAGTCAAACTGGGAAAGGAAACCCATGTTTTGTCCATATAGAAGAGAATGCTTTTTTCCGTCTAGAAACACTTAAAACTAAGCTTTTTGGCCAAGTAACATCAATTCACTTTGCAAAACACTAGCTGTGCGTTTATCTAAAAGTCAACTTCCTACAAGCTTTTCACACTTGGAACAAACAGATTCACCAAGAATGTTCGATTCAGACTGGGAAACCCATGTTTTGTCTATATTGAAATTCTGCTTTTTACCCTCTGGAACCACTTAAAACTAAGCATGTTCGCATGTAACACCATTCACTTTGCAAAACACTAGCTGTGTGTTTTTCTTCAAAGTCAACTTTCTACAAGCTTTTCCTGATTGGAAGGAACCGAATATCCAAAAGAGTGAGAGATTTAGACTGGGAAAACCATGTTTTGTCTATATTGAAAAGTCTGCTTTTTACCATCTAGAACCATTTAAAACTAAGCGTATTTGCCTAGTAAGAGCAATTTACTTTGCAAGTCAGTTGTTGTGTGTTTATCTTGAAGGTCAACTTCCTACAAACGGTTCTCGCTTGGAACGAACAGAATTCGACAAAGAATGTTCGAGTCAGACTGGGAAAGGAAACCCATGTTTTGTCCATATAGAAAAGTATGCTATTTAGGATCTAGAACCACTGAAAATTAAGCTTATTTGCCAAGTAACAGCAATTCTCTTTGCAAAACTCTAGTTGTGTCTTTATCTTCAAAGTCAATTTCCTACAAGCTTCTCCCGCTTGGAAGAAACAGAATTCTCCAAAGAATGAGAGAATGAAACTGGGAAAAGTTTTTAGACTATATATTAAAAGTATGCTTTTTACCCTCTAGAACCACTTAAAACTAAGCATATTCGCCATGTAACACCATTCACTTTGCAAAACACTAGCTGTGTGTTTTTCTTCAAATTTAACATTCTACAAGCTTTTCCCGCTTGGAAGAAACAGAATTTGCCAAAGAATGAGAGAATGAAACTGGGAAAAGTTTTTAGACTATATTGAAAAGTATGCTTTTTACCCTCTAGAACCACTTAAAACTAAGCATGTTCGCCATGTAACACCATTCACTTTGCAAAACACTAGCTGTGTGTTTTTCTTCAAAGTCAACTTTCTACAAGGTTTTCCCGATTTGAAGGAACAGAATTCGAAAAAGAGTGAGAGATTTAGACTGGGAAAACCATGTTTTGTCTATATTGAAAAGTCTGCTGTTTTGCCATCTAGAACCATTTAAAACTAAGCATATTTGCCTAGTAAGAGCAATTTACTTTGCAAATCAGTTGTTGTGTGTTTATCTTGAAGGTCAACTTCCTACAAACGTTTCTCGCTTGGAACGAACAGAATTCGCCAAAGAATGTTCGAGTCAGACTGGGAAAAGAAACCCATGTTTTGTCCATATAGAAAAGTATGCTATTTACGGTCTAGAACCACTGAAAATTCAGCTTATTTGCCAAGTAACAGCAATTCACTTTGCAAAACTCTAGTTGTGTCTTTATCTTCAAAGTCAATTTCCTACCAGCTTTTCCCGCTTGGAAGAAACAGAATTCGCCAAAGAATGAGAGAATGAAACTGGGAAAAGTTTTTAGACTATATTGAAAAGTATGCTTTTTACCCTCTAGAACCACTTAAAACTAAGCATGTTCGCCATGTAACACCATTCACTTTGCAAAACACTAGCTGTGTGTTTTTCTTCAAAGTCAACTTTCTACAAGCTTTTCCCGATTGGAAGGAACAGAATTCGAAAAAGAGTGAGAGATTTAGACTGGGAAAACCATGTTTTGTCTATATTGAAAAGTCTGCTTTTTCCATCTAGAACCATTTTAAACTAAGCGTATTTGCCTAGTAAGAGCAATTTACTTTGCAAGTCAGTTTTTGTGTGTTTATCTTGAAGGTAAACTTCCTACAAACGTTTCTCGCTTGGAACGAACAGAATTCGACAAAGAATGTTCGATCAGACTGGGAAAAGAAACCCATGTTTTGTCCATATAGAAAAGTATGCTAATTACGGTCTAGAACCACTGTAAATTAAGCTTATTTGCCAAGTAACAGCAATTCACTTTGCAAAACTCTAGTTGTGTCTTCATCTTCAAAGTCAATTTCCTACAAGCTTCTCCCGCTTTAAAGAAACAGAATTCGCCAAAGAATGAGAGAATGAAACTGGGAAAAGTTTTTAGACTATATTGAAAAGTATGCTTTTTACCCTCTAGAACCACTTAAAACTAAGCATATTCGCCATGTAACACCATTCACTTTGCAAAACACTAGCTGTGTGTTTTTCTTCAAATTCAACATTCTACAAGCTTTTCCCGCTTGGAAGAAACAGAATTCGCCAAAGAATGAGAGAATGAAACTGGGAAAAGTTTTTAGACTATATTGAAAAGTATGCTTTTTACCCTCTAGAACCACTTAAAACTAAGCATGTTCGCCATGTAACACCATTCACTTTGCAAAACACTAGCTGTGTGTTTTTCTTCAAAGTCAACTTTCTACAAGCTTTTCCCGATTGGAAGGAACAGAATTCGAAAAAGAGTGAGAGATTTAGACTGGGAAAACCATGTTTTGTCTATATTGAAAAGTCTGCCTTTTACCATCTAGAACCATTTAAAACTAAGCGTATTTGCCTAGTAAGAGCAATTTACTTTGCAAATCAATTGCTGTGTGTTTATCTTGAAGGTCAACTTCCTACAAACTATTCGCCCTTGGAAGGAACAGAATTCGCCAAAAAAAGTTCTAGTCAGACTGGGAAAGGAAACCCATGTTTTGTCCATATAGAAGAGAATGCTTTTTTCCGTCTAGAAACACTTAAAACTAAGCTTTTTGGCCAAGTAACATCAATTCACTTTGCAAAACACTAGCTGTGCGTTTATCTTAAAAGTCAACTTCCTACAAGCTTTTCATACTTGGAACAAACAGATTCACCAAAGAATGTTCGATTCAGACTGGGAAACCCATGTTTTGTCTATATTGAAAAGTCTGCTTTTTACCCTCTAGAACCACTGAAAATAAGATTATTGGCCAAGTAACAGCAATTCAGTTTGCAAAACACTAGCTGTGTGTTTATCTTCAAAGTCAACTTCCTACAAGCTTTTCCCGCTTCAAAGGAACAGAGTTCACCAAAGAATGAGAGATTCAGACTGGGAAAACCATGTTTTGTCTATATTGAAAAGGCTGCTTTTTACCATGTAGAACCATTCAAAACTAAGCGTATTTGCCTACTAAGAGCAATTTACTTTGCAAATCAATTGCTGTGTGTTTACCTTGAAGGTCAAATTCCCACAAGCTTTTCCCACTTGGAACGAACGAACAGACTCCGCCAAAGTATGTTCGAGTCAGACTGGGAAAGGAAACCCATATTTTCTTCATATATAAAAGTATGCTTTTTAATGTCTATAACCACTTAAATCTAAAATTTTTGGCCAAGTAACATCAATTCACTGTTCAAAACACTAGCTGTGAGTTTATCTTAAAAGTCAACTACCTACAAGCTTTTCCCACGTGGAACGAACAGGATTCGCGAAAAAATGTTCAATTCCGTCTGGGAAAGGAAACCCATGTTTTGTCCATATAGAAAAATATGGTATTTACGGTCTAGAACCACTGAAAATTAAGCTTATTTGCCAAGTAACAGCAATTCACTTTGCAAAACTCTAGTTGTGTCTTTATCTTCAAAGTCAATTTCCTACAAGCTTTTCCCGCTTGCAAGACACAGAATTCGCCAAAGAATGAGAGAATGAAACTGGGAAAAGTTTTTAGACTATTTTGAAAAGTATGCTTTTTACCCTCAAGAACCACTTAAAACTAAGCATGTTCGCCATGTAACACCATTCACTTTGCAAAACACTAGCTGTGTGTCTTTCTTCAAAGTCAACTTTCTACAAGCTTTTCCTGATTGGAAGGAACAGAATTCGAAAAAGAGTGAGAGATTTAGACTGGGAAAACCATGTTTTGTCTATATTGAAAAGTCTGCTTTTTACCATCTAGAACCATTTTAAACTAAGCGTATTTGCCTAGTAAGAGCAATTTACTTTGCAAGTCAGTTGTTGTGTGTTTATCTTGAAGGTCAACTTCCTACAAACGTTTCTTGCTTGGAACGAACAGAATTCGCCAAAGAATGTTCGAGTCAGACTGGGAAAAGAAACCCATGTTTTGTCCATATAGAAAAGTATGCTAATTACGGTCTAGAACCACTGTAAATTAAGCTTATTTGCCAAATAACAGCAATTCACTTTACAAAACTCTAGTTGTGTCTTTATCTTCAAAGTCAAATTCCTACAAGCTTTTCCCGCTTGGAAGAAACAGAATTCGCCAAAGAATGAGAGAATGAAACTGGGAAAAGTTTTTAGACTATATTGAAAAGTATGCTTCTTACCCTCTAGAACCCCTTAAAACTAAGCATGTTCGCCATGTAACACCATTCACTTTGCAAAACACTAGCTGTGTGTTTTTCTTCAAAGTCAACTTTCTACAAGCTTTTCCCGATTGGAAGGATCAGAATTCGCCAAAGAGTGAGAGACTTAGACTGGGAAAACCATGTTTTGTCTATATTGAAAAGTCTGCTTTTTACCATCTAGAACCATTTAAAACTAAGCGTATTTGCCTAGTAAGAGCAATTTACTTTGCAAATCAGTTGCTGTGTGTTTATCTTGAAGGTCAACTTCCTACAAACTTTTCGCGCTTGGAAGGAACAGAATTCGCCAAAGAATGTTCTAGTCAGACTGGGAAAGGAAACCCATGTTTTGTCCATATAGAAAAGTATGCTATTTAGGATCTAGAACCACTGAAAATTAAGCTTATTTGCCAAGTAACAGCAATTCTCTTTGCAAAACTCTAGTTGTGTCTTTATCGTCAAAGTCAATTTCCTACAAGCTTCTCCCGCTTGGAAGAAACAGAATTCGCCAAAGAATGAGAGAATGAAACTGGGAAAAGTTTTTAGACTATATTGAAAAGTATGCTTTTAACCCTCTAGAACCACTTAAAACTAAGCATATTCGCCATGTAACACCATTCACTTTGCAAAACACTAGCTGTGTGTTTTTCTTCATATTCAACATTCTACAAGCTTTTCCCGCTTGGAAGAAACAGAATTCGCCAAAGAATGAGAGAATGTAACTGGGAAAAGTTTTTAGACTATATTGAAAAGTATGCTTCTTACCCTCTAGAACCCCTTAAAACTAAGCATGTTCTCCATGTAACACCATTCACTTTGCAAAACAGTAGCTGTGTGTTTTTCTTCATATTCAACATTCTACAAGCTTTTCCCGCTTGGAAGAAACAGAATTCGCCAAAGAATGAGAGAATGTAACTGGGAAAAGTTTTTAGACTATATTGAAAAGTATGCTTCTTACCCTCTAGAACCCCTTAAAACTAAGCATGTTCTCCATGTAACACCATTCACTTTGCAAAACAGTAGCTGTGTGTTTTTCTTCAAAGTCAACTTTCTACAAGCTTTTTCCGATTGGAAGGAACAGAATTCGCCAAAGAGTGAGAGATTTAGTCTGGGAAAACCATGTTTTGTCTATATTGAAAAGTCTGCTTTTTACCATCTAGAACCATTTAAAACTAAGCGTATTTGCCTAGTAAGAGCAATTTACTTTGCAAATCAGTTGCTGTGTGTTTATCTTGAAGGTCAACTTCCTACAAACTATTCGCGCTTGGAAGGAACAGAATTCGCCAAAGAATGTTCTAGTCAAACTGGGAAAGGAAACCCATGTTTTGTCCATATAGAAGAGAATGCTTTTTTCCGTCTATAAACACTTAAAACTAAGCTTTTTGGCCAAGTAACATCAATTCACTTTGCAAAACACTAGCTGTGCGTTTATCTAAAAGTCAACTTCCTACAAGCTTTTCACACTTGGAACAAACAGATTCACCAAGAATGTTCGATTCAGACTGGGAAACCCATGTTTTGTCTATATTGAAATTCTGCTTTTTACCCTCTGGAACCACTTAAAACTAAGCATGTTCGCATGTAACACCATTCACTTTGCAAAACACTAGCTGTGTGTTTTTTTTTAAAGTCAACTTTCTACAAGCTTTTCCTGATTGGAAGGAACTGAATTCGAAAAAGAGTGAGAGATTTAGACTGGGAAAACCATGTTTTGTCTATATTGAAAAGTCTGCTTTTTACCATCTAGAACCATTTTAAACTAAGCGTATTTGCCTAGTAAGAGCAATTTACTTTGCAAGTCAGTTGTTGTGTGTTTATCTTGAAGGTAAACTTCCTACAAACGTTTCTCGCTTGGAACGAACAGAATTCGCCAAAGAATGTTCGAGTCAGACTGGGAAAAGAAACCCATGTTTTGTCCATATAGAAAAGTATGCTAATTACGGTCTAGAACCACTGTAAATTAAGCTTATTTGCCAAGTAACAGCAATTCACTTTGCAAAACTCTAGTTGTGTCTTTATCTTCAAAGTCAATTTCCTACAAGCTTTTCCCGCTTGGAAGAAACAGAATTCGCCAAAGAATGAGAGAATGAAACTGGGAAAAGTTTTTAGACTATATTGAAAAGTATGCTTCTTACCCTCTAGAACCCCTTAAAACTAAGCATGTTCGCCATGTAACACCATTCACTTTGCAAAACACTAGCTGTGTGTTTTTCTTCAAAGTCAACTTTCTACAAGCTTTTCCCGATTGGAAGGATCAGAATTCGCCAAAGAGTGAGAGATTTAGACTGGGAAAACCATGTTTTGTCTATATTGAAAAGTCTGCTTTTTACCATCTAGAACCATTTAAAACTAAGCGTATTTGCCTAGTAAGAGCAATTTACTTTGCAAATCAGTTGCTGTGTGTTTATCTTGAAGGTCAACTTCCTACAAACTATTCGCGCTTGGAAGGAACAGAATTCGCCAAAGAATGTTCTAGTCAGACTGGGAAAGGAAACCCATGTTTTGTCCATATAGAAGAGAATGCTTTTTTCCGTCTAGAAACACTTAAAACTAAGCTTTTTGGCCAAGTAACATCAATTCACTTTGCAAAACACTACCTGTGCGTTTATCTAAAAGTCAACTTCCTACATGCTTTTCCCACTTTGAACAAACAGATTCACCAAGAATGTTCGATTCAGACTGGGAAACCCATGTTTTGTCTATATTGAAATTCTGCTTTTTACCCTCTGGAACCACTTAAAACTAAGCATGTTCGCATGTAACACCATTCACTTTGCAAAACACTAGCTGTGTGTTTTTCTTCAAAGTCAACTTTCTACAAGCTTTTCCCGATTGGAAGGAACCGAATATCCAAAAGAGTGAGAGATTTAGACTGGGAAAACCATGTTTTGTCTATATTGAAAAGTCTGCTTTTTACCATCTAGAACCTTTAAAACTAAGCGTATTTGCCTAGTAAGAGCAATTTTCTTTGCAAGTCAGTTGTTGTGTGTTTATCTTGAAGGTCAACTTCCTACAAACGTTTCTCGCTTGGAACGAACAGAATTCGACAAAGAATGTTCGAGTCAGACTGGGAAAGGAAACCCATGTTTTGTCCATATAGAAAAGTATGCTATTTAGGATCTAGAACCACTGAAAATTAAGCTTATTTGCCAAGTAACAGCAATTCTCTTTGCAAAACTCTAGTTGTGTCTTTATCTTCAAAGTCAATTTCCTACAAGCTTCTCCCGCTTGGAAGAAACAGAATTCGCCAAAGAATGAGAGAATGAAACTGGGAAAAGTTTTTAGACTATATTGAAAAGTATGCTTTTTACCCTCTAGAACCACTTAAAACTAACCATATTCGCATTGTAACACCATTCACTTTGCAAAACACTAGCTGTGTGTTTTTCTTCATATTCAACATTCTACAAGCTTTTCCCGCTTGGAAGAAACAGAATTCGCCAAAGAATGAGAGAATGAAACTGGGAAAAGTTTTTAGACTATATTGAAAAGTATGCTTTTTACCCTCTAGAACCACTTAAAACTAAGCATGTTCGCCATGTAACACCATTCACTTTGCAAAACTCTAGCTTTGTGTTTTTCTTCAAAGTCAACTTTCTACAAGCTTTTCCCGATTGGAAGGAACAGAATTCGAAAAAGAGTGAGAGATTTAGACTGGGAAAACCATGTTTTGTCTATATTGAAAAGTCTGCTTTTTACCATCTAGAACCAGGTTAAACTAAGCGTATTTGCCTAGTAAGAGCAATTTACTTTGCAAGTCAGTTGTTGTGTGTTTATCTTGAAGGTAAATTCCTACAAACGTTTCTCGCTTGGAACGAACAGAATTCGCCAAAGAATGTTCGAGTCAGACTGGGAAAAGAAACCCATGTTTTGTCCATATAGAAAAGTATGCTATTTACGGTCTAGAACCACTGTAAATTAAGCTTATTTGCCAAGTAACAGCAATTCACTTTGCAAAACTCTAGTTGTGTCTTTATCTTCAAAGTCAATTTCCTACAAGCTTTTCCCGCTTGGAAGAAACAGAATTCGCCAAAGAATGAGAGAATGTAACTGGGAAAAGTTTTTAGACTATATTGAAAAGTATGCTTCTTACCCTCTAGAACCCCTTAAAACTAAGCATGTTCTCCATGTAACACCATTCACTTTGCAAAACAGTAGCTGTGTGTTTTTCTTCAAAGTCAACTTTCTACAAGCTTTTTCCGATTGGAAGGAACAGAATTCGCCAAAGAGTGAGAGATTTAGTCTGGGAAAACCATGTTTTGTCTATATTGAAAAGTCTGCTTTTTACCATCTAGAACCATTTAAAACTAAGCGTATTTGCCTAGTAGAGCAATTTACTTTGCAAATCAGTTGCTGTGTGTTTATCTTGAAGGTCAACTTCCTACAAACTATTCGCGCTTGGAAGGAACAGAATTCGCCAAAGAATGTTCTAGTCAAACTGGGAAAGGAAACCCATGTTTTGTCCATATAGAAGAGAATGCTTTTTTCCGTCTATAAACACTTAAAACTAAGCTTTTTGGCCAAGTAACATCAATTCACTTTGCAAAACACTAGCTGTGCGTTTATCTAAAAGTCAACTTCCTACAAGCTTTTCCCACTTGGAACAAACAGATTCACCAAGAATGTTCGATTCAGACTGGGAAACCCATGTTTTGTCTATATTGAAATTCTGCTTTTTACCCTCTGGAACCACTTAAAACTAAGCATGTTCGCATGTAACACCATTCACTTTGCAAAACACTAGCTGTGTGTTTTTCTTCAAAGTCAACTTTCTACAAGCTTTTCCCGATTGGAAGGAACCGAATATCCAAAAGAGTGAGAGATTTAGACTGGGAAAACCATGCTTTGTCTATATTGAAAAGTCTGCTTTTTACCATCTAGAACCATTTAAAACTAAGCGTATTTGCCTAGTAAGAGCAATTTACTTTGAAGTCAGTTGTTGTGTGTTTATCTTGAAGGTCAACTTCCTACAAACGTTTCTAGCTTGGAACGAACAGAATTCGACAAAGAATGTTCGAGTCAGACTGGGAAAGGAAACCCATGTTTTGTCCATATAGAAAAGTATGCTAATTAGGATCTAGAACCACTGAAAATTAAGCTTATTTGCCAAGTAACAGCAATTCTCTTTGCAAAACTCTAGTTGTGTCTTTATCTTCAAAATCAATTTCCTACAAGCTTCTCCCGCTTGGAAGAAACAGAATTCTCCAAAGAATGAGAGAATGAAACTGGGAAAAGTTTTTAGACTATATATTAAAAGTATGCTTTTTACCCTCTAGAACCACTTAAAACTAAGCATATTCGCCATGTAACACCATTCACTTTGCAAAACACTAGCTGTGTGTTTTTCTTCAAATTTAACATTCTACAAGCTTTTCCCGCTTGGAAGAAACAGAATTTGCCAAAGAATGAGAGAATGAAACTGGGAAAAGTTTTTAGACTATATTGAAAAGTATGCTTTTTACCCTCTAGAACCACTTAAAACTAAGCATGTTCGCCATGTAACACCATTCACTTTGCAAAACACTAGCTGTGTGTTTTTCTTCAAAGTCAACTTTCTACAAGGTTTTCCCGATTTGAAGGAACAGAATTCGAAAAAGAGTGAGAGATTTAGACTGGGAAAACCATGTTTTGTCTATATTGAAAAGTCTGCTGTTTTGCCATCTAGAACCATTTAAAACTAAGCATATTTGCCTAGTAAGAGCAATTTACTTTGCAAATCAGTTGTTGTGTGTTTATCTTGAAGGTCAACTTCCTACAAACGTTTCTCGCTTGGAACGAACAGAATTCGCCAAAGAATGTTCGAGTCAGACTGGGAAAAGAAACCCATGTTTTGTCCATATAGAAAAGTATGCTATTTACGGTCTAGAACCACTGAAAATTCAGCTTATTTGCCAAGTAACAGCAATTCACTTTGCAAAACTCTAGTTGTGTCTTTATCTTCAAAGTCAATTTCCTACCAGCTTTTCCCGCTTGGAAGAAACAGAATTCGCCAAAGAATGAGAGAATGAAACTGGGAAAAGTTTTTAGACTATATTGAAAAGTATGCTTTTTACCCTCTAGAACCACTTAAAACTAAGCATGTTCTCCATGTAACACCATTCACTTTGCAAAACAGTAGCTGTGTGTTTTTCTTCAAAGTCAACTTTCTACAAGCTTTTTCCGATTGGAAGGAACAGAATTCGAAAAAGAGTGAGAGATTTAGACTGGGAAAACCATGTTTTGTCTATATTGAAAAGTCTGCTTTTTCCATCTAGAACCATTTTAAACTAAGCGTATTTGCCTAGTAAGAGCAATTTACTTTGCAAGTCAGTTTTTGTGTGTTTATCTTGAAGGTAAACTTCCTACAAACGTTTCTCGCTTGGAACGAACAGAATTCGACAAAGAATGTTCGATCAGACTGGGAAAAGAAACCCATGTTTTGTCCATATAGAAAAGTATGCTAATTACGGTCTAGAACCACTGTAAATTAAGCTTATTTGCCAAGTAACAGCAATTCACTTTGCAAAACTCTAGTTGTGTCTTCATCTTCAAAGTCAATTTCCTACAAGCTTTTCCCGCCTGGAAGAAACAGAATTCGCCAAAGAATGAGAGAATGAAACTGGGAAAAGTTTTTAGACTATATTGAAAAGTATGCTTCTTACCCTCTAGAACCCCTTAAAACTAAGCATGTTCGCCATGTAACACCATTCACTTTGCAAAACACTAGCTGTGTGTTTTTTTTCAAAGTCAACTTTCTACAAGCTTTTCCTGATTGGAAGGAACTGAATTCGAAAAAGAGTGAGAGATTTAGACTGGGAAAACCATGTTTTGTCTATATTGAAAAGTCTGCTTTTTACCATCTAGAACCATTTAAAACTAAGCGTATTTGCCTAGTAAGAGCAATTTACTTTGCAAATCAGTTGCTGTGTGTTTATCTTGAAGTTCAACTTCCTACAAACTATTCGCGCTTGGAAGGAACAGAATTCGCCAAAGAATGTTCTAGTCAAACTGGGAAAGGAAACCCATGTTTTGTCCATATAGAAGAGAATGCTTTTTTCCGTCTAGAAACACTTTAAACTAAGCTTTTTGGCCAAGTAACATCAATTCACTTTGGAAACACTAGCTGTGTGTTTATCTAAAAGTCAACTTCCTACAAGCTTTTCCCACTTGGAACAAACAGATTCACCAAGAATGTTCGATTCAGACTGGGAAACCCATGTTTTGTCTATATTGAAATTCTGCTTTTTACCCTCTGGAACCACTTAAAACTAAGCATGTTCGCATGTAACACCATTCACTTTGCAAAACACTAGCTGTGTGTTTTTCTTCAAAGTCAACTTTCTACAAGCTTTTCCCGATTGGAAGGAACCGAATATCCAAAAGAGTGAGAGATTTAGACTGGGAAAACCATGTTTTGTCTATATTGAAAAGTCTGCTTTTTACCATCTAGAACCATTTTAAACTAAGCGTATTTGCCTAGTAAGAGCAATTTACTTTGCAAGTCAGTTTTTGTGTGTTTATCTTGAAGGTAAACTTCCTACAAACGTTTCTCGCTTGGAACGAACAGAATTCGCCAAAGAATGTTCGAGTCAGACTGGGAAAAGAAACCCATGTTTTGTCCATATAGAAAAGTATGCTAATTACGGTCTAGAACCACTGTAAATTAAGCTTATTTGCCAAATAACAGCAATTCACTTTGCAAAACTCTAGTTGTGTCTTTATCTTCAAAGTCAATTTCCTACAAGCTTTTCCCGCTTGGAAGAAACAGAATTCGCCAAAGAATGAGAGAATGAAACTGGGAAAAGTTTTTAGACTATATTGAAAAGTATGCTTCTTACCCTCTAGAACCCCTTAAAACTAAGCATGTTCGCCATGTAACACCATTCACTTTGCAAAACAGTAGCCGTGTGTTTTTCTTCAAAGTCAACTTTCTACAAGCTTTTCCCGATTGGAAGGAACAGAATTCGAAAAAGAGTGAGAGATTTAGACTGGGAAAACCATGTTTTGTCTATATTGAAAAGTCTGCTGTTTTGCCATCTAGAACCATTTAAAACTAAGCATATTTGCCTAGTAAGAGCAATTTAATTTGCAAGTCAGTTGTTGTGTGTTTATCTTGAAGGTCAACTTCCTACAAACGTTTCTCGCTTGGAACGAATAGAATTCGCCAAAGAATGTTCGAGTCAGACTGGGAAAAGAAACCAATGTTTTGTCCATATAGAAAAGTATGCTATTTACGGTCTAGAACCACTGAAAATTCAGCTTATTTGCCAAGTAACAGCAATTCACTTTGCAAAACTCTAGTTGTGTCTTTATCTTCAAAGTCAATTTCCTACCAGCTTTTCCCGCTTGGAAGACACAGAATTCGCCAAAGAATGAGAGAATGAAACTGGGAAAAGTTTTTAGACTATATTGAAAAGTATGCTTTTTACCCTCTAGAACCACTTAAAACTAAGCATGTTCGCCATGTAACACCATTCACTTTGCAAAACACTAGCTGTGTGTTTTTTTTCAAAGTCAACTTTCTACAAGCTTTTCCTGATTGGAAGGAACTGAATTCGAAAAAGAGTGAGAGATTTAGACTGGGAAAACCATGTTTTGTCTATATTGAAAAGTCTGCTTTTTACCATCTAGAACCATTTAAAACTAAGCGTATTTGCCTAGTAAGAGCAATTTACTTTGCAAATCAGTTGCTGTGTGTTTATCTTGAAGGTCAACTTCCTACAAACTATTCGCGCTTGGAAGGAACAGAATTCGCCAAAGAATGTTCTAGTCAAACTGGGAAAGGAAACCCATGTTTTGTCCATATAGAAGAGAATGCTTTTTTCCGTCTAGAAACACTTAAAACTAAGCTTTTTGGCCAACTAACATCAATTCACTTTGCAAAACACTAGCTGTGTGTTTATCTAAAAGTCAACTTCCTACAAGCTTTTCCCACTTGGAACAAACAGATTCACCAAGAATGTTCGATTCAGACTGGGAAACCCATGTTTTGTCTATATTGAAATTCTGCTTTTTACCCTCTGGAACCACTTAAAACTAAGCATGTTCGCATGTAACACCATTCACTTTGCAAAACACTAGCTGTGTGTTTTTCTTCAAAGTCAACTTTCTACAAGCTTTTCCCGATTGGAAGGAACAGAATATCCAAAAGAGTGAGAGATTTAGACTGGGAAAACCATGTTTTGTCTATATTGAAAAGTCTGCTTTTTACCATCTAGAACCATTTAAAACTAAGCGTATTTGCCTAGTAAGAGCAATTTACTTTGCAAGTCAGTTGTTGTGTGTTTATCTTGAAGGTCAACTTCCTACAAAAGTTTCTCGCTTGGAACGAACAGAATTCGACAAAGAATGTTCGAGTCAGACTGGGAAAGGAAACCCATGTTTTGTCCATATAGAAAAGTATGCTATTTAGGATCTAGAACCACTGAAAATTAAGCTTATTTGCCAAGTAACAGCAATTCTCTTTGCAAAACTCTAGTTGTGTCTTTATCTTCAAAGTCAATTTCCTACAAGCTTCTCCCGCTTGGAAGAAACAGAATTCGCCAAAGAATGAGAGAATGAAACTGGGAAAAGTTTTTAGACTATATTGAAAAGTATGCTTTTTACCCTCTAGAACCACTTAAAACTAAGCATATTCGCCATGTAACACCATTCACTTTGCAAAACACTAGCTGTGTGTTTTTCTTCAAATTCAACATTCTACAAGCTTTTCCCGCTTGGAAGAAACAGAATTCGCCAAAGAATGAGAGAATGAAACTGGGAAAAGTTTTTAGACTATATTGAAAAGTATGCTTTTTACCCTCTAGAACCACTTAAAACTAAGCATGTTCGCCATGTAACACCATTCACTTTGCAAAACACTAGCTTTGTGTTTTTCTTCAAAGTCAACTTTCTACAAGCTTTTCCCGATTGGAAGGAACAGAATTCGAAAAAGAGTGAGAGATTTAGACTGGGAAAACCATGTTTTGTCTATATTGAAAAGTCTGCTTTTTACCATCTAGAACCATTTTAAACTAAGCGTATTTGCCTAGTAAGAGCAATTTACTTTGCAAGTCAGTTGTTGTGTGTTTATCTTGAAGGTAAACTTCCTACAAACGTTTCTCGCTTGGAACGAACAGAATTCGCCAAAGAATGTTCGAGTCAGACTGGGAAAAGAAACCAATGTTTTGTCCATATAGAAAAGTATGCTATTTACGGTCTAGAACCACTGTAAATTAAGCTTATTTGCCAAGTAACAGCAATTCACTTTGCAAAACTCTAGTTGTGTCTTTATCTTCAAAGTCAATTTCCTACAAGCTTTTCCCGCTTGGAAGAAACAGAATTCGCCAAAGAATGAGAGAATGAAACTGGGAAAAGTTTTTAGACTATATTGAAAAGTATGCTTCTTACCCTCTAGAACCCCTTAAAACTAAGCATGTTCGCCATGTAACACCATTCACTTTGCAAAACAGTAGCTGTGTGTTTTTCTTCAAAGTCAACTTTCTACAAGCTTTTTCCGATTGAAAGGAACAGAATTCGCCAAAGAGTGAGAGATTTAGACTGGGAAAACCATGTTTTGTCTATATTGAAAAGTCTGCTGTTTTACCATCTAGAACCATTTAAAACTAAGCGTATTTGCCTAGTAAGAGCAATTTACTTTGCAAATCAGTTGCTGTGTGTTTATCTTGAAGGTCAACTTCCTACAAACTATTCGCGCTTGGAAGGAACAGAATTCGCCAAAGAATGTTCTAGTCAAACTGGGAAAGGAAACCCATGTTTTGTCCATATAGAAGAGAATGCTTTTTTCCGTCTAGAAACACTTAAAACTAAGCTTTTTGGCCAAGTAACATCAATTCACTTTGCAAAACACTAGCTGTGCGTTTATCTAAAAGTCAACTTCCTACAAGCTTTTCCCACTTGGAACAAACAGATTCACCAAGAATGTTCGATTCAGACTGGGAAACCCATGTTTTGTCTATATTGAAATTCTGCTTTTTACCCTCTGGAACCACTTAAAACTAAGCATGTTCGCATGTAACACCATTCACTTTGCAAAACACTAGCTGTGTGTTTTTCTTCAAAGTCAACTTTGTACAAGCTTTTCCCGATTGGAAGGAACCGAATATCCAAAAGAGTGAGAGATTTAGAATGGGAAAACCATGTTTTGTCTATATTGAAAAGTCTGCTTTTTACCATCTAGAACCATTTAAAACTAAGCGTATTTGCCTAGTAAGAGCAATTTACTTTGCAAGTCAGTTGTTGTGTGTTTATCTTGAAGGTCAACTTCCTACAAACGTTTCTCGCTTGGAACGAACAGAATTCGACAAAGAATGTTCGAGTCAGACTGGGAAAGGAAACCCATGTTTTGTCCATATAGAAAAGTATGCTATTTAGGATCTAGAACCATTGAAACTTAAGCTTATTTGCCAAGTAACAGCAATTCTCTTTGCAAAACTCTAGTTGTGTCTTTATCTTCAAAGTCAATTTCCTACAAGCTTCTCCCGCTTGGAAGAAACAGAATTCGCCAAAGAATGAGAGAATGAAACTGGGAAAAGTTTTTAGACTATATTGAAAAGTATGCTTTTTACCCTCTAGAACCACTTAAAACTAAGCATATTCGCCATGTAACACCATTCACTTTGCAAAACACTAGCTGTGTGTTTTTCTTCAAATTCAACATTCTACAAGCTTTTCCCGCTTGGAAGAAACAGAATTCGCCAAAGAATGAGAGAATGAAACTGGGAAAAGTTTTTAGACTATATTGAAAAGTATGCTTTTTACCCTCTAGAACCACTTAAAATTAAGCATGTTCGCCATGTAACACCATTCACTTTGCAAAACACTAGCTGTGTGTTTTTCTTCAAAGTCAACTTTCTACAAGGTTTTCCCGATTGGAAGGAACAGAATTCGAAAAAGAGTGAGAGATTTAGACTGGGAAAACCATGTTTTGTCTATATTGAAAAGTCTGCTGTTTTGCCATCTAGAACCATTTAAAACTAAGCATATTTGCCTAGTAAGAGCAATTTACTTTGCAAGTCAGTTGTTGTGTGTTTATCTTGAAGGTCAACTTCCTACAAACGTTTCTCGCTTGGAACGAACAGAAGTCGCCAAAGAATGTTCGAGTCAGACTGGGAAAAGAAACCCATGTTTTGTCCATATAGAAAAGTATGCTATTTACGGTCTAGAACCACTGAAATTTCAGCTTATTTGCCAAGTAACAGCAATTCACTTTGCAAAACTCTAGTTGTGTCTTTATCTTCAAAGTCAATTTCCTACCAGCTTTTCCCGCTTGGAAGAAACAGAATTCGCCAAAGAATGAGAGAATGAAACTGGGAAAAGTTTTTAGACTGTATTGAAAAGTATGCTTTTTACCCTCTAGAACCACTTAAAACTAAGCATGTTCGCCATGTAACACCATTCACTTTGCAAAACACTAGCTGTGTGTTTTTCTTCAAAGTCAACTTTCTACAAGCTTTTCCTGATTGGGAGGAACAGAATTCGAAAAAGAGTGAGAGATTTAGACTGGGAAAACCATGTTTTGTCTATATTGAAAAGTCTGCTTTTTACCATCTAGAACCATTTTAAACTAAGCGTATTTGCCTAGTAAGAGCAATTTACTTTGCAAGTCAGTTGTTGTGTGTTTATCTTGAAGGTAAACTTCCTACAAACGTTTCTCGCTTGGAACGAACAGAATTCGCCAAAGAATGTTCGAGTCAGACTGGGAAAAGAAACCCATGTTTTGTCCATATAGGAAAGTATGCTATTTACGGTCTAGAACCACTGTAAATTAAGCTTATTTGCCAAGTAACAGCAATTCACTTTGCAAAACTCTAGTTGTGTCTTTATCTTCAAAGTCAATTTCCTACAAGCTTCTCCCGCTTGGAAGAAACAGAATTCGCCAAAGAATGAGAGAATGAAACTGGGAAAAGTTTTTAGACTATATTGAAAAGTATGCTTCTTACCCTCTAGAACCCCTTAAAACTAAGCATGTTCGCCATGTAACACCATTCACTTTGCAAAACAGTAGCTGTGTGTTTTTCTTCAAAGTCAACTTTCTACAAGCTTTTCCCGATTGGAAGGATCAGAATTCGCCAAAGAGTGAGAGATTTAGATTGGGAAAACCATGTTTTGTCTATATTGAAAAGTCTGCTTTTTACCATCTAGAACCATTTAAAACTAAGCGTATTTGCCTAGTAAGAGCAATTTACTTTGCAAATCAGTTGCTGTGTGTTTATCTTGAAGGTCAACTTCCTACAAACTATTCGCGCTTGGAAGGAACAGAATTCGCCAAAGAATGTTCTAGTCAAACTGGGAAAGGAAACCCATGTTTTGTCCATATAGAAGAGAATGCTTTTTTCCGTCTAGAAACACTTAAAACTAAGCTTTTTGGCCAAGTAACATCAATTCACTTTGCAAAACACTAGCTGTGCGTTTATCTAAAAGTCAACTTCCTACAAGCTTTTCCCACTTGGAACAAACAGATTCACCAAGAATGTTCGATTCAGACTGGGAAACCCATGTTTTGTCTATATTGAAATTCTGCTTTTTACCCTCTGGAACCACTTAAAACTAAGCATGTTCGCATGTAACACCATTCACTTTGCAAAACACTAGCTGTGTGTTTTTCTTCAAAGTCAACTTTCTACAAGCTTTTCCCGATTGGAAGGAACAGAATTCGAAAAAGAGTGAGAGATTTAGACTGGGAAAACCATGTTTTGTCTATATTGAAAAGTCTGCTTTTTACCATCTAGAACCATTTAAAACTAAGCGTATTTGCCTAGTAAGAGCAATTTACTTTGCAAGTCAGTTGTTGTGTGTTTATCTTGAAGGTCAACTTCCTACAAACGTTTCTCGCTTGGAACGAACAGAATTCGACAAAGAATGTTCGAGTCAGACTGGGAAAGGAAACCCATGTTTTGTCCATATAGAAAAGTATGCTATTTAGGATCTAGAACCATTGAAACTTAAGCTTATTTGCCAAGTAACAGCAATTCTCTTTGCAAAACTCTAGTTGTGTCTTTATCTTCAAAGTCAATTTCCTACAAGCTTCTCCCGCTTGGAAGAAACAGAATTCGCCAAAGAATGAGAGAATGAAACTGGGAAAAGTTTTTAGACTATATTGAAAAGTATGCTTTTTACCCTCTAGAACCACTTAAAACTAAGCATATTCGCCTAGTAACACCATTCACTTTGCAAAACACTAGCTGTGTGTTTTTCTTCAAATTCAACATTCTACAAGCTTTTCCCGCTTGGAAGAAACAGAATTCGCCAAAGAATGAGAGAATGAAACTGGGAAAAGTTTTTAGACTATATTGAAAAGTATGCTTTTTACCCTCTAGAACCACTTAAAACTAAGCATGTTCGCCATGTAACACCATTCACTTTGCAAAACACTAGCTGTGTGTTTTTCTTCAAAGTCAACTTTCTACAAGCTTTTCCCGATTGGAAGGAACAGAATTCGAAAAAGAGTGAGAGATTTAGACTGGGAAAACCATGTTTTGTCTATATTGAAAAGTCTGCTGTTTTGCCATCTAGAACCATTTAAAACTAAGCATATTTGCCTAGTAAGAGCAATTTACTTTGCAAGTCAGTTGTTGTGTGTTTATCTTGAAGGTCAACTTCCTACAAACGTTTCTCGCTTGGAACGAATAGAATTCGCCAAAGAATGTTCGAGTCAGACTGGGAAAAGAAACCAATGTTTTGTCCATATAGAAAAGTATGCTATTTACGTCTAGAACTACTGAAAATTCAGCTTATTTGCCAAGTAACAGCAATTCACTTTGCAAAACTCTAGTTGTGTCTTTATCTTCAAAGTCAATTTCCTACCAGCTTTTCCCGCTTGGAAGACACAGAATTCGCCAAAGAATGAGAGAATGAAACTGGGAAAAGTTTTTAGACTATATTGAAAAGTATGCTTTTTACCCTCTAGAACCACTTAAAACTAAGCATGTTCGCCATGTAACACCATTCACTTTGCAAAACACTAGCTGTGTGTTTTTTTTCAAAGTCAACTTTCTACAAGCTTTTCCTGATTGGAAGGAACTGAATTCGAAAAAGAGTGAGAGATTTAGACTGGGAAAACCATGTTTTGTCTATATTGAAAAGTCTGCTTTTTACCATCTAGAACCATTTAAAACTAAGCGTATTTGCCTAGTAAGAGCAATTTACTTTGCAAATCAGTTGCTGTGTGTTTATCTTGAAGTTCAACTTCCTACAAACTATTCGCGCTTGGAAGGAACAGAATTCGCCAAAGAATGTTCTAGTCAAACTGGGAAAGGAAACCCATGTTTTTTCCATATAGAAGAGAATGCTTTTTTCCGTCTAGAAACACTTAAAACTAAGCTTTTTGGCCAAGTAACATCAATTCACTTTGCAAAACACTAGCTGTGTGTTTATCTAAAAGTCAACTTCCTACAAGCTTTTCCCACTTGGAACAAACAGATTCACCAAGAATGTTCGATTCAGACTGGGAAACCCATGTTTTGTCTATATTGAAATTCTGCTTTTTACCCTCTGGAACCACTTAAAACTAAGCATGTTCGCATGTAACACCATTCACTTTGCAAAACACTAGCTGTGTGTTTTTCTTCAAAGTCAACTTTGTACAAGCTTTTCCCGATTGGAAGGAACCGAATATCCAAAAGAGTGAGAGATTTAGACTGGGAAAACCATGTTTTGTCTATATTGAAAAGTCTGCTTTTTACCATCTAGAACCATTTAAAACTAAGCGTATTTGCCTAGTAAGAGCAATTTACTTTGCAAGTCAGTTGTTGTGTGTTTATCTTGAAGGTCAACTTCCTACAAACGTTTCTCGCTTGGAACGAACAGAATTCGACAAAGAATGTTCGAGTCAGACTGGGAAAGGAAACCCATGTTTTGTCCATATAGAAAAGTATGCTATTTAGGATCTAGAACCACTGAAAATTAAGCTTATTTGCCAAGTAACAGCAATTCTCTTTGCAAAACTCTAGTTGTGTCTTTATCTTCAAAGTCAATTTCCTACAAGCTTCTCCCGCTTGGAAGAAACAGAATTCGCCAAAGAATGAGAGAATGAAACTGGGAAAAGTTTTTAGACTATATTGAAAAGTATGCTTTTTACCCTCTAGAACCACTTAAAACTAAGCATATTCGCCATGTAACACCATTCACTTTGCAAAACACTAGCTGTGTGTTTTTCTTCAAATTCAACATTCTACAAGCTTTTCCCGCTTGGAAGAAACAGAATTCGCCAAAGAATGAGAGAATGAAACTGGGAAAAGTTTTTAGACTATATTGAAAAGTATGCTTTTTACCCTCTAGAACCACTTAAAATTAAGCATGTTCGCCATGTAACACCATTCACTTTGCAAAACACTAGCTGTGTGTTTTTCTTCAAAGTCAACTTTCTACAAGCTTTTCCCGATTGGAAGGATCAGAATTCGCCAAAGAGTGAGAGATTTAGACTGGGAAAACCATGTTTTGTCTATATTGAAAAGTCTGCTTTTTACCATCTAGAACCATTTAAAACTAAGCGTATTTGCCTAGTAAGAGCAATTTACTTTGCAAATCAGTTGCTGTGTGTTTATCTTGAAGGTCAACTTCCTACAAACTATTCGCGCTTGGAAGGAACAGAATTCGCCAAAGAATGTTCTAGTCAGACTGGGAAAGGAAACCCATGTTTTGTCCATATAGAAGAGAATGCTTTTTTCCGTCTAGAAACACTTAAAACTAAGCTTTTTGGCCAAGTAACATCAATTCACTTTGCAAAACACTACCTGTGCGTTTATCTAAAAGTCAACTTCCTACAAGCTTTTCCCACTTGGAACAAACAGATTCACCAAGAATGTTCGATTCAGACTGGGAAACCCGTGTTTTGTCTATATTGAAATTCTGCTTTTTACCCTCTGGAACCACTTAAAACTAAGCATGTTCGCATGTAACACCATTCACTTTGCAAAACACTAGCTGTGTGTTTTTCTTCAAAGTCAACTTTCTACAAGCTTTTCCCGATTGGAAGGAACCGAATATCCAAAAGAATGAGAGATTTAGACTGGGAAAACCATGTTTTGTCTATATTGAAAAGTCTGCTTTTTACCATCTAGAACCATTTAAAACTAAGCGTATTTGCCTAGTAAGAGCAATTTACTTTGCAAGTCAGTTGTTGTGTGTTTATCTTGAAGGTCAACTTCCTACAAACGTTTCTCGCTTGGAACGAACAGAATTCGACAAAGAATGTTCGAGTCAGACTGGGTAAGGAAACCCATGTTTTGTCCATATAGAAAAGTATGCTATTTAGGATCTAGAACCACTGAAAATTAAGCTTATTTGCCAAGTAACAGCAATACTCTTTGCAAAACTCTAGTTGTGTCTTTATCTTCAAAGTCAATTTCCTACAAGCTTCTCCCGCTTGGAAGAAACAGAATTCGCCAAAGAATGAGAGAATGAAACTGGGAAAAGTTTTTAGACTATATTGAAAAGTATGCTTTTTACCCTCTAGAACCACTTAAAACTAAGCATATTCGCCATGTAACACCATTCACTTTGCAAAACACTAGCTGTGTGTTTTTCTTCAAATTCAACATTCTACAAGCTTTTCCCGCTTGGAAGAAACAGAATTCGCCAAAGAATGAGAGAATGAAACTGGGAAAAGTTTTTAGACTATATTGAAAAGTATGCTTTTTACCCTCTAGAACCTCTTAAAACTAAGCATGTTCGCCATGTAACACCATTCACTTTGCAAAACACTAGCTGTGTGTTTTTCTTCAAAGTCAACTTTCTACAAGCTTTTCCCGATTGGAAGGAACAGAATTCGAAAAAGAGTGAGAGATTTAGACTGGGAAAACCATGTTTTGTCTATATTGAAAAGTCTGCTTTTTACCATCTAGAACCATTTTAAACTAAGCGTATTTGCCTAGTAAGAGCAATTTACTTTGCAAGTCAGTTTTTGTGTGTTTATCTTGAAGGTAAACTTCCTACAAACGTTTCTCGCTTGGAACGAACAGAATTCGCCAAAGAATGTTCGAGTCAGACTGGGAAAAGAAACCCATGTTTTGTCAATATAGAAAAGTATGCTAATTACGGTCTAGAACCACTGTAAATTAAGCTTATTTGCCAAGTAACAGCAATTCACTTTGCAAAACTCTAGTTGTGTCTTTATCTTCAAAGTCAATTTCCTACAAGCTTTTCCCGCTTGGAAGAAACAGAATTCGCCAAAGAATGAGAGAATGAAACTGGGAAAAGTTTTTAGACTATATTGAAAAGTATGCTTCTTACCCTCTAGAACCCCTTAAAACTAAGCATGTTCGCCATGTAACACCATTCACTTTGCAAAACAGTAGCCGTGTGTTTTTCTTCAAAGTCAACTTTCTACAAGCTTTTCCCGATTGGAAGGAACAGAATTCGAAAAAGAGTGAGAGATTTAGACTGGGAAAACCATGTTTTGTCTATATTGAAAAGTCTGCTGTTTTGCCATCTAGAACCATTTAAAACTAAGCATATTTGCCTAGTAAGAGCAATTTACTTTGCAAGTCAGTTGTTGTGTGTTTATCTTGAAGGTCAACTTCCTACAAACGTTTCTCGCTTGGAACGAATAGAATTCGCCAAAGAATGTTCGAGTCAGACTGGGAAAAGAAACCAATGTTTTGTCCATATAGAAAAGTATGCTATTTACGGTCTAGAACTACTGAAAATTCAGCTTATTTGCCAAGTAACAGCAATTCACTTTGCAAAACTCTAGTTGTGTCTTTATCTTCAAAGTCAATTTCCTACAAGCTTTTCCCGCTTGGAAGACACAGAATTCGCCAAAGAATGAGAGAATGAAACTGGGAAAAGTTTTTAGACTATATTGAAAAGTATGCTTCTTACCCTCTAGAACCCCTTAAAACTAAGCATGTTCGCCATGTAACACCATTCACTTTGCAAAACAGTAGCCGTGTGTTTTTCTTCAAAGTCAACTTTCTACAAGCTTTTCCCGATTGGAAGGAACAGAATTCGAAAAAGAGTGAGAGATTTAGACTGGGAAAACCATGTTTTGTCTATATTGAAAAGTCTGCTGTTTTGCCATCTAGAACCATTTAAAACTAAGCATATTTGCCTAGTAAGAGCAATTTAATTTGCAAGTCAGTTGTTGTGTGTTTATCTTGAAGGTCAACTTCCTACAAACGTTTCTCGCTTGGAACGAATAGAATTCGCCAAAGAATGTTCGAGTCAGACTGGGAAAAGAAACCAATGTTTTGTCCATATAGAAAAGTATGCTATTTACGGTCTAGAACCACTGAAAATTCAGCTTATTTGCCAAGTAACAGCAATTCACTTTGCAAAACTCTAGTTGTGTCTTTATCTTCAAAGTCAATTTCCTACCAGCTTTTCCCGCTTGGTAGACACAGAATTCGCCAAAGAATGAGAGAATGAAACTGGGAAAAGTTTTTAGACTATATTGAAAAGTATGCTTTTTACCCTCTAGAACCACTTAAAACTAAGCATGTTCGCCATGTAACACCATTCACTTTGCAAAACACTAGCTGTGTGTTTTTTTTCAAAGTCAACTTTCTACAAGCTTTTCCTGATTGGAAGGAACTGAATTCGAAAAAGAGTGAGAGATTTAGACTGGGAAAACCATGTTTTGTCTATATTGAAAATTCTGCTTTTTACCATCTAGAACCATTTAAAACTAAGCGTATTTGCCTAGTAAGAGCAATTTACTTTGCAAATCAGTTGCTGTGTGTTTATCTTGAAGGTCAACTTCCTACAAACTATTCGCGCTTGGAAGGAACAGAATTCGCCAAAGAATGTTCTAGTCAAACTGGGAAAGGAAACCCATGTTTTGTCCATATAGAAGAGAATGCTTTTTTCCGTCTAGAAACACTTAAAACTAAGCTTTTTGGCCAACTAACATCAATTCACTTTGCAAAACACTAGCTGTGTGTTTATCTAAAAGTCAACTTCCTACAAGCTTTTCCCACTTGGAACAAACAGATTCACCAAGAATGTTCGATTCAGACTGGGAAACCCATGTTTTGTCTATATTGAAATTCTGCTTTTTACCCTCTGGAACCACTTAAAACTAAGCATGTTCGCATGTAACACCATTCACTTTGCAAAACACTAGCTGTGTGTTTTTCTTCAAAGTCAACTTTCTACAAGCTTTTCCCGATTGGAAGGAACAGAATATCCAAAAGAGTGAGAGATTTAGACTGGGAAAACCATGTTTTGTCTATATTGAAAAGTCTGCTTTTTACCATCTAGAACCATTTAAAACTAAGCGTATTTGCCTAGTAAGAGCAATTTACTTTGCAAGTCAGTTGTTGTGTGTTTATCTTGAAGGTCAACTTCCTACAAAAGTTTCTCGCTTGGAACGAACAGAATTCGACAAAGAATGTTCGAGTCAGACTGGGAAAGGAAACCCATGTTTTGTCCATATAGAAAAGTATGCTATTTAGGATCTAGAACCACTGAAAATTAAGCTTATTTGCCAAGTAACAGCAATTCTCTTTGCAAAACTCTAGTTGTGTCTTTATCTTCAAAGTCAATTTCCTACAAGCTTCTCCCGCTTGGAAGAAACAGAATTCGCCAAAAATGAGAGAATGAAACTGGGAAAAGTTTTTAGACTATATTGAAAAGTATGCTTTTTACCCTCTAGAACCACTTAAAACTAAGCATATTCGCCATGTAACACCATTCACTTTGCAAAACACTAGCTGTGTGTTTTTCTTCAAATTCAACATTCTACAAGCTTTTCCCGCTTGGAAGAAACAGAATTCGCCAAAGAATGAGAGAATGAAACTGGGAAAAGTTTTTAGACTATATTGAAAAGTATGCTTTTTACCCTCTAGAACCACTTAAAACTAAGCATGTTCGCCATGTAACACCATTCACTTTGCAAAACACTAGCTTTGTGTTTTTCTTCAAAGTCAACTTTCTACAAGCTTTTCCCGATTGGAAGGAACAGAATTCGAAAAAGAGTGAGAGATTTAGACTGGGAAAACCATGTTTTGTCTATATTGAAAAGTCTGCTTTTTACCATCTAGAACCATTTTAAACTAAGCGTATTTGCCTAGTAAGAGCAATTTACTTTGCAAGTCAGTTGTTGTGTGTTTATCTTGAAGGTAAACTTCCTACAAACGTTTCTCGCTTGGAACGAACAGAATTCGCCAAAGAATGTTCGAGTCAGACTGGGAAAAGAAACCAATGTTTTGTCCATATAGAAAAGTATGCTATTTACGGTCTAGAACCACTGTAAATTAAGCTTATTTGCCAAGTAACAGCAATTCACTTTGCAAAACTCTAGTTGTGTCTTTATCTTCAAAGTCAATTTCCTACAAGCTTTTCCCGCTTGGAAGAAACAGAATTCGCCAAAGAATGAGAGAATGAAACTGGGAAAAGTTTTTAGACTATATTGAAAAGTATGCTTCTTACCCTCTAGAACCCCTTAAAACTAAGCATGTTCGCCATGTAACACCATTCACTTTGCAAAACAGTAGCTGTGTGTTTTTCTTCAAAGTCAACTTTCTACAAGCTTTTTCCGATTGAAAGGAACAGAATTCGCCAAAGAGTGAGAGATTTAGACTGGGAAAACCATGTTTTGTCTATATTGAAAAGTCTGCTGTTTTACCATCTAGAACCATTTAAAACTAAGCGTATTTGCCTAGTAAGAGCAATTTACTTTGCAAATCAGTTGCTGTGTGTTTATCTTGAAGGTCAACTTCCTACAAACTATTCGCGCTTGGAAGGAACAGAATTCGCCAAAGAATGTTCTAGTCAAACTGGGAAAGGAAACCCATGTTTTGTCCATATAGAAGAGAATGCTTTTTTCCGTCTAGAAACACTTAAAACTAAGCTTTTTGGCCAAGTAACATCAATTCACTTTGCAAAACACTAGCTGTGCGTTTATCTAAAAGTCAACTTCCTACAAGCTTTTCCCACTTGGAACAAACAGATTCACCAAGAATGTTCGATTCAGACTGGGAAACCCATGTTTTGTCTATATTGAAATTCTGCTTTTTACCCTCTGGAACCACTTAAAACTAAGCATGTTCGCATGTAACACCATTCACTTTGCAAAACACTAGCTGTGTGTTTTTCTTCAAAGTCAACTTTGTACAAGCTTTTCCCGATTGGAAGGAACCGAATATCCAAAAGAGTGAGAGATTTAGAATGGGAAAACCATGTTTTGTCTATATTGAAAAGTCTGCTTTTTACCATCTAGAACCATTTAAAACTAAGCGTATTTGCCTAGTAAGAGCAATTTACTTTGCAAGTCAGTTGTTGTGTGTTTATCTTGAAGGTCAACTTCCTACAAACGTTTCTCGCTTGGAACGAACAGAATTCGACAAAGAATGTTCGAGTCAGACTGGGAAAGGAAACCCATGTTTTGTCCATATAGAAAAGTATGCTATTTAGGATCTAGAACCATTGAAACTTAAGCTTATTTGCCAAGTAACAGCAATTCTCTTTGCAAAACTCTAGTTGTGTCTTTATCTTCAAAGTCAATTTCCTACAAGCTTCTCCCGCTTGGAAGAAACAGAATTCGCCAAAGAATGAGAGAATGAAACTGGGAAAAGTTTTTAGACTATATTGAAAAGTATGCTTTTTACCCTCTAGAACCACTTAAAACTAAGCATATTCGCCATGTAACACCATTCACTTTGCAAAACACTAGCTGTGTGTTTTTCTTCATATTCAACATTCTACAAGCTTTTCCCGCTTGGAAGAAACAGAATTCGCCAAAGAATGAGAGAATGAAACTGGGAAAAGTTTTTAGACTATATTGAAAAGTATGCTTTTTACCCTCTAGAACCACTTAAAATTAAGCATGTTCGCCATGTAACACCATTCACTTTGCAAAACACTAGCTGTGTGTTTTTCTTCAAAGTCAACTTTCTACAAGGTTTTCCCGATTGGAAGGAACAGAATTCGAAAAAGAGTGAGAGATTTAGACTGGGAAAACCATGTTTTGTCTATATTGAAAAGTCTGCTGTTTTGCCATCTAGAACCATTTAAAACTAAGCATATTTGCCTAGTAAGAGCAATTTACTTTGCAAGTCAGTTGTTGTGTGTTTATCTTGAAGGTCAACTTCCTACAAACGTTTCTCGCTTGGAACGAACAGAATTCGCCAAAGAATGTTCGAGTCAGACTGGGAAAAGAAACCCATGTTTTGTCCATATAGAAAAGTATGCTATTTACGGTCTAGAACCACTGAAATTTCAGCTTATTTGCCAAGTAACAGCAATTCACTTTGCAAAACTCTAGTTGTGTCTTTATCTTCAAAGTCAATTTCCTACCAGCTTTTCCCGCTTGGAAGAAACAGAATTCGCCAAAGAATGAGAGAATGAAACTGGGAAAAGTTTTTAGACTATATTGAAAAGTATGCTTTTTACCCTCTAGAACCACTTAAAACTAAGCATGTTCGCCATGTAACACCATTCACTTTGCAAAACACTAGCTGTGTGTTTTTCTTCAAAGTCAACTTTCTACAAGCTTTTCCTGATTGGGAGGAACAGAATTCGAAAAAGAGTGAGAGATTTAGACTGGGAAAACCATGTTTTGTCTATATTGAAAAGTCTGCTTTTTACCATCTAGAACCATTTTAAACTAAGCGTATTTGCCTAGTAAGAGCAATTTACTTTGCAAGTCAGTTGTTGTGTGTTTATCTTGAAGGTAAACTTCCTACAAACGTTTCTCGCTTGGAACGAACAGAATTCGCCAAAGAATGTTCGAGTCAGACTGGGAAAAGAAACCCATGTTTTGTCCATATAGGAAAGTATGCTATTTACGGTCTAGAACCACTGTAAATTAAGCTTATTTGCCAAGTAACAGCAATTCACTTTGCAAAACTCTAGTTGTGTCTTTATCTTCAAAGTCAATTTCCTACAAGCTTCTCCCGCTTGGAAGAAACAGAATTCGCCAAAGAATGAGAGAATGAAACTGGGAAAAGTTTTTAGACTATATTGAAAAGTATGCTTCTTACCCTCTAGAACCCCTTAAAACTAAGCATGTTCGCCATGTAACACCATTCACTTTGCAAAACAGTAGCTGTGTGTTTTTCTTCAAAGTCAACTTTCTACAAGCTTTTCCCGATTGGAAGGATCAGAATTCGCCAAAGAGTGAGAGATTTAGATTGGGAAAACCATGTTTTGTCTATATTGAAAAGTCTGCTTTTTACCATCTAGAACCATTTAAAACTAAGCGTATTTGCCTAGTAAGAGCAATTTACTTTGCAAATCAGTTGCTGTGTGTTTATCTTGAAGGTCAACTTCCTACAAACTATTCGCGCTTGGAAGGAACAGAATTCGCCAAAGAATGTTCTAGTCAAACTGGGAAAGGAAACCCATGTTTTGTCCATATAGAAGAGAATGCTTTTTTCCGTCTAGAAACACTTAAAACTAAGCTTTTTGGCCAAGTAACATCAATTCACTTTGCAAAACACTAGCTGTGCGTTTATCTAAAAGTCAACTTCCTACAAGCTTTTCCCACTTGGAACAAACAGATTCACCAAGAATGTTCGATTCAGACTGGGAAACCCATGTTTTGTCTATATTGAAATTCTGCTTTTTACCCTCTGGAACCACTTAAAACTAAGCATGTTCGCATGTAACACCATTCACTTTGCAAAACACTAGCTGTGTGTTTTTCTTCAAAGTCAACTTTCTACAAGCTTTTCCCGATTGGAAGGAACAGAATTCGAAAAAGAGTGAGAGATTTAGACTGGGAAAACCATGTTTTGTCTATATTGAAAAGTCTGCTTTTTACCATCTAGAACCATTTAAAATTAAGCGTATTTGCCTAGTAAGAGCAATTTACTTTGCAAGTCAGTTGTTGTGTGTTTATCTTGAAGGTCAACTTCCTACAAACGTTTCTCGCTTGGAACGAACAGAATTCGACAAAGAATGTTCGAGTCAGACTGGGAAAGGAAACCCATGTTTTGTCCATATAGAAAAGTATGCTATTTAGGATCTAGAACCATTGAAACTTAAGCTTATTTGCCAAGTAACAGCAATTCTCTTTGCAAAACTCTAGTTGTGTCTTTATCTTCAAAGTCAATTTCCTACAAGCTTCTCCCGCTTGGAAGAAACAGAATTCGCCAAAGAATGAGAGAATGAAACTGGGAAAAGTTTTTAGACTATATTGAAAAGTATGCTTTTTACCCTCTAGAACCACTTAAAACTAAGCATATTCGCCATGTAACACCATTCACTTTGCAAAACACTAGCTGTGTGTTTTTCTTCAAATTCAACATTCTACAAGCTTTTCCCGCTTGGAAGAAACAGAATTCGCCAAAGAATGAGAGAATGAAACTGGGAAAAGTTTTTAGACTATATTGAAAAGTATGCTTTTTACCCTCTAGAACCACTTAAAACTAAGCATGTTCGCCATGTAACACCATTCACTTTGCAAAACACTAGCTGTGTGTTTTTCTTCAAAGTCAACTTTCTACAAGCTTTTCCCGATTGGAAGGAACAGAATTCGAAAAAGAGTGAGAGATTTAGACTGGGAAAACCATGTTTTGTCTATATTGAAAAGTCTGCTGTTTTGCCATCTAGAACCATTTAAAACTAAGCATATTTGCCTAGTAAGAGCAATTTACTTTGCAAGTCAGTTGTTGTGTGTTTATCTTGAAGGTCAACTTCCTACAAACGTTTCTCGCTTGGAACGAATAGAATTCGCCAAAGAATGTTCGAGTCAGACTGGGAAAAGAAACCAATGTTTTGTCCATATAGAAAAGTATGCTATTTACGGTCTAGAACTACTGAAAATTCAGCTTATTTGCCAAGTAACAGCAATTCACTTTGCAAAACTCTAGTTGTGTCTTTATCTTCAAAGTCAATTTCCTACCAGCTTTTCCCGCTTGGAAGACACAGAATTCGCCAAAGAATGAGAGAATGAAACTGGGAAAAGTTTTTAGACTATATTGAAAAGTATGCTTTTTACCCTCTAGAACCACTTAAAACTAAGCATGTTCGCCATGTAACACCATTCACTTTGCAAAACACTAGCTGTGTGTTTTTTTTCAAAGTCAACTTTCTACAAGCTTTTCCTGATTGGAAGGAACTGAATTCGAAAAAGAGTGAGAGATTTAGACTGGGAAAACCATGTTTTGTCTATATTGAAAAGTCTGCTTTTTACCATCTAGAACCATTTAAAACTAAGCGTATTTGCCTAGTAAGAGCAATTTACTTTGCAAATCAGTTGCTGTGTGTTTATCTTGAAGTTCAACTTCCTACAAACTATTCGCGCTTGGAAGGAACAGAATTCGCCAAAGAATGTTCTAGTCAAACTGGGAAAGGAAACCCATGTTTTTTCCATATAGAAGAGAATGCTTTTTTCCGTCTAGAAACACTTAAAACTAAGCTTTTTGGCCAAGTAACATCAATTCACTTTGCAAAACACTAGCTGTGTGTTTATCTAAAAGTCAACTTCCTACAAGCTTTTCCCACTTGGAACAAACAGATTCACCAAGAATGTTCGATTCAGACTGGGAAACCCATGTTTTGTCTATATTGAAATTCTGCTTTTTACCCTCTGGAACCACTTAAAACTAAGCATGTTCGCATGTAACACCATTCACTTTGCAAAACACTAGCTGTGTGTTTTTCTTCAAAGTCAACTTTGTACAAGCTTTTCCCGATTGGAAGGAACCGAATATCCAAAAGAGTGAGAGATTTAGACTGGGAAAACCATGTTTTGTCTATATTGAAAAGTCTGCTTTTTACCATCTAGAACCATTTAAAACTAAGCGTATTTGCCTAGTAAGAGCAATTTACTTTGCAAGTCAGTTGTTGTGTGTTTATCTTGAAGGTCAACTTCCTACAAACGTTTCTCGCTTGGAACGAACAGAATTCGACAAAGAATGTTCGAGTCAGACTGGGAAAGGAAACCCATGTTTTGTCCATATAGAAAAGTATGCTATTTAGGATCTAGAACCACTGAAAATTAAGCTTATTTGCCAAGTAACAGCAATTCTCTTTGCAAAACTCTAGTTGTGTCTTTATCTTCAAAGTCAATTTCCTACAAGCTTCTCCCGCTTGGAAGAAACAGAATTCGCCAAAGAATGAGAGAATGAAACTGGGAAAAGTTTTTAGACTATATTGAAAAGTATGCTTTTTACCCTCTAGAACCACTTAAAACTAAGCATATTCGCCATGTAACACCATTCACTTTGCAAAACACTAGCTGTGTGTTTTTCTTCAAATTCAACATTCTACAAGCTTTTCCCGCTTGGAAGAAACAGAATTCGCCAAAGAATGAGAGAATGAAACTGGGAAAAGTTTTTAGACTATATTGAAAAGTATGCTTTTTACCCTCTAGAACCACTTAAAACTAAGCATGTTCGCCATGTAACACCATTCACTTTGCAAAACACTAGCTGTGTGTTTTTCTTCAAAGTCAACTTTCTACAAGCTTTACCCTATTGGAAGGAACAGAATTCGAAAAAGAGTGAGAGATTTAGACTGGGAAAACCATGTTTTGTCTATATTGAAAAGTCTGCTTTTTACCATCTAGAACCATTTTAAACTAAGCGTATTTGCCTAGTAAGAGCAATTTACTTTGCAAGTCAGTTTTTGTGTGTTTATCTTGAAGGTAAACTTCCTACAAACGTTTCTCGCTTGGAACGAACAGAATTCGCCAAAGAATGTTCGAGTCAGACTGGGAAAAGAAACCCATGTTTTGTCCATATAGAAAAGTATGCTAATTACAGTCTAGAACCACTGTAAATTAAGCTTATTTGCCAAATAACAGCAATTCACTTTGCAAAACTCTAGTTGTGTCTTTATCTTCAAAGTCAATTTCCTACAAGCTTTTCCCGCTTGGAAGAAACAGAATTCGCCAAAGAATGAGAGAATGAAACTGGGAAAAGTTTTTAGACTATATTGAAAAGTATGTTTCTTACCCTCTAGAACCCCTTAAAACTAAGCATGTTCGGCATGTAACACCATTCACTTTGCAAAACAGTAGCCGTGTGTTTTTCTTCAAAGTCAACTTTCTACAAGCTTTTCCCGATTGGAAGGAACAGAATTCGAAAAAGAGTGAGAGATTTAGACTGGGAAAACCATGTTTTGTCTATATTGAAAAGTCTGCTGTTTTGCCATCTAGAACCATTTAAAACTAAGCATATTTGCCTAGTAAGAGCAATTTAATTTGCAAGTCAGTTGTTGTGTGTTTATCTTGAAGGTCAACTTCCTACAAAAGTTTCTCCCTTGGAACGAATAGAATTCGCCAAAGAATGTTCGAGTCAGACTGGGAAAAGAAACCAATGTTTTGTCCATATAGAAAAGTATGCTATTTACGGTCTAGAACCACTGAAAATTCAGCTTATTGGCCAAGTAACAGCAATTCACTTTGCAAAACTCTAGTTGTGTCTTTATCTTCAAAGTCAATTTCCTACCAGCTTTTCCCGCTTGGAAGACACAGAATTCGCCAAAGAATGAGAGAATGAAACTGGGAAAAGTTTTTAGACTATATTGAAAAGTATGCTTTTTACCCTCTAGAACCACTTAAAACTAAGCATGTTCGCCATGTAACACCATTCACTTTGCAAAACACTAGCTGTGTGTTTTTTTTCAAAGTCAACTTTCTACAAGCTTTTCCTGATTGGAAGGAACTGAATTCGAAAAAGAGTGAGAGATTTAGACTGGGAAAACCATGTTTTGTCTATATTGAAAAGTCTGCTTTTTACCATCTAGAACCATTTAAAACTAAGCGTATTTGCCTAGTAAGAGCAATTTACTTTGCAAATCAGTTGCTGTGTGTTTATCTTGAAGGTCAACTTCCTACAAACTATTCGCGCTTGGAAGGAACAGAATTCGCCAAAGAATGTTCTAGTCAAACTGGGAAAGGAAACCCATGTTTTGTCCATATAGAAGAGAATGCTTTTTTCCGTCTAGAAACACTTAAAACTAAGCTTTTTGGCCAACTAACATCAATTCACTTTGCAAAACACTAGCTGTGTGTTTATCTAAAAGTCAACTTCCTACAAGCTTTTCCCACTTGGAACAAACAGATTCACCAAGAATGTTCGATTCAGACTGGGAAACCCATGTTTTGTCTATATTGAAATTCTGCTTTTTACCCTCTGGAACCACTTAAAACTAAGCATGTTCGCATGTAACACCATTCACTTTGCAAAACACTAGCTGTGTGTTTTTCTTCAAAGTCAACTTTCTACAAGCTTTTCCCGATTGGAAGGAACAGAATATCCAAAAGAGTGAGAGATTTAGACTGGGAAAACCATGTTTTGTCTATATTGAAAAGTCTGCTTTTTACCATCTAGAACCATTTAAAACTAAGCGTATTTGCCTAGTAAGAGCAATTTACTTTGCAAGTCAGTTGTTGTGTGTTTATCTTGAAGGTCAACTTCCTACAAAAGTTTCTCGCTTGGAACGAACAGAATTCGACAAAGAATGTTCGAGTCAGACTGGGAAAGGAAACCCATGTTTTGTCCATATAGAAAAGTATGCTATTTAGGATCTAGAACCACTGAAAATTAAGCTTATTTGCCAAGTAACAGCAATTCTCTTTGCAAAACTCTAGTTGTGTCTTTATCTTCAAAGTCAATTTCCTACAAGCTTCTCCCGCTTGGAAGAAACAGAATTCGCCAAAGAATGAGAGAATGAAACTGGGAAAAGTTTTTAGACTATATTGAAAAGTATGCTTTTTACCCTCTAGAACCACTTAAAACTAAGCATATTCGCCATGTAACACCATTCACTTTGCAAAACACTAGCTGTGTGTTTTTCTTCAAATTCAACATTCTACAAGCTTTTCCCGCTTGGAAGAAACAGAATTCGCCAAAGAATGAGAGAATGAAACTGGGAAAAGTTTTTAGACTATATTGAAAAGTATGCTTTTTACCCTCTAGAACCACTTAAAACTAAGCATGTTCGCCATGTAACACCATTCACTTTGCAAAACACTAGCTTTGTGTTTTTCTTCAAAGTCAACTTTCTACAAGCTTTTCCCGATTGGAAGGAACAGAATTCGAAAAAGAGTGAGAGATTTAGACTGGGAAAACCATGTTTTGTCTATATTGAAAAGTCTGCTTTTTACCATCTAGAACCATTTTAAACTAAGCGTATTTGCCTAGTAAGAGCAATTTACTTTGCAAGTCAGTTGTTGTGTGTTTATCTTGAAGGTAAACTTCCTACAAACGTTTCTCGCTTGGAACGAACAGAATTCGCCAAAGAATGTTCGAGTCAGACTGGGAAAAGAAACCAATGTTTTGTCCATATAGAAAAGTATGCTATTTACGGTCTAGAACCACTGTAAATTAAGCTTATTTGCCAAGTAACAGCAATTCACTTTGCAAAACTCTAGTTGTGTCTTTATCTTCAAAGTCAATTTCCTACAAGCTTTTCCCGCTTGGAAGAAACAGAATTCGCCAAAGAATGAGAGAATGAAACTGGGAAAAGTTTTTAGACTATATTGAAAAGTATGCTTCTTACCCTCTAGAACCCCTTAAAACTAAGCATGTTCGCCATGTAACACCATTCACTTTGCAAAACAGTAGTTGTGTGTTTTTCTTCAAAGTCAACTTTCTACAAGCTTTTTCCGATTGAAAGGAACAGAATTCGCCAAAGAGTGAGAGATTTAGACTGGGAAAACCATGTTTTGTCTATATTGAAAAGTCTGCTGTTTTACCATCTAGAACCATTTAAAACTAAGCGTATTTGCCTAGTAAGAGCAATTTACTTTGCAAATCAGTTGCTGTGTGTTTATCTTGAAGGTCAACTTCCTACAAACTATTCGCGCTTGGAAGGAACAGAATTCGCCAAAGAATGTTCTAGTCAAACTGGGAAAGGAAACCCATGTTTTGTCCATATAGAAGAGAATGCTTTTTTCCGTCTAGAAACACTTAAAACTAAGCTTTTTGGCCAAGTAACATCAATTCACTTTGCAAAACACTAGCTGTGCGTTTATCTAAAAGTCAACTTCCTACAAGCTTTTCCCACTTGGAACAAACAGATTCACCAAGAATGTTCGATTCAGACTGGGAAACCCATGTTTTGTCTATATTGAAATTCTGCTTTTTACCCTCTGGAACCACTTAAAACTAAGCATGTTCGCATGTAACACCATTCACTTTGCAAAACACTAGCTGTGTGTTTTTCTTCAAAGTCAACTTTGTACAAGCTTTTCCCGATTGGAAGGAACCGAATATCCAAAAGAGTGAGAGATTTAGAATGGGAAAACCATGTTTTGTCTATATTGAAAAGTCTGCTTTTTACCATCTAGAACCATTTAAAACTAAGCGTATTTGCCTAGTAAGAGCAATTTACTTTGCAAGTCAGTTGTTGTGTGTTTATCTTGAAGGTCAACTTCCTACAAACGTTTCTCGCTTGGAACGAACAGAATTCGACAAAGAATGTTCGAGTCAGACTGGGAAAGGAAACCCATGTTTTGTCCATATAGAAAAGTATGCTATTTAGGATCTAGAACCACTGAAAATTAAGCTTATTTGCCAAGTAACAGCAATTCTCTTTGCAAAACTCTAGTTGTGTCTTTATCTTCAAAGTCAATTTCCTACAAGCTTCTCCCGCTTGGAAGAAACAGAATTCGCCAAAGAATGAGAGAATGAAACTGGGAAAAGTTTTTAGACTATATTGAAAAGTATGCTTTTTACCCTCTAGAACCACTTAAAACTAAGCATATTCGCCATGTAACACCATTCACTTTGCAAAACACTAGCTGTGTGTTTTTCTTCAAATTCAACATTCTACAAGCTTTTCCCGCTTGGAAGAAACAGAATTCGCCAAAGAATGAGAGAATGAAACTGGGAAAAGTTTTTAGACTATATTGAAAAGTATGCTTTTTACCCTCTAGAACCACTTAAAATTAAGCATGTTCGCCATGTAACACCATTCACTTTGCAAAACACTAGCTGTGTGTTTTTCTTCAAAGTCAACTTTCTACAAGGTTTTCCCGATTGGAAGGAACAGAATTCGAAAAAGAGTGAGAGATTTAGACTGGGAAAACCATGTTTTGTCTATATTGAAAAGTCTGCTGTTTTGCCATCTAGAACCATTTAAAACTAAGCATATTTGCCTAGTAAGAGCAATTTACTTTGCAAGTCAGTTGTTGTGTGTTTATCTTGAAGGTCAACTTCCTACAAACGTTTCTCGCTTGGAACGAACAGAAGTCGCCAAAGAATGTTCGAGTCAGACTGGGAAAAGAAACCCATGTTTTGTCCATATAGAAAAGTATGCTATTTACGGTCTAGAACCACTGAAATTTCAGCTTATTTGCCAAGTAACAGCAATTCACTTTGCAAAACTCTAGTTGTGTCTTTATCTTCAAAGTCAATTTCCTACCAGCTTTTCCCGCTTGGAAGAAACAGAATTCGCCAAAGAATGAGAGAATGAAACTGGGAAAAGTTTTTAGACTATATTGAAAAGTATGCTTTTTACCCTCTAGAACCACTTAAAACTAAGCATGTTGGCCATGTAACACCATTCACTTTGCAAAACACTAGCTGTGTGTTTTTCTTCAAAGTCAACTTTCTACAAGCTTTTCCTGATTGGGAGGAACAGAATTCGAAAAAGAGTGAGAGATTTAGACTGGGAAAACCATGTTTTGTCTATATTGAAAAGTCTGCTTTTTACCATCTAGAACCATTTTAAACTAAGCGTATTTGCCTAGTAAGAGCAATTTACTTTGCAAGTCAGTTGTTGTGTGTTTATCTTGAAGGTAAACTTCCTACAAACGTTTCTCGCTTGGAACGAACAGAATTCGCCAAAGAATGTTCGAGTCAGACTGGGAAAAGAAACCCATGTTTTGTCCATATAGGAAAGTATGCTATTTACGGTCTAGAACCACTGTAAATTAAGCTTATTTGCCAAGTAACAGCAATTCACTTTGCAAAACTCTAGTTGTGTCTTTATCTTCAAAGTCAATTTCCTACAAGCTTCTCCCGCTTGGAAGAAACAGAATTCGCCAAAGAATGAGAGAATGAAACTGGGAAATGTTTTTAGACTATATTGAAAAGTATGCTTCTTACCCTCTAGAACCCCTTAAAACTAAGCATGTTCGCCATGTAACACCATTCACTTTGCAAAACAGTAGCTGTGTGTTTTTCTTCAAAGTCAACTTTCTACAAGCTTTTCCCGATTGGAAGGATCAGAATTCGCCAAAGAGTGAGAGATTTAGATTGGGAAAACCATGTTTTGTCTATATTGAAAAGTCTGCTTTTTACCATCTAGAACCATTTAAAACTAAGCGTATTTGCCTAGTAAGAGCAATTTACTTTGCAAATCAGTTGCTGTGTGTTTATCTTGAAGGTCAACTTCCTACAAACTATTCGCGCTTGGAAGGAACAGAATTCGCCAAAGAATGTTCTAGTCAAACTGGGAAAGGAAACCCATGTTTTGTCCATATAGAAGAGAATGCTTTTTTCCGTCTAGAAACACTTAAAACTAAGCTTTTTGGCCAAGTAACATCAATTCACTTTGCAAAACACTAGCTGTGCGTTTATCTAAAAGTCAACTTCCTACAAGCTTTTCCCACTTGGAACAAACAGATTCACCAAGAATGTTCGATTCAGACTGGGAAACCCATGTTTTGTCTATATTGAAATTCTGCTTTTTACCCTCTGGAACCACTTAAAACTAAGCATGTTCGCATGTAACACCATTCACTTTGCAAAACACTAGCTGTGTGTTTTTCTTCAAAGTCAACTTTCTACAAGCTTTTCCCGATTGGAAGGAACAGAATTCGAAAAAGAGTGAGAGATTTAGACTGGGAAAACCATGTTTTGTCTATATTGAAAAGTCTGCTTTTTACCATCTAGAACCATTTAAAACTAAGCGTATTTGCCTAGTAAGAGCAATTTACTTTGCAAGTCAGTTGTTGTGTGTTTATCTTGAAGGTCAACTTCCTACAAACGTTTCTCGCTTCGAACGAACAGAATTCGACAAAGAATGTTCGAGTCAGACTGGGAAAGGAAACCCATGTTTTGTCCATATAGAAAAGTATGCTATTTAGGATCTAGAACCATTGAAACTTAAGCTTATTTGCCAAGTAACAGCAATTCTCTTTGCAAAACTCTAGTTGTGTCTTTATCTTCAAAGTCAATTTCCTACAAGCTTCTCCCGCTTGGAAGAAACAGAATTCGCCAAAGAATGAGAGAATGAAACTGGGAAAAGTTTTTAGACTATATTGAAAAGTATGCTTTTTACCCTCTAGAACCACTTAAAACTAAGCATATTCGCCATGTAACACCATTCACTTTGCAAAACACTAGCTGTGTGTTTTTCTTCAAATTCAACATTCTACAAGCTTTTCCCGCTTGGAAGAAACAGAATTCGCCAAAGAATGAGAGAATGAAACTGGGAAAAGTTTTTAGACTATATTGAAAAGTATGCTTTTTACCCTCTAGAACCACTTAAAACTAAGCATGTTCGCCATGTAACACCATTCACTTTGCAAAACACTAGCTGTGTGTTTTTCTTCAAAGTCAACTTTCTACAAGCTTTTCCCGATTGGAAGGAACAGAATTCGAAAAAGAGTGAGAGATTTAGACTGGGAAAACCATGTTTTGTCTATATTGAAAAGTCTGCTGTTTTGCCATCTAGAACCATTTAAAACTAAGCATATTTGCCTAGTAAGAGCAATTTACTTTGCAAGTCAGTTGTTGTGTGTTTATCTTGAAGGTCAACTTCCTACAAACGTTTCTCGCTTGGAACGAACAGAATTCGCCAAAGAATGTTCGAGTCAGACTGGGAAAAGAAACCCATGTTTTGTCCATATAGAAAAGTATGCTATTTACGGTCTAGAACCACTGAAAATTCAGCTTATTTGCCAAGTAACAGCAATTCACTTTGCAAAACTCTAGTTGTGTCTTTATCTTCAAAGTCAATTTCCTACTAGCTTTTCCCGCTTGGAAGAAACAGAATTCGCCAAAGAATGAGAGAATGAAACTGTGAAAAGTTTTTAGACTATATTGAAAAGTATGCTTTTTACCCTCTAGAACCACTTAAAACTAAGCATGTTCGCCATGTAACACCATTCACTTTGCAAAACACTAGCTGTGTGTTTTTCTTCAAAGTCAACTTTCTACAAGCTTTTCCCGATTGGAAGGAACAGAATTCGAAAAAGAGTGAGAGATTTAGACTGGGAAAACCATGTTTTGTCTATATTGAAAAGTCTGCTTTTTACCATCTAGAACCATTTTAAACTAAGCGTATTTGCCTAGTAAGAGCAATTTACTTTGCAAGTCAGTTTTTGTGTGTTTCTCTTGAAGGTAAACTTCATACAAACGTTTCTCGCTTGGAACGAACAGAATTCGCCAAAGAATGTTCGAGTCAGACTGGGAAAAGAAACCCATGTTTTGTCCATATAGAAAAGTATGCTAATTACGGTCTAGAACCACTGTAAATTAAGCTTATTTGCCAAGTAACAGCAATTCACTTTGCAAAACTTTAGTTGTGTCTTTATCTTCAAAGTCAATTTCCTACAAGCTTTTCCCGCTTGGAAGAAACAGAATTCGCCAAAGAATGAGAGAATGAAACTGGGAAAAGTTTTTAGACTATATTGAAAAGTATGCTTTTTACCCTCTAGAACCACTTAAAACTAAGCATGTTCGCCATGTAACACCATTCACTTTGCAAAACAGTAGCTGTGTGTTTTTCTTCAAAGTCAACTTTCTACAATCTTTTCCCGATTGGAAGGATCAGAATTCGCCAAAGAGTGAGAGATTTAGACTGGGAAAACCATGTTTTGTCTATATTGAAAAGTCTGCTTTTTACCATCTAGAACCATTTAAAACTAAGCGTATTTGCCTAGTAAGAGCAATTTACTTTGCAAATCAGTTGCTGTGTGTTTATCTTGAAGGTCAACTTCCTACAAACTATTCGCCCTTGGAAGGAACAGAATTCGCCAAAAAATGTTCTAGTCAGACTGGGAAAGGAAACCCATGTTTTGTCCATATAGAAGAGAATGCTTTTTTCCGTCTAGAAACACTTAAAACTAAGCTTTTTGGCCAAGTAACATCAATTCACTTTGCAAAACACTACCTGTGCGTTTATCTAAAAGTCAACTTCCTACAAGCTTTTCCCACTTGGAACAAACAGATTCACCAAGAATGTTCGATTCAGACTGGGAAACCCATGTTTTGTCTATATTGAAATTCTGCTTTTTACCCTCTGGAACCACTTAAAACTAAGCATGTTCGCATGTAACACCATTCACTTTGCAAAACACTAGCTGTGTGTTTTTCTTCAAATTCAACATTCTACAAGCTTTTCCCGCTTGGAAGAAACAGAATTCGCCAAAGAATGAGAGAATGAAACTGGGAAAAGTTTTTAGACTATATTGAAAAGTATGCTTTTTACCCTCTAGAACCACTTAAAATTAAGCATGTTCGCCATGTAACACCATTCACTTTGCAAAACACTAGCTGTGTGTTTTTCTTCAAAGTCAACTTTCTACAAGCTTTTCCCGATTGGAAGGAACAGAATTCGAAAAAGAGTGAGAGATTTAGACTGGGAAAACCATGTTTTGTCTATATTGAAAAGTCTGCTTTTTACCATCTAGAACCATTTAAAACTAAGCGTATTTGCCTAGTAAGAGCAATTTACTTTGCAAATCAGTTGCTGTGTGTTTATCTTGAAGGTCAACTTCCTACAAACTATTCGCCCTTGGAAGGAACAGAATTCGCCAAAAAATGTTCTAGTCAGACTGGGAAAGGAAACCCATGTTTTGTCCATATAGAAGAGAATGCTTTTTTCCGTCTAGAAACACTTCAAACTAAGCTTTTTGGCCAAGTAACATCAATTCACTTTGCAAAACACTAGCTGTGCGTTTATCTTAAAAGTCAACTTCCTACAAGCTTTTCATACTTGGAACAAACAGATTCACCAAAGAATGTTCGATTCAGACTGGGAAACCCATGTTTTGTCTATATTGATAAGTCTGCTTTTTACCCTCTAGAACCACTGAAAATAAGCTTATTGGCCAAGTAACAGCAATTCAGTTTGCAAAACACTAGCTGTGTGTTTATCTTCAAAGTCAACTTCCTACAAGCTTTTCCCGCTTCAAAGGAACAGAGTTCACCAAAGAATGAGAGATTCAGACTGGGAAAACCATGTTTTGTCTATATTGAAAAGGCTGCTTTTTACCATGTAGAACCATTCAAAACTAAGCGTATTTGCCTACTAAGAGCAATTTACTTTGCAAATCAATTGCTGTGTGTTTACCTTGAAGGTCAAATTCCCACAAGCTTTTCCCACTTGGAACGAACGAACAGACTCCGCCACAGTATGTTCGAGTCAGACTGGGAAAGGAAACCCATATTTTCTTCATATATAAAAGTATGCTTTTTAATGTCTATAACCACTTAAATCTAAAATTTTTGGCCAAGTAACATCAATTCACTGTTCAAAACACTAGCTGTGAGGTTATCTTAAAAGTCAACTACCTACAATCTTTTCCCACGTGGAACGAACAGGATTCGCGAAAAAATGTTCAATTCAGTCTGGGAAAGGAAACCCATGTTTTGTCCACATAGAAAAATATGGTATTTACGGTCTAGAACCACTGAAAATTAAGCTTATTTGCCAAGTAACAGCAATTCACTTTGCAAAACTCTAGTTGTGTCTTTATCTTCAAAGTCAATTTCCTACAAGCTTCTCCCGCTTTAAAGAAACAGAATTCGCCAAAGAATGAGAGAATGAAACTGGGAAAAGTTTTTAGACTATATTGAAAAGTATGCTTTTTACCCTCTAGAACCACTTAAAACTAAGCATATTCGCCATGTAACACCATTCACTTTGCAAAACACTAGCTGTGTGTTTTTCTTCAAATTCAACATTCTACAAGCTTTTCCCGCTTGGAAGAAACAGAATTCGCCAAAGAATGAGAGAATGAAACTGGGAAAAGTTTTTAGACTATATTGAAAAGTATGCTTTTTACCCTCTAGAACCACTTAAAACTAAGCATGTTCGCCATGTAACACCATTCACTTTGCAAAACACTAGCTGTGTGTTTTTCTTCAAAGTCAACTTTCTACAAGCTTTTCCCGATTGGAAGGAACAGAATTCGAAAAAGAGTGAGAGATTTAGACTGGGAAAACCATGTTTTGTCTATATTGAAAAGTCTGCTTTTTACCATCTAGAACCATATTAAACTAAGCGTATTTGCCTAGTAAGAGCAATTTACTTTGCAAGTCAGTTGTTGTGTGTTTATCTTGAAGGTCAACTTCCTACAAACGTTTCTCGCTTGGAACGAACAGAATTCGACAAAGAATGTTCGAGTCAGACTGGGAAAAGAAACCCATGTTTTGTCCATATAGAAAAGTATGCTATTTACGGTCTAGAACCACTGTAAATTAAGCTTATTTGCCAAGTAACAGCAATTCACTTTGCAAAACTCTAGTTGTGTCTTTATCTTCAAAGTCAATTTCCTACAAGCTTTTCCCGCTTGGAAGAAACAGAATTCGCCAAAGAATGAGAGAATGAAACTGGGAAAAGTTTTTAGACTATATTGAAAAGTATGCTTCTTACCCTCTAGAACCCCTTAAAACTAAGCATGTTCTCCATGTAACACCATTCACTTTGCAAAACAGTAGCTGTGTGTTTTTCTTCAAAGTCAACTTTCTACAAGCTTTTCCCGATTGGAAGGATCAGAATTCGCCAAAGAGTGAGAGATTTAGACTGGGAAAACCATGTTTTGTCTATATTGAAAAGTCTGCTTTTTACCATCTAGAACCATTTAAAACTAAGCGTATTTGCCTAGTAAGAGCAATTTACTTTGCAAATCAGTTGCTGTGTGTTTATCTTGAAGGTCAACTTCCTACAAACTATTCGCCCTTGGAAGGAACAGAATTCGCCAAAAAATGTTCTAGTCAGACTGGGAAAGGAAACCCATGTTTTGTCCATATAGAAGAGAATGCTTTTTTCCGTCTAGAAACACTTAAAACTAAGCTTTTTGGCCAAGTAACATCAATTCACTTTGCAAAACACTAGCTGTGCGTTTATATTCAAAGTCAACTTCCTACAAGCTTTTCATACTTGGAACAAACAGATTCACCAAAGAATGTTCGATTCAGACTGGGAAACCCATGTTTTGTCTATATTGATAAGTCTGCTTTTTACCCTCTAGAACCACTGAAAATAAGCTTATTGGCCAAGTAACAGCAATTCAGTTTGCAAAACACTAGCTGTGTGTTTATCTTCAAAGTCAACTTCCTACAAGCTTTTCCCGCTTCAAAGGAACAGAGTTCACCAAAGAATGAGAGATTCAGACTGGGAAAACCATGTTTTGTCTATATTGAAAAGGCTGCTTTTTACCATGTAGAACCATTCAAAACTAAGCGTATTTGCCTACTAAGAGCAATTTACTTTGCAAATCAATTGCTGTGTGTTTACCTTGAAGGTCAAATTCCCACAAGCTTTTCCCACTTGGAACGAACGAACAGACTCCGCCACAGTATGTTCGAGTCAGACTGGGAAAGGAAACCCATATTTTCTTCATATATAAAAGTATGCTTTTTAATGTCTATAACCACTTAAATCTAAAATTTTTGGCCAAGTAACATCAATTCACTGTTCAAAACACTAGCTGTGAGGTTATCTTAAAAGTCAACTACCTACAATCTTTTCCCACGTGGAACGAACAGGATTCGCGAAAAAATGTTCAATTCAGTCTGGGAAAGGAAACCCATGTTTTGTCCACATAGAAAAATATGGTATTTACGGTCTAGAACCACTGAAAATTAAGCTTATTTGCCAAGTAACAGCAATTCACTTTGCAAAACTCTAGTTGTGTCTTTATCTTCAAAGTCAATTTCCTACAAGCTTCTCCCGCTTTAAAGAAACAGAATTCGCCAAAGAATGAGAGAATGAAACTGGGAAAAGTTTTTAGACTATATTGAAAAGTATGCTTTTTACCCTCTAGAACCACTTAAAACTAAGCATATTCGCCATGTAACACCATTCACTTTGCAAAACACTAGCTGTGTGTTTTTCTTCAAATTCAACATTCTACAAGCTTTTCCCGCTTGGAAGAAACAGAATTCGCCAAAGAATGAGAGAATGAAACTGGGAAAAGTTTTTAGACTATATTGAAAAGTATGCTTTTTACCCTCTAGAACCACTTAAAACTAAGCATGTTCGCCATGTAACACCATTCACTTTGCAAAACACTAGCTGTGTGTTTTTCTTCAAAGTCAACTTTCTACAAGCTTTTCCCGATTGGAAGGAACAGAATTCGAAAAAGAGTGAGAGATTTAGACTGGGAAAACCATGTTTTGTCTATATTGAAAAGTCTGCTTTTTACCATCTAGAACCATTTAAAACTAAGCGTATTTGCCTAGTAAGAGCAATTTACTTTGCAAATCAGTTGCTGTGTGTTTATCTTGAAGGTCAACTTCCTACAAACTATTCGCCCTTGGAAGGAACAGAATTCGCGAAAAATGTTCTAGTCAGACTGGGAAAGGAAACCCATGTTTTGTCCATATAGAAGAGAATGCTTTTTTCCGTCTAGAAACACTTAAAACTAAGCTTTTTGGCCAAGTAACATCAATTCACTTTGCAAAACACTAGCTGTGCGTTTATCTTAAAAGTCAACTTCCTACAAGCTTTTCATACTTGGAACAAACAGATTCACCAAAGAATGTTCGATTCAGACTGGGAAACCCATGTTTTGTCTATATTGATAAGTCTGCTTTTTACCCTCTAGAACCACTGAAAATAAGCTTATTGGCCAAGTAACAGCAATTCAGTTTGCAAAACACTAGCTGTGTGTTTATCTTCAAAGTCAACTTCCTACAAGCTTTTCCCGCTTCAAAGGAACAGAGTTCACCAAAGAATGAGAGATTCAGACTGGGAAAACCATGTTTTGTCTATATTGAAAAGGCTGCTTTTTACCATGTAGAACCATTCAAAACTAAGCGTATTTGCCTACTAAGAGCAATTTACTTTGCAAATCAATTGCTGTGTGTTTACCTTGAAGGTCAAATTCCCACAAGCTTTTCCCACTTGGAACGAACGAACAGACTCCGCCACAGTATGTTCGAGTCAGACTGGGAAAGGAAACCCATATTTTCTTCATATATAAAAGTATGCTTTTTAATGTCTATAACCACTTAAATCTAAAATTTTTGGCCAAGTAACATCAATTCACTGTTCAAAACACTAGCTGTGAGGTTATCTTAAAAGTCAACTACCTACAATCTTTTCCCACGTGGAACGAACAGGATTCGCGAAAAAATGTTCAATTCAGTCTGGGAAAGGAAACCCATGTTTTGTCCACATAGAAAAATATGGTATTTACGGTCTAGAACCACTGAAAATTAAGCTTATTTGCCAAGTAACAGCAATTCACTTTGCAAAACTCTAGTTGTGTCTTTATCTTCAAAGTCAATTTCCTACAAGCTTCTCCCGCTTTAAAGAAACAGAATTCGCCAAAGAATGAGAGAATGAAACTGGGAAAAGTTTTTAGACTATATTGAAAAGTATGCTTTTTACCCTCTAGAACCACTTAAAACTAAGCATATTCGCCATGTAACACCATTCACTTTGCAAAACACTAGCTGTGTGTTTTTCTTCAAATTCAACATTCTACAAGCTTTTCCCGCTTGGAAGAAACAGAATTCGCCAAAGAATGAGAGAATGAAACTGGGAAAAGTTTTTAGACTATATTGAAAAGTATGCTTTTTACCCTCTAGAACCACTTAAAACTAAGCATGTTCGCCATGTAACACCATTCACTTTGCAAAACACTAGCTGTGTGTTTTTCTTCAAAGTCAACTTTCTACAAGCTTTTCCCGATTGGAAGGAACAGAATTCGAAAAAGAGTGAGAGATTTAGACTGGGAAAACCATGTTTTGTCTATATTGAAAAGTCTGCTTTTTACCATCTAGAACCATTTAAAACTAAGCGTATTTGCCTAGTAAGAGCAATTTACTTTGCAAATCAGTTGCTGTGTGTTTATCTTGAAGGTCAACTTCCTACAAACTATTCGCCCTTGGAAGGAACAGAATTCGCGAAAAATGTTCTAGTCAGACTGGGAAAGGAAACCCATGTTTTGTCCATATAGAAGAGAATGCTTTTTTCTGTCTAGAAACACTTAAAACTAAGCTTTTTGGCCAAGTAACATCAATTCACTTTGCAAAACACTAGCTGTGCGTTTATCTTAAAAGTCAACTTCCTACAAGCTTTTCATACTTGGAACAAACAGATTCACCAAAGAATGTTCGATTCAGACTGGGAAACCCATGTTTTGTCTATATTGAAAAGTCTGCTTTTTACCCTCTAGAACCACTGAAAATAAGCTTATTGGCCAAGTAACAGCAATTCAGTTTGCAAAACACTAGCTGTGTGTTTATCTTCAAAGTCAACTTCCTACAAGCTTTTCCCGCTTCAAAGGAACAGAGTTCACCAAAGAATGAGAGATTCAGACTGGGAAAACCATGTTTTGTCTATATTGAAAAGGCTGCTTTTTACCATGTAGAACCATTCAAAACTAAGCGTATTTGCCTACTAAGAGCAATTTACTTTGCAAATCAATTGCTGTGTGTTTACCTTGAAGGTCAAATTCCCACAAGCTTTTCCCACTTGGAATGAACGAACAGACTCCGCCAAAGTATGTTCGAGTCAGACTGGGAAAGGAAACCCATATTTTCTTCATATATAAAAGTATGCTTTTTAATGTCTATAACCACTTAAATCTAAGCTTTTTGGCCAAGTAACATCAATTCACTGTTCAAAACACTAGCTGTGAGTTTATCTTAAAAGTCAACTACCTACAAGCTTTTCCCACGTGGAACGAACAGGATTCGCGAAAAAATGTTCAATTCCGTCTGGGAAAGGAAACCCATGTTTTGTCCATATAGAAAAATATGGTATTTACGGTCTAGAACCACTGAAAATTAAGCTTATTTGCCAAGTAACAGCAATTCACTTTGCAAAACTCTAGTTGTGTCTTTATCTTCAAAGTCAATTTCCTACAAGCTTTTCCCGCTTGGAAGACACAGAATTCGCCAAAGAATGAGAGAATGAAACTGGGAAAAGTTTTTAGACTATATTGAAAAGTATGCTTTTTACCCTCTAGAACCACTTAAAACTAAGCATGTTCGCCATGTAACACCATTCACTTTGCAAAACACTAGCTGTGTGTTTTTCTTCAAAGTCAACTTTCTACAAGCTTTTCCTGATTGGAAGGAACAGAATTCGAAAAAGAGTGAGAGATTTAGACTGGGAAAACCATGTTTTGTCTATATTGAAAAGTCTGCTTTTTACCATCTAGAACCATTTTAAACTAAGCGTATTTGCCTAGTAAGAGCAATTTACTTTGCAAGTCAGTTGTTGTGTGTTTATCTTGAAGGTAAACTTCCTACAAACGTTTCTCGCTTGGAACGAACAGAATTCGCCAAAGAATGTTCGAGTCAGACTGGGAAAAGAAACCCATGTTTTGTCCATATAGAAAAGTATGCTAATTACCGTCTAGAACCACTTTAAATTAAGCTTATTTGCCAAGTAACAGCAATTCACTTTGCAAAACTCTAGTTGTGTCTTTATCTTCAAAGTCAATTTCCTACAAGCTTTTCCCGCTTGGAAGAAACAGAATTCGCCAAAGAATGAGAGAATGAAACTGGGAAAAGTTTTTAGACTATATTGAAAAGTATGCTTCTTACCCTCTAGAACCCCTTAAAACTAAGCATGTTCGCCATGTAACACCATTCACTTTGCAAAACAGTAGCTGTGTGTTTTTCTTCAAAGTCAACTTTCTACAAGCTTTTCCCGATTGGAAGGATCAGAATTCGCCAAAGAGTGAGAGATTTAGACTGGGAAAACCATGTTTTGTCTATATTGAAAAGTCTGCTTTTTACCATCTAGAACCATTTAAAACTAAGCGTATTTGCCTAGTAAGAGCAATTTACTTTGCAAATCAGTTGCTGTGTGTTTATCTTGAAGGTCAACTTCCTACAAACTATTCGCGCTTGGAAGGAACAGAATTCGCCAAAGAATGTTCTAGTCAAACTGGGAAAGGAAACCCATGTTTTGTCCATATAGAAGAGAATGCTTTTTTCCGTCTAGAAACACTTAAAACTAAGCTTTTTGGCCAAGTAACATCAATTCACTTTGCAAAACACTACCTGTGCGTTTATCTAAAAGTCAACTTCCTACAAGCTTTTCCCACTTGGAACAAACAGATTCACCAAGAATGTTCGATTCAGACTGGGAAACCCATGTTTTGTCTATATTGAAATTCTGCTTTTTACCCTCTGGAACCACTTAAAACTAAGCATGTTCGCATGTAACACCATTCACTTTGCAAAACACTAGCTGTGTGTTTTTCTTCAAAGTCAACTTTCTACAAGCTTTTCCCGATTGGAAGGAACCGAATATCCAAAAGAGTGAGAGATTTAGACTGGGAAAACCATGTTTTCTCTATATTGAAAAGTCTGCTTTTTACCATCTAGAACCATTTTAAACTAAGCGTATTTGCCTAGTAAGAGCAATTTACTTTGCAAGTCAGTTGTTGTGTGTTTATCTTGAAGGTCAACTTCCTACAAACGTTTCTCGCTTGGAACGAACAGAATTCGACAAAGAATGTTCGAGTCAGACTGGGAAAGGAAACCCAAGTTTTGTCCATATAGAAAAGTATGCTATTTAGGATCTAGAACCACTGAAAATTAAGCTTATTTGCCAAGTAACAGCAATTCACTTTGCAAAACTCTAGTTGTGTCTTTATCTTCAAAGTCAATTTCCTACAAGCTTCTCCCGCTTGGAAGAAACTGAATTCGCCAAAGAATGAGAGAATGAAACTGGGAAAAGTTTTTAGACTATATTGAAAAGTATGCTTTTTACGCTCTAGAACCACTTAAAACTAAGCATATTCGCCATGTAACACCATTCACTTTGCAAAACACTAGCTGTGTGTTTTTCTTCAAAGTCAACTTTCTACAAGCTTTACCGATTGGAAGGAACAGAATTCGTCAAAGAGTGAGAGATTTAGACTGGGAAAACCATGTTTTGTCTATATTGAAAAGTCTGCTTTTTACCATTAGAACCATTTAAAACTAAGCCTATATGCCTAGTAAGAGCAATTTACTTTGCAAATCAGTTGCTGTGTGTTTATCTTGAAGGTCAACTTCCTACAAACGTTTCCCGCTTGGAAGGAACAGAATTCGCCAAAGAATGTTCTAGTCATACTGGGAAAAAAAACCCAAGTTTTGTCCATATAGAAAGGTATGCTTTTTCCCGTCTAGAAACACTTAAAACTAAGCTTTTTGGCCAAGTAACATCAATTCACTTTGCAAAACACTAGCTGTGCGTTTATCTTAAAATTCAACTTCCTACAAGCTTTTCATACTTGGAACAAACAGATTCACCAAAGAATGTTCGATTCAGACTGGGAAACCCATGTTTTGTCTATATTGAAAAGTCTGCTTTTTACCCTCTAGAACCACTGAAAATAAGCTTATTGGCCAAGTAACAGCAATTCACTTTGCAAAACACTAGCTGTGTGTTTATCTTCAAAGTCAACTTCCTACAAGCTTTTCCCGCTTCAAAGGAACAGAGTTCACCAAGGAATGAGAGATTCAGACTGGGAAAACCATGTTTTGCCTATATTGAAAAGGCTGCTTTTTACCATGTAGAACCATTCAAAACTAAGCGTATTTGCCTAGTAAGAGCAATTTACTTTGCAAATCAATTGCTGTGTGTTTACCTTGAAGGTCAAATTCCCACAAGCTTTTCCCACTTGGAACGAACGAACAGACTCCGCCAAAGTATGTTCGAGTCAGACTGGGAAAGGAAACCCATATTTTCTTCATATATAAAAGTATGCTTTTTAATGTCTATAGCCACTTAAATCTAAAATTTTTGCCAAGTAACATCAATTCACTGTTCAAAACACTAGCTGTGAGTTTATCTTAAAAGTCAACTACCTACAAGCTTTTCCCACGTGGAATGAACAGGATTCGCGAAAAAATGTTCAATTCAGTCTGGGAAAGGAAACCCCTGTTTTGTCCATATAGAAAAATATGGTATTTACGGTCTAGAACCACTGAAAATTAAGCTTATTTGCCAAGTAACAGCAATTCACTTTGCAAAACTCTAGTTGTGTCTTTATCTTCAAAGTCAATTTCCTACCAGCTTTTCCCGCTTGGAAGACACAGAATTCGCCAAAGAATGAGAGAATGAAACTGGGAAAAGTTTTTAGACTATATTGAAAAGTATGCTTCTTACCTTCTAGAACCCCTTAAAACTAAGCATGTTCGCCATGTAACACCATTCACTTTGCAAAACACTAGCTGTGTGTTTTTCTTCAAATTCATCTTCCTACAAGCTTTTCCTGATTGGAAGGAACAGAATTCGAAAAAGAGTGAGAGATTTAGACTTGGAAAACCTTGTTTTGTCTATATTGAAAAGTCTGCTTTTTACCATCTAGAACCATTTTAAACTAAGCGTATTTGCCTAGTAAGAGCAATTTACTTTGCAAGTCAGTTGTTGTGTGTTTATCTTGAAGGTCAACTTCCTACAAACGTTTCTCGCTTGGAACGAACAGAATTCGCCAAAGAATGTTCGAGTCAGACTGGGAAAAGAAACCCATGTTTTGTCCATGTAGAAAAGTATGCTATTTACGGTCTAGAACCACTGTAAATTAAGCTTATTTGCCAAGTAACAGCAATTCACTTTGCAAAACTCTAGTTGTGTCTTTATCTTCAAAGTCAATTTCCTACAATCTTCTCCCGCTTTAAAGAAACAGAATTCGCCAAAGAATGAGAGAATGAAACTGGGAAAAGTTTTTAGACTATATTGAAAAGTATGCTTTTTACCCTCTAGAACCACTTAAAAATAAGCATATTCGCCATGTAACACCATTCACTTTGCAAAACAGTAGCTGTGCGTTTTTCTTCAAAGTCACCTTTCTACAAGCTTTTCCCGATTGGAAGGATCAGAATTCGCCAAAGAGTGAGAGATTTAGACTGGGAAAACCATGTTTTGTCTATATTGAAAAGTCTGCTTTTTACCATCTAGAACCATTTAAAACTAAGCGTATTTGCCTAGTAAGTGCAATTTACTTTGCAAATCAGTTGCTGTGTGTTTATCTTGAAGGTCAACTTCCTACAAACTATTCGCGCTTGGAAGGAACAGAATTCGCCAAAGAATGTTCTAGTCAAACTGGGAAAGGAAACCCATGTTTTGTCCATATAGAAGAGAATGCTTTTTTCCGTCTAGAAACACTTAAAACTAAGCTTTTTGGCCAAGTAACATCAATTCACTTTACAAAACACTACCTGTGCGTTTATCTAAAAGTCAACTTCCTACAAGCTTTTCCCACTTGGAACAAACAGATTCACCAAGAATGTTCGATTCAGACTGGGAAACCCATGTTTTGTCTATATTGAAATTCTGCTTTTTACCCTCTGGAACCACTTAAAACTAAGCATGTTCGCATGTAACACCATTCACTTTGCAAAACACTAGCTGTGTGTTTTTCTGCAAAGTCAACTTTCTACAAGCTTTTCCCGATTGGAAGGAACCGAATATCCAAAAGAGTGAGAGATTTAGACTGGGAAAACCATGTTTTGTCTATATTGAAAAGTCTGCTTTTTACCATCTAGAACCATTTAAAACTAAGCGTATTTGCCTAGTAAGAGCAATTTACTTTGCAAGTCAGTTGTTGTGTGTTTATCTTGAAGGTACTTCCTACAAACGTTTCTCGCGTGGAACGAACAGAATTCGACAAAGAATGTTCGAGTCAGACTGGGAAAGGAAACCCATGTTTTGTCCATATAGAAAAGTATGCTATTTAGGATCTAGAACCACTGAAAATTAAGCTTATTTGCCAAGTAACAGCAATTCACTTTGCAAAACTCTAGTTTTGTCTTTATCTTCAAAGTCAATTTTCTACAAGCTTCTCCCGCTTGGAAGAAACAGAATTCGCCAAAGAATGAGAGAATGAAACTGGGAAAAGTTGTTAGACTATATTGAAAAGTATGCTTTTAACCCTCTAGAACCACTTAAAACTAAACATATTCGCCATGTAACACCATTCACTTTGCAAAACACTAGCTGTGGGTTTTTCTTCAAAGTCAACTTTCTACAAGCTTTACCGATTGGAAGGAACAGAATTCGCCAAAGAGTGAGAGATTTAGACTGGGAAAACCATGTTTTGTCTATATTTCCCGTCTAGAAACACTTAAAACTAAGGTTTTTGGCCAAGTAACATCAATTCACTTTGCAAAACACTAGCTGTGCGTTTATCTTAAAAGTCAACTTCCTACAAGCTTTTCATACTTAGAACAAACAGATTCACCAAAGAATGTTCGATTCAGACTGGGAAACCCATGTTTTGTCTATATTGAAAAGTCTGCTTTTTACCCTCTAGAACCACTGAAAATAAGCTTATTGGCCAAGTAACAGCAATTCACTTTGCAAAACACTAGCTGTGTGTTTATCTTCAAAGTCAACTTCCTACAAGCTTTTCCCGCTTCAAAGGAACAGAGTTCACCAAAGAATGAGAGATTCAGACTGGGAAAACCATGTTTTGTCTATATTGAAAAGGCTGCTTTTTACCCTCTAGAACCACTGAAAATAAGCTTATTGGCCAAGTAACAGCAATTCACTTTGCAAAACACTAGCTCTGGGTTTTTCTTCAAAGTCAACTTTCTACAAGCTTTACCGATTGGAAGGAACAGAATTCGCCAAAGAGTGAGAGATTTAGACTGGGAAAACCATGTTTTGTCTATATTGAAAAGTCTGCTTTTTACCATTAGAACCATTTAAAACTAAGCGTATTTGCCTAGTAAGAGCAATTTACTTTGCAAGTCAGTTGTTGTGTGTTTATCTTGAAGGTCAACTTCCTACAAACTTTTCGCACTTGGAAGGAACAGAATTCGCCAAAGAATGTTCGAGTCAGACTGGGAAAGGAAACCCATGTTTTGTCCATATAGAAAAATATGGTATTTACGATCTAGAACTACTGAAAATTCAGCTTATTTGCCAAGTAACAGCAATTCACTTTGCAAAACTCTAGTTGTGTCCTTATCTTCAAAGTCAATTTCCTACCAGCTTTTCCCGCTTGGAAGACACAGAATTCGCCAAAGAATGAGAGAATGAAACTGGGAAAAGTTTTTAGACTATATTGAAAAGTATGCTTTTTACCCTCTAGTACCACTTAAAACTAAGCATGTTCGCCATGTAACACCATTCACTTTGCAAAACACTAGCTGTGTGTTTTTTTTCAAAGTCAACTTTCTACAAGCTTTTCCTGATTGGAAGGAACTGAATTCGAAAAAGAGTGAGAGATTTAGACTGGGAAAACCATGTTTTGTCTATATTGAAAAGTCTGCTTTTTACCATCTAGAACCATTTTAAACTAAGCGTATTTGCCTAGTAAGAGCAATTTACTTTGCAAGTCAGTTGTTGTGTGTTTATCTTGAAGGTAAACTTCCTACAAACGTTTCTCGCTTGGAACGAAGAGAATTCGCCAAAGAATGTTCGAGTCAGACTGGGAAAAGAAACCCATGTTTTGTCCATATAGAAAAGTATGCTATTTACGGTCTAGAACCACTGTAAATTAAGCTTATTTGCCAAGTAACAGCAATTCACTTTGCAAAACTCTAGTTGTGTCTTTATCTTCAAAGTCAATTTCCTACAATCTTCTCCCGCTTTAAAGAAACAGAATTCGCCAAAGAATGAGAGAATGAAACTGGGAAAAGTTTTTAGACTATATTGAAAAGTATGCTTTTTACCCTCTAGAACCACTTAAAAATAAGCATATTCGCCATGTAACACCATTCACTTTGCAAAACACTAGCTCTGTGTTTTTCTTCAAATTCAACATTCTACAAGCTTTTCCCGCTTGGAAGAAACAGAATTCGCCAAAGAATGAGAATGAAACTGGGAAAAGTTTTTAGACTATATTGAAAAGTATGCTTTTTACCCTCTAGAACCACTTAAAACTAAGCATGTTCGCCATGTAACACCATTCACTTTGCAAAACACTAGCTGTGTGTTTTTCTTCAAAGTCAACTTTCTACAAGCTTTTCCCGATTGGAAGGAACAGAATTCGAAAAAGAGTGAGAGATTTAGACTGGGAAAACCATGTTTTGTCTATATTGAAAAGTCTGCTTTTTACCATCTAGAACCATTTAAAACTAAGCGTATTTGCCTAGTAAGAGCAATTTACTTTGCAAATCAGTTGCTGTGTGTTTATCTTGAAGGTAAACTTCCTACAAACGTTTCCCGCTTGGAAGGAACAGAATTCGCCAAAGAATGTTCTAGTCATACTGGGAAAAAAAACCCAAGTTTTGTCCATATAGAAAGGTATGCTTTTTCCCGTCTAGAAACACTTAAAACTAAGCTTTTTGGCCAAGAAACATCAATTCACTTTGCAAAACACTAGCTGTGCGTTTATCTTAAAAGTCAACTTCCTACAAGCTTTTCATACTTGGAACAAACAGATTCACCAAAGAATGTTCGATTCAGACTGGGAAACCCATGTTTTGTCTATATTGAAAAGTCTGCTTTTTACCCTCTAGAACCACTGAAAATAAGCTTATTGGCCAAGTAACAGCAATTCACTTTGCAAAACACTAGCTGTGTGTTTATCTTCAAAGTCAACTTCCTACAAGCTTTTCCCGCTTCAAAGGAACAGAGTTCACCAAGGAATGAGAGATTCAGACTGGGAAAACCATGTTTTGCCTATATTGAAAAGGCTGCTTTTTACCATGTAGAACCATTCAAAACTAAGCGTATTTGCCTAGTAAGAGCAATTTACTTTGCAAATCAATTGCTGTGTGTTTACCTTGAAGGTCAAATTCCCACAAGCTTTTCCCACTTGGAACGAACGAACAGACTCCGCCAAAGTATGTTCGAGTCAGACTGGGAAAGGAAACCCATATTTTCTTCATATATAAAAGTATGCTTTTTAATGTCTATAACCACTTAAATCTAAGCTTTTTGGCCAAGTAACATCAATTCACTGTTCAAAACACTAGCTGTGAGTTTATCTTAAAAGTCAACTACCTACAAGCTTTTCCCACGTGGAACGAACAGGATTCGCGAAAAAATGTTCAATTCCGTCTGGGAAAGGAAACCCATGTTTTGTCCATATAGAAAAATATGGTATTTACGGTCTAGAACCACTGAAAATTAAGCTTATTTGCCAAGTAACAGCAATTCACTTTGCAAAACTCTAGTTGTGTCTTTATCTTCAAAGTCAATTTCCTACAAGCTTTTCCCGCTTGGAAGACACAGAATTCGCCAAAGAATGAGAGAATGAAACTGGGAAAAGTTTTTAGACTATATTGAAAAGTATGCTTTTTACCCTCTAGAACCACTTAAAACTAAGCATGTTCGCCATGTAACACCATTCACTTTGCAAAACACTAGCTGTGTGTTTTTCTTCAAAGTCAACTTTCTACAAGCTTTTCCTGATTGGAAGGAACAGAATTCGAAAAAGAGTGAGAGATTTAGACTGGGAAAACCATGTTTTGTCTATATTGAAAAGTCTGCTTTTTACCATCTAGAACCATTTTAAACTAAGCGTATTTGCCTAGTAAGAGCAATTTACTTTGCAAGTCAGTTGTTGTGTGTTTATCTTGAAGGTCAACTTCCTACAAACGTTTCTCGCTTGGAACGAACAGAATTCGCCAAAGAATGTTCGAGTCAGACTGGGAAAAGAAACCCATGTTTTGTCCATATAGAAAAGTATGCTAATTACCGTCTAGAACCACTTTAAATTAAGCTTATTTGCCAAGTAACAGCAATTCACTTTGCAAAACTCTAGTTGTGTCTTTATCTTCAAAGTCAATTTCCTACAAGCTTTTCCCGCTTGGAAGAAACAGAATTCGCCAAAGAATGAGAGAATGAAACTGGGAAAAGTTTTTAGACTATATTGAAAAGTATGCTTCTTACCCTCTAGAACCCCTTAAAACTAAGCATGTTCGCCATGTAACACCATTCACTTTGCAAAACAGTAGCTGTGTGTTTTTCTTCAAAGTCAACTTTCTACAAGCTTTTCCCGATTGGAAGGATCAGAATTCGCCAAAGAGTGAGAGATTTAGACTGGGAAAACCATGTTTTGTCTATATTGAAAAGTCTGCTTTTTACCATCTAGAACCATTTAAAACTAAGCGTATTTGCCTAGTAAGAGCAATTTACTTTGCAAATCAGTTGCTGTGTGTTTATCTTGAAGGTCAACTTCCTACAAACTATTCGCGCTTGGAAGGAACAGAATTCGCCAAAGAATGTTCTAGTCAAACTGGGAAAGGAAACCCATGTTTTGTCCATATAGAAGAGAATGCTTTTTTCCGTCTAGAAACACTTAAAACTAAGCTTTTTGGCCAAGTAACATCAATTCACTTTGCAAAACACTAGCTGTGCGTTTATCTAAAAGTCAACTTCCTACAAGCTTTTCCCACTTGGAACAAACAGATTCACCAAGAATGTTCGATTCAGACTGGGAAACCCATGTTTTGTCTATATTGAAATTCTGCTTTTTACCCTCTGGAACCACTTAAAACTAAGCATGTTCGCATGTAACACCATTCACTTTGCAAAACACTAGCTGTGTGTTTTTCTTCAAAGTCAACTTTCTACAAGCTTTTCCCGATTGGAAGGAACCGAATATCCAAAAGAGTGAGAGATTTAGACTGGGAAAACCATGTTTTCTCTATATTGAAAAGTCTGCTTTTTACCATCTAGAACCATTTAAAACTAAGCGTATTTGCCTAGTAAGAGCAATTTACTTTGCAAGTCAGTTGTTGTGTGTTTATCTTGAAGGTCAACTTCCTACAAACGTTTCTCGCTTGGAACGAACAGAATTCGACAAAGAATGTTCGAGTCAGACTGGGAAAGGAAACCCAAGTTTTGTCCATATAGAAAAGTATGCTATTTAGGATCTAGAACCACTGAAAATTAAGCTTATTTGCCAAGTAACAGCAATTCACTTTGCAAAACTCTAGTTGTGTCTTTATCTTCAAAGTCAATTTCCTACAAGCTTCTCCCGCTTGGAAGAAACTGAATTCGCCAAAGAATGAGAGAATGAAACTGGGAAAAGTTTTTAGACTATATTGAAAAGTATGCTTTTTACGCTCTAGAACCACTTAAAACTAAGCATATTCGCCATGTAACACCATTCACTTTGCAAAACACTAGCTGTGTGTTTTTCTTCAAAGTCAACTTTCTACAAGCTTTACCGATTGGAAGGAACAGAATTCGTCAAAGAGTGAGAGATTTAGACTGGGAAAACCATGTTTTGTCTATATTGAAAAGTCTGCTTTTTACCATTAGAACCATTTAAAACTAAGCCTATATGCCTAGTAAGAGCAATTTACTTTGCAAATCAGTTGCTGTGTGTTTATCTTGAAGGTAAACTTCCTACAAACGTTTCCCGCTTGGAAGGAACAGAATTCGCCAAAGAATGTTCTAGTCATACTGGGAAAAAAAACCCAAGTTTTGTCCATATAGAAAGGTATGCTTTTTCCCGTCTAGAAACACTTAAAACTAAGCTTTTTGGCCAAGTAACATCAATTCACTTTGCAAAACACTAGCTGTGCGTTTATCTTAAAAGTCAACTTCCTACAAGCTTTTCATACTTGGAACAAACAGATTCACCAAAGAATGTTCGATTCAGACTGGGAAACCCATGTTTTGTCTATATTGAAAAGTCTGCTTTTTACCCTCTAGAACCACTGAAAATAAGCTTATTGGCCAAGTAACAGCAATTCACTTTGCAAAACACTAGCTGTGTGTTTATCTTCAAAGTCAACTTCCTACAAGCTTTTCCCGCTTCAAAGGAACAGAGTTCACCAAGGAATGAGAGATTCAGACTGGGAAAACCATGTTTTGCCTATATTGAAAAGGCTGCTTTTTACCATGTAGAACCATTCAAAACTAAGCGTATTTGCCTAGTAAGAGCAATTTACTTTGCAAATCAATTGCTGTGTGTTTACCTTGAAGGTCAAATTCCCACAAGCTTTTCCCACTTGGAACGAACGAACAGACTCCGCCAAAGTATGTTCGAGTCAGACTGGGAAAGGAAACCCATATTTTCTTCATATATAAAAGTATGCTTTTTAATGTCTATAGCCACTTAAATCTAAAATTTTTGCCAAGTAACATCAATTCACTGTTCAAAACACTAGCTGTGAGTTTATCTTAAAAGTCAACTACCTACAAGCTTTTCCCACGTGGAACGAACAGGATTCGCGAAAAAATGTTCAATTCAGTCTGGGAAAGGAAACCCCTGTTTTGTCCATATAGAAAAATATGGTATTTACGGTCTAGAACCACTGAAAATTAAGCTTATTTGCCAAGTAACAGCAATTCACTTTGCAAAACTCTAGTTGTGTCTTTATCTTCAAAGTCAATTTCCTACCAGCTTTTCCCGCTTGGAAGACACAGAATTCGCCAAAGAATGAGAGAATGAAACTGAGAAAAGTTTTTAGACTATATTGAAAAGTATGCTTCTTACCTTCTAGAACCCCTTAAAACTAAGCATGTTCGCCATTTAACACCATTCACTTTGCAAAACACTAGCTGTGTGTTTTTCTTCAAAGTCAACTTTCTACAAGCTTTTCCTGATTGGAAGGAACAGAATTCGAAAAAGAGTGAGAGATTTAGACTTGGAAAACCTTGTTTTGTCTATATTGAAAAGGCTGCTTTTTACCATCTAGAACCATTTTAAACTAAGCGTATTTGCCTAGTAAGAGCAATTTACTTTGCAAGTCAGTTGTTGTGTGTTTATCTTGAAGGTCAACTTCCTACAAACGTTTCTCGCTTGGAACGAACAGAATTCGCCAAAGTGGTTCGAGTCAGACTGGGAAAAGAAACCCATGTTTTGTCCATATAGAAAAGTATGCTATTTACGGTCTAGAACCACAGAAAATTAAGCTTATTTGCCAAGTAACAGCAATTCACTTTGCAAAACTCTAGTTGTGTCTTTATCTTCAAAGTCAATTTCCTACAAGCTTTTCCCGCTTGGAAGAAACAGAATTCGCCAAAGAATGAGAGAATGAAACTGGGAAAAGTTTTTAGACTATATTGAAAAGTATGCTTCTTACCCTCTAGAACCACTTAAAACTAAGCATGTTCGCCATGTAACACCATTCACTTTGCAAAACAGTAGCTGTGTGTTTTTCTTCAAAGTCAACTTTCTACAAGCTTTTCCCGATTGGAAGGATCAGAATTCGCCAAAGAGTGAGAGATTTAGACTGGGAAAACCATGTTTTGTCTATATTGAAAAGTCTGCTTTTTACCATCTAGAACCATTTAAAACTAAGCGTATTTGCCTAGTAAGTGCAATTTACTTTGCAAATCAGTTGCTGTGTGTTTATCTTGAAGGTCAACTTCCTACAAACTATTCGCGCTTGGAAGGAACAGAATTCGCCAAAGAATGTTCTAGTCAAACTGGGAAAGGAAACCCATGTTTTGTCCATATAGAAGAGAATGCTTTTTTCCGTCTAGAAACACTTAAAACTAAGCTTTTTGGCCAAGTAACATCAATTCACTTTACAAAACACTACCTGTGCGTTTATCTAAAAGTCAACTTCCTACAAGCTTTTCCCACTTGGAACAAACAGATTCACCAAGAATGTTCGATTCAGACTGGGAAACCCATGTTTTGTCTATATTGAAATTCTGCTTTTTACCCTCTGGAACCACTTAAAACTAAGCATGTTCGCATGTAACACCATTCACTTTGCAAAACACTAGCTGTGTGTTTTTCTTCAAAGTCAACTTTCTACAAGCTTTTCCCGATTGGAAGGAACCGAATATCCAAAAGAGTGAGAGATTTAGACTGGGAAAACCATGTTTTGTCTATATTGAAAAGTCTGCTTATTACCATCTAGAACCATTTAAAACTAAGCGTATTTGCCTAGTAAGAGCAATTTACTTTGCAAGTCAGTTGTTGTGTGTTTATCTTGAAGGTACTTCCTACAAACGTTTCTCGCGTGGAACGAACAGAATTCGACAAAGAATGTTCGAGTCAGACTGGGAAAGGAAACCCATGTTTTGTCCATATAGAAAAGTATGCTATTTAGGATCTAGAACCACTGAAAATTAAGCTTATTTGCCAAGTAACAGCAATTCACTTTGCAAAACTCTAGTTTTGTCTTTATCTTCAAAGTCAATTTTCTACAAGCTTCTCCCGCTTGGAAGAAACAGAATACGCCAAAGAATGAGAGAATGAAACTGGGAAAAGTTTTTAGACTATATTGAAAAGTATGCTTTTAACCCTCTAGAACCACTTAAAACTAAACATATTCGCCATGTAACACCATTCACTTTGCAAAACACTAGCTGTGGGTTTTTCTTCAAAGTCAACTTTCTACAAGCTTTACCGATTGGAAGGAACAGAATTCGCCAAAGAGTGAGAGATTTAGACTGGGAAAACCATGTTTTGTCTATATTTCCCGTCTAGAAACACTTAAAACTAAGCTTTTTGGCCAAGTAACATCAATTCACTTTGCAAAACACTAGCTGTGCGTTTATCTTAAAAGTCAACTTCCTACAAGCTTTTCATACTTGGAACAAACAGATTCACCAAAGAATGTTCGATTCAGACTGGGAAACCCATGTTTTGTCTATATTGAAAAGTCTGCTTTTTACCCTCTAGAACCACTGAAAATAAGCTTATTGGCCAAGTAACAGCAATTCAGTTTGCAAAACACTAGCTGTGTGTTTATCTTCAAAGTCAACTTCCTACAAGCTTTTCCCGCTTCAAAGGAACAGAGTTCACCAAAGAATGAGAGATTCAGACTGGGAAAACCATGTTTTGTCTATATTGAAAAGGCTGCTTTTTACCCTCTAGAACCACTGAAAATAAGCTTATTGGCCAAGAAACAGCAATTCACTTTGCAAAACACTAGCTCTGGGTTTTTCTTCAAAGTCAACTTTCTACAAGCTTTACCGATTGGAAGGAACAGAATTCGCCAAAGAATGAGAGATTTAGACTGGGAAAACCATGTTTTGTCTATATTGAAAAGTCTGCTTTTTACCATTAGAACCATTTAAAACTAAGCGTATTTGCCTAGTAAGAGCAATTTACTTTGCAAGTCAGTTGTTGTGTGTTTATCTTGAAGGTCAACTTCCTACAAACTTTTCGCACTTGGAAGGAATAGAATTCGCCAAAGAATGTTCGAGTCAGACTGGGAAAGGAAACCCATGTTTTGTCCATATAGAAAAATATGGTATTTACGATCTAGAACTACTGAAAATTCAGCTTATTTGCCAAGTAACAGCAATTCACTTTGCAAAACTCTAGTTGTGTCCTTATCTTCAAAGTCAATTTCCTACCAGCTTTTCCCGCTTGGAAGACACAGAATTCGCCAAAGAATGAGAGAATGAAACTGGGAAAAGTTTTTAGACTATATTGAAAAGTATGCTTTTTACCCTCTAGAACCACTTAAAACTAAGCATGTTCGCCATGTAACACCATTCACTTTGCAAAACACTAGCTGTGTGTTTTTTTTCAAAGTCAACTTTCTACAAGCTTTTCCTGATTGGAAGGAACTGAATTCGAAAAAGAGTGAGAGATTTAGACTGGGAAAACCATGTTTTGTCTATATTGAAAAGTCTGCTTTTTACCATCTAGAACCATTTTAAACTAAGCGTATTTGCCTAGTAAGAGCAATTTACTTTGCAAGTCAGTTGTTGTGTGTTTATCTTGAAGGTAAACTTCCTACAAACGTTTCTCGCTTGGAACGAAGAGAATTCGCCAAAGAATGTTCGAGTCAGACTGGGAAAAGAAACCCATGTTTTGTCCATATAGAAAAGTATGCTATTTACGGTCTAGAACCACTGTAAATTAAGCTTATTTGCCAAGTAACAGCAATTCACTTTGCAAAACTCTAGTTGTGTCTTTATCTTCAAAGTCAATTTCCTACAAGCTTTTCCCGCTTGGAAGAAACAGAATTCGCCAAAGAATGAGAGAATGAAACTGGGAAAAGTTTTTAGAGTATATTGAAAAGTATGCTTCTTACCCTCTAGAACCCCTTAAAACTAAGCATGTTCGCCATGTAACACCATTCACTTTGCAAAACAGTAGCTGTGTGTTTTTCTTCAAAGTCAACTTTCTACAAGCTTTTCCCGATTGGAAGGATCAGAATTCGCCAAAGAGTGAGAGATTTAGACTGGGAAAACCATGTTTTGTCTATATTGAATAGTCTGCTTTTTACCATCTAGAACCATTTAAAACTAAGCGTATTTGCCTAGTAAGAGCAATTTACTTTGCAAATCAGTTGCTGTGTGTTTATCTTGAAGGTCAACTTCCTACAAACTATTTGCGCTTGGAAGGAACAGAATTCGCCAAAGAATGTTCTAGTCAAACTGGGAAAGGAAACCCATGTTTTGTCCATATAAAAGAGAATGCTTTTTTCCATCTAGAAACACTTAAAACTAAGCTTTTTGGCCAAGTAACATCAATTCACTTTGCAAAACACTAGCTGTGCGTTTATCTAAAAGTCAACTTCCTACAAGCTTTTCCCACTTGGAACAAACAGATTCACCAAGAATGTTCGATTCAGACTGGGAAACCCATGTTTTGTCTATATTGAAATTCTGCTTTTTACCCTCTGGAACCACTTAAAACTAAGCATGTTCGCATGTAACACCATTCACTTTGCAAAACACTAGCTGTGTGTTTTTCTTCAAAGTCAACTTTCTACAAGCTTTTCCCGATTGGAAGGAACCGAATATCCAAAAGAGTGAGAGATTTAGACTGGGAAAACCATGTTTTGTCTATATTGAAAAGTCTGCTTTTTACCATCTAGAACCATTTAAAACTAAGCGTATTTGCCTAGTAAGAGCAATTTACTTTGCAAGTCAGTTGTTGTGTGTTTATCTTGAAGGTCAACTTCCTACAAATGTTTCTCGCTTGGAACGAACAGAATTCGACAAAGAATATTCGAGTCAGACTGGGAAAGGAAACCCATGTTTTGTCCATATAGAAAAGTATGCTATTTAGGATCTAGAACCACTGAAAATTAAGCTTATTTGCCAAGTAACAGCAATTCTCTTTGCAAAACTCTAGTTGTGTCTTTATCTTCAAAGTCAATTTCCTACAAGCTTCTCCCGCTTGGAAGAAACAGAATTCGCCGAAGAATGAGAGAATGAAACTGGGAAAAGTTTTTAGACTATATTGAAAAGTATGCTTTTTACGCTCTAGAACCACTTAAAACTAAGCATATTCGCCATGTAACACCATTCACTTTGCAAAACACTAGCTGTGTGTTTTTCTTCAAATTCAACATTCTACAAGCTTTTCCCGCTTGGAAGAAACAGAATTCGCCAAAGAATGAGAGAATGAAACTGGGAAAAGTTTTTAGACTATATTGAAAAGTATGCTTTTTACCCTCTAGAACCACTTAAAACTAAGCATGTTCGCCATGTAACACCATTCACTTTGCAAAACACTAGCTGTGTGTTTTTCTTCAAAGTCAACTTTCTACAAGCTTTTCCCGATTGGAAGGAACAGAATTCGAAAATGAGTGAGAGATTTAGACTGGGAAAACCTTGTTTTGTCTATATTGAAAAGTCTGCTTTTTACCATCTAGAACCATTTTAAACTAAGCGTATTTGCCTAGTAAGAGCAATTTACTTTGCAAGTCAGTTGTTGTGTGTTTATCTTGAAGGTAAACTTCCTACAAACGTTTCTCGCTTGGAACGAACAGAATTCGCCAAAGAATGTTCGAGTGAGACTGGGAAAAGAAACCCATGTTTTGTCCATATAGAAAAGTATGCTATTTACGGTCTAGAACCACTGTAAATTAAGCTTATTTGCCAAGTAACAGCAATTCACTTTGCAAAACTCTAGTTGTGTCTTTATCTTCAAAGTCAATTTCCTACAAGCTTTTCCCGCTTGGAAGAAACAGAATTCGCCAAAGAATGAGAGAATGAAACTGGGAAAAGTTTTTAGACTATATTGAAAAGTATGCTTCTTACCCTCTAGAACCCCTTAAAACTAAGCATGTTCGCCATGTAACACCATTCACTTTGCAAAACAGTAGCTGTGTGTTTTTCTTCAAAGTCAACTTTCTACAAGCTTTTTCCGATTGGAAGGAACAGAATTCGCCAAAGAGTGAGAGATTTAGACTGGGAAAACCATGTTTTGTCTATATTGAAAAGTCTGCTTTTTACCATCTAGAACCATTTAAAACTAAGGGTATTTGCCCAGTAAGAGCAATTTACTTTGCAAATCAGTTGCTGTGTGTTTATCTTGAAGGTCAACTTCCTACAAACTATTCGCGCTTGGAACGAACAGAATTCGCCAAAGAATGTTCTAGTCAAACTGGGAAAGGAAACCCATGTTTTGTCCATATAGAAGAGAATGCTTTTTTCCGTCTAGAAACACTTAAAACTAAGCTTTTTGGCCAAGTAACATCAATTCAGTTTGCAAAACACTAGCTGTGCGTTTATCTAAAAGTCAACTTCCTACAAGCTTTTCCCACTTGGAACAAACAGATTCACCAAGAATGTTCGATTCAGACTGGGAAACCCATGTTTTGTCTATATTGAAATTCTGCTTTTTACCCTCTGGAACCACTTAAAACTAAGCATGTTCGCATGTAACACCATTCACTTTGCAAAACACTAGCTGTGTGTTTTTCTTCAAAGTCAACTTTCTACAAGCTTTTCCCGATTGGAAGGAACCGAATATCCAAAAGAGTGAGAGATTTAGACTGGGAAAACCATGTTTTCTCTATATTGAAAAGTCTGCTTTTTACCATCTAGAACCATTTAAAACTAAGCGTATTTGCCTAGTAAGAGCAATTTACTTTGCAAGTCAGTTGTTGTGTGTTTATCTTGAAGGTCAACTTCCTACAAACGTTTCTCGCTTGGAACGAACAGAATTCGCCAAAGAATGTTCGAGTCAGACTGGGAAAGGAAACCCATGTTTTGTCCATATAGAAAAGTATGCTATTTAGATTCTAGAACCACTGAAAATTAAGCTTATTTGCCAAGTAACAGCAATTCTCTTTGCAAAACTCTAGTTGTGTCTTTATCTTCAAAGTCAATTTCCTACAAGCTTCTCCCACTTGGAAGAAACAGAATTCGCCAAAGAATGAGAGAATGAAACTGGGAAAAGTTTTTAGACTATATTGAAAAGTATGAATTTTACCCTCTAGAACCACTTAAAACTAAGCATATTCGCCATGTAACACCATTCACTTTGCAAAACACTAGCTGTGTGTTTTTCTTCATATTCAACATTCTACAAGCTTTTCCCGCTTGGAAGAAACAGAATTTGCCAAAGAATGAGAGAATGAAACTGGGAAAAGTTTTTAGACTATATTGAAAAGTATGCTTTTTACCCTCTAGAACCACTTAAAACTAAGCATGTTCGCCATGTAACACCATTCACTTTGCAAAACACTAGCTTTGTGTTTTTCTTCAAAGTCAACTTTCTACAAGCTTTTCCCGATTGGAAGGAACAGAATTCGAAAAAGAGTGAGAGATTTAGACTGGGAAAACCATGTTTTGTCTATATTGAAAAGTCTGCTTTTTACCATCTAGAACCATTTTATACTAAGCGTATTTGTCTAGTAAGAGCAATTTACTTTGCAAGTCAGTTGTTGTGTGTTTATCTTGAAGGTAAACTTCCTACAAACGTTTCTCGCTTGGAACGAACAGAATTCGCCAAAGAATGTTCGAGTCAGACTGGGAAAAGAAACCCATGTTTTGTCCATATAGAAAAGTATGCTATTTACGGTCTAGAACCACTGTAAATTAAGCTTATTTGCCAAGTAACAGCAATTCACTTTGCAAAACTCTAGTTGTGTCTTTATCTTCAAAGTCAATTTCCTACAAGCTTTTCCCGCTTGGAAGAAACAGAATTCGCCAAAGAATGAGAGAATGAAACAGGGAAAAGTTTTTAGACTATATTGAAAAGTATGCTTCTTACCCTCTAAAACCCCTTAAAACTAAGCATGTTCGCCATGTAACACCATTCACTTTGCAAAACAGTAGCTGTGTGTTTTTCTTCAAAGTCAACTTTCTACAAGCTTTTTCCGATTGAAAGCAACAGAATTCGCCAAAGAGTGAGAGATTTAGACTGGGAAAACCATGTTTTGTCTATATTGAAAAGTCTGCTTTTTACCATCTAGAACCATTTAAAACTAAGCGTATTTGCCTAGTAAGAGCAATTTACTTTGCAAATCAGTTGCTGTGTGTTTATCTTGAAGGTCAACTTCCTACAAACTATTCGCGCTTGGAAGGAACAGAATTCGCCAAAGAATGTTCTAGTCAAACTGGGAAAGGAAACCCATGTTTTGTCCATATAGAAGAGAATGCTTTTTTCCGTCTAGAAACACTTAAAACTAAGCTTTTTGAGCAAGTAACATCAATTCACTTTGCAAAACACTACCTGTGCGTTTATCTAAAAGTCAACTTCCTACAAGCTTTTCCCACTTGGAACAAACAGATTCACCAAGAATGTTCGATTCAGACTGGGAAACCCATGTTTTGTCTATATTGAAATTCTGCTTTTTACCCTCTGGAACCCCTTAAAACTAAGCATGTTCGCATGTAACACCATTCACTTTGCAAAACACTAGCTGTGTGTTTTTCTTCAAAGTCAACTTTCTACAAGCTTTTCCCGATTGGAAGGAACCGAATATCCAAAAGAGTGAGAGATTTAGACTGGGAAAACCATGTTTTCTCTATATTGAAAAGTCTGCTTTTTACCATCTAGAACCATTTAAAACTAAGCGTATTTGCCTAGTAAGAGCAATTTACTTTGCAAGTCAGTTGTTGTGTGTTTATCTTGAAGGTCAACTTCCTACAAACGTTTCTCGCTTGGAACGAACAGAATTCGACAAAGAATGTTCGAGTCAGACTGGGAAAGGAAACCCAAGTTTTGTCCATATAGAAAAGTATGCTATTTAGGATCTAGAACCACTGAAAATTAAGCTTATTTGCCAAGTAACAGCAATTCACTTTGCAAAACTCTAGTTGTGTCTTTATCTTCAAAGTCAATTTCCTACAAGCTTCTCCCGCTTGGAAGAAACTGAATTCGCCAAAGAATGAGAGAATGAAACTGGGAAAAGTTTTTAGACTATATTGAAAAGTATGCTTTTTACGCTCTAGAACCACTTAAAACTAAGCATATTCGCCATGTAACACCATTCACTTTGCAAAACACTAGCTGTGTGTTTTTCTTCAAAGTCAACTTTCTACAAGCTTTACCGATTGGAAGGAACAGAATTCGTCAAAGAGTGAGAGATTTAGACTGGGAAAACCATGTTTTGTCTATATTGAAAAGTCTGCTTTTTACCATTAGAACCATTTAAAACTAAGCCTATATGCCTAGTAAGAGCAATTTACTTTGCAAATCAGTTGCTGTGTGTTTATCTTGAAGGTCAACTTCCTACAAACGTTTCCCGCTTGGAAGGAACAGAATTCGCCAAAGAATGTTCTAGTCATACTGGGAAAAAAAACCCAAGTTTTGTCCATATAGAAAGGTATGCTTTTTCCCGTCTAGAAACACTTAAAACTAAGCTTTTTGGCCAAGTAACATCAATTCACTTTGCAAAACACTAGCTGTGCGTTTATCTTAAAAGTCAACTTCCTACAAGCTTTTCATACTTGGAACAAACAGATTCACCAAAGAATGTTCGATTCAGACTGGGAAACCCATGTTTTGTCTATATTGAAAAGTCTGCTTTTTACCCTCTAGAACCACTGAAAATAAGCTTATTGGCCAAGTAACAGTAATTCACTTTGCAAAACACTAGCTGTGTGTTTATCTTCAAAGTCAACTTCCTACAAGCTTTTCCCGCTTCAAAGGAACAGAGTTCACCAAGGAATGAGAGATTCAGACTGGGAAAACCATGTTTTGCCTATATTGAAAAGGCTGCTTTTTACCATGTAGAACCATTCAAAACTAAGCGTATTTGCCTAGTAAGAGCAATTTACTTTGCAAATCAATTGCTGTGTGTTTACCTTGAAGGTCAAATTCCCACAAGCTTTTCCCACTTGGAACGAACGAACAGACTCCGCCAAAGTATGTTCGAGTCAGACTGGGAAAGGAAACCCATATTTTCTTCATATATAAAAGTATGCTTTTTAATGTCTATAGCCACTTAAATCTAAAATTTTTGCCAAGTAACATCAATTCACTGTTCAAAACACTAGCTGTGAGTTTATCTTAAAAGTCAACTACCTACAAGCTTTTCCCACGTGGAACGAACAGGATTCGCGAAAAAATGTTCAATTCAGTCTGGGAAAGGAAACCCCTGTTTTGTCCATATAGAAAAATATGGTATTTACGGTCTAGAACCACTGAAAATTAAGCTTATTTGCCAAGTAACAGCAATTCACTTTGCAAAACTCTAGTTGTGTCTTTATCTTCAAAGTCAATTTCCTACCAGCTTTTCCCGCTTGGAAGACACAGAATTCGCCAAAGAATGAGAGAATGAAACTGAGAAATGTTTTTAGACTATATTGAAAAGTATGCTTCTTACCTTCTAGAACCCCTTAAAACTAAGCATGTTCGCCATGTAACACCATTCACTTTGCAAAACACTAGCTGTGTGTTTTTCTTCAAAGTCAACTTTCTACAAGCTTTTCCTGATTGGAAGGAACAGAATTCGAAAAAGAGTGAGAGATTTAGACTTGGAAAACCTTGTTTTGTCTATATTGAAAAGTCTGCTTTTTACCATCTAGAACCATTTTAAACTAAGCGTATTTGCCTAGTAAGAGCAATTTACTTTGCAAGTCAGTTGTTGTGTGTTTATCTTGAAGGTCAACTTCCTACAAACGTTTCTCGCTTGGAACGAACAGAATTCGCCAAAGAATGTTCGAGTCAGACTGGGAAAAGAAACCCATGTTTTGTCCATATAGAAAAGTATGCTATTTACGGTCTAGAACCACAGAAAATTAAGCTTATTTGCCAAGTAACAGCAATTCACTTTGCAAAACTCTAGTTGTGTCTTTATCTTCAAAGTCAATTTCCTACAAGCTTTTCCCGCTTGGAAGAAACAGAATTCGCCAAAGAATGAGAGAATGAAACTGGGAAAAGTTTTTAGACTATATTGAAAAGTATGCTTCTTACCCTCTAGAACCACTTAAAACTAAGCATGTTCGCCATGTAACACCATTCACTTTGCAAAACAGTAGCTGTGTGTTTTTCTTCAAAGTCAACTTTCTACAAGCTTTTCCCGATTGGAAGGATCAGAATTCGCCAAAGAGTGAGAGATTTAGACTGGGAAAACCATGTTTTGTCTATATTGAAAAGTCTGCTTTTTACCATCTAGAACCATTTAAAACTAAGCGTATTTGCCTAGTAAGTGCAATTTACTTTGCAAATCAGTTGCTGTGTGTTTATCTTGAAGGTCAACTTCCTACAAACTATTCGCGCTTGGAAGGAACAGAATTCGCCAAAGAATGTTCTAGTCAAACTGGGAAAGGAAACCCATGTTTTGTCCATATAGAAGAGAATGCTTTTTTCCGTCTAGAAACACTTAAAACTAAGCTTTTTGGCCAAGTAACATCAATTCACTTTACAAAACACTACCTGTGCGTTTATCTAAAAGTCAACTTCCTACAAGCTTTTCCCACTTGGAACAAACAGAATCACCAAGAATGTTCGATTCAGACTGGGAAACCCATGTTTTGTCTATATTGAAATTCTGCTTTTTACCCTCTGGAACCACTTAAAAAAAGCATGTTCGCATGTAACACCATTCACTTTGCAAAACACTAGCTGTGTGTTTTTCTTCAAAGTCAACTTTCTACAAGCTTTTCCCGATTGGAAGGAACCGAATATCCAAAAGAGTGAGAGATTTAGACTGGGAAAACCATGTTTTGTCTATATTGAAAAGTCTGCTTTTTACCATCTAGAACCATTTAAAACTAAGCGTATTTGCCTAGTAAGAGCAACTTACTTTGCAAGTCAGTTGTTGTGTGTTTATCTTGAAGGTACTTCCTACAAACGTTTCTCGCGTGGAACGAACAGAATTCGACAAAGAATGTTCGAGTCAGACTGGGAAAGGAAACCCATGTTTTGTCCATATAGAAAAGTATGCTATTTAGGATCTAGACCCACTGAAAATTAAGCTTATTTGCCAAGTAACAGCAATTCACTTTGCAAAACTCTAGTTTTGTCTTTATCTTCAAAGTCAATTTTCTACAAGCTTCTCCCGCTTGGAAGAAACAGAATTCGCCAAAGAATGAGAGAATGAAACTGGGAAAAGTTTTTAGACTATATTGAAAAGTATGCTTTTAACCCTCTAGAACCACTTAAAACTAAACATATTCGCCATGTAACACCATTCACTTTGCAAAACACTAGCTGTGGGTTTTTCTTCAAAGTCAACTTTCTACAAGCTTTACCGATTGGAAGGAACAGAATTCGCCAAAGAGTGAGAGATTTAGACTGGGAAAACCATGTTTTGTCTATATTTCCCGTCTAGAAACACTTAAAACTAAGCTTTTTGGCCAAGTAACATCAATTCACTTTGCAAAACACTAGCTGTGCGTTTATCTTAAAAGTCAACTTCCTACAAGCTTTTCATACTTGGAACAAACAGATTCACCAAAGAATGTTCGATTCAGACTGGGAAACCCATGTTTTGTCTATATTGAAAAGTCTGCTTTTTACCCTCTAGAACCACTGAAAATAAGCTTATTGGCCAAGTAACAGCAATTCACTTTGCAAAACACTAGCTGTGTGTTTATCTTCAAAGTCAACTTCCTACAAGCTTTTCCCGCTTCAAAGGAACAGAGTTCACCAAAGAATGAGAGATTCAGACTGGGAAAACCATGTTTTGTCTATATTGAAAAGGCTGCTTTTTACCCTCTAGAACCACTGAAAATAAGCTTATTGGCCAAGAAACAGCAATTCACTTTGCAAAACACTAGCTCTGGGTTTTTCTTCAAAGTCAACTTTCTACAAGCTTTACCGATTGGAAGGAACAGAATTCGCCAAAGAATGAGAGATTTAGACTGGGAAAACCATGTTTTGTCTATATTGAAAAGTCTGCTTTTTACCATTAGAACCATTTAAAACTAAGCGTATTTGCCTAGTAAGAGCAATTTACTTTGCAAGTCAGTTGTTGTGTGTTTATCTTGAAGGTCAACTTCCTACAAACTTTTCGCACTTGGAAGGAATAGAATTCGCCAAAGAATGTTCGAGTCAGACTGGGAAAGGAAACCCATGTTTTGTCCATATAGAAAAATATGGTATTTACGATCTAGAACTACTGAAAATTCAGCTTATTTGCCAAGTAACAGCAATTCACTTTGCAAAACTCTAGTTGTGTCCTTATCTTCAAAGTCAATTTCCTACCAGCTTTTCCCGCTTGGAAGACACAGAATTCGCCAAAGAATGAGAGAATGAAACTGGGAAAAGTTTTTAGACTATATTGAAAAGTATGCTTTTTACCCTCTAGAACCACTTAAAACTAAGCATGTTCGCCATGTAACACCATTCACTTTGCAAAACACTAGCTGTGTGTTTTTTTTCAAAGTCAACTTTCTACAAGCTTTTCCTGATTGGAAGGAACTGAATTCGAAAAAGAGTGAGAGATTTAGACTGGGAAAACCATGTTTTGTCTATATTGAAAAGTCTGCTTTTTACCATCTAGAACCATTTTAAACTAAGCGTATTTGCCTAGTAAGAGCAATTTACTTTGCAAGTCAGTTGTTGTGTGTTTATCTTGAAGGTAAACTTCCTACAAACGTTTCTCGCTTGGAACGAAGAGAATTCGCCAAAGAATGTTCGAGTCAGACTGGGAAAAGAAACCCATGTTTTGTCCATATAGAAAAGTATGCTATTTACGGTCTAGAACCACTGTAAATTAAGCTTATTTGCCAAGTAACAGCAATTCACTTTGCAAAACTCTAGTTGTGTCTTTATCTTCAAAGTCAATTTCCTACAAGCTTTTCCCGCTTGGAAGAAACAGAATTCGCCAAAGAATGAGAGAATGAAACTGGGAAAAGTTTTTAGAGTATATTGAAAAGTATGCTTCTTACCCTCTAGAACCCCTTAAAACTAAGCATGTTCGCCATGTAACACCATTCACTTTGCAAAACAGTAGCTGTGTGTTTTTCTTCAAAGTCAACTTTCTACAAGCTTTTCCCGATTGGAAGGATCAGAATTCGCCAAAGAGTGAGAGATTTAGACTGGGAAAACCATGTTTTGTCTATATTGAATAGTCTGCTTTTTACCATCTAGAACCATTTAAAACTAAGCGTATTTGCCTAGTAAGAGCAATTTACTTTGCAAATCAGTTGCTGTGTGTTTATCTTGAAGGTCAACTTCCTACAAACTATTTGCGCTTGGAAGGAACAGAATTCGCCAAAGAATGTTCTAGTCAAACTGGGAAAGGAAACCCATGTTTTGTCCGTATAAAAGAGAATGCTTTTTTCCATCTAGAAACACTTAAAACTAAGCTTTTTGGCCAAGTAACATCAATTCACTTTGCAAAACACTAGCTGTGCGTTTATCTAAAAGTCAACTTCCTACAAGCTTTTCCCACTTGGAACAAACAGATTCACCAAGAATGTTCGATTCAGACTGGGAAACCCATGTTTTGTCTATATTGAAATTCTGCTTTTTACCCTCTGGAACCACTTAAAACTAAGCATGTTCGCATGTAACACCATTCACTTTGCAAAACACTAGCTGTGTGTTTTTCTTCAAAGTCAACTTTCTACAAGCTTTTCCCGATTGGAAGGAACCGAATATCCAAAAGAGTGAGAGATTTAGACTGGGAAAACCATGTTTTGTCTATATTGAAAAGTCTGCTTTTTACCATCTAGAACCATTTAAAACTAAGCGTATTTGCCTAGTAAGAGCAATTTACTTTGCAAGTCAGTTGTTGTGTGTTTATCTTGAAGGTCAACTTCCTACAAATGTTTCTCGCTTGGAACGAACAGAATTCGACAAAGAATATTCGAGTCAGACTGGGAAAGGAAACCCATGTTTTGTCCATATAGAAAAGTATGCTATTTAGGATCTAGAACCACTGAAAATTAAGCTTATTTGCCAAGTAACAGCAATTCTCTTTGCAAAACTCTAGTTGTGTCTTTATCTTCAAAGTCAATTTCCTACAAGCTTCTCCCGCTTGGAAGAAACAGAATTCGCCGAAGAATGAGAGAATGAAACTGGGAAAAGTTTTTAGACTATATTGAAAAGTATGCTTTTTACGCTCTAGAACCACTTAAAACTAAGCATATTCGCCATGTAACACCATTCACTTTGCAAAACACTAGCTGTGTGTTTTTCTTCAAATTCAACATTCTACAAGCTTTTCCCGCTTGGAAGAAACAGAATTCGCCAAAGAATGAGAGAATGAAACTGGGAAAAGTTTTTAGACTATATTGAAAAGTATGCTTTTTACCCTCTAGAACCACTTAAAACTAAGCATGTTCGCCATGTAACACCATTCACTTTGCAAAACACTAGCTGTGTGTTTTTCTTCAAAGTCAACTTTCTACAAGCTTTTCCCGATTGGAAGGAACAGAATTCGAAAATGAGTGAGAGATTTAGACTGGGAAAACCTTGTTTTGTCTATATTGAAAAGTCTGCTTTTTACCATCTAGAACCATTTTAAACTAAGCGTATTTGCCTAGTAAGAGCAATTTACTTTGCAAGTCAGTTGTTGTGTGTTTATCTTGAAGGTAAACTTCCTACAAACGTTTCTCGCTTGGAACGAACAGAATTCGCCAAAGAATGTTCGAGTGAGACTGGGAAAAGAAACCCATGTTTTGTCCATATAGAAAAGTATGCTATTTACGGTCTAGAACCACTGTAAATTAAGCTTATTTGCCAAGTAACAGCAATTCACTTTGCAAAACTCTAGTTGTGTCTTTATCTTCAAAGTCAATTTCCTACAAGCTTTTCCCGCTTGGAAGAAACAGAATTCGCCAAAGAATGAGAGAATGAAACTGGGAAAAGTTTTTAGACTATATTGAAAAGTATGCTTCTTACCCTCTAGAACCCCTTAAAACTAAGCATGTTCGCCATGTAACACCATTCACTTTGCAAAACAGCAGCTGTGTGTTTTTCTTCAAAGTCAACTTTCTACAAGCTTTTTCCGATTGGAAGGAACAGAATTCGCCAAAGAGTGAGAGATTTAGACTGGGAAAACCATGTTTTGTCTATATTGAAAAGTCTGCTTTTTACCATCTAGAACCATTTAAAACTAAGGGTATTTGCCCAGTAAGAGCAATTTACTTTGCAAATCATTTGCTGTGTGTTTATCTTGAAGGTCAACTTCCTACAAACTATTCGCGCTTGGAACGAACAGAATTCGCCAAAGAATGTTCTAGTCAAACTGGGAAAGGAAACCCATGTTTTGTCCATATAGAAGAGAATGCTTTTTTCCGTCTAGAAACACTTAAAACTAAGCTTTTTGGCCAAGTAACATCAATTCACTTTGCAAAACACTAGCTGTGCGTTTATCTAAAAGTCAACTTCCTACAAGCTTTTCCCACTTGGAACAAACAGATTCACCAAGAATGTTCGATTCAGACTGGGAAACCCATGTTTTGTCTATATTGAAATTCTGCTTTTTACCCTCTGGAACCACTTAAAACTAAGCATGTTCGCATATAACACCATTCACTTTGCAAAACACTAGCTGTGTGTTTTTCTTCAAAGTCAACTTTCTACAAGCTTTTCCCGATTGGAAGGAACCGAATATCCAAAAGAGTGAGAGATTTAGACTGGGAAAACCATGTTTTCTCTATATTGAAAAGTCTGCTTTTTACCATCTAGAACCATTTAAAACTAAGCGTATTTGCCTAGTAAGAGCAATTTACTTTGCAAGTCAGTTGTTGTGTGTTTATCTTGAAGGTCAACTTCCTACAAACGTTTCTCGCTTGGAACGAACAGAATTCGCCAAAGAATGTTCGAGTCAGACTGGGAAAGGAAACCCATGTTTTGTCCATATAGAAAAGTATGCTATTTAGATTCTAGAACCACTGAAAATTAAGCTTATTTGCCAAGTAACAGCAATTCTCTTTGCAAAACTCTAGTTGTGTCTTTATCTTCAAAGTCAATTTCCTACAAGCTTCTCCCACTTGGAAGAAACAGAATTCGCCAAAGAATGAGAGAATGAAACTGGGAAAAGTTTTTAGACTATATTGAAAAGTATGAATTTTACCCTCTAGAACCACTTAAAACTAAGCATATTCGCCATGTAACACCATTCACTTTGCAAAACACTAGCTGTGTGTTTTTCTTCATATTCAACATTCTACAAGCTTTTCCCGCTTGGAAGAAACAGAATTTGCCAAAGAATGAGAGAATGAAACTGGGAAAAGTTTTTAGACTATATTGAAAAGTATGCTTTTTACCCTCTAGAACCACTTAAAACTAAGCATGTTCGCCATGTAACACCATTCACTTTGCAAAACACTAGCTTTGTGTTTTTCTTCAAAGTCAACTTTCTACAAGCTTTTCCCGATTGGAAGGAACAGAATTCGAAAAAGAGTGAGAGATTTAGACTGGGAAAACCATGTTTTGTCTATATTGAAAAGTCTGCTTTTTACCATCTAGAACCATTTTATACTAAGCGTATTTGTCTAGTAAGAGCAATTTACTTTGCAAGTCAGTTGTTGTGTGTTTATCTTGAAGGTAAACTTCCTACAAACGTTTCTCGCTTGGAACGAACAGAATTCGCCAAAGAATGTTCGAGTCAGACTGGGAAAAGAAACCCATGTTTTGTCCATATAGAAAAGTATGCTATTTACGGTCTAGAACCACTGTAAATTAAGCTTATTTGCCAAGTAACAGCAATTCACTTTGCAAAACTCTAGTTGTGTCTTTATCTTCAAAGTCAATTTCCTACAAGCTTTTCCCGCTTGGAAGAAACAGAATTCGCCAAAGAATGAGAGAATGAAACAGGGAAAAGTTTTTAGACTATATTGAAAAGTATGCTTCTTACCCTCTAAAACCCCTTAAAACTAAGCATGTTCGCCATGTAACACCATTCACTTTGCAAAACAGTAGCTGTGTGTTTTTCTTCAAAGTCAACTTTCTACAAGCTTTTTCCGATTGAAAGCAACAGAATTCGCCAAAGAGTGAGAGATTTAGACTGGGAAAACCATGTTTTGTCTATATTGAAAAGTCTGCTTTTTACCATCTAGAACCATTTAAAACTAAGCGTATTTGCCTAGTAAGAGCAATTTACTTTGCAAATCAGTTGCTGTGTGTTTATCTTGAAGGTCAACTTCCTACAAACTATTCGCGCTTGGAAGGAACAGAATTCGCCAAAGAATGTTCTAGTCAAACTGGGAAAGGAAACCCATGTTTTGTCCATATAGAAGAGAATGCTTTTTTCCGTCTAGAAACACTTAAAACTAAGCTTTTTGAGCAAGTAACATCAATTCACTTTGCAAAACACTACCTGTGCGTTTATCTAAAAGTCAACTTCCTACAAGCTTTTCCCACTTGGAACAAACAGATTCACCAAGAATGTTCGATTCAGACTGGGAAACCCATGTTTTGTCTATATTGAAATTCTGCTTTTTACCCTCTGGAACCACTTAAAACTAAGCATGTTCGCATGTAACACCATTCACTTTGCAAAACACTAGCTGTGTGTTTTTCTTCAAAGTCAACTTTCTACAAGCTTTTCCCGATTGGAAGGAACCGAATATCCAAAAGAGTGAGAGATTTAGACTGGGAAAACCATGTTTTGTCTATATTGAAAAGTCTGCTTTTTACCATCTAGAACCATTTAAAACTAAGCGTATTTGCCTAGTAAGAGCAATTTACTTTGCAAGTCAGTTGTTGTGTGTTTATCTTGAAGGTCAACTTCCTACAAACGTTTCTCGCTTGGAACGAACAGAATTCGACAAAGAATGTTCGAGTCAGACTGCGAAAGGAAACCCATGTTTTGTCCATATAGAAAAGTATGCTATTTAGGATCTAGAACCACTGAAAATTAAGCTTATTTGCCAAGTAACAGCAATTCTCTTTGCAAAACTCTAGTTGTGTCTTTATCTTCAAAGTCAATTTCCTACAAGCTTCTCCCTCTTGGAAGAAACAGAATTCGCCAAAGAATGAGAGAATGAAACTGGGAAAAGTTTTTAGACTATATTGAAAAGTATGCTTTTTACCCTCTAGAACCACTTAAAACTAAGCATATTCGCCATGTAACACCATTCACTTTGCAAAACACTAGCTGTGTGTTTTTCTTCAAATTCAACATTCTACAAGCTTTTCCCGCTTGGAAGAAACAGAATTCGCCAAAGAATGAGAGAATGAAACTGGGAAAAGTTTTTAGACTATATTGAAAAGTATGCTTTTTACCCTCTAGAACCACTTAAAACTAAGCATGTTCGCCATGTAACACCATTCACTTTGCAAAACACTAGCTGTGTGTTTTTCTTCAAAGTCAACTTTCTACAAGGTTTTCCCGATTGGAAGGAACAGAATTCGAAAAAGAGTGAGAGATTTAGACTGGGAAAACCATGTTTTGTCTATATTGAAAAGTCTGCTGTTTTGCCATCTAGAACCATTTAAAACTAAGCATATTTGCCTAGTAAGAGCAATTTACTTTGCAAGTCAGTTGTTGTGTGTTTATCTTGAAGGTCAACTTCCTACAAACGTTTCTCGCTTGGAACGAACAGAATTCGCCAAAGAATGTTCGATTCAGACTGGGAAAAGAAACCCATGTTTTGTCCATATAGAAAAGTATGCTATTTACGGTCTAGAACCACTGAAAATTCAGCTTATTTGCCAAGTAACAGCAATTCACTTTGCAAAACTCTAGTTGTGTCTTTATCTTCAAAGTCAATTTCCTACCAGCTTTTCCCGCTTGGAAGAAACAGAATTCGCCAAAGAATGAGAGAATGAAACTGGGAAAAGTTTTTAGACTATATTGAAAAGTATGCTTTTTACCCTCTAGAACCCCTTAAAACTAAGCATGTTCGCCATGTAACACCATTCACTTTGCAAAACAGTAGCTGTGTGTTTTTCTTCAAAGTCAACTTTCTACAAGGTTTTCCTGATTGGAAGGAACAGAATTCGAAAAAGAGTGAGAGATTTAGACTGGGAAAACCATGTTTTGTCTATATTGAAAAGTCTGCTTTTTACCATCTAGAACCATTTTAAACTAAGCGTATTTGCCTAGTAAGAGCAATTTACTTTGCAAGTCAGTTGTTGTGTGTTTATCTTGAAGGTAAACTTCCTACAAACGTTTCTCGCTTGGAACGAAGAGAATTCGCCAAAGAATGTTCGAGTCAGACTGGGAAAAGAAACCCATGTTTTGTCCATACAGAAAAGTATGCTAATTACGGTCTAGAACCACTGTAAATTAAGCTTATTTGCCAAGTAACAGCAATTCACTTTGCAAAACTCTAGTTGTGTCTTTATCTTCAAAGTCAATTTCCTACAAGCTTTTCCCGCTTGGAAGAAACAGAATTCGCCAAAGAATGAGAGAATGAAACTGGGAAAAGTTTTTAGACTATATTGAAAAGTATGCTTCTTACCCTCTAGAACCCCTTAAAACTAAGCATGTTCGCCATGTAACACCATTTACTTTGCAAAACAGTAGCTGTGTGTTTTTCTTCAAAGTCAACTTTCTACAAGCTTTTCCCGATTGGAAGGATCAGAATTCGCCAAAGAGTGAGAGATTTAGACTGGGAAAACCATGTTTTGTCTATATTGAAAAGTCTGCTTTTTACCATCTAGAACCATTTAAAACTAAGCGTATTTGCCTAGTAAGAGCAATTTACTTTGCAAATCAGTTGCTGTGTGTTTATCTTGAAGGTCAACTTCCTACAAACTATTCGCGCTTGGAAGGAACAGAATTCGCCAAAGAATGTTCTAGTCAAACTGGGAAAGGAAACCCATGTTTTGTCCATATAGAAGAGAATGCTTTTTTCCGTCTAGAAACACTTAAAACTAAGCTTTTTGGCCAAGTAACATCAATTCACTATGCAAAACACTACCTGTGCGTTTATCTAAAAGTCAACATCCTACAAGCTTTTCCCACTTGGAACAAACAGATTCACCAAGATAGTTCGATTCAGACTGGGAAACCCATGTTTTGTCTATATTGAAATTCTGCTTTTTACCCTCTGGAACCACTTAAAACTAAGCATGTTCGCATGTAACACCATTCACTTTGCAAAACACTAGCTGTGTGTTTTTCTTCAAAGTCAACTTTCTACAAGCTTTTCCCGATTGGAAGGAACCGAATATCCAAAAGAGTGAGAGATTTAGACTGGGAAAACCATGTTTTGTCTATATTGAAAAGTCTGCTTTTTACCATCTAGAACCATTTAAAACTAAGCGTATTTGCCTAGTAAGAGCAATTTACTTTGCAAGTCAGTTGTTGTGTGTTTATCTTGAAGGTCAACTTCCTACAAACGTTTCTCGCTTGGAACGAACAGAATTCGACAAAGAATGTTCGAGTCAGACTGCGAAAGGAAACCCATGTTTTGTCCATATAGAAAAGTATGCTATTTAGGATCTAGAACCACTGAAAATTAAGCTTATTTGCCAAGTAACAGCAATTCTCTTTGCAAAACTCTAGTTGTGTCTTTATCTTCAAAGTCAATTTCCTACAAGCTTCTCCCGCTTGGAAGAAACAGAATTCGCCAAAGAATGAGAGAATGAAACTGGGAAAAGTTTTTAGACTATATTGAAAAGTATGCTTTTTACCCTCTAGAACCACTTAAAACTAAGCATATTCGCCATGTAACACCATTCACTTTGCAAAACACTAGCTGTGTGTTTTTCTTCAAATTCAACATTCTACAAGCTTTTCCCGCTTGGAAGAAACAGAATTCGCCAAAGAATGAGAGAATGAAACTGGGAAAAGTTTTTAGACTATATTGAAAAGTATGCTTTTTACCCTCTAGAACCACTTAAAACTAAGCATGTTGCCATGTAACACCATTCACTTTGCAAAACACTAGCTGTGTGTTTTTCTTCAAAGTCAACTTTCTACAAGCTTTTCCCGATTGGAAGGAACAGAATTCGAAAAAGAGTGAGAGATTTAGACTGGGAAAACCATGTTTTGTCTATATTGAAAAGTCTGCTTTTTACCATCTAGAACCATTTTAAACTAAGCGTATTTGCCTAGTAAGAGCAATTTACTTTGCAAGTCAGTTGTTGTGTGTTTATCTTGAAGGTAAACTTCCTACAAACGTTTCTCGCTTGGAACGAACAGAATTCGCCAAAGAATGTTCGAGTCAGACTGGGAAAGGAAACCCATGTTTTGTCCATATAGAAAAGTATGCTATTTACGGTCTAGAACCACTGTAAATTAAGCTTATTTGCCAAGTAACAGCAATTCACTTTGCAAAACTCTAGTTGTGTCTTTATCTTCAAAGTCAATTTCCTACAAGCTTTTCCCGCTTGGAAGAAACAGAATTCGCCAAAGAATGGGAGAATGAAACTGGGAAAAGTTTTTAGACTATATTGAAAAGTATGCTTCTTACCCTCTAGAACCCCTTAAAACTAAGCATGTTCGCCATGTAACACCATTCACTTTACAAAACAGTAGCTGTGCGTTTTTCTTCAAAGTCAACTTTCTACAAGCTTTTCCCGATTGGAAGGATCAGAATTCGCCAAAGAGTGAGAGATTTAGACTGGGAAAACCATGTTTTGTCTATATTGAAAAGTCTGCTTTTTACCATCTAGAACCATTTAAAACTAAGCGTATTTGCCTAGTAAGAGCAATTTACTTTGCAAGTCAGTTGTTGTGTGTTTATCTTGAAGGTCAACTTCCTACAAACGTTTCTCGCTTGGAACGAACAGAATTCGACAAAGAATGTTCGAGTAAGACTGGGAAAGGAAACCCATGTTTTGTCCATATAGAAAAGTATGCTATTTAGGATCTAGAACCACTGAAAATTAAGCTTATTTGCCAAGTAACAGCAATTCTCTTTGCAAAACATTAGCTGTGTCTTTATCTTCAAAGTCAATTTCCTACAAGCTTCTCCCGCTTGGAAGAAACAGAATTCGCCAAAGAATGAGAGAATGAAACTGGTAAAAGTTTTTAGACTATATTGAAAAGTATGCTTTTTACCCTCTAGAACCACTTAAAACTAAGCATATTCGCCATGTAACACCATTCACTTTGCAAAACACTAGCTGTGTGTTTTTCTTCATATTCAACATTCTACAAGCTTTTCCCGCTTGGAAGAAACAGAATTCGCCAAAGAATGAGAGAATGAAACTGGGAAAAGTTTTTAGACTATATTGAAAAGTATGCTTTTTACCCTCTAGAACCACTTAAAACTAAGCATGTTCGCCATGTAACACCATTCACTTTGCAAAACACTAGCTTTGTGTTTTTCTTCAAAGTCAACTTTCTACAAGCTTTTCCCGATTGGAAGGAACAGAATTCGAAAAAGAGTGAGAGATTTAGACTGGGAAAACCATGTTTTGTCTATATTGAAAGTCTGCTTTTTACCATCTAGAACCATTTTAAACAAAGCGTATTTGCCTAGTAAGAGCAATTTACTTTGCAAGTCAGTTGTTGTGTGTTTATCTTGAAGGTAAACTTCCTACAAACGTTTCTCGCTTGGAACGAACAGAATTCGCCAAAGAATGTTCGAGTCAGACTGGGAAAAGAAACCCATGTTTTGTCCATATAGAAAAGTATGCTATTTACGGTCTAGAACCACTGTAAATTAAGACTATTTGCCAAGTAACAGCAATTCACTTTGCAAAACTCTAGTTTTGTCTTTATCTTCAAAGTCAAATTCCTACAAGCTTTTCCCGCTTGGAAGAAACAGAATTCGCCAAAGAATGAGAGAATGAAACTGGGAAAAGTTTTTAGACTATATTGAAAAGTATGCTTTTTACCATCTAGAACCCCTTAAAACTAAGCATGTTCGCCATGTAACACCATTCACTTTGCAAAACACTAGCTGTGTGTTTTTCTTCAAAGTCAACTTTCTACAAGCTTTTCCCGATTGGAAGGATCAGAATTCGCCAAAGAGTGAGAGATTTAGACTGGGAAAACCATGTTTTGTCTATATTGAAAAGTCTGCTTTTTACCATTAGAACCATTTAAAACTAAGCCTATTTGCCTAGTAAGAGCAATTTACTTTGCAAATCAGTTGCTGTGTGTTTATCTTGAAGGTCAACTTCCTACAAACGTTTCCCGCTTGGAAGGAACAGAATTCGCCAAAGAATGTTCTAGTCATACTGGGAAAAAAAACCCAAGTTTTGTCCATATAGAAAGGTATGCTTTTTCCCGTCTAGAAACACTTAAAACTAAGCTTTTTGGCCAAGTAACATCAATTCACTTTGCAAAACACTAGCTGTGCGTTTATCTTAAAAGTCAACTTCCTACAAGCTTTTCATACTTGGAACAAACAGATTCACCAAAGAATGTTCGATTCAGACTGGAAAACCCATGTTTTGTCTATATTGAAAAGTCTGCTTTTTACCCTCTAGAACCACTGAAAATATGCTTATTGGCCAAGTAACAGCAATTCACTTTGCAAAACACTAGCTGTGTGTTTATCTTCAAAGTCAACTTCCTACAAGCTTTTCCCGCTTCAAAGGAACAGAGTTCACCAAGGAATGAGAGATTCAGACTGGGAAAACCATGTTTTGCCTATATTGAAAAGGCTGCTTTTTACCATGTAGAACCATTCAAAACTAAGCGTATTTGCCTAGTAAGAGCAATTTACTTTGCAAATCAATTGCTGTGTGTTTACCTTGAAGGTCAAATTCCCACAAGCTTTTCACACTTGGAACGAACGAACAGACTCCGCCAAAGTATGTTCGAGTCAGACTGGGAAAGGAAACCCATATTTTCTTCATATATAAAAGTATGCTTTTTAATGTCTATAGCCACTTAAATCTAAAATTTTTGCCAAGTAACATCAATTTACTGTTCAAAACACTAGCTGTGAGTTTATCTTAAAAGTCAACTACCTACAAGCTTTTCCCACGTGGAACGAACAGGATTCGCGAAAAAATGTTCAATTCAGTCTGGGAAAGGAAACCCCTGTTTTGTCCATATAGAAAAATATGGTATTTACGGTCTAGAACCACTGAAAATTAAGCTTATTTGCCAAGTAACAGCAATTCACTTTGCAAAACTCTAGTTGTGTCTTTATCTTCAAAGTCAATTTCCTACCAGCTTTTCCCGCTTGGAAGACACAGAATTCGCCAAAGAATGAGAGAATGAAACTGAGAAAAGTTTTTAGACTATATTGAAAAGTATGCTTCTTACCTTCTAGAACCCCTTAAAACTAAGCATGTTCGCCATGTAACACCATTCACTTTGCAAAACAGTAGCTGTGTGTTTTTCTTCAAAGTCAACTTTCTACAAGCTTTTTCCGATTGGAAGGAACAGAATTCGCCAAAGAGTGAGAGATTTAGACTGGGAAAACCATGTTTTGTCTATATTGAAAAGTCTGCTTTTTACCATCTAGAACCATTTAAAACTAAGGGTATTTGCCCAGTAAGAGCAATTTACTTTGCAAATCAGTTGCTGTGTGTTTATCTTGAAGGTCAACTTCCTACAAACTATTCGCGCTTGGAAGGAACAGAATTCGCCAAAGAATGTTCTAGTCAAACTGGGAAAGGAAACCCATGTTTTGTCCATATAGAAGAGAATGCTTTTTTCCGTCTAGAAACACTTAAAACTAAGCTTTTTGGCCAAGTAACATCAATTCACTTTGCAAAACAATAGCTGTGCGTTTATCTAAAAGTCAACTTCCTACAAGCTTTTCCCACTTGGAACAAACAGATTCACCAAGAATGTTCGATTCAGACTGGGAAACCCATGTTTTGTCTATATTGAAATTCTGCTTTTTACCCTCTGGAACCACTTAAAACTAAGCATGTTCGCATGTAACACCATTCACTTTGCAAAACACTAGCTGTGTGTTTTTCTTCAAAGTCAACTTTCTACAAGCTTTTCCCGATTGGAAGGAACCGAATATCCAAAAGAGTGAGAGATTTAGACTGGGAAAACCATGTTTTCTCTATATTGAAAAGTCTGCTTTTTACCATCTAGAACCATTTAAAACTAAGCGTATTTGCCTAGTAAGAGCAATTTACTTTGCAAGTCAGTTGTTGTGTGTTTATCTTGAAGGTCAACTTCCTACAAACGTTTCTCGCTTGGAACGAACAGAATTCGCCAAAGAATGTTCGAGTCAGACTGGGAAAGGAAACCCATGTTTTGTCCATATAGAAAAGTATGCTATTTAGATTCTAGAACCACTGAAAATTAAGCTTATTTGCCAAGTAACAGCAATTCTCTTTGCAAAACTCTAGTTGTGTCTTTATCTTCAAAGTCAATTTCCTACAAGCTTCTCCCACTTGGAAGAAACAGAATTCGCCAAAGAATGAGAGAATGAAACTGGGAAAAGTTTTTAGACTATATTGAAAAGTATGAATTTTACCCTCTAGAACCACTTAAAACTAAGCATATTCGCCATGTAACACCATTCACTTTGCAAAACACTAGCTGTGTGTTTTTCTTCATATTCAACATTCTACAAGCTTTTCCCGCTTGGAAGAAACAGAATTTGCCAAAGAATGAGAGAATGAAACTGGGAAAAGTTTTTAGACTATATTGAAAAGTATGCTTTTTACCCTCTAGAACCACTTAAAACTAAGCATGTTCGCCATGTAACACCATTCACTTTGCAAAACACTAGCTTTGTGTTTTTCTTCAAAGTCAACTTTCTACAAGCTTTTCCCGATTGGAAGGAACAGAATTCGAAAAAGAGTGAGAGATTTAGACTGGGAAAACCATGTTTTGTCTATATTGAAAAGTCTGCTTTTTACCATCTAGAACCATTTTATACTAAGCGTATTTGTCTAGTAAGAGCAATTTACTTTGCAAGTCAGTTGTTGTGTGTTTATCTTGAAGGTCAACTTCCTACAAACGTTTCTCGCTTGGAACGAACAGAATTCGCCAAAGAATGTTCGAGTCAGACTGGGAAAAGAAACCCATGTTTTGTCCATATAGAAAAGTATGCTATTTACGGTCTAGAACCACTGTAAATTAAGCTTATTTGCCAAGTAACAGCAATTCACTTTGCAAAACTCTAGTTGTGTCTTTATCTTCAAAGTCAATTTCCTACAAGCTTTTCCCGCTTGGAAGAAACAGAATTCGCCAAAGAATGAGAGAATGAAACAGGGAAAAGTTTTTAGACTATATTGAAAAGTATGCTTCTTACCCTCTAAAACCCCTTAAAACTAAGCATGTTCGCCATGTAACACCATTCACTTTGCAAAACAGTAGCTGTGTGTTTTTCTTCAAAGTCAACTTTCTACAAGCTTTTTCCGATTGAAAGCAACAGAATTCGCCAAAGAGTGAGAGATTTAGACTGGGAAAACCATGTTTTGTCTATATTGAAAAGTCTGCTTTTTACCATCTAGAACCATTTAAAACTAAGCGTATTTGCCTAGTAAGAGCAATTTACTTTGCAAATCAGTTGCTGTGTGTTTATCTTGAAGGTCAACTTCCTACAAACTATTCGCGCTTGGAAGGAACAGAATTCGCCAAAGAATGTTCTAGTCAAACTGGGAAAGGAAACCCATGTTTTGTCCATATAGAAGAGAATGCTTTTTTCCGTCTAGAAACACTTAAAACTAAGCTTTTTGAGCAAGTAACATCAATTCACTTTGCAAAACACTACCTGTGCGTTTATCTAAAAGTCAACTTCCTACAAGCTTTTCCCACTTGGAACAAACAGATTCACCAAGAATGTTCGATTCAGACTGGGAAACCCATGTTTTGTCTATATTGAAATTCTGCTTTTTACCCTCTGGAACCCCTTAAAACTAAGCATGTTCGCATGTAACACCATTCACTTTGCAAAACACTAGCTGTGTGTTTTTCTTCAAAGTCAACTTTCTACAAGCTTTTCCCGATTGGAAGGAACCGAATATCCAAAAGAGTGAGAGATTTAGACTGGGAAAACCATGTTTTCTCTATATTGAAAAGTCTGCTTTTTACCATCTAGAACCATTTAAAACTAAGCGTATTTGCCTAGTAAGAGCAATTTACTTTGCAAGTCAGTTGTTGTGTGTTTATCTTGAAGGTCAACTTCCTACAAACGTTTCTCGCTTGGAACGAACAGAATTCGACAAAGTATGTTCGAGTCAGACTGGGAAAGGAAACCCAAGTTTTGTCCATATAGAAAAGTATGCTATTTAGGATCTAGAACCACTGAAAATTAAGCTTATTTGCCAAGTAACAGCAATTCACTTTGCAAAACTCTAGTTGTGTCTTTATCTTCAAAGTCAATTTCCTACAAGCTTCTCCCGCTTGGAAGAAACTGAATTCGCCAAAGAATGAGAGAATGAAACTGGGAAAAGTTTTTAGACTATATTGAAAAGTATGCTTCTTACCTTCTAGAACCCCTTAAAACTAAGCATGTTCGCCATGTAACACCATTCACTTTGCAAAACACTAGCTGTGTGTTTTTCTTCAAAGTCAACTTTCTACAAGCTTTTCCTGATTGGAAGGAACAGAATTCGAAAAAGAGTGAGAGATTTAGACTTGGAAAACCTTGTTTTGTCTATATTGAAAAGTCTGCTTTTTACCATCTAGAACCATTTTAAACTAAACGTATTTGCCTAGTAAGAGCAATTTACTTTGCAAGTCAGTTGTTGTGTGTTTATCTTGAAGGTCAACTTCCTACAAACGTTTCTCGCTTGGAACGAACAGAATTCGCCAAAGAATGTTCGAGTCAGACTGGGAAAAGAAACCCATGTTTTGTCCATATAGAAAAGTATGCTATTTACGGTCTAGAACCACAGAAAATTAAGCTTATTTGCCAAGTAACAGCAATTCACTTTGCAAAACTCTAGTTGTGTCTTTATCTTCAAAGTCAATTTCCTACAAGCTTTTCCCGCTTGGAAGAAACAGAATTCGCCAAAGAATGAGAGAATGAAACTGGGAAAAGTTTTTAGACTATATTGAAAAGTATGCTTCTTACCCTCTAGAACCACTTAAAACTAAGCATGTTCGCCATGTAACACCATTCACTTTGCAAAACAGTAGCTGTGTGTTTTTCTTCAAAGTCAACTTTCTACAAGCTTTTCCCGATTGGAAGGATCAGAATTCGCCAAAGAGTGAGAGATTTAGACTGGGAAAACCATGTTTTGTCTATATTGAAAAGTCTGCTTTTTACCATCTAGAACCATTTAAAACTAAGCATATTTGCCTAGTAAGTGCAATTTACTTTGCAAATCAGTTGCTGTGTGTTTATCTTGAAGGTCAACTTCCTACAAACTATTCGCGCTTGGAAGGAACAGAATTCGCCAAAGAATGTTCTAGTCAAACTGGGAAAGGAAACCCATGTTTTGTCCATATAGAAGAGAATGCTTTTTTCCGTCTAGAAACACTTAAAACTAAGCTTTTTGGCCAAGTAACATCAATTCACTTTACAAAACACTACCTGTGCGTTTATCTAAAAGTCAACTTCCTACAAGCTTTTCCCACTTGGAACAAACAGATTCACCAAGAATGTTCGATTCAGACTGGGAAACCCATGTTTTGTCTATATTGAAATTCTGCTTTTTACCCTCTGGAACCACTTAAAACTAAGCATGTTCGCATGTAACACCATTCACTTTGCAAAACACTAGCTGTGTGTTTTTCTTCAAAGTCAACTTTCTACAAGCTTTTCCCGATTGGAAGGAACCGAATATCCAAAAGAGTGAGAGATTTAGACTGGGAAAACCATGTTTTGTCTATATTGAAAAGTCTGCTTTTTACCATCTAGAACCATTTAAAACTAAGCGTATTTGCCTAGTAAGAGCAATTTACTTTGCAAGTCAGTTGTTGTGTGTTTATCTTGAAGGTACTTCCTACAAACGTTTCTCGCGTGGAACGAACAGAATTCGACAAAGAATGTTCGAGTCAGACTGGGAAAGGAAACCCATGTTTTGTCCATATAGAAAAGTATGCTATTTAGGATCTAGACCCACTGAAAATTAAGCTTATTTGCCAAGTAACAGCAATTCACTTTGCAAAACTCTAGTTTTGTCTTTATCTTCAAAGTCAATTTTCTACAAGCTTCTCCCGCTTGGAAGAAACAGAATTCGCCAAAGAATGAGAGAATGAAACTGGGAAAAGTTTTTAGACTATATTGAAAAGTATGCTTTTAACCCTCTAGAACCACTTAAAACTAAACATATTCGCCATGTAACACCATTCACTTTGCAAAACACTAGCTGTGGGTTTTTCTTCAAAGTCAACTTTCTACAAGCTTTACCGATTGGAAGGAACAGAATTCGCCAAAGAGTGAGAGATTTAGACTGGGAAAACCATGTTTTGTCTATATTTCCCGTCTAGAAACACTTAAAACTAAGCTTTTTGGCCAAGTAACATCAATTCACTTTGCAAAACACTAGCTGTGCGTTTATCTTAAAAGTCAACTTCCTACAAGCTTTTCATACTTGGAACAAACAGATTCACCAAAGAATGTTCGATTCAGACTGGGAAACCCATGTTTTGTCTATATTGAAAAGTCTGCTTTTTACCCTCTAGAACCACTGAAAATAAGCTTATTGGCCAAGTAACAGCAATTCACTTTGCAAAACACTAGCTGTGTGTTTATCTTCAAAGTCAACTTCCTACAAGCTTTTCCCGCTTCAAAGGAACAGAGTTCACCAAAGAATGAGAGATTCAGACTGGGAAAACCATGTTTTGTCTATATTGAAAAGGCTGCTTTTTACCCTCTAGAACCACTGAAAATAAGCTTATTGGCCAAGAAACAGCAATTCACTTTGCAAAACACTAGCTCTGGGTTTTTCTTCAAAGTCAACTTTCTACAAGCTTTACCGATTGGAAGGAACAGAATTCGCCAAAGAATGAGAGATTTAGACTGGGAAAACCATGTTTTGTCTATATTGAAAAGTCTGCTTTTTACCATTAGAACCATTTAAAACTAAGCGTATTTGCCTAGTAAGAGCAATTTACTTTGCAAGTCAGTTGTTGTGTGTTTATCTTGAAGGTCAACTTCCTACAAACTTTTCGCACTTGGAAGGAATAGAATTCGCCAAAGAATGTTCGAGTCAGACTGGGAAAGGAAACCCATGTTTTGTCCATATAGAAAAATATGGTATTTACGATCTAGAACTACTGAAAATTCAGCTTATTTGCCAAGTAACAGCAATTCACTTTGCAAAACTCTAGTTGTGTCCTTATCTTCAAAGTCAATTTCCTACCAGCTTTTCCCGCTTGGAAGACACAGAATTCGCCAAAGAATGAGAGAATGAAACTGGGAAAAGTTTTTAGACTATATTGAAAAGTATGCTTTTTACCCTCTAGAACCACTTAAAACTAAGCATGTTCGCCATGTAACACCATTCACTTTGCAAAACACTAGCTGTGTGTTTTTTTTCAAAGTCAACTTTCTACAAGCTTTTCCTGATTGGAAGGAACTGAATTCGAAAAAGAGTGAGAGATTTAGACTGGGAAAACCATGTTTTGTCTATATTGAAAAGTCTGCTTTTTACCATCTAGAACCATTTTAAACTAAGCGTATTTGCCTAGTAAGAGCAATTTACTTTGCAAGTCAGTTGTTGTGTGTTTATCTTGAAGGTAAACTTCCTACAAACGTTTCTCGCTTGGAACGAAGAGAATTCGCCAAAGAATGTTCGAGTCAGACTGGGAAAAGAAACCCATGTTTTGTCCATATAGAAAAGTATGCTATTTACGGTCTAGAACCACTGTAAATTAAGCTTATTTGCCAAGTAACAGCAATTCACTTTGCAAAACTCTAGTTGTGTCTTTATCTTCAAAGTCAATTTCCTACAAGCTTTTCCCGCTTGGAAGAAACAGAATTCGCCAAAGAATGAGAGAATGAAACTGGGAAAAGTTTTTAGAGTATATTGAAAAGTATGCTTCTTACCCTCTAGAACCCCTTAAAACTAAGCATGTTCGCCATGTAACACCATTCACTTTGCAAAACAGTAGCTGTGTGTTTTTCTTCAAAGTCAACTTTCTACAAGCTTTTCCCGATTGGAAGGATCAGAATTCGCCAAAGAGTGAGAGATTTAGACTGGGAAAACCATGTTTTGTCTATATTGAATAGTCTGCTTTTTACCATCTAGAACCATTTAAAACTAAGCGTATTTGCCTAGTAAGAGCAATTTACTTTGCAAATCAGTTGCTGTGTGTTTATCTTGAAGGTCAACTTCCTACAAACTATTTGCGCTTGGAAGGAACAGAATTCGCCAAAGAATGTTCTAGTCAAACTGGGAAAGGAAACCCATGTTTTGTCCGTATAAAAGAGAATGCTTTTTTCCATCTAGAAACACTTAAAACTAAGCTTTTTGGCCAAGTAACATCAATTCACTTTGCAAAACACTAGCTGTGCGTTTATCTAAAAGTCAACTTCCTACAAGCTTTTCCCACTTGGAACAAACAGATTCACCAAGAATGTTCGATTCAGACTGGGAAACCCATGTTTTGTCTATATTGAAATTCTGCTTTTTACCCTCTGGAACCACTTAAAACTAAGCATGTTCGCATGTAACACCATTCACTTTGCAAAACACTAGCTGTGTGTTTTTCTTCAAAGTCAACTTTCTACAAGCTTTTCCCGATTGGAAGGAACCGAATATCCAAAAGAGTGAGAGATTTAGACTGGGAAAACCATGTTTTGTCTATATTGAAAAGTCTGCTTTTTACCATCTAGAACCATTTAAAACTAAGCGTATTTGCCTAGTAAGAGCAATTTACTTTGCAAGTCAGTTGTTGTGTGTTTATCTTGAAGGTCAACTTCCTACAAATGTTTCTCGCTTGGAACGAACAGAATTCGACAAAGAATATTCGAGTCAGACTGGGAAAGGAAACCCATGTTTTGTCCATATAGAAAAGTATGCTATTTAGGATCTAGAACCACTGAAAATTAAGCTTATTTGCCAAGTAACAGCAATTCTCTTTGCAAAACTCTAGTTGTGTCTTTATCTTCAAAGTCAATTTCCTACAAGCTTCTCCCGCTTGGAAGAAACAGAATTCGCCGAAGAATGAGAGAATGAAACTGGGAAAAGTTTTTAGACTATATTGAAAAGTATGCTTTTTACGCTCTAGAACCACTTAAAACTAAGCATATTCGCCATGTAACACCATTCACTTTGCAAAACACTAGCTGTGTGTTTTTCTTCAAATTCAACATTCTACAAGCTTTTCCCGCTTGGAAGAAACAGAATTCGCCAAAGAATGAGAGAATGAAACTGGGAAAAGTTTTTAGACTATATTGAAAAGTATGCTTTTTACCCTCTAGAACCACTTAAAACTAAGCATGTTCGCCATGTAACACCATTCACTTTGCAAAACACTAGCTGTGTGTTTTTCTTCAAAGTCAACTTTCTACAAGCTTTTCCCGATTGGAAGGAACAGAATTCGAAAATGAGTGAGAGATTTAGACTGGGAAAACCATGTTTTGTCTATATTGAAAAGTCTGCTTTTTACCATCTAGAACCATTTAAAACTAAGCGTATTTGCCTAGTAAGAGCAATTTACTTTGCAAGTCAGTTGTTGTGTGTTTATCTTGAAGGTACTTCCTACAAACGTTTCTCGCGTGGAACGAACAGAATTCGACAAAGAATGTTCGAGTCAGACTGGGAAAGGAAACCCATGTTTTGTCCATATAGAAAAGTATGCTATTTAGGATCTAGACCCACTGAAAATTAAGCTTATTTGCCAAGTAACAGCAATTCACTTTGCAAAACTCTAGTTTTGTCTTTATCTTCAAAGTCAATTTTCTACAAGCTTCTCCCGCTTGGAAGAAACAGAATTCGCCAAAGAATGAGAGAATGAAACTGGGAAAAGTTTTTAGACTATATTGAAAAGTATGCTTTTAACCCTCTAGAACCACTTAAAACTAAACATATTCGCCATGTAACACCATTCACTTTGCAAAACACTAGCTGTGGGTTTTTCTTCAAAGTCAACTTTCTACAAGCTTTACCGATTGGAAGGAACAGAATTCGCCAAAGAGTGAGAGATTTAGACTGGGAAAACCATGTTTTGTCTATATTTCCCGTCTAGAAACACTTAAAACTAAGCTTTTTGGCCAAGTAACATCAATTCACTTTGCAAAACACTAGCTGTGCGTTTATCTTAAAAGTCAACTTCCTACAAGCTTTTCATACTTGGAACAAACAGATTCACCAAAGAATGTTCGATTCAGACTGGGAAACCCATGTTTTGTCTATATTGAAAAGTCTGCTTTTTACCCTCTAGAACCACTGAAAATAAGCTTATTGGCCAAGTAACAGCAATTCACTTTGCAAAACACTAGCTGTGTGTTTATCTTCAAAGTCAACTTCCTACAAGCTTTTCCCGCTTCAAAGGAACAGAGTTCACCAAAGAATGAGAGATTCAGACTGGGAAAACCATGTTTTGTCTATATTGAAAAGGCTGCTTTTTACCCTCTAGAACCACTGAAAATAAGCTTATTGGCCAAGAAACAGCAATTCACTTTGCAAAACACTAGCTCTGGGTTTTTCTTCAAAGTCAACTTTCTACAAGCTTTACCGATTGGAAGGAACAGAATTCGCCAAAGAATGAGAGATTTAGACTGGGAAAACCATGTTTTGTCTATATTGAAAAGTCTGCTTTTTACCATTAGAACCATTTAAAACTAAGCGTATTTGCCTAGTAAGAGCAATTTACTTTGCAAGTCAGTTGTTGTGTGTTTATCTTGAAGGTCAACTTCCTACAAACTTTTCGCACTTGGAAGGAATAGAATTCGCCAAAGAATGTTCGAGTCAGACTGGGAAAGGAAACCCATGTTTTGTCCATATAGAAAAATATGGTATTTACGATCTAGAACTACTGAAAATTCAGCTTATTTGCCAAGTAACAGCAATTCACTTTGCAAAACTCTAGTTGTGTCCTTATCTTCAAAGTCAATTTCCTACCAGCTTTTCCCGCTTGGAAGACACAGAATTCGCCAAAGAATGAGAGAATGAAACTGGGAAAAGTTTTTAGACTATATTGAAAAGTATGCTTTTTACCCTCTAGAACCACTTAAAACTAAGCATGTTCGCCATGTAACACCATTCACTTTGCAAAACACTAGCTGTGTGTTTTTTTTCAAAGTCAACTTTCTACAAGCTTTTCCTGATTGGAAGGAACTGAATTCGAAAAAGAGTGAGAGATTTAGACTGGGAAAACCATGTTTTGTCTATATTGAAAAGTCTGCTTTTTACCATCTAGAACCATTTTAAACTAAGCGTATTTGCCTAGTAAGAGCAATTTACTTTGCAAGTCAGTTGTTGTGTGTTTATCTTGAAGGTAAACTTCCTACAAACGTTTCTCGCTTGGAACGAAGAGAATTCGCCAAAGAATGTTCGAGTCAGACTGGGAAAAGAAACCCATGTTTTGTCCATATAGAAAAGTATGCTATTTACGGTCTAGAACCACTGTAAATTAAGCTTATTTGCCAAGTAACAGCAATTCACTTTGCAAAACTCTAGTTGTGTCTTTATCTTCAAAGTCAATTTCCTACAAGCTTTTCCCGCTTGGAAGAAACAGAATTCGCCAAAGAATGAGAGAATGAAACTGGGAAAAGTTTTTAGAGTATATTGAAAAGTATGCTTCTTACCCTCTAGAACCCCTTAAAACTAAGCATGTTCGCCATGTAACACCATTCACTTTGCAAAACAGTAGCTGTGTGTTTTTCTTCAAAGTCAACTTTCTACAAGCTTTTCCCGATTGGAAGGATCAGAATTCGCCAAAGAGTGAGAGATTTAGACTGGGAAAACCATGTTTTGTCTATATTGAATAGTCTGCTTTTTACCATCTAGAACCATTTAAAACTAAGCGTATTTGCCTAGTAAGAGCAATTTACTTTGCAAATCAGTTGCTGTGTGTTTATCTTGAAGGTCAACTTCCTACAAACTATTTGCGCTTGGAAGGAACAGAATTCGCCAAAGAATGTTCTAGTCAAACTGGGAAAGGAAACCCATGTTTTGTCCGTATAAAAGAGAATGCTTTTTTCCATCTAGAAACACTTAAAACTAAGCTTTTTGGCCAAGTAACATCAATTCACTTTGCAAAACACTAGCTGTGCGTTTATCTAAAAGTCAACTTCCTACAAGCTTTTCCCACTTGGAACAAACAGATTCACCAAGAATGTTCGATTCAGACTGGGAAACCCATGTTTTGTCTATATTGAAATTCTGCTTTTTACCCTCTGGAACCACTTAAAACTAAGCATGTTCGCATGTAACACCATTCACTTTGCAAAACACTAGCTGTGTGTTTTTCTTCAAAGTCAACTTTCTACAAGCTTTTCCCGATTGGAAGGAACCGAATATCCAAAAGAGTGAGAGATTTAGACTGGGAAAACCATGTTTTGTCTATATTGAAAAGTCTGCTTTTTACCATCTAGAACCATTTAAAACTAAGCGTATTTGCCTAGTAAGAGCAATTTACTTTGCAAGTCAGTTGTTGTGTGTTTATCTTGAAGGTCAACTTCCTACAAATGTTTCTCGCTTGGAACGAACAGAATTCGACAAAGAATATTCGAGTCAGACTGGGAAAGGAAACCCATGTTTTGTCCATATAGAAAAGTATGCTATTTAGGATCTAGAACCACTGAAAATTAAGCTTATTTGCCAAGTAACAGCAATTCTCTTTGCAAAACTCTAGTTGTGTCTTTATCTTCAAAGTCAATTTCCTACAAGCTTCTCCCGCTTGGAAGAAACAGAATTCGCCGAAGAATGAGAGAATGAAACTGGGAAAAGTTTTTAGACTATATTGAAAAGTATGCTTTTTACGCTCTAGAACCACTTAAAACTAAGCATATTCGCCATGTAACACCATTCACTTTGCAAAACACTAGCTGTGTGTTTTTCTTCAAATTCAACATTCTACAAGCTTTTCCCGCTTGGAAGAAACAGAATTCGCCAAAGAATGAGAGAATGAAACTGGGAAAAGTTTTTAGACTATATTGAAAAGTATGCTTTTTACCCTCTAGAACCACTTAAAACTAAGCATGTTCGCCATGTAACACCATTCACTTTGCAAAACACTAGCTGTGTGTTTTTCTTCAAAGTCAACTTTCTACAAGCTTTTCCCGATTGGAAGGAACAGAATTCGAAAATGAGTGAGAGATTTAGACTGGGAAAACCTTGTTTTGTCTATATTGAAAAGTCTGCTTTTTACCATCTAGAACCATTTTAAACTAAGCGTATTTGCCTAGTAAGAGCAATTTACTTTGCAAGTCAGTTGTTGTGTGTTTATCTTGAAGGTAAACTTCCTACAAACGTTTCTCGCTTGGAACGAACAGAATTCGCCAAAGAATGTTCGAGTGAGACTGGGAAAAGAAACCCATGTTTTGTCCATATAGAAAAGTATGCTATTTACGGTCTAGAACCACTGTAAATTAAGCTTATTTGCCAAGTAACAGCAATTCACTTTGCAAAACTCTAGTTGTGTCTTTATCTTCAAAGTCAATTTCCTACAAGCTTTTCCCGCTTGGAAGAAACAGAATTCGCCAAAGAATGAGAGAATGAAACTGGGAAAAGTTTTTAGACTATATTGAAAAGTATGCTTCTTACCCTCTAGAACCCCTTAAAACTAAGCATGTTCGCCATGTAACACCATTCACTTTGCAAAACAGTAGCTGTGTGTTTTTCTTCAAAGTCAACTTTCTACAAGCTTTTTCCGATTGGAAGGAACAGAATTCGCCAAGGAGTGAGAGATTTAGACTGGGAAAACCATGTTTTGTCTATATTGAAAAGTCTGCTTTTTACCATCTAGAACCATTTAAAACTAAGGGTATTTGCCCAGTAAGAGCAATTTACTTTGCAAATCATTTGCTGTGTGTTTATCTTGAAGGTCAACTTCCTACAAACTATTCGCGCTTGGAACGAACAGAATTCGCCAAAGAATGTTCTAGTCAAACTGGGAAAGGAAACCCATGTTTTGTCCATATAGAAGAGAATGCTTTTTTCCGTCTAGAAACACTTAAAACTAAGCTTTTTGGCCAAGTAACATCAATTCACTTTGCAAAACACTAGCTGTGCGTTTATCTAAAAGTCAACTTCCTACAAGCTTTTCCCACTTGGAACAAACAGATTCACCAAGAATGTTCGATTCAGACTGGGAAACCCATGTTTTGTCTATATTGAAATTCTGCTTTTTACCCTCTGGAACCACTTAAAACTAAGCATGTTCGCATGTAACACCATTCACTTTGCAAAACACTAGCTGTGTGTTTTTCTTCAAAGTCAACTTTCTACAAGCTTTTCCCGATTGGAAGGAACCGAATATCCAAAAGAGTGAGAGATTTAGACTGGGAAAACCATGTTTTCTCTATATTGAAAAGTCTGCTTTTTACCATCTAGAACCATTTAAAACTAAGCGTATTTGCCTAGTAAGAGCAATTTACTTTGCAAGTCAGTTGTTGTGTGTTTATCTTGAAGGTCAACTTCCTACAAACGTTTCTCGCTTGGAACGAACAGAATTCGCCAAAGAATGTTCGAGTCAGACTGGGAAAGGAAACCCATGTTTTGTCCATATAGAAAAGTATGCTATTTAGATTCTAGAACCACTGAAAATTAAGCTTATTTGCCAAGTAACAGCAATTCTCTTTGCAAAACTCTAGTTGTGTCTTTATCTTCAAAGTCAATTTCCTACAAGCTTCTCCCACTTGGAAGAAACAGAATTCGCCAAAGAATGAGAGAATGAAACTGGGAAAAGTTTTTAGACTATATTGAAAAGTATGAATTTTACCCTCTAGAACCACTTAAAACTAAGCATATTCGCCATGTAACACCATTCACTTTGCAAAACACTAGCTGTGTGTTTTTCTTCATATTCAACATTCTACAAGCTTTTCCCGCTTGGAAGAAACAGAATTTGCCAAAGAATGAGAGAATGAAACTGGGAAAAGTTTTTAGACTATATTGAAAAGTATGCTTTTTACCCTCTAGAACCACTTAAAACTAAGCATGTTCGCCATGTAACACCATTCACTTTGCAAAACACTAGCTTTGTGTTTTTCTTCAAAGTCAACTTTCTACAAGCTTTTCCCGATTGGAAGGAACAGAATTCGAAAAAGAGTGAGAGATTTAGACTGGGAAAACCATGTTTTGTCTATATTGAAAAGTCTGCTTTTTACCATCTAGAACCATTTTATACTAAGCGTATTTGTCTAGTAAGAGCAATTTACTTTGCAAGTCAGTTGTTGTGTGTTTATCTTGAAGGTAAACTTCCTACAAACGTTTCTCGCTTGGAACGAACAGAATTCGCCAAAGAATGTTCGAGTCAGACTGGGAAAAGAAACCCATGTTTTGTCCATATAGAAAAGTATGCTATTTACGGTCTAGAACCACTGTAAATTAAGCTTATTTGCCAAGTAACAGCAATTCACTTTGCAAAACTCTAGTTGTGTCTTTATCTTCAAAGTCAATTTCCTACAAGCTTTTCCCGCTTGGAAGAAACAGAATTCGCCAAAGAATGAGAGAATGAAACAGGGAAAAGTTTTTAGACTATATTGAAAAGTATGCTTCTTACCCTCTAAAACCCCTTAAAACTAAGCATGTTCGCCATGTAACACCATTCACTTTGCAAAACAGTAGCTGTGTGTTTTTCTTCAAAGTCAACTTTCTACAAGCTTTTTCCGATTGAAAGCAACAGAATTCGCCAAAGAGTGAGAGATTTAGACTGGGAAAACCATGTTTTGTCTATATTGAAAAGTCTGCTTTTTACCATCTAGAACCATTTAAAACTAAGCGTATTTGCCTAGTAAGAGCAATTTACTTTGCAAATCAGTTGCTGTGTGTTTATCTTGAAGGTCAACTTCCTACAAACTATTCGCGCTTGGAAGGAACAGAATTCGCCAAAGAATGTTCTAGTCAAACTGGGAAAGGAAACCCATGTTTTGTCCATATAGAAGAGAATGCTTTTTTCCGTCTAGAAACACTTAAAACTAAGCTTTTTGGCCAAGTAACATCAATTCACTTTGCAAAACAATAGCTGTGCGTTTATCTAAAAGTCAACTTCCTACAAGCTTTTCCCACTTGGAACAAACAGATTCACCAAGAATGTTCGATTCAGACTGGGAAACCCATGTTTTGTCTATATTGAAATTCTGCTTTTTACCCTCTGGAACCACTTAAAACTAAGCATGTTCGCATGTAACACCATTCACTTTGCAAAACACTAGCTGTGTGTTTTTCTTCAAAGTCAACTTTCTACAAGCTTTTCCCGATTGGAAGGAACCGAATATCCAAAAGAGTGAGAGATTTAGACTGGGAAAACCATGTTTTGTCTATATTGAAAAGTCTGCTTTTTACCATCTAGAACCATTTAAAACTAAGCGTATTTGCCTAGTAAGAGCAATTTACTTTGCAAGTCAGTTGTTGTGTGTTTATCTTGAAGGTCAACTTCCTACAAACGTTTCTCGCTTGGAACGAACAGAATTCGACAAAGAATGTTCGAGTCAGACTGCGAAAGGAAACCCATGTTTTGTCCATATAGAAAAGTATGCTATTTAGGATCTAGAACCACTGAAAATTAAGCTTATTTGCCAAGTAACAGCAATTCTCTTTGCAAAACTCTAGTTGTGTCTTTATCTTCAAAGTCAATTTCCTACAAGCTTCTCCCGCTTGGAAGAAACAGAATTCGCCAAAGAATGAGAGAATGAAACTGGGAAAAGTTTTTAGACTATATTGAAAAGTATGCTTTTTACCCTCTAGAACCACTTAAAACTAAGCATATTCGCCATGTAACACCATTCACTTTGCAAAACACTAGCTGTGTGTTTTTCTTCAAATTCAACATTCTACAAGCTTTTCCCGCTTGGAAGAAACAGAATTCGCCAAAGAATGAGAGAATGAAACTGGGAAAAGTTTTTAGACTATATTGAAAAGTATGCTTTTTACCCTCTAGAACCACTTAAAACTAAGCATGTTCGCCATGTAACACCATTCACTTTGCAAAACACTAGCTGTGTGTTTTTCTTCAAAGTCAACTTTCTACAAGGTTTTCCCGATTGGAAGGAACAGAATTCGAAAAAGAGTGAGAGATTTAGACTGGGAAAACCATGTTTTGTCTATATTGAAAAGTCTGCTGTTTTGCCATCTAGAACCATTTAAAACTAAGCATATTTGCCTAGTAAGAGCAATTTACTTTGCAAGTCAGTTGTTGTGTGTTTATCTTGAAGGTCAACTTCCTACAAACGTTTCTCGCTTGGAACGAACAGAATTCGCCAAAGAATGTTCGATTCAGACTGGGAAAAGAAACCCATGTTTTGTCCATATAGAAAAGTATGCTATTTACGGTCTAGAACCACTGAAAATTCAGCTTATTTGCCAAGTAACAGCAATTCACTTTGCAAAACTCTAGTTGTGTCTTTATCTTCAAAGTCAATTTCCTACCAGCTTTTCCCGCTTGGAAGAAACAGAATTCGCCAAAGAATGAGAGAATGAAACTGGGAAAAGTTTTTAGACTATATTGAAAAGTATGCTTTTTACCCTCTAGAACCCCTTAAAACTAAGCATGTTCGCCATGTAACACCATTCACTTTGCAAAACAGTAGCTGTGTGTTTTTCTTCAAAGTCAACTTTCTACAAGGTTTTCCTGATTGGAAGGAACAGAATTCGAAAAAGAGTGAGAGATTTAGACTGGGAAAACCATGTTTTGTCTATATTGAAAAGTCTGCTTTTTACCATCTAGAACCATTTTAAACTAAGCGTATTTGCCTAGTAAGAGCAATTTACTTTGCAAGTCAGTTGTTGTGTGTTTATCTTGAAGGTAAACTTCCTACAAACGTTTCTCGCTTGGAACGAAGAGAATTCGCCAAAGAATGTTCGAGTCAGACTGGGAAAAGAAACCCATGTTTTGTCCATACAGAAAAGTATGCTAATTACGGTCTAGAACCACTGTAAATTAAGCTTATTTGCCAAGTAACAGCAATTCACTTTGCAAAACTCTAGTTGTGTCTTTATCTTCAAAGTCAATTTCCTACAAGCTTTTCCCGCTTGGAAGAAACAGAATTCGCCAAAGAATGAGAGAATGAAACTGGGAAAAGTTTTTAGACTATATTGAAAAATATGCTTCTTACCCTCTAGAACCCCTTAAAACTAAGCATGTTCGCCATGTAACACCATTTACTTTGCAAAACAGTAGCTGTGTGTTTTTCTTCAAAGTCAACTTTCTACAAGCTTTTCCCGATTGGAAGGATCAGAATTCGCCAAAGAGTGAGAGATTTAGACTGGGAAAACCATGTTTTGTCTATATTGAAAAGTCTGCTTTTTACCATCTAGAACCATTTAAAACTAAGCGTATTTGCCTAGTAAGAGCAATTTACTTTGCAAATCAGTTGCTGTGTGTTTATCTTGAAGGTCAACTTCCTACAAACTATTCGCGCTTGGAAGGAACAGAATTCGCCAAAGAATGTTCTAGTCAAACTGGGAAAGGAAACCCATGTTTTGTCCATATAGAAGAGAATGCTTTTTTCCGTCTAGAAACACTTAAAACTAAGCTTTTTGGCCAAGTAACATCAATTCACTATGCAAAACACTACCTGTGCGTTTATCTAAAAGTCAACATCCTACAAGCTTTTCCCACTTGGAACAAACAGATTCACCAAGATAGTTCGATTCAGACTGGGAAACCCATGTTTTGTCTATATTGAAATTCTGCTTTTTACCCTCTGGAACCACTTAAAACTAAGCATGTTCGCATGTAACACCATTCACTTTGCAAAACACTAGCTGTGTGTTTTTCTTCAAAGTCAACTTTCTACAAGCTTTTCCCGATTGGAAGGAACCGAATATCCAAAAGAGTGAGAGATTTAGACTGGGAAAACCATGTTTTGTCTATATTGAAAAGTCTGCTTTTTACCATCTAGAACCATTTAAAACTAAGCGTATTTGCCTAGTAAGAGCAATTTACTTTGCAAGTCAGTTGTTGTGTGTTTATCTTGAAGGTCAACTTCCTACAAACGTTTCTCGCTTGGAACGAACAGAATTCGACAAAGAATGTTCGAGTCAGACTGCGAAAGGAAACCCATGTTTTGTCCATATAGAAAAGTATGCTATTTAGGATCTAGAACCACTGAAAATTAAGCTTATTTGCCAAGTAACAGCAATTCTCTTTGCAAAACTCTAGTTGTGTCTTTATCTTCAAAGTCAATTTCCTACAAGCTTCTCCCGCTTGGAAGAAACAGAATTCGCCAAAGAATGAGAGAATGAAACTGGGAAAAGTTTTTAGACTATATTGAAAAGTATGCTTTTTACCCTCTGGAACCACTTAAAACTAAGCATGTTCGCATGTAACACCATTCACTTTGCAAAACACTAGCTATGTGTTTATCTTCAAAGTCAACTTCCTTCAAGATTTTCCTGCTTGGAAGAAACAGAATTCGCCAAAGAATGAGAGAATGAAACTGGGAAAAGTTTTTAGACTATATTGAAAAGTATGCTTCTTACCCTCTAGAACCACTTAAACTAAGCATGTTCGCCATGTAACACCATTCACTTTGCAAAACACTAGCTGTGTGTTTTTCTTCAAAGTCAACTTTCTCCAAGCTTTTCCCGATTGGAAGGAACAGAATTCGCCAAAGAGTGAGAGATTTAGACTGGGAAAACCATCTTTTGTCTATATTGAAAAGTCTGCTTTTTACCATCTACAACCATTTAAAACTAAGCGTATTTGCCTAGTAAGAGCAATTTACTTTGCAAATCAGTTGCTGTGTGTTTATCTTGAAGGTCAACTTCCTACAAACTTTTCCCGCTTGGAACGAACAGAATTCGCCAAAAAATGTTCAAGTCACACTGGGAAAGAAAACCCATGTTTTGTCCACATAGAAAAGTATGCTATATACGGTCTAGAACCACTGAAAATAAGCTTATTGGCCAAGTAACAGCAATTCACTTTGCGAAACACTAGCTGTGTGTTTATCTTCAAAGTCAATTTTCTACAAGCTTTTCCCGATTGGAAGGAACAGAATTCGCCAAAGAGTGATAGATTTAGACTGGGAAAACCATGTTTTGTCTATATTGAAAAGTCTGCTTTTTACCATCTACAACCATTTAAAACTAAGCCTATTTGTCTAGTAAGAGCAATTTACTTTGCAAATCAGTTGCTGTGTGTTTGTCTTGAAGGTCAACTTCCTACAAACTTTTCCCGCTTGGAATGAACAGAATTCGCCAAAAAATGTTCAAGTCACACTGGGAAAGAAAACCCATGTTTTGTCCACATAGAAAAGTATGCTATTTCCGGTCTAGAACCACTGAAAATTAAGCTTATTTGCCAAGTAACATCAATTCACTTTGCAAAATACTAGCTGTGTCTTTATCTTCAAAGTCAATTTCCTACAAGCTTTTCCCACTTGGAAGGATCAAAATTCGCTAAAGAATGAGAGAATGAGACTGGGAAAAGTTTTTAAACTATATTGAAAAGTATTCTTTTTACCCTCTAGAACCACTTAAAACTAAGCATATTCGCCATGTAACACCATTCACTTTGCAAAACACTAGCTGTGTGTTTTTCTTCAAAGTCAACTTTCTACAAGCTTTACCGATTGGAAGGAACAGAATTCGCCAAAGAGTGAGAGATTCAGACTGGGAAAACCATGTTTTGTCTATATTGAAAAGGCTGCTTTTTACCATGTAGAACCATTCAAAACTAAGCGTATTTGCCTACTAAGAGCAATTTACTTTGCAAATCAGTTGCTGTGTGTTTACCTTGAAGGTCAAAATCCCACAAGCTTTTCCCACTTGGAACGAACGAACAGACTCCGCCAAAGTATGTTCGAGTCAGACTGGGAAAGGAAACCCATATTTTCTTCATATATAAAAGTTTGCTTTTTAATGTCTATAACCACTTAAATCTAAGCTTTTTGGCCAAGTAACATCAATTCACTGTTCAAAACACTAGCTGTGAGTTTATCTTAAAAGTCATCTACCTACAAGCTTTTCCCACGTGGAACGAACAGGATTCGCGAAAAAATGTTCAATTCAGTCTGGGAAAGGAAACCCATGTTTTGTCCATATAGAAAAATGTGCTATTTACGGTCTAGAACCACTGAAAATTAAGCTTATTTGCCAAGTAACAGCAATTCACTTTGCAAAACTCTAGTTGTGTCTTTATCTTCAAAGTCAATTTCCTACAAGGTTTTCCCGCTTGGAAGAAACAGAATTCGCCAAAGAATGAGAGAATGAAACTGGGAAAAGTTTTTAGACTATATTGAAATGTTTGCTTTTTACCCTCTGGAACCACTTAAAACTAAATATGTTCGCATGTAACACCATTCACTTTGCAAAACACTAGCTGTGTGTTTTTCTTCAAAGTCAACTTTCTACAAGCTTTTCCCGATTGGAAGGAACCGAATATCCCAAAGAGTGAGAGATTTAGACTGGGAAAACCATGTATTGTCTATATTGAAAAGTCTGCTTTTTACAATCTACAACCATTTAAAACTAAGCGTATTTGCCTAGTAAGAGCAATTTACTTTGCAAATCAGTTGCTGTGTGTTTATCTTGAACGTCAACTTCCTACAAACGTTTCGCGCTTGGAAGGAACAGAATTCGCCAAAGAATGTTCGAGTCAGACTGGGAAATGAAAGCCATGTTTTGTCCATATAGAAAAGGATGCTATTTTCGGTGTAGAACCACTGAAAATTAAGCTTATTTGCCAAGTAACAGCAATTCACTTTGCAAAACTCTAGTTGTGTCTTTATCTTCAAAGTCAATTTCCTACAAGCTTTTCCCGCTTGGAAGAAACAGAATTCGCCAAAGAATGAGAGAATGAAACTGGGAAAAGTTTTTAGACTATATTGAAAATTATGCTTCTTACCCTCTAGAACCACTTAAAACTAAGCATGTTCGCCATGTAACACCATTCACTTTGCAAAACACTAGCTGTGTGTTTTTCTTCAAAGTCAACTTTCTACAAGCTTTTCCCGATTGGAAGGATCAGAATTCGCCAAAGAGTGAGAGATTTAGACTGGGAAAACCATGTTTTGTCTATATTGAAAAGTCTGCTTTTTACCATCTAGAACCATTTAAAACTAAGCCTATTTGCCTAGTAATAGCAATTTACTTTGCAAATCAGTTGCTGTGTGTTTATCTTGAAGGTCAACTTCCTACAAACTTTTCGCGCTTGGAAGGAACAGAATTCGCCAAAGAATGTTCGAGTCAGACTGGAAAGGAAACCCATGTTTAGTCCATATAGAAAAGGATGCTTTTTCCTGTCTTGAAACACTTAAAACTAAGCTTTTTGGCCAAGTAACATCAATTCACTTTGCAAAACACTAGCTGTGCGTTTATCTTAAAAGTCAACTTCCTACAAGCTTTTCCCACTTGGAACAAACAGATTCACCAAAGAATGTTCGATTCAGACTGGGAAACCCATGTTTTGTCTATATTGAAAAGTCTGCTTTTTACCCTCTAGAACCACTGAAAATAAGCTTATTGGCCAAGTAACAGCAATTCACTTTGCAAAACACTAGCTGTGTGTTTATCTTCAAAGTCAACTTCCTACAAGCTTTTCCCGCTTCGAACGAACAGATTTCACCAAAGAATGAGAGATTCAGACTGGGAAAACCATGGTTTGTCTATATTGAAAAGGCTGCTTTTTACCATCTAGAACCATTCAAAACTAAGCCTATTTGCCTAGTAAGAGCAATTTACTTTGCAAATCAATTGCTGTGTGTTTACCTTGAAGGTCAAATTCCTACAAGCTTTTCCCGCTTGGAACGAACAGATTCACCAAAGAATGTTCGATTCAGACTGGGAAACCCATGTTTTGTCTCTGTAGAAAAAACAATATGCTTTTTATCTTCTAGGACCACTTAAAACAAAGATTATTGGCCAAGTAACAGCAATTCACTTCGAAAAACACTAGCTGTGTTTTTATCCTCACAGTGAACTTCCAAAAAGCTTTTCCTGCTTGGAAGGAACAGAAATCGCCAAGGAATGATAGATTCAGACTGGGAAACTATGTTTTGTCTATATTGTATAGTCTTCTTTCAACCTGGAGAACCACTTAAAACTAAGCTTATTCGCTTAATAACAGCAATTCACTTTGCAAAACACTAGCTGTGTGTTTATCTTGAACATCAACTTCCTACAAGGTTTTCCCTTTTGGAAAGAACAGAATTCGCCTAAGAATGTGTAATTCACACTGGAGAATTCATCTTTTATCTATATAGAAAAGTATGCTTTTTACCGTCTAGAACCACTTAAAATTAAGCTTATTGGCCACGTAACAGCATTTCACTTTGCAAAACACTAGCTCTGTTGTCTTCAAAGTCAACTTCTTGCAAGTTTTTCCCACTTGGACTGAACAGATTTGGCCTAAGAATGTGTGATTCAGACTGGGAAACGCATGTTTTCTCCATATAGAAAATTATGCTTCTTACCATCTAGAAACACTTAAAATTAAACTTATAGGCCAAGTATAAGCATTTCAATTTGCAAATCACTAGCTGTGTGTTTATGTTCAAAGTCAATTTCTAATAAGCTTTTCCTGCTTTGACCCAACAGAATTTGCCTAAGAATGTGTGATTCAGACTGGGAAACGCATGTTTTGTCTATATAGAATAGTATGCTTCTTAATGTCTAGAACCACTTAATATTAAACTTATTGGCTTAGTAACAGCCATTCCATTTGCAGAACACTACCTGTGTTTTCATCTTGAAAGTCAACTTCCTAAAAGCTTTTCCTGCTTGGTACGAACAGAATTCCCCTAAGAATGTGTAATTCACACTGGGAAATGCATGTTTTGTCTATAATGAAAAGTCTTCTTTTTACATTCTAGGACAACTTAAACTAAGCTTATTGGACAAGTAACTTGAATTCACTTTGCAAAAGACTAGCTGTGTGTTTATCTTCAAAGGCAACTTCTTACAAGCTTTTCCCACTTGGATAGCAGATTATTCGCCTAAGAATGTGTGATTCAGACTAGGAAACGCATGTTTTGTCTATATAGAAAAGTATGCTTTTTATGGTCTACAACCACTTAAAACTAAGCTTATTCGACAAGTAACAGCAATTCCTTTGCAAATAACTAGGTGTGTGTTTATCTTCAACGTCAACTTCCTACAAGCTTTTCCCGCTTGGAACAAACAGAATACACCTAAGAATGTGTGATTCAGACTGGAAAAGGCATGTTTTGTCTATGTAGAAAATTTTGCTTTTTACCGTCTAGAACCACTTAAAACTAAACTTGTTCCTCAAGTAAGAGCAATTCACTTTACAAATCACTACGTGTGTGTTTATGTTCAAAGTCAAGTTCCTGAAGGCATTTCCCACTTTGAATGAACAGAATTCACAAAAGATTGAGAGATGGAGCCTGGGAAAAGCTTTTGTAGTCTATATAGAAAAGTATCCTTTTTACCATCCAGAACTACTTAAAATTATGCTTAGTCGCAAGTAAGAACAATTCACTATGTAATACACTAGCTGTGTTTTTATCTTCAAAGTCAACATCCTACAAATTTTACCCGCTTGGAACGAACACGATTTGGTTAAGAAAGTGTGATTTAGACTGGGAAACCCTTTTTTGGTCTCTATAGAAAAGTAAGCTTTTTAACTTCTAGAACCACTTAAAACTATGCTTATTGGAAAGTAACAGCAATTCACTTTGCAAATCACTACCTGTGTGTTTATCCTCAAAGTCAAGTTCCTACAAGCTTTTCACTAATGGAATGAAGAGAATTCACGTAAGAATAGGTGATTCAGACTGGGAAAGGCATGTTTTGTCTATATAGAATAGTATGCTTCTTAGGGTCTAGAACCTCTTAAAACTAAGCTAATTGGACAAGCAACAGCTATTCACTTTGCAAATCACTAGCTGTGTGTTTGTTTTCAAAGTGAACTTCTTACAAGCTTTTCCCACTTGGAAAGAACAGAATTAACCTTAGAATGTGTGATTCAGACTGGGAAAGGCAAGTTTTGTCTATACAGAAAAGACTGCTTTTTACCGACTAGAACGTCTTAAAATTAAGTTTATTGGCCAAGTAACAGGAATTATCTATGCAAAACACTAGCTGTGTGTTTAACTTGAAAGTCAACTTCCTATATGCTTTTCCCCCTTGGAAGAAACAGAATTCGCCAAAGAATGAGAGATTCCGACTAGGAAAACCTGGTTTTGTCAATATTGAAGAGTGTGCTTTTTACCCTCTAGAACCACTTAAAACTAAACTTATTCGCCAAGTAACAGCCATTCATTTTGCAAATCACTAGCTGTGTGTTTATCTTCAAAGCCAAGTTCTGCAAGCTCTCCCCACTTTGAAAGAACAGAATTCGCAAAAGAATGAGAGATTGAGTCTCAGAAAACCTTTTTTAGTCTATACAGAAAGGTTTCCTTTATACCATCCAGGACTACTTAAAACTAACCTTAATCGCCACGTAAGAACAATTCACTCTGTAAAAAGTAGCTGTGTTTTGATCTTCAAAGTAAACGTCCTACAAATTTTACCTGCTTGGAACGAACACGATTCGCCTAAGAATGTGTGATTCAGACTGGGAAACGCATGTTTTGTCTCTGTAGAAAAAAAATATGCTTTTTAGCTTCTAGGACCACTTAAAAAAAGATTATTGGCCAAGTAACAGCAATTCACTTTGAAAAACACTAGCTGTGTGTTTATCCTCACAGTGAACTTCCAAAAAGCTTTTCCTGCTTGGAAGGAACAGAAATCGCCAAGGAATGATAGATTCAGACTGGGAAACTATGTTTTGTCTATATTGTATAGTCTTCTTTCAAACTGGTAGAACCATTAAAACTAAGCTTATTCGCTTAATAACAGCAATTCACTTTGCAAAACACTAGCTGTGTGTTTATCTTGAACATCAACTTCCTACAAGGTTTTCCCCCTTGGAAAGAACAGAATTCACCTAAGAATGTGTGATTCAGACTGGGAAACGCATGTTCTGCCTATATAGAAAAGTATGCTTTTTATGGTCTACAACCACTTAAAACTAAGCTTATTCGACAAGTAATAGCAATTCACTTTGCAAAACACTAGCTGTGTGTTTAACTTCAAAGTCAACTTCCTACAAGCTTTTCCCGCTTGGAACGATCGAAAAACGCCAAAGAATGAGAGATGCAGACTGGGAAACGTATGTTTTGTACATATAAAAAAGTATGCTTTTTCCCCTCTAGAACCACTTCAAACTAAGCTTACTTGCTAAGTAACAGAAATTCACTTTGCAAAACACTAACTGTACGTTTATATTGAACGTCAACTTCCTACAAGCTTTTCCCGCTTGGAAAGGTCAGAATTCTCCAAAGAATGAAAGATTCAGACTGGGAAAACCATGTCTGTCGATATTGAAAAGTGTGCTTTTTACTCTCTAGAACCACTTAAAACTAATCTTATTCACCAAATAACAGCCATTCACTTTGCAAATCACTAGCTGTGTGTTTATCTTCAACGTCATTTTCCTGCAAGCTTTTCTCGTATGGAACGAACAGAATTCGCCAAAGAATTAGAGATTGAGACAGGGAAAAGCTTTTTTAGTCTATATTGAAAAGTATGCTTTTTATCATCTAAAACCACTTAAAACTAAGCTTAATCTCCAAGTAAGAACAATTCACATTGTAAAACACTAGCTGTGTTTTTATCTTCAAGTCAACTTCCTACAGACTTTTCCCGGTTGGAAGGAACACCATTTGCCTAAGAATGTGTGATTCAGACTGGGAAACACAGGTTTTGTCCATATAGAAGAGTACGTTTCTTACCGTCTAGAAACACTAAAATTAAACTTATTGGCCAAGTAACAGTATTTCACTTTGCATAACACTAGCTGTGTGTTTATATTCAAAGTCAACTTCTTAAAAGCTTTTCCCACTGGACTGAAAAGATTTCGCCTAAGAATGTGTGATTCAGACTGGGAAATGCAGGTTTTGTCCATATAGAAGAGTATGCTTTTTACCGTCTAGAAACACTTAAAATTAAACTTATTGGCCAAGTAATAGCATTTCACTTTGCAAATTACTAGCTTGGGTTTATGTTCAAAGTCAACTTGTAACTAGCTTTTCCCTCTTTGACCAAACAGGATTTCCCTAATAATGTGTGATTCAGAATGGGAAACGCATGTTTTGTCTACATAGAAGAGTACAGAACCACTTAAACTTAAACTTATTGGCTTAGTAACAGCAACTCACTTTGCAAAACACTAGCTGTGTGTTTTTCTTCAATGTCAATTTCCTACAAGCTTTTCCAGCTAGGAAGGAACAGAATTAGCCAAAGGATGGGAGATTGAGACTGGGAAAAGTTTATATAGTCTATGTAGAAAAGTATGCTTTTTCCATCTAGAACTACTTAAAACTAAGCTTAATTGCCAAGTAAGAACAATTCAATTTGTACAACACTAGCTGTGTGTTTATCTTCAAAGTCACCTTCATACAAACATTTCCCGCTTGGAACGAACACCATTCGCCTAAGAATGTGTGTTTCAGACTCGGAAATGCATGTTATGTCTATACATAAAAGTCTGCTTTTTCTCCCCCAGAACCACTGAAAATTAAGCTTATTGGCCAATTAACAGCAATTCACTTTGCAAAACACTAGCTGTGTGTTTATCTTCAAAGTCAACTTCCTACAAGCTTTTCCCACTTGGATGGAACAGAATTTGCCTAAGAATGTGTGATTGAGACTGGGAAACCCATGTTTTGTCTGTACAAAAAAGTCTGCTTTTTCTCCTCTAGAACCACTGAAAACTAAGCTTATTGGCCAAGTAACAGCAATTCACTTTGCAAAATACTAGCTGTGTGGTTATCTTCAAATTCAAATTCCTACAAGCTTTTCCAGGTTGGAACGAACAGATTTACGAAAGAATGTTCGATTCAGACTGGGAAACCCATGTTTGTCTACATTGAAAATTCTGCTTTTTACCCTCTAGAACCACTGAAAACTAAGCTTATTGGCCAAGTAACAGCAATTCACATTGCAAAACACTAGCTGTGTGTTTATCTTCAAAGTCAACTTCCTACAAGCTTTTTCCGCTTCGAACGAAGAGATTTGGCCAAAGAATGAGAGATTCAGAATGGGGAAACCATGTTTTGTCTATATTGAAAAGTCTGCTTTTTGCCATCTAGAACCATTTAAAACTAAGCATATTTGCCTAGTAAGTGCAATTTACTTTGGAAATAGTTGCTGTGTGTTTATCTTGAAAGTCAACTTCCTACAAGCTTTTCCCACTTGGAACGAACACATTCACTAAAGAATGTTCGATTCAGACTGGGATACCCATGTTTTTTCCATATAGAAAAGTCTGCTATTTAAGGTCTAGAACCACTTAAAATTAAGCTTATTGGCCAAGTAACAGCAATTCACTTTGCATAACACTAGCTCTGTTGTCTTCAAAGTCAACTTCTTGCAAGATTTTCCCACTTGGACTGAAAAGATTTGGCCTAAGAATGTGTGATTCAGACTGGGAAACGCATGTTTTCTCCATATAGAAAAGTATGCTTCTTACCGTCTAGAAACACTTAAAATTAAACTTATAGGCCAAGTATAAGCATTTCAATTTGCAAATCACTAGCTGTGTGTTTATGTTCAAAGTCAATTTCTTATAAGCTTTTCCTGCTTTGACCCAACAGAATTTGCCTAAGAATGTGTGATTCAGACTGGGAAACACATGTTTTGTCTATATAGAATAGTATGCTTCTTAATGTCTAGAACCACTTAATATTAAACTTATTGGCTTAGTAACAGCCATTCCATTTGCAAAACACTACCTGTGTTTTCATCTTGAGAGTCAACTTCCTAAAAGCTTTTCCCGCTTGGTACGAACAGAATTCCCCTAAGAATGTGTAATTCACACTGGGAAATGCATGTTTTGTCTATAATGAAAAGTCTTCTTTTTACATTCTAGGACAACTTAAACTAAGCTTATTGGACAAGTAACTTGAATTCACTTTGCAAAAGACTAGCTGTGTGTTTATCTTCAAAGGCAACTTCTTACAAGCTTTTCCCACTTGGAAAGCAGAGAATTCGCCTAAGAATGTGTGATTCAGACTAGGAAACGCATGTTTTGTCTATATAGAAAAGTATGCATTTTATGGTCTACAACCACTTAAAACTAAGCTTATTCGACAAGTAACAGCAATTCCTTTGCAAATCACTAGGTGTGTGTTTATCTTCAAAGTCAACTTCCTACAAGCTTTTCCCGCTTGGAACAAACAGAATACACCTAAGAATGTGTGATTCAGACTGGAAAAGGCATGTTTTGTCTATGTAGAAAATTTTGCTTTTTACCGTCTAGAACCACTTAAAACTAAGCTTATTCCTCAAGTAACAGCAATTCACTTTACAAATCACTAGGTGTGTGTTTATCTTCAAAATCAAGTTCCTGAAGGCTTTTCCCGCTTTGAATGAACAGAATTCACAAAAGATTGAGAGATGGAGCCTGGGAAAAGCTTTTTTAGTCTATATAGAAAAGTATACTTTTTACCATCCAGAACTACTTAAAACTATGCTTAATCGCCAAGTAGGAACAATTCACTCTGTAATACACTAGCTGTGTTTTTATCTTCAAAGTCAACATCCTACAAATTTTACCCGCTTGGAACGAACACGATTTGACTAAGAATGTGTGATTCAGACTGGGAAACGCATGTTTTGTCTATATAGAAAAGTATGCTTTTTATGTTCTACAATCACTTAAACCTAAGCTTATTCGACAAGTAGCAGCAATTCACTTTGCAAATCACTAGCTGTGTGTTTATCTTCGGGGTCAACTTCCTACAAGCTTTTCCCGCATGGAACGATCAGAAATCGCCACAGAATGATAGATTCAGACTGGGAAATGCATGTTTTGTCCATATAGAAAAGTATGCTTTTTACCCTCTAGAACCACTTAAAACTAAGCTTATTGCTAAGTAACAGCAATTCACTTTGCAAAACACTAGCTGTGTGTTTATCTTCAAAGTCAAATTCCTACAAGCTTTTCCCACATGGAATGAACAGAATTCATGTAAGAATATGTGATTCAGACTGGGAAAGGCATGTTTTGTCTATATAGAATAGTATGCTTTTTAGGGTCTAGAACCTCTTAAAACTAAGCTAATTGGACAAGCAACAGCTATTCACTTTGCAAATCACTAGCTGTGTGTTTGTTTTCAAAGTGAACTTCTTACAAGCTTTTCCCACTTGGAAAGAACAGAATTAACCTTAGAATGTGTGATTCAGACTGGGAAAGGCAAGTTTTGTCTATACAGAAAAGACTGCTTTTTACCGACTAGAACGTCTTAAAATTAAGTTTATTGGCCAAGTAACAGGAATTATCTATGCAAAACACTAGCTGTGTGTTTAACTTGAAAGTCAACTTCCTATATGCTTTTCCCCCTTGGAAGAAACAGAATTCGCCAAAGAATGAGAGATTCCGACTAGGAAAACCTGGTTTTGTCAATATTGAAGAGTGTGCTTTTTACCCTCTAGAACCACTTAAAACTAAACTTATTCGCCAAGTAACAGCCATTCATTTTGCAAATCACTAGCTGTGTGTTTATCTTCAAAGCCAAGTTCTGCAAGCTCTCCCCACTTTGAAAGAACAGAATTCGCAAAAAAATGAGAGATTGAGTCTCAGAAAACCTTTTTTAGTCTATACAGAAAGGTTTCCTTTATACCATCCAGGACTACTTAAAACTAACCTTAATCGCCACGTAAGAACAATTCACTCTGTAAAAAGAAGCTGTGTTTTGATCTTCAAAGTAAACGTCCTACAAATTTTACCTGCTTGGAACGAACACGATTCGCCTAAGAATGTGTGATTCAGACTGGGAAACGCATGTTTTGTCTCTGTAGAAAAAAAAAATATGCTTTTTAGCTTCTAGGACCACTTAAAAAAAGATTATTGGCCAAGTAACAGCAATTCACTTTGAAAAACACTAGATGTGTGTTTATCCTCACAGTGAACTTCCAAAAGGCTTTTCCTGCTTGGAAGGAACAGAAATCGCCATGGAATGATAGATTCAGACTGGGAAACTATGTTTTGTCTATATTGTATAGTCTTCTTTCAACCTGGTAGAACCAGTTAAAACTAAGCTTATTCGCTTAATAACAGCAATTCACTTTGCAAAACACTAGCTGTGTGTTTATCTTGAACATCAACTTCCTACAAGGTTTTCCCCCTTGGAAAGAACAGAATTTGCCTAAGAATGTGTGATTCAGACTGGGAAACGCATGTTCTGCCTATATAGAAAAGTATGCTTTTTATGGTCTACAACCACTTAAAACTAAGCTTATTCGACAAGTAATAGCAATTCACTTTGCAAAACACTAGCTGTGTGTTTAACTTCAAAGTCAACTTCCTACAAGCTTTTCCCGCTTGGAACGATCGAAAAACGCCAAAGAATGAGAGATGCAGACTGGGAAACGTATGTTTTGTACATATAGAAAAGTATGCTTTTTCCCCTCTAGAACCACTTCAAACTAAGCTTACTTGCTAAGTAACAGAAATTCACTTTGCAAAACACTAACTGTACGTTTATATTGAACGTCAACTTCCTACAAGCTTTTCCCGCTTGGAAAGGTCAGAATTCTCCAAAGAATGAAAGATTCAGACTGGGAAAACCATGTCTGTCGATATTGAAAAGTGTGCTTTTTACCCTCTAGAACCACTTAAAACTAATCTTATTCACCAAATAACAGCCATTCACTTTGCAAACCACTAGCTGTGTGTTTATCTTCAACGTCATTTTCCTGCAAGCTTTTCTCGTATGGAACGAACAGAATTCGCCAAAGAATTAGAGATTGAGACAGGGAAAAGCTTTTTTAGTCTATATGGAAAAGTATGCTTTTTATCATCTAAAACCACTTAAAACTAAGCTTAATCTCCAAGTAAGAACAATTCACATTGTAAAACACTAGCTGTGTTTTTATCTTCAAGTCAACTTCCTACAGACTTTTCCCGGTTGGAAGGAACACCATTTGCCTAAGAATGTGTGATTCAGACTGGGAAACACAGGTTTTGTCCATATAGAAGAGTACGTTTCTTACCATCTAGAAACACTAAAATTAAACTTATTGGCCAAGTAACAGTATTTCACTTTGCATAACACTAGCTGTGTGTTTATATTCAAAGTCAACTTCTTAAAAGCTTTTCCCACTGGACTGAAAAGATTTCGCCTAAGAATGTGTGATTCAGACTGGAAAAGGCAGGTTTCGTCTCTGTAGAAAAAAAAATATGCTTTTTAGCTTCTAGGACCACTTAAAACTAAGCTTAATCTCCAAGTAAGAACAATTCACATTGTAAAACTCTAGCTGTGTCTTTATCTTCAAAGTCAATTTCCTACAGCCTTTACCCCCTTGGAAAGTACAGAATTGGCCAAAGAATGAGAAATTAAGACTGGGAAACCCATGTTTTGGCTATACTGAAATTCTGCTTCTTACCCTCTAGAACCACTTAAAACTAAGCTTATTTGCCTTGTAAGAGCAATTCACTTTGCAAAACACTAGCTGTGTGTTTATCTTCAATGTCAATTTCCTAGAAGCTTCTCCCGCTTGGAAGGAACAGAATTCGCCTAAGAATGTGAGAATGAGACTGGGAAAAGTTTTTATACACTATATTGAAAAGTATGCTTTTTCCATCCAGAACTACTTAAAACTAAGCTTAATTGCCAAATAAGAACAATTCACTTTGCAAAACACTAGCTGTGTGTTTTTCTTCATAGTCACCTCCATACAAACTTTTCCCACTTGGAACGAGGAGATTCACCAAGAATGTTCGATTCAGACTGGGAAACCCATATTTTGGCTTTATGAAAAGTCTGCTTTTTACACTCTAGAACCACTGAAAACTTAGTTTATTGACCAAGTAACAGCAATTCACTTTGCGAAACACTAGCTGTGTGTTTATCTTCAAAGTCACCTTCTACAAGCTTTTCCCCGCTTCGAACGAACAGATTTCGCCAAAGAATGAGAGATTCAGACTGGGCAAACCACGTTTTGTCTATATTGAAAAGTCTGCTCTTTACCATCTAGAACCATTTAAAACTAAGCTTATTAGCCTAGTAAGAGCAATTTACTTGGCAAATCACTTTTTGTGTCTTTATCTTGAAAGTCAAATTCCTACAAGCTTTTCCTGCTTGGAACGAACAGAATTCAACAAAGAATGTTCGATTCAGACAGGGAAAGGAAACCCATGTTTTGTCCATATAGAAAAGTCTGCTTTTTACTGTCTAGAACCACTTAAAACTAAGCTTATTGGCCATGTAACAGCAATTCATTTTGGAAAACACTAGCTGTGTGTTTATTTCAAAGTCAACTTTGTCTACATAGAAAAGTCTGCTTTTTACTGTCTATGACCACTTAAAACTAAGCTTATAGGCCAAGTAAGAGCAATTCACTTTGCTGATCATTAGCTCTGTGTTTATCTTCAAAGTCAAATTCCTACAAGCTTTTCCCACTTGGATGGAACAGAATTTGCCTAAGAATGTGTGAGTCAGACTACGAAAGGCATGTTTTGTCTATATAGAAAAGTATGCTTTTTACCCTCTAGAACCACTTAAAATTAAGTTTATTGGCCAAGTAACAGCAATTCACTTTGCAAAACACTAGCTGTGTGTTTATCTTCAAAGTCAACTTCCTAGAAGAGTTTCCCACTTGGAACGAACACGTATCGCGAAAAAATGTTCAATTCAGAATGGGAAAGGAAACCCATGTTTTGTCCAAAAAAAAAAAGTATGCTTTTCACCATCTAGAACCACTTAAAACTACGCTTATTGGCCAAGTAACATCAATTCACTTTGCAAAACACTAGCTGTGTGTTTATTTCAAAGTCATCTTCCTCTAAGCTTTACCCCCTTGGAGAAAACAGAATTCATCTAAGAATGTCTGATTCAGACTGGGAAATGCATTTTTGGTCTACATAGAAAAGTCTGCATTTTACTGTCTAGGACCACTTAAAACTAAGCTTATTGGCCAAGTAACAGCAATTCACTTTGCAAAACACTAGCTGTGTGTTTATCTTCAAAGACAACTTCCTACAAGCTTTTCCTGCTGGAACGAACAGAATTCGCCAAAGAAGGTTCGATTCAGACTGGGAAACCCATGTTATGTCTTATTGAAAAGTGTGCTTTTTACCCTCTAGAACCACTTAAAACTAAGCTTATTCGCCAAGTAACAGCCATTCACTTTGCAAATCAGTAGCTTTGTGTTCAGCATCAAAGGCAAGTTCCTACAAACTTTTCCCGCTTGGGACGAACAGAATTCGTCAAAGAATGAGAGATTGAGAGTGGGAAAAGCTTTTTTATTCTATATAGAAAAGTATGCTTTTTACCATCTAGAACTACTTAAAACTAAGCTTAATCGCCCAGTAAGAACAATTCACTTTGTAAAACATTAGCTGTGTGTTTATCTTCAAAGTCACCTCCATACAATCTTTTCCCGCTTGGAAAGAACAGATTCACCACGAATGTTCGATTCAGATTGGGAAACCCATGTTTTGGCTATATGAAAAGTCTGCTTTTTACCCTCTAGAACCACTGAAAACTTAGTTTATTGGCCAAGTAACAGCAGTTCACTTTGCAAAACACTAGCTGTGTGTTTATTTCAAAGTCAACTTCGTCTCAGCTTTTCCCCCTTGGAGAGAACAGAATTCACCTAAGAATGTCTGATTCAGACTGGGAAATGCAAGTTTTGTCTACATAGAAAAGTCTGCTTTTTACTGTCTATGACCACTTAAAACAAAGCTTATAGGCCAAGTAAGAGCAATTCACTTTGCAGATCATTAGCTCTGTGTTTATCTTAAATTCAATTTCCTACAAGCTTTTCCCTCTTGGAACGAACAGAATTCGATAAGAAATGAGAGATTGAGACTGGGAAAAGCTTTTTTAGTCTACATAAATAAGTCTGCTTTTTACTGTCTAGAACCATGTAAAACTAAGCTTATTGGCCAAGTATCAGCAATTCACTTTGCAAAACACTAGCTGTGTGTTTATCTTGAAAGTCATCTTCCTACAGGCTTTTCCCACTTGGAGAGAATAGAATTCGCCAAAGAATTAGAGATTCAGACTGGGAAATCCATGTTTTGGCTATATTGAAATTCTGATTTTTACCCTCTAGAACCACTTAAAACTAAGCTTATTCCCCTAGTAACAGCAAGTCACTTTGCAAAACACTAACTGTGTGTTTATCTTCAAAGTCAACTTCCTACAAAATTTTCCCGCTTGGAACGAACAGAATTTGCCAAAGAATGTTCGATTCAGACTGGGAACGGAAACCCATTTTTTGTCCCTATAGAAAAGTGTGCTTTTTACCATCTAGAACCACTTAAAATTAAGCACATTGGCCAAGTAACAGCAATTCACTTTACAAAACACTAGCTGTGTGTTTATCTTCAATGTCAAATTCCTACAAGCTTTTCCCAATTGGAAGGAACAGAATTCGCCAAAGAATGAGAGATTCAGACTGGGAAACCCATGTTTGTCTATATTGAAAAGTCTTCTTTTTAGCCTCTTGAACCACTTAAAAGTAAGCTTATTCACCTAGTAACAGAAATTCACTTTACTAATAATTAGCTGTGTGTTTATCTTCAAAGTCAACTTCCTGGAAGCTTTTCCCCCTTGGAACGCACAGAATTCCCTTAAGATTCTGTGATTCAGACTGGGAAAGGCAAGGTTTGTCTATACATGATATTATGCTTTTTAACATCTAGAACCACTTAAAACTAAGCTTATTCGCCTAGTAACAGAAATTCACTTTGCAAAACACTAGCTGTGTTTATCATGAAAGTCAACTTCCTAGAAGCTTTTCCCGCTTGCAACGAACAGAATTCGCCAAAGAGTGAGAGATTGAGACTGGGAAAACCTTTTTTAGTGTGTATAGATAAGTATGCTTTTTTCCATAGAGAACTACTTAAAACTACGCTTAATTGCCAAGTAAGAACAATAACTTTGTAAAACACTAGCTGTGTGTTTATCTTCAAAGTCACCTTCATACAAACTTTTCCTGCTTGGAACGGACAAAATTCCCGAAAGAATGAAATTCCGACTGGGCAAACCATGTTTTGTCTATATTGAAAAGTCTGCTTTCTTCCCACTAGAACCACTTAAATCTAAGAATATTTGCCTAGTAAGAGAAATTCACTTTGCAAAACACTCACTGTGTGTTTATCTTCAAAGTCAACTTTCTACAAGCTTTTCCCGATTGGAAGGAACAGAATTCGCCAAAGAGTGAGAGATTTAGACTGGAAAAAGCTTTCTTTTTCTTGTAGATAAGCATGCTTTTTACCATCTACAACTACTTAAAACTAAGCTTAATTGCCAAGTAAGAACAATTCACTCTGTAAAACACTAGCTGTGTTTTTATCTTCAAGGTAAACATCCTATACACTTTACCTGCTTGGAACCAACCCGGTTTGCCTAAGAATGTTTGATTCAGACTGGGAAACGCATGTTTTGTCTCTATAGAAAAGTCTGCTTTTTACCCTCTAGAACCACTTAAAACTAAATTTATTCGCCAAGTAACACGATTCACTTGGCAAATCACTAGCTTTGTGTTTATCTCAAAGTCAAGTTCCTATACGCTTTTCCCCCTTGGAAGGAACAGAATTCGCCGAAGAACGAGAGATTGAGATTGGCAAAAGCTTTTTTAGTCTATATAGAAAAGTATGCTTTTTAACGTTTGGAACTACTTAAAACTAAGCTTAATCGCCAAGTAAGAACAATTCACTTTGTAAAACACTAGCTGTTTTTTTTTATCTCAAAGTCAGCTTCCTACAAACTTTTCTCTCTTGGAACAAACACGATTCGCCTAAGAATGTTTGATATAGACTGGGAAACAGGGTTTTGTCTATATAGAAAAGGAAGCTTTTTACCTTCTGGGACCACTTAAAACTAATCTTATTGGCCAAGAAACAGCAATTCAGTATGCAAAACAGTAGATTTTTTTTTTTTTTTTTTTTTTTTTTTTTTAGCTTCAAAGTCAACTTCCTACAATCTTTTCCCGCTTGGAACAAACACGATTCACCTAAGAATGTATGATTCAGACTGGGAAACCCATGTTTTGCCTATATAGAAAACTATGCTTTTTATGGTCTACAACCACTTACACCTAAGCTTATTCGACAAGTAACAGCAATTCACTTTGCAAAACACTAGCTGTGTGTTTATTCTGAAAGTCAACTTCCTATAAACTTTTCCGGCTTGGAACGAATAGAATTCACTTAAGAATGTGTGATTCTGACTGGCAAACGCATGTTTTGTCTCTATAGAAAAGTATGCTTCTTACTGTCTAGAAACACTTAAAATAAAACTTATTGGCCAAGTGACAGCATTTCAATTTGCAAATTACTAGCTGTGTGTTTATGTTCAAAGGCAAGTTCTTTCCTGCTTTGACCAAACAGAATTTACCTATGAATGTGTGATTCAGACTGGGAAATGCATGTTTTGTCTATATAGAAGACTATGCTTCTTACCGTCTAGAAACACTTAAAATTAAACTTATTGGCCAAGTAACAGCATTTCACTTTGCAAAACACTAGCTGTGTGTTTATCTTGAAAGTCAACTTCTTACAAGCTTTTCCCGCTTTGACAGAACAGATTTTGCCTAAGAATGTGTGAATGTCCAGGGTCATTAAGGGGGTTTATAGGAGAAGGGTAAGGGGACTGATAATGGATCTTATAGTCAGTAAACTGGGAAGGGAAATAATATTTTAAATGTAAATTTAGAAATTTCCAATTTAAAAAGCAATAAAATTTGTTTAAAAATTAAAAAAAATGAAATAAATAAAAGAAAAGAAATCTGCCTGCTAATCACACCTATTGACTCAGAATTTTAAGGGGTCACTGTCAGGGAACAGTAGTCATAGTAATACTAGTGGAAAGACTGATATAATGAAGTCTCATCTAGAAGCACTTCTCCCTCCCAGATATCAGTGCCAGACACAAACTGCATTATTAGAATCCAATGCATTGAGGAGCTTACTCTGTGCTGAGGACACAATACTTGACTTACTTTTCTTTCTTAGGATCTTTTCCTTCTTGGCAAAAGGATAAAAGCTATGAGCTCTCAGGAATAACTATAGTCCCCTTCCCAACACCTGGCTTTTGGCATAAAGAAATGAATTATATAAACTATCTGACTTCCAAGAAAAATGACAAGCAGGTAAGTCCAGATGTTTCTGAGAGGCTCCCAGTACCTGATTCCCATATGTGGAAAGCTCAGATCAAGGCTATGTGTTCAGAGAATGTACTCAACCCCTCACCAAGACTCAAGGAGCTTTCCCATTGACCACATATTTCTTCGTTTTTATACCAAGAAAAAAGGCCAGCTTCCCAAACCCCATGTCTGATCACTTCATCCTCTGTGTTTTCCCTCCCAAAAGGCAGTTTTCAGCAAATTAGAGGCCAATTAGTAAACCCTAGAAGTACTGAAGGAATATCTGAGAGGCAGTTGCAGTCAGGACAACACTATGACATCACAGAAAAGCTAGGGCTCTCCAGGATACAAGAAAATTTTCAGGGATGACCTAATGATGATGTCACTGAGAACTGCCATGGCCTAATTGTTGAACAGCTTTCCTTACATTGACCAGATTTGAGGGTGCCCTTTCCAGGAGTGTCTCCTGTGACACAGTGGAAACCTTTACATGCTACATCTCTCTAGAGACTTCTCTTTGCTTCATTAGAGGTTACATGCTCTGAATGGAAAAAGTTAGTCAGCGACTAAGCATGCCTAGAAAAGATTTAGGAACATAGAATGGAGGAGATTCTTCTAGATAAAATTTTATTCCCAGATTCATTCCTGTGACACACAGTTCAATATTCCAGGATTTCTCTATTTCCCAAAGGCCAGTATTTTGCCTACAGACCTTAATTGAATGAATATTGTATTTAACTTTCTCATTGTACATTCCTTGATAAGAGACTTTATTAATATTCCTGTATGTGTACTCAAAATTTCTGTTTCCAATTCCATTTTCAGCAAAGCAAAGGACAAATTAACTATAGAATTCAGTTCTCTAGTACGATTTGTTATCAGTACTACACTATCTACCTTCCTGTGTTCCCATTGCTAGACTTGAGGGTCAGATGTTTGACCATGATTCTCTCTGAAGGCCAAACATAAGATACCGGAGGATGGGCAGGGCGAAGAAAGGCTTGAGGACCAGTGAAACCTCAACTTCAATACGTTCATAAGAACAGGAGGGAGTCTATTTGACATTGTCATTTCTGAACTCTACATTCTTGACCTAGTTGCTCAGAATCCATGTTACAATTCCCCCTAAACACATAGCTGTATGAGCCAAGAAATATATATATATATATATATATATATATATATATATATATATATATATATATCAGCCACCAAAACTAGATAAGATTGATGTAGCTAAAAAGTGCATTCTGCCAGCAACCGTATATAGATATTTCCTGAGAGACATAGTTAGATCATGTCAACTACAGAAGTGAATGCTAGTGGCAAACCAGTGAAGTTAAATAGACCTCTTGTTGGCAGATTTTGAGAAAGGATTACAAGAGCTGAAGGAGCTTTCAATCCCAAAAGATCAACAATGTCAATGAACCAGAGCTTTCTAAAACTAGACCAATATTCAATGAATGTACACGGACAGAGCTATGGCTCTAACTGCATGTGGCAGTCACACCACTAGCCTGTGCCGCCATTGTTCTTGATCCCTGACCTTAAAAGGTGCCAGCTATTCTGAATTTAAAATTGTTCCATAAATTGTTTTTTACATCAGAGTCAGTAGGGAAAACATCTTAGCCAACTTCACGAAAATTTTATTTTTCCAATGCTTTTTAAGTGTGGTGGTTGGCGCTGACCATCTACATTTCCTCGGGCAACGATAGAAGCACTGATCTGCCCCAGAGGCAATTGCTAAAAGACCTGGACCACTGTTATTGCAAATGCCAATGGCACTTCCCTCTGAGTGGTGGGAAGCTCCATGAGGATTTTCATGAACTTCTTAGATTAAGAGAGATATGAATGCAATAACTGAGAGACATTCTGCAAGAAGTCCTCGTTGGGTTTGTGAATCTCCCTGTCCAAGAAGGCTGTGCTGAAGAGTGGGCCATACACCAGGAGTTCTTTTTTTTTGTTGTTGTTCTTTTTTCGGAGCTGGGGACCGAACCCAGGGCCTTGCGCTTCCTAGGTAAGCGCTCTACCACTGAGCTAAATCCCCAGCCCCTACCCCAGGAGTTCTAAAGCTCTGTGCTATTCCTCCTTCACAGGCATTGGCCATACCCCATGTGAGAACCAAATTTGAACCATGCTTTTACCCTGGATAAAATTTCAAATACTATACTGAGTAAGGAGTATGGGCAGGATTACAATGTCCTTGACTTTAATGGAATTGCTTTACGTTTCTTTCCATTTAGGTTGAAGTTGAATACTGGCCTGCTGTCCATGGCTTCTATTATGTTTCTGCATAGGACTGGTATCCTTGATCGCGCTCATGCTTTTAACATGAAGGGGGGTTGGAATATTTTTGCAGGTTTTTTCAGCATCTAATGAGATTATCATGTGATTTTTCTCTTTCAGTTTCATTATATAGTGAATTATATTGATGGATTTTCAGCAATTGAACCATCCCTCCCTCCCACAAGATATTAATAATTGCACAGCATAACCTACAGAAGGGAACTCATATCCACATGCATACTCTAACAGCTCCCCCAAAAAAAACAAAAACAAAAACATGCAAACCAAAAAACCATGCACCCTACAGAACAGACCTAATACTCACATACACACTCAAACATCCCAATCAAAAAAACAAAAACCAGAAAACATGCAAGCAAAAAAACCCTGCTCCTGCAACATCAAAATTGCATGAACTAAAGATCACTTCTCATTAATACCTTTAAGCATTAATGGCCTCTACTCAACAGTTAAAGGACACAGGTTAACACAATGAATTTAAAAACAGGATCCATCCTTCTGTTGCACTCAAAAAACACAGGGGTTGGGGATTTAGCTCAGCGGTAAAGTGCTTGTCTAGCGAGTGCCCTGGGTTCGGTCCCCAGCTCCGAAAAAAAGAAAAAAGAAAAAAGAAAAAAACACAATCTAGCAACCAAGATGGACACAACTTCAGACTAAGTGATTGAAAAAGGATTTCCAAGCAAATGGACACAAGAAACAAGATGGTGTAGCCATTCTTATATCCAGCAAATCAGACTTTCAACCAAAAGTAATGAAAAGAGATGGAGAAGGACACTAGGACACTTCATATGGATCAGAGGAAAAATCCACCAAAATGACATCTCGATTCTGGATGTCTATATGCCAAAGACAAAAGCAGTAACAATGTTGAGAGAAATATTGCTGAAGCTTAAATATTACATCGAACCTCAAATATTAATAGTGGGGAACATCAATGTCCCACTCTCACCAAGGGCAGATCATTGAGACAGAAACTAAAAATAAATAAATAAATAAATAAATAAATAAATAAATAAATAAAAATGTTGTAACTAACACTCGTTTCAAATAAATTGACCTCACTGACATCTACAGAATATTTCACAGGAACCCAAAAGTACACTCTTTTCAGTACCTCATGGAAACTTATCCTATACTACTATGTTCTCCATCACTAAGCAAGCCACAGCAGATACAGAAAGACTGTGCTAACCATTGGATCTTCTCAGAATACCATGTATTAAAACTGGACTTCAACAATAAGAAAAAGTCTATAAACTCATTGAAATTCAATAGCTCGCAACGGAAGAACCACCAGTTCAGAGAAGACTTGAAAAAAAAGTGTTCCTAGAATTTAATGAAAATGAAGGCCCAGCTTCTCCAAACTTAAGGGACTTAAGGAAAGCAGTGCTAAGAGGAACGTGCACAGGAACAGCACAGAGTGATTTCATAAAGAAACCAGAGAGACCCGACACTAAAACTTCCCAGCACACCTGAAAGCTTTAGAATAAAAAGAAGCAAATACATATTAAAGGAGGAGACAGAGAGAAATGATCAGACTCGGGGCGAGAGTGATCCATCAGAAACAAAGTGAATCCAAAGATCAACAAAAACAATAGCTGGTTCCTTGGGAAAATCAAGGAGACAGACAAACCCTCAGACAGATAATGTAATAGTTGGAGAGACAGCATCCAAATAACAAAATCAGAAATGAACAGGGAGCCGCATCGATGGACACTGATGAAATTCACAGAATCGTTAGGACTCACTTCAAAAACCTGCTGTCTACAAAATTAGAAGCTCTGAATGATATGGATGATTGTGTAGATGAATAACACTGACCACAGGTAAACTGAGGTAAGATAAACTATGTAAATAGCTCTAAAACACCTAAAGAGACACAAACCGTAATTAAAACTTCACCACTGAAAGAGCCCGAGTGCCAGATTGTTTGAGCACAGACTCCTACCAGATTTTAAAAGAATTCTCAACCTTCTCCAAAACACAGAAACAGGAGGAAAACACCAAACTGATTCCATGACAGCACAGTTGCCCTTACACCTAAATCAGAAAATGACTCAACAAAGAAAGAATTTCAGATGAATTTCCCTTAAGAACATTGGTGGAAAAAATAGTAGATAAAATGCAAGAAAACAAAATCCAATGACATATAAATCCGCCATCCAACGCCATCTAGTAGGCTCATCTCAGGAGGGCCTGAGGCTGCAGGAATGGTTTAGTCTATGCAAATCCATCAAAGTGATCCACCATATAAGCAAACTGAACTGTAAAAAAATATTCTGCCCTCAGAATTTCACATTAACTTGTGAGCTCCACTTGCAGTTAACTTTGTTGAATTTGCATATAATGTAATATATATACATATATATATACACATATATATATATGTGTGTATATACTTATATAAAATATTATTATGATAAATTAATATATTAAATTACCATATACTAACATTATAATAATCTAATTAATATTAATATATTACATTAACATATTAAACTGTTATATATCAACATTTTGATAATATATAATTAATATATTAAATTATTATATATTGATATCATGATAAAATATAATAAATAATAATATATTATGTTAGTATATTAAATTATTATATAGTAATAATCCTATACCTCTCTTACCCTCTTCTGACTTCTATCTAACCCCTCTCTCAAACCTCCAGTACCAACTTTCCCCTCTGGCTACCTGTCATAGGCTCTAGCATTTACTAAACATTTAAAATGGGGAGAAGATTTATATGCAATCCCCTGAGTCCATGATAGAGGTCTAGTCAGGGCAACCTCCTTTGAGGGAGCAGATAAATATCAGGATACAAATACCATTTCCTGAGGTAAGATCAAATCCGTATAATGACTTTTCATATCTATCGAATGATTCTGAGAAAATGGGGAATATTCTTCCTAAAGACCCAGCTATACTACTCCTGGCCTTATATCTGAAAAGACCTGCCATACCGAAAGGACATGTGCTCCATAAGGTTCCTAACTGCTTCCTTCAAAATGAGAAGAAAATAGAAATAACCCAGATGCCCCTCAACCAAAGAATGGCTACAGACAATGTGGTTCATTTACACTTTGGAGTACTACGCAGCTATGAAAAATAAGGACATTGAGAAGCTGTGGTCAAGTAGATGGAATGAGAAAGTATTGTTCTGGATGAGGTATCTGAGACCCAAAATAACATGTACATACTCACTTAAAAGAGGGTATTAGCCGTAAAGTACAGAATTCACACACTACGATCTACAGAACCAAAGAGGCTAAACATGAAGAAAGACCCAAGAAAATGCTTGAATTTCACCCAGAAGGAGGAATAAACTAATGAGAGGAGGCAGATGGAAGGAAAGGATTGGGTGGCTGAGGGGATGGGAAGGGAAATGGGGTGTGAGAATCATTTCTTGGGAGAGACGAGCAACAGGGACAGAGGGCAGGAGAATAGACTGAGTCAGTGACTGTCCAGGGCGGGTGCTATCTCTATGATTATCCTGCAGTCTGCGATGGGTGAGGCTGCCCTGGCGTCCATGAGGGTGACTTTAGCTGAGACTCGGTGCAGTGGGGATACGGAGACTGAAATGGTCACTTTCTGTATCCACGGAGGACCCCAGGTGGAAGTATAAGGACACAAACCCACCCCTAAAATTTTGACCCAGATATTGCCTTTTCTATAAGAGACACAGGGACAGAGATGGAAGAGGATGAGGGAATGTTGACAGGATACGTGACCGGATGTGAGACTTACCCTATGGGCAGACGGCAAACCCTGACATTATTGATGGTCCTTATTGTGTCTGCAGAAGCGAGGGTTTAGTTATTGTCCTCTGCAGGCTCCACCGAGCAGCCAACTGACACAGAAGCACAGACACACGGACAAATATCGGATGGAGCTCAGTGAGTCTCACTGAGGAGATGAGGGAAGGACAGAGAGATGCAGAGGAGCACAATGGTCCTCACGTGGGGTCACTAACCAGTCGCCTGTCTGTGGATCCTGCTCTCCTACCCGGCTGCGTTTTCAGGACCTGGTGGGAGACGATGAATCTCGTCCTTCAGAGACTTGATGTGCCAGGGGAGAGGGTGCACCAAGAGGGATCCTCCACTCTCTCAGAGAAGAAGCGGGGAGGGTAGGAGGAGGGACCGTAAATGGTGGGAGCTTGGAGGGGTGTGGTGACAGGGCCGCATTCAGAGTGTTACCTGATGAATACATACAACCATTCTGGCAAGGAGGGGGCCGTGGACATGACATCACAAGAACAGGGGTGTGACATCATTGGGGTGGGGCATGACATCATGTGGTGGGGCATGACATCGCGGGGGCGGGGACATCACATCATGAGGGCGGGATTTGACATCATTGGTGGGACATGACATCATATCGGTGGGGGAATGATATCATAGGGATGGGGGCATGACATCATGAATCTTAAGAGAAAATAGAATAAACTAAAAGAAAGAAACCAGCCCGAGAGGGAGCTGAGCCCTAGAGACGCAAACATGGCGGCGTTTACCTACGGATGGTATTGGCTGTAAGATAAATCTTATTCTATCTACGATCCACACATGCAGAGAAGACACAGGAAAGGAGAAGGCCCGTGAGGGGGAAAGCACCGACCTCTCTGAAAGGAAAACTGGAACAGATTCTGTGGGTGAGTGAGGGCGACTGAGGACAGGAGCGGAAGGTCGGTGGGGACGATGGAGGGAGAGCGCGGTGCAGAGAGAACCGGCCAGAATTAAGGGACACACGGGTTAATGCAGAAACTCGATGGATGCGCTGGTTAATTCATGGTGTCTAGAGGGCAAACTCCGGAGGATTTAATCTGACAGAGAACGCAGAGTCCGAACCTGCAATCCTTTGAAATCGAGCAAGTGGGACCTCAGGGTGGGGATGGGTCACACTCAGTGGAGTCGGTGTCTGAGGAGGTCACATGGAGATCCCTGAAGAGCAGACCGAGGCTGGGACAAATATTATAAAGATATAGCAAATGAGACCTTCTTGGTACTTAAGCCTCCATCGATGTAAATGCACCCGAAAACCCCTTCCCGCTCTCCAAGGTTTGTGTAGCCCTCGTTCACCCTGAGTAAAATATATGCACACAGCGCGTCCCTGAACACCTTCTAACAGAGCTGTGACACGGAAATCCTTGGAGCAAACCCCAACTCACTTGCAGGCAGAACAAGATTCTGTTGACCGACTACTTCCTGAGGCCACTTCATCGCCTTGCACATGGACACTATAGGAAGCAGACATCACAGATATGTGTGTGTGTGTGTGTGTGTGTGTGTGTGTGTGTGTGTGTGTGTGTGTATTATTATGTGTGTGAGTGTTTATGTGTGTGTGTCTTTGTGTGTCTCTCTGTGTGTATGTGTGTGTATGTTTGTGTCTGTGTGTGTGTCTCTGCGTGTGTATTTTTAAGTGAGTGAATATTTGTATGTGTGTGTCTGTGTGTGAACCTCTCCGTGTATGTGTGTGTGTATATGTGTGTATTTGTGTGTCTCTGTGTGTGTGTCTCTGCGTGTCTGTCTGTTTGTCTGTCTGTGTCTCTCTGTGTGTGTCTTTTTGTATGTGTTTGTGTGCATGTGTGTGTGGGGGGGTGTGTGCATGTGTGTGTGTATGTATGTGTGTGTGTGTGTGTGTGTGTGTGTTAATCATGCACAAGCTAACTATCCTCACACAGACTGTCTGGATTGCTTTTCTTTTTTTTTTTTTTTGTTTGTTTGTTTGTTTTTTATTTTATTTTATTTTTTTTATTATCTTGAGTATTTCTTATATACATTTCAAGTGTTATTCCCTTTCCCGGTTTCCGGACAGACATCACCCTCCCCCCTCCCCTTCCTTGTGGGTGTTCCCCTCCCAAACCTCCCCCCATTGCCACACTCCCCGCATAGTCTAGTTCACTGGGGGTTCAGTCTTAGCAGGACCCAGGGCTTCCCCTTCCACTGGTGCTCTTACTAGGATATTCATTGCTACCTATGGGGACAGAGTCCAGGGTCAGTCCATGTATAGTCTTTAGGTAGTGGCTTAGTCCCTGGAAGCTCTGGTTGCTTGACATTGTTGTACTTTTGGGGTCTCGAGCACCTTCAAGCTCTTCCAGTTCTTTCTCTGATTCCTTCAACGGGGGACCTATTCTCAGTTCAGTGGTTTGCTGCTGGCATTCGCCCCTGTATTTGCTGTATTCTGGCTGTGTCTCTCAGGAGCGATCTACATCCGGCTCCTGTCGGTCTGCACTTCTTTGCTTCATCCATCTTGTCTAATTGGGTGGCTGTATATGTATGGGCCACCTGTGGGGCAGGCTCTGAATGGGTGTTCCTTCAGTCTCTGTTTTAATCTTTGCCTCTCCCTTCCCTGCCAAGGGTATTCTTTTTCCTCATTTAAAGAAGGAGTGAAGCATTCACATTTTGATCATCCGTCTTGAGTTTCCTTTGTTCTAGGGATCTAGGGTAATTCAAGCATTTGGGCTAATAGCCACTTATCAATGAGTGCATACCATGTATGTCTTTCTGTGAGTGGGTTAGCTCACTCAGGATGATATTTTCCAGTTCCAACCACTTGCCTACGAATTTCATAAACTCGTTGTTTTTGATAGCTGAGTAATATTCCATTGTGTAGATGTACCACATTTTCTGTATCCATTCCTCTGTTGAAGGGCATCTGGGTTCTTTCCAGTTTCTGGCTATTATAAATAAGGCTGCGATGAACATAGTGGAGCACGTGTCTCTTTTATATGTTGAGGCATCTTTTGGGTATATGCCCAAGAGAGGTATGGCTGGATCCTCAGGCAGTTCAATGTCCAATTTTCTGAGGAACCTCCAGACTGATTTCCAGAATGGTTTTACCAGTCTGCAATCCCACCAACAATGGTGGAGTGTTCCTCTTTCTCCACATCCTCGCCAGCATCTGCTGTCACCTGAGTTTTTGATCTTAGCCATTCTCACTGGTGTGAGGTGAAATCTCAGGGTTGTTTTGATTTGCATTTCCCTTATGACTAAAGATGTTGAACATTTCTTTAGGTGTTTCTCAGCCATTCGGCATTCCTCAGCTGTGAATTCTTTGTTCAGCTCTGAACCCCATTTTTTAATAGGGTTATTTGTTTCCCTGCGGTCTAACTTCTTGAGTTCTTTGTATATTTTGGATATAAGGCCTCTATCTGTTGTAGGATTGGTAAAGATCTTTTCCCAATCTGTTGGTTGTCGTTTTGTCCTAACCACAGTGTCCTTTGCCTTACAGAAGCTTTGCAGTTTTATGAGATCCCATTTGTCGATTCTTGATCTTAGAGCATAAGCCATTGGTGTTTTGTTCAGGAAATTTTTTCCAGTGCCCATGTGTTCCAGATGCCTCCCTAGTTTTTCTTCTATTAGTTTGAGTGTGTCTGGTTTGATGTGGAGGTCCTTGATCCACTTGGACTTAAGCTTTGTACAGGGTGATAAGCATGGATCGATCTGCATTCTTCTACATGTTGCCCTCCAGTTGAACCAGCACCATTTGCTGAAAATGCTATCTTTTTTCCATTGGATGGTTTTGACTCCTTTGTCAAAAATCAAGTGACCATAGGTGTGTGGGTTCATTTCTGGGTCTTCAATTCTATTCCATTTGTCTATCTGTCTGTCTCTGTACCAATACCATGCAGTTTTTATCACTATTGCTCTGTAATACTGCTTGAGTTCAGGGATAGTGATTCCCCCTGAAGTCCTCTTATTGTTGAGGATAGCTTTAGCTATCCTGGGTTTTTTGTTATTCCAGATGAATTTGCAAATTGTTCTGTCTAACTCTTTGAAGAATTGGATTGGTATTTTGATGGGGATTGCATTGAATCTTAGATTGCTTTTGGTAAAATGGCCATTTTTACTATATTAATCCTGCCAATCCATGAGCATGGGAGATCTTTCCATCTTCTGAGGTCTTCTTCAATTTCTTTCCTCAGTGTCTTGAAGTTCTTATTGTACAGATCTTTTACTTGCTTGGTTAAAGTCACACCGAGGTACTTTATATTATTTGGGTCTATTATGAAGGGTGTCGTTTCCCTAATTTCTTTTTCGGCTTGTTTCTCTTTTGTATAGAGGAAGGCAACTGATTTATTTGAGTTAATTTTATACCCAGCCACTTTGCTGAAGTTGTTTATCAGCTTTAGTAGTTCTCTGGTGGAACTTTTGGGATCACTTAAATATACTATCATGTCGTCTGCAAATAGTGATATTTTGACCTCTTCTTTTCCGATCTGTATCCCCTTGATCTCCTTTTGTTGTCTGATTGCTCTGGCTAGAACTTCAAGAACTATATTGAATAAGTAGGGAGAGAGTGGGCAGCCTTATCTAGTCCCTGATTTTAGTGGGATTGCTTCAAGTTTCTCTCCATTTAGTTTAATGTTAGCAACTGGTTTGCTGTATATGGCTTTTACTATGTTTAGGTATGGGCCTTGAATACCTATTCTTTCCAGGACTTTTATCATGAAGGGGTGTTGAATTTTGTCAAATGCTTTCTCAGCATCTAATGAAATGATCATGTGGTTCTGTTCTTTCAGTTTGTTTATATGATGGATCACGTTGATGGTTTTCCTTATATTAAACCATCCCTGCATGCCTGGGATGAAGCCTACTTGATCATGGTGGATGATTGTTTTGATGTGCTCTTGAATTCGGTTTGCCAGAATTTTATTGAGTATTTTTGTGTCGATATTCATAAGGGAAATTGGTCTGAAGTTCTCTTTCTTTGTTGGGTCTTTGTGTGGTTTAGGTATAAGAGTAATTGTGGCTTCATAGAAGGAATTCGGTAGGTCTCCATCTGTTTCAATTTTGTGGAATAGTTTGGATAATATTGGTATAAGGTCTTCTATGAAGGTTTGATAAAATTCTGCACTAAACCCGTCTGGACCTGGGCTCTTTTTGGTTGGGAGACCTTTAATGACTGCTTCTATTTCCTTAGGAGTTATGGGGTTGTTTAACTGGTTTATCTGTTCCTGATTTAACTTCGATACCTGGTATCTGTCTAGGAAATTGTCCATTTCCTGAAGATTTTCAAGTTTTGTTGAATATAGGTTTTTATAGTAAGATCTGATGATTTTTTGAATTTCCTCTGAATCTGTAGTTATGTCTCCCTTTTCATTTCTGATTTTGTTAATTTGGACGCACTCTCTGTGTCCTCTCGTTAGTCTGGCTAAGGGTTTATCTATCTTGTTGATTTTCTCAAAGAACCAACTTTTGGTTCTGTTGATTCTTTCTATGGTCCTTTTTGTTTCTACTTGGTTGATTTCAGCTCTGAGTTTGATTATTTCCTGCCTTCTACTCCTCCTGGGTGTATTTGCTTCTTTTTGTTCTAGAGCTTTTAGGTGTGCTGTCAAGCTGCTGACATATGCTCTTTCCTGTTTCTTTCTGCAGGCACTCAGCGATATGAGTTTTCCTCTTAGCACAGCTTTCATTGTGTCCCATAAGTTTGGGTATGTTGTACCTTCATTTTCATTAAATTCTAAAAAGTTTTTAATTACTTTCTTTATTTCTTCCTTGACCAGGTTATCATTGAGTAGAGCATTGTTCAATTTCCACTTATATGTGGGCATTCTTCCCTTATTGTTATTGAAGACCAGTTTTAGGCCGTGGTGGTCCGATAGCACGCATGGGATTATTTCTATCTTTCTGTACCTGTTGAGGCCCGTTTTTTGACCAATTATATGGTCAATTTTGAAGAAAGTACCATGAGGAGTTGAGAAGAAGGTATATCCTTTTGCTTTAGGATAGATTGTTCTATAAATATCCGTTAAGTCCATTTGGCTCATGACTTCTCTTAGTCTGTATACATCTCTGTTTAATTTCTGTTTCCATGATCTGTCCATTGATGAGAGTGGGGTCTTGAAATCTCCCACTATTATTGTGTGAGGTGCAATGTGTGTTTTGAGCTTTAGTAAGGTTTCTTTTACATATGTAGTTGCCCTTGTATTTGGGGCATAGATATTTAGGATTGAGAGTTCATCTTGGTGGATTTTTCCTTTGATGAATATGAAGTGTCCTTCCTTATCTTTTTTGATGACTTTTAGTTGAAAATTGATTTTATTTGATATTAGAATGGCTACTCCAGCTTGCTTCTTCTGACCATTTGCTTGGAAAATTGTTTTCCAGCCTTTCACTCTGAGGTAATGTCTGTCTTTGTCTCTGAGGTGTGTTTCCTGTAGGCAGCAGAATGCAGGGTCCTCGTTGCGTATCCAGTTTGTTAATCTATGTCTTTTTATTGGGGAGTTGAGGCCATTGATATTGAGAGATATTAAGGAATAGTGATTATTGCTTCCCGTTATATTCATATTTGGAAGTGAGGTTATGTTTGTGTGCTTTCATTCTCTTTGTTTTGTTGCCAAGATGATTAGTTTCTTGATTCTAGGGTATAGCTTGCCTCCTTATGTTGGGCTTTACCCTTTATTATCCTTTGTAGTGCTGGCCTTGTAGAAAGATATTGTGTAAATTTGGTTTTGTCATGGAATATCTTGGTTTCTCCATCTATGTTAATTGAGAGTTTTGCAGGATACAGTAACCTGGGCTGGCATTTGTGTTCTCTTAGGGTCTGTATGACATCTGTCCAGGATCTTCTGGCCTTCATAGTTTCTGGCGAAAAGTCTGGTGTGATTCTGATAGGTCTGCCTTTATATGTTACTTGACCTTTTTCCCTTACTGCTTTTAATATTCTTTCTTTATTTTGTGCGTTTGGTGTTTTGACAATTATGTGACGGGAGGTGTTTCTTTTCTGGTCCAATCTATTTGGAGTTCTGTAGGCTTCTTGTATGCCTATGGGTATCTCTTTTTTTAGGTTAGGGAAGTTTTCTTCTATGATTTTGTTGAAGATATTTACTGGTCCTTTGAGCTGGGAGTCTTCACTCTCTTCTATACCTATTATCCTTAGGTTTGATCTTCTCATTGAGTCCTGGATTTCCTGTATGTTTTGGACCAGTAGCTTTTTCCGCTTTACATTATCTTTGACAGTTGAGTCAATGATTTCTATGGAATCTTCTGCTCCCGAGATTCTCTCTTCCATCTCTTGAATTCTGTTGGTGAAGCTTGTATCTACAGCTCCTTGTCTTTTCTTTTGATTTTCTATGTCCAGGGTTGTTTCCATGTGTTCTTTCTTGATTGCTTCTATTTCCATTTTTAATTCCTTCAACTGTTTGATTGTGTTTTCCTGGAATTCTTTCAGGGATTTTTGCGATTCCTCTCTGTAGGCTTCTACTTGTTCTCTAAGGGAGTTCTTTATGTCTTTCTTGAAGTCCTCCAGCATCATGATCAAATATGATTTTGAAACTAGGTCTTGCTTTTCTGGTGTGTTTGGATATTCTGTGTTTGCTTTGGTGGGAGAATTGGGCTCCGATGATGCCATGTAGTCTTGGTTTCTGTTGCTTGGGTTCCTGCGCTTGCCTCTCGCCATCAGATTATCTCTAGTGTTACTTTGTTCTGCTATTTCTGACAGTGGCTAGACTGTCCTATAACCTGTGTGTCAGGAGTGCTGTAGACCTGTTTTCCTGTTTTCTTTCAGCCAGTTATGGGGACAGAGTGTTCTGCTTTCGGGCGTGTAGTTTTTCCTCTCTACAGGTCTTCAGCTGTTCCTGTGGGCCTGTGTCTTGAGTTCACCAGGCAGGTTTCTTGCAGGGGAAAAGTTGGTCCTACCTGTGGTTCCAAGGCTCAAGTTTGCTCGTGGGGTACTGCCTAAGTCCTCTCCGCTGTGGCAGCAACCGGGAAAATCTGTGCCGCTCCTTCCGGGAGCCTCCGTGCACCATGGTTTCAGATGACGTTTGGTGTTTTCCTCTGGCGCCTGGATGTGCACAGAGTGCAGTCTCTTCTGGTTTCCCAGGCGTGTCCGCCTGTCTGAAGTTTCAGCTCTCCCTCCCACGGGATTTGGTTGCAGAGAACTGTTTATCCGGTCTGTTTCCTTCAGGTTCCGGCAGTGTCTCAGACGCAGGGGTCCTGCCGCTCCCGGGCCCTCCCCTATGGGAACCCAGAGGCCTTATACAGTTGCCTCTTGGGCCAGGGATGTGGGCAGGGGTGGGCAGTGTTGGTGGTCTCCTCCGCTCTGCAGCCTCAGGAGTGCCCACCTGATCAGGCGGTGAGGTCTCTCTCCCACGGGGTTTGGGAGCAGAGAGTGGATTGCTTTTCTTTTTGGAAGGTTGGCGAATCTTTCTCTTGTCATAAAAAACCACTCTTGTTCTCAACTCACTCTGTGAAGTCATGACAGTTTGAGTGATTTTCATGTGTGAGGAGTCTGTCCTTGTGAAAATTTCTTTCCTTGATACAATAAACCTTGAAAAACACATCTCAACATTTACTTTCCTTAGTCTGTGATCCCTTGAGGGGATTACTCCATTATTATTATTATTATTATTATTATTATTATTATTATTATTATTATTACAGGATTATTCCATTATATTGTTATCTCCATTGTTACCAGTGTGCTAAAGTTCACTGAAGGCAGGAAGAAAGATTTTGTTTCATGTGGGTCCCATTGGACGGCCATGTCTTTGTTCTTGGAACTGAAAGATTTATTTACATGCTCCCAAGAGCAAGTACATGCAAGTACAGAAAGTTCCTCGGTCTTCTACATGAGAGTGACACCCTCACGTAGTCCTCTGATCTACTTAAGAAACAGAATTTAGACGAGCAATGAAAAGGTTGGTGACCAAAGACCAAGTTAGGGAGACATAAGACAGTTTTTCACAATGTTTCGGGCTTTGGGGATTGATAGACATTACGTAACCATCTTTTCATTCATACCAGGAATAGTCAAAATTATTAAATAATAGTAGGCAGAAAATTTTAACAACATATGTGTGCTGGCTAATTTAAATTCCCGTATTCTCTAAAACATTTTATATTCTCTTTCAGGTTCTTCTTGAAATTCTTTTAACACGTGAAAACCTGTATGTGTTTATCTGTTCACATTCATAAAGCATGGCATCACTCTAGTGATGGACAGATGACACGACTGTCAAGAGACAGACTGACTTTCTTACCAAAGGAATAAATCTTCATGTTCCCGGAGGCAGTTTCATTCTTAGGTGCAGAAGTTTAAAATCCCCTGAGAAAGCTTCCTACAGCTACCGTTTCCTATATGTGGTAATATGGTAGGATGTGGGTTTTCTCTTTGCATTTTGTTTCAAGATCTACAAGAAAGTTTCTATTGTGTATACTATTTGGAGATGTTGTCTTTTATCTTTTCTATCGATGGATTCTGGGTTGTAGCCTCTCAGGCATTTTCTGATCCATCCCTCACAGTAAGGGCTGCAAGTGAGATGAGTCTTCATCAGGAATAAAGGGAAGAAGACAGATAAGGTAATAGATGACTCCCTGATGTATTTATCCCTGAGAATCTGAGATGACTGTTCTCATCAACCTGTATATACAAACTTTACCTTTACAACACAGTACACTCACATGAGTTTAAACCTTTGTACTTTTCATTGTGTAAATATTTGCAATAAAGAGAGCTTTCAAAGTGATAAAGTTGTGTGATGTGTGTAACTCATTTAATAGATTCTCTTGTATAACTTAAAAGAATATATAAATGGTTTTCCTTCATGTTGAATGTAATGAAGACAGTGTCTCTTCTAACAATATATGTTGTAATTCTGGCCTCTATAAAATTGAATATGTGCATATCTTGCCTAAACATCCACCACAATTACTTATAGGATACTTCCTATACTTACTCAGTGTTTTTTCCTAAATATTGACTTTAAAATGCATTTAGCAGAATAGATATTGAGGAGGATGGAGGGAGGGAGGAAACTGAATGGGAGGGAAGGTAGAGAAGGGAGTGGGTAGGAGGAATTAGGTAGAGTGGGTTTGGAGGAATTAGGTATAGTGAATGCAGCGAAAAGGGAATGGAAATCACAAGTGTGGGGTGAGCATCTCTAGGAAGTGCCAGAGACCTGGAAAAGGCGAATCCCCAGGGTGTCTATTGGGGTGACTCTACCAGTGGGGATATAGATCCTTAATTGTCCACTTCTGTAGACAGGCATGACTCCCAGTGATGTGACAAGGACAAAACCCACCCACAACACCTTTAGTCCAACATGAACACAGACTACATGATCTTCAGAGACAAAGATAGATAGAGCAGACATGGAAGGAACGTCCAACCAATGGTTAGCGCAGATGGAGACCTACCCCGAGGGCAATCATTGATCCCTGACAGTATTAAAGTGTACACAGCCTACAAGACCTTCAGAGACAAAGATAGATAGAGCAGACATGGAAGGAACGTCCAACCAATGGTTAGTGCAGATGGAGACCTACCCCGAGGGCAAACACCAATCTCTGACACTATTAAAGATTCTCTATCGTGCTTGCAGACAGAATGGTAGCATAACTGTCCTCTGAGTGACTCCACCCAACAGCTGAGAGAAACAAGTGAAAAGATTCACCCTCAAACATTAGCTGGAGTTTGGGGTGTCTTAAAAAAAAAAACAGGTGAAGAATCGAGGCCCAGATGGTATGAGGGACTCCACAGGAAGACCAATAGAGTCAACTCACGGGGACTCTTGGGGTTTGCCAAAGACTGAACCACCAACCAGAGAGTGAACATGGACTGAACCTGAGCCCCCAGTGCATAGGTAGGAAATGTGTAGCTTTGTCTTTTTACGGGTTCCCCCGACAACGGGTGTTGGCGTACCTTGAAGATGGAGACCAATATTGGGATGAAAAGTGAGTAAAAAAGTAAATGAATTTTAAAGAAATAGATGTCCCATCTACAGACAACATGTTTTGGGAAAGTCCAATTCTAGTTGTTCGACACCCACATGAAGACAAAGCCTGTGGAGTGCCTATGTCCTTAGAGGCCATAATCCCTTTCATTCTGTTCTTCCATCAGAGTCCCCAAGCTCCACCCGTGGTTTGGATAGTGGGTTTCTGCTTCTGTCTGAGTCAGCGGCTTAGTGGAGTCTCTCAGAGGGAAGCCATGATAGACTCCTGTCTGCAAGCATAACAGAGCGTCATTAATAGTGTCAGGGATCGGTGCTCATCCATGGGGTGGGTCTCAATCTGCACTAACCATTGGTTGACCATTCCTCACTCTCTGCTCTATGCTCGGCCCCTGCATGTCCTGTGGTCAGAATAAATTTTGGGTCTAAAGTTGGTGTCTCTATCTCTCCATTTGTGTTGCTCTCTGGCTACAGGAGATGGCTTCTTCAGGTCCATATCACTGAGTCTGTGAGTCTCAGCTAAGGAAACACCCATGATTCATGGGCATCTCTTACCCCAGCTCTCTGCCTCTTTCTGGATATGACCTCTACCTTCCCACCCCCATCCATCTAGGCTGATGTGTCTGACCTCAGTAGCAGAGGATGTGATCACAGAGACTGGATATGCAAGGTGAGGAGATACCCGTGGGGTCCCCTCCTGCTCAGAGGAGAAAGGGCTGGGGGAAGGATTGTGAGAGGGTGAACTGGAGGGGGGCAGTTTGAGCATGAAAAGTGCATAAATAAACAAATAACTATGGAAATAACTAAGTCTACTTGAAGGTAAGAAGCAGGTGTGTGTGTGTATGTGTGTGTAAGTAAGTAAGTAAGTAAACTTGAAGGTAAGAGCAGTTGTGCATGTGTCTCTGTGTGTGCATGTGTGTGTTTCTGTGTGTATGTGTGTTTGTGTGAATATATATATATATATATATATATATATATATATATATGAAGGTAAGAAGCAGGTGGGTGTGTGTTGAATATTAAATTATCACATTTGGGAAAACAGTTGTCTATGTAGAAGACAGGACAGCTTAGGCAATATATTTACAAAAAATGGCATTTGCTGAATATGAAGAAATGATACGGAGATTAATAGCACTATCTGTTCTTCCATTGGACCCGGGGCCGATCCCCAGCTCCCGAGTGACAGCTCACAAGTGGCTGTAATTTCAGCATCACAGTATCTCACACCCTCTTCAACCTCCTGGAAACTAGGCATGAATGTGCTGCACACGTGAACAAGCAGGTAAAACACTTACATATGTACAACAAAATGTATAAAAACAGAAGAGCAGTTCCTGGTTGACATAATTCATTTTTCGTGAATATTCATAGTGATGATCACAGTCATATAAACACTTTATTGATCTATAATGCAATCAAAGCCACTAAAAGTTAATGATCACATGGGTCTCTTAAAATCTATTTATTTGCAATAAAAATTTGCAGTCATCAAATTAAAATTTTATTAATAAACAAATTAATAAACATTAATATTCTCATATAGAGCTGGAAATAATACTTTCCACATATTTGTTTGGCTTCCATGAATATTGCAGCTTGTGGTTAGTTTGTTGTTGGTTTTTGTAGGAGTTCATTTCCAGGTATTAACCCATAACCTCTATAAACTCAGGCAGAATACACTACAGGAACTTATGCTCTCTTGTGTTGAATCCAGGAAGGTTGCTATCTGTTTTCCTTCTTGTCCGATCAATTTTCTCTACGTACATTTCAAGGATAATTTTGTTCTTGGATTCCTCCAGTTTTGTCAAGCTGATAGCTGAGAGCTGATAACTGGAGAATATTTAATTTTTGAATGTCATTTTTGAAGCTATTTCCTGATGTCTGCACTATCAATGTTGTCGATTTTCAAATGCACGGCCAAATGAACAGCTATTCAGGGACTAAACATGCCTTATACATACTGATGTTTTGACTTTTTTAAAGAAGAAGTCAGAAAGGGAGGGTGTTTGGAGTAAGGGACTCTGTGGGGGAAAATAGGAAGGAGGACAGCATTTGAGACATAAACAAATTAGCAAAATAAATAAATACAAAAAATAAAGCAGAAGTCAAACTATACAGGAAAATCAGATTTAAATGATAGGAAACAGTATGGTTTTATATTGTATCATAATTCCTGAATTTTATATACTTTAATCAATCTAATGTCTAATTCTCAGAAATCAAAAAAGTGAAAAAAATATGTTACAAGTAACACAGTAGGTTGACCAAATAATAACAACAATATTTCTAGTACTGTACACTTTCTATGCCCGTATCCAATCCAGAAATCCAGTTGACATTTAGTTATTGCATGTCTTAAGTCATAGTATTCTGTGATAATTCATTACTATTTTTATATTCTGTGACCACACCTTTGAAGATAAATAATAACTTTGCTAGAATGTCTCTGAATTAGGATTTGCACAGTGATTTTTCTCTTTTAGGTTGAGATTATACGTACTTGACACAGATACCAAAAAGGGTTTCTTGCTTTGCTTATCGCAGTTAAGCATTAGGAGGATGCCTGTCATCTTAACAACAACCAATTACTGAGCAATGAAATTATTTTAAATTATTTTCCTTTCATAGATAAAAATATTTTAATGTATTTTTCTTTTCTATTTTCTTTTAAAGTAATAGAAGTAATAGGAAAATTACTTAAAGCCTATGGAAAGACTGTGTGTCTCTTCAAAACTTTAGTATTTGTTTTCAGCATCTCGGTCATTTTTATACCAACATTTTGAACTGAATGGTCCTTACTGCATGTAAGTAGACTCAGAACCATGAGTCCGAGGAGAATATAATTATTGTCTTTCTGTTTTGGTTAGTCACGCCTAAAAAAAACGTGTCATGGTATTTTTTTTTAATGTCTTCCATATTTTCAGCACACATAAATGGAATTTTATTTTTGTTTCATTATACTCATAAAGAGTCAAGATTCTAATTTTATGTTATTTTATTTTCTTGTTGAATAGCAACCTGAAAGTAATTATCTGACACCAGCTGACTTTTATATTTGCATTCTGTCACGTGTAAATCCACTTCAATTCCTGTATAATGTGTGCATGCATGTGTGTGTGTGTGTGTGTGTGTGTGTGTTTATCTGAAACTATGATATTGATGTTGAGAATCACCTGGCTGAAATTCTTTTCCTACACCCTATAGAAATCAAACAGTGGAGTAAAGACGACTCCTGTTCCAAAATCATAGGCCCTGGGTGCCCAGAACTGAAGTATGGACTGACCAAATGGTACACAAAGCAGAGGTTAGCAATTCACTGTCCTGAGAGCTACTTAGCAGTTCCAGTCCAATGCAATGAATTTACATGTACTGATGAATATGGAATTGTAGCATAACGAGCTGCGATCATTTACAAACAATTTCTGGTAGATTTCCAAATAGCTAAGAATGGATACAGAGAATTTTCAGGGCCCTGAGACATTAGCATGTGGTTTAAACTCTGTCCAGATGAAAATGTTTAAGTACTGGACTGATCTACTAAAGTAATTTAGTAGCAAGCAAACTTTACAATTGATTGCAATTAAACATGGTGGGGAATAAAGGGAATACACTAAATCAAAGTTATGTTTCTTAAAGTTTGTTTCAAGACACCAAGAAAGAGCATATTGGTTTTGTTTTCTTTCTTTCACAGACTTTGCACCTTTTTGAAAGAGCACTTTCGATCCTTAATTACCTAATTATTATCAGAACTTTCTTCTGACCCGGAGTCCTTCTCAGTGCTGCCTTGACTTCTTGGTTCCTTAAGCTATAGATGATGGGGTTCAGCATGGATGTCACTGCGGTATGGAAGATGACCAAGTGTTTATCAACTTCTTGTGGGTGGTTAGATTTGGGCCTCAAGTAGTTTTGTCCCAACCCTACAAGGCAACCTATTCCCCATGAAACAATTGCCAAATGGGCACATACCTCACGACTCATTTGGGTTGCATAGTAAAGCGGGGCCATACGGTGGCCAAAGGCCATGACTGCCAATAGGAAACACTCAGGTATACCAAAAAGTGTGAAGAACAACATCTGTGGGGCACATCCCTCCTGAGAGACTCCTCAGATCAAACCTACACGGCTCTCCATATCTTGGGTATGACAGAGCCAGTGTGACCAATTTCCAGGATACATAAGTTCCCCAGAAAGAAGTGCATGGGGGTGTGTAGAGATGGACGGGTGCATATAGCAAAGGCTATGAGAGCAGAATGAGGGTGAACAGAGGGAGCATTCTCCAGGGACCTCACAGTTCTTGGCAATTGCAATGCATTTGACAGACAATCCCTTTTCCTGCCACAAAGAGCAATTGACACAATTGACACTCATCTCCAGAAACACAGAGCAGTAAGCAATTAGTAGGATTCTTGCAAATGAGAGATATTAATTTTTTTAGTATTTTAGAGGCTCAGTTACATCAGAGTCAAAGTCTTTGTCTGCAGTCACAAAAATCAAAGCTTAGAAAAGATTTTTTCTCTCATAATTTCATAGCTAATACTTTCTCTCTTAACTCCAGGGGATTTTTCAAAGTGTGCTAAGCATTGAGCCAAGTGCCCAAATACTTACAATAGAAGGTGGAAACATGTAGTCCTGGCACTAATGATGCTCAGGCAGAAGGTTTAACTTGGGTTTAAGTTCAGTTTCACATGCTGTATAAGCAATCATTCAAACGAAGAAAAAGAAAACCTTGAGTGTATCTCAATTTTTTACCCATTCTTATCATTAACTAGTTATCAATGTTATACAGAAAAACTGATCAATCCACTCATCTCTATGCTTTCCTGATGACACAGGTATAGTCTCTCCAACAACCCTGTGTGTGTGTTGGGCCCCAATTATCCTCTGATTGCTATTATGAATATTCAAACCCACACAATAAAGGTATCATTTCCTCAAGACTCATTATTTTTGAAGATTAAGTAAAATCAAATAGTCATTTGATAAATAAATGATTACTAGTTTTAATACATAGAATTAAGGCAAGACACATCTCCATGTCTGCACAGTAACGATGTCGTCAGATAAGATTTTTAAGATGTGTAATGTGAGCCATGAAAGTGAAGAAGGATCAACCAAAAACACCAGACCCCTTCATGCCACAACCTTCAATATGACAGCTGGCATTTGTAACTTAATAGTTCCTGTCTCTTTATAGAACATGTTTTCTTAGCAGACATATCACTGTGTAGGCATTAAATTTCTGTTTTCTTAATATTGTTCATGATATTCTATCAATCGGACTATTGATTTAAATAAAGAAAACAAGAATAAAAGATGTATTTTCTGGATATGTAGTCCAGACTAACCTGAAATTCCTAATTTATCTCCCTCAGTCTCTTGAATGTGAGTATTCTAAGTGCAAGACATGGCGCCTGGCTTGATAGAAATTTCTTCCTATCCTCTCATCTCAACATCGTAGAATTCCACCAAACAACCTGTATTTCTGTACACATAGTATCTACACAGTTCATTCCTCTTTGCTCACTTTTGCATATGGCACCTGCAGTGTGCATGTTTGGTTACTTACATGGAAAACTGTTCAGTTCCAGCACAGCCTTGTCTGTTTTCAGATATCATCCTTCTCTTCTGTCTATAGTTACACTCTGTTTATCACACTGTGACTGCTAAAGTAGCTGTTAGCTCTGTGGTGGTGACTCCTTCTCATCTTGTTCACATTGTAGCCTTATATGGAGACTGAGTATGGACTGCAAAGTTCTTATCATTATGTTCACCATCCTCACCAATCTCTGAGCTCTCATGTAATGAGAAGCTCCACGGTTTAGCTTACTTTGGCTCCTTGGGGATTCTGCCTGTCCCTTCCCATTATAACTTCTGAAGTTCAGTCTCATGTCCCTCAAATATTGGAATGAGGCAAACTCATTTTTCTCCCAGTCTGATAACTTTTCCCTTCAAAGGAGATTTTGTCTCCTGTTTTGTTGGTTGTATATGCATTTTCTGAAGTTTGGGTTTTCTTGCCAAAAATACATCACTTTTTCCTGACAAGTGTAGAATAGGAGATATCACCAGCCTGTTAGGCTCTGTCTCTATTCACTTGAGATAATGAAATGTCAGAGGTATGTGAGTAGATCACCACATGGTTGATTCACAAATCAAATGTGATTTTCAGTATTTCCAAATTATAAATAAACATGTTACCTATGTTTACAAATACCTTATAAGACAAACACACATACACACACACATATGCACACACACTCATACGAATGCCACATACACATGTCTGCTTATATATTGATGCAGAAACACAGACACAGAGAAACACAATATAGAAAGAGGACATGGAGATTGTACATGAATTAAAATGTTAGTATAAACAACAATGCAGGGTAACAGTATTTCTTTACATCCTTTTTCATCATTTGGTCACTTTTAAATTCAGCGAAGAAAAAAAATGTATTCCCTATGAGTTTGCTTCTGTGTGAATTAAGTTAATTTCCCAAATTACTTAAGTTGATCTGGTGTTGAATGCTTGTCAGCTACATGGGACATGAGCATGAGTGCATGTCTACACACAAACATTTTAGATTTACCTTTGTGTAAACTCTATTTTGGGGAGTTTCTCACCACAATACATAATTTTCGTTTCTATTTACTAATTGATCACTGGATTAATTTTCTATTGGGGATAATCAAAAACACAGCTCCCCAAACAACAACAACAACAACAACAACAACAAAAGCAAAACAATACAAAGTTTTCTCATAGGAGCAGACGGCATAGTCAGGTATACTAGCTTATTATATCTATTAGATTAGATCTGCACCCATTCATGAAAATCTTATAAAAATCTACGTGTAGAGAACACAGGACAGTCTTAAAGCTCTGACAGTTAGGAAGCAGGAGGTCTGTTTTACAGACCACTCAGTAGACTTTGCTCTTGTAGAAAATTTGCTGGAATGAAGAGGATTCTATTGTGATGCACTTCACACTTATTTTGATGTACTGTAAATATTTCTTCATATTAAAACAAACAAAAAAAAACCAAGTAAACAACCTTCCCACAGACAAAACAGAAAATGAATACTTTTCTAAATTTGAAATATTTTTAAAGCAACTTTGTTTTCATTAGTAGTTTTTGTATTTGTATATGTAGCTCTCTAGTTAGAGAGTGAGGCCTTGCCTCTCCCAGTTAAATTTCCAGAATATCAACTCAAGAACCAGAATGTTATACTTACATTTGAATTTATGCAATAAAAATGATTCACGAGAAATCCTGAGGTTTCATAAAAGAAACCTTACTAAAGCTAAAAGCACACATTGCACCTGACATGATAATAGTAGGAGATTTAAACACCCCACCCTCATCACTGGAGAGATCATGGAAACAGAAATTAAACAGAGATGTAGAGATAGCAATAGAAGTTATGAACCAAATGGATTTAGCAGATATTTATAGAACATTCCATTCTAAAACATAAGGATATACCTTCTTCTCATGATCTCGGGAACCTTCTTCAAAATTGACCACATAATTGATCCCTCAACAGACCTTAACAGATGCAGGAAGATAGAAATAATCCCATGCATTCTCTCAGATCACCACACACTAAGACTGGTCTTCAACAATAACAATAATGACAGAAAGCCCTCATATACATGGAAGTTGAAAAATGCTTTACTCCATGACAAATTGGTCAAGGAAGAAATAAAGAAAGAAATTAAAGACTTCTTAGAACTTAATGAAAATGAAGATACAATATTCCCAAACATATGTGATCGATTGAAAGAAGAGCTAAGAGGAAAACTTATAGCTCTGAGTGCTTGGGAAAAGAAACAGGAGAGAACATATGTCAGGAGCTTGATAGCCCATGTAAAAGCTCTAGAACAAAAAGAACTAAGTAAACACAAGGGGGTAGAACGCAGGAAATTATCAAACAAAGAGCTGAAATCAATGAAGTAGAAATAAAAAGGACGATACAAAGAATCAACAAAACCAGGAGCTGTTTCTTTGAGAAAAGCAATAAGATAGATAAACCCTTAGCCAAACTAACCAGAGGTCAAAGAGACTGTATCCAAATTAACAAAATCAGAAATGAAAAGGGAGACATAATAACAGAATCTGACGAAATTAAAAAAAATCATCAGCTTGTACTATAAAAGCCTATATTCAACAAAACCGCAAAATCTGGAGGAAATGGACAATTTTGTACACAGATAACAGGTAGCAAAGTTAAATCAGGAACAAATAATCTATCTAAACAACCCCATAATTCCTAAATAAATAGAAGCAGATATTAAAAGACTCCCAACCAAACAGAGTCCAGGTCGAGATGGGTTCAGTGCAGAATTCTATCAGACCTTCTTAGAAGACCTCATACTAATATTGTCAAAACTCTTCCACAAAATTTAAACAGATGGAGCACTAGCGCATTCCTTATATGAATCCACAATTACTCTTATACCTAACCCACACAAAGACTCAGCACACAAAGAGAACTTCAGACCAATTTCCCTTATGAATATTGATGAAAAATACTCAATAAAATTCTTGCAAACGTAATCTAAGAACACATAAAAAAATCATCCATCATGATCAAGTATACTTGAACCCAGGGATGGAATGATGGTTTAATATAGAAAAATTCATAAATGAAATCCATCATGTAAACAAACTCAAAGATAAGGAGCACAAGGTCATTTCATTAGATGGTAAGAAAGCATTTGACAAAATTCAACAACCCTTGTGGATAAAATGTCCTGGAAAAAATCATGAATTGAAGGCTCATATCAAAACATAGTGTAAGAAATATGCAGCAAACCTGTAGCTAACATCAAACTAAATGCAAAGAAACTTAAAGCAATCCCACTAAAATTAGGCACTAGACAAGGCTGCCCCCTCTCTCCCTACTTATTCAAAACAGGACTCCATGTGATAGCCAGAGAAACCAGACAGTAAAAGGGGGTCAAAGGGATTCAAATTGGAGGGGAACATATCAAAATATCACTATTTGCAGATGATATGATAGTATATACTTAAGTGACCCAAAAGTTCCACCAGAGAACTTCTTAACCTGATAAACCACTTCAGCAAAGTGTCAGGGTATGAAATTAACTCAAACATACCAGGAGCTTCCCTCTCCTCAATGGATTAACAGGCTGAGAAAGAAAATAATGAAATCACACACTTCACAATACTCCCAAATAATATGAAATATCTTGGTGTGAGATTAACCAAGCAGGTGAATGGTCTGTATGACAAGAAGATCAAGTATCTGATGAAAGAAATTGAGGAAGATCTCAGAAGACAGAAAGAGCTTCCATGCTCATGGATTGACAGGATTAATATAGTCAAGATAAACATTTTGCCAAAAGCAATCTACATATTCAATATCCATCAAAATTATGACTCACTTCTTTAATAGAGATAGAAAGAGCAATTTGCAAATTCATTTGGAATAAGAAAAAGCCAGGATAGCTAAAACTATCCTCAACAATAAAAGAACTTCTGGGGGAATCCTCACCCCTGAACTCAAGCAGAATTACAGAGCAATAGTGATAAAACTGCATGGTATTCATACAGAGACAGATGGATAGACCAGTGGAATAGAATTGAAGACCCAGAAATGAGCCCACACACCTATCATTTGATATTTGGCAAGGGAGATAAAACCATCCAAAAGAAGAAACATACCATTTTCCAAAAATAGCGCTGGTTCAACAGGAAGTCAGCATGTAGATGAATGCAAATTATACCATTTTTATGACAATGAACAAAGCTTAAGTACAAGTGAATCAAAGACCTACACATCAAACCAGATACACTCAAACTAATAGAAGAAAAGGTCGGAAAGAGTCTTGAACACATGGGCACTGGAGAAAATTTCCTGAACAAAACACCAATGACTTATGCTCTAAGATCAAGAATTGACAAATAGGACCTCATGAAACAGCAACGTTCTGTAAGGAAAAACACACTGTCATTAGGACAAAACTGCAACCAACTGATTGGGAAAACATTTTTACCAATCTTATATCTGATAGAGGGTAATATCCAGGATATACAAAGAACTTAAGAAGTTAGACCCTAGAAAGCAAAAAATTCCCTATTAAAAATTGTGTACAGTGAGTTACAAAACATTGTCAGCTGAAGGTTATCAAATGGCCAAAAAACACCTAAATGTTCAACATCCTTAGTCATCAGGGAAATTAAAATCAAAATAAATCTGAGATTCCACCTCACACCAGTGATAATGGCTAAGATATAAGTCTCAGGTGACGGCAGATACTGGCGAGGATGTGGAGAAAGACAAACACTCCTCCATTGTTGGTGGGATTGCAGACTGTACAACCATTCTGGAAATCAGTCTGGAGGTTCCTCAGAAAATTGGACATTCCATGACCTGAGGACCCAGCTATACCTCTCTTGGGCATATACCCAAAATATGGTCCAACATACAACAGAGAAATATATTCAAACCTGATCATAGCAGTCTTATTTACAATAGCCAGAAGCTGGAAAGAACCCAGATGCCCTTCAACAAAGGAATGGATACAGAAATGTGGTCCATCTACACTATGGAATATTACTCAGCTGTAAAAAACAATGACTTTATGAAATTCATAGGCAAATGGAATGAACTAGAAAATATCATCCTGAGTGAGGTTACTAAATCACAGAAAAGCACACTTGATATGCATTCATTGATAAGCAGATATTAGCCAAAAACCTTGAATTACCCATCATGCAATACACAGACCACATGAAACTCAGGAAGGATGACCAAAATGCAGATGCTTCACTCCTTCTTTAAAAGGGGAACAAAATACCCACAGGAGGGGATAAGGAGGCAAACTTTATAGCAGAGACTGAAGGACCTGCCGTCCAGAGCCTGGACCACATGTAGCCCAGACATATACAGACACCAAAACTAGATAAGATGGATGAAGCTAAGAAGTGCAGGCTGACGATGACTGGAAATTGATCCCTCCTGAGAGACACAGCCAGAGTATATCAAATACAGAGGCAAACGCCATCAGCAAACCACTGAACCAAGAACCAGACCCCAGTTGGAGGAATTAGAGAAAGGATTGAAAGAGCTGAAGGGATTTTCAACCACATAATAATAACAATGTCAACCACCCAGAGCGTCCAGGGACCAAACCACAACAGAAAGACTGTACATGGACTGACTCATGGTTCCTACTCCATGGAGCAAAGGGTGGCCTTGCTGGGAACAATACAATGAGAAACAATTTTTTCTGACATGTTTGTCCCAAGTGTAGGGGAATGTGTGGAGGGGTGGGGTGGTCATGTAGGGATGTGAACTCCCTTATAGAAGGGTAGGGGGAAGAGTTAATGGGCTTATGGACTGGAAACTTGGAAAAGGGAATAACATTCGAAATGTAAAGAGGAAATACCGAACAATGAGACAGAGAGATTCAGAGAGAGAGAGAGAGAGAGAGAGAGAGAGAGAGAGAGAGAGAGAGAGAGAGAGAGAGAGAAGAAGAAGAAGAAGAAGAAGAAGAAGAAGAAGAAGAAGAAGAAGAAGAAGAAGAAGTAGAAGAAGAAGAAGAAGAAGAAGAAGAAGAAGAAGAAGAAGAAGAAGAAGAAGAAGAAGAAGGAAGAAGAAGAAGAAGGAAGAAGAAGAAGAAGAAGAAGAAGAAGAAGAAGAAGAAGAAGAAGAAGAAGAAGAAGAAGATGATGAAGAAGAAAAGAAAGAGGAAGAAGTTGAAACAGAAAGGAAACTAAACTTTCATTCTCCCCATTCCCTGTCGTCCTCAGCTGTTGTTGAGGCAGTCATGTTAGTGAGATGTTATGAGTGTAATTTCTGGTGTTACTTTGAGACACCATCTCATAGTAAACTTTAGTCTCTTACAATCTTCTTGCTCCTCTTCTGTAATGTTCCTCAGCCTTGAATCAAGTGACGTTTTGTAGATAGAGCCATCGAGACTGGACTTGTAGTTTATATCCTGCATTTTGAATGGCTGGGATTTTCACTGTGATGTTTGTTGCAGAGACTGTAATTAATAATTCTGTATATAAGGACACATGGCTATGATTGTTGTTAGGAATGATACTGGCTTAAGTAAGTAAGAGGCTGTACATTGTCCCCCATAACCACAGCTTCAATAGCCTTATATACGTGGGTAAATTACCGGCACCATCCATCTTCATTGAACAGGACTTAAGTCAAGTTAGAGAGCAGTTGGCTATCACCAAGCTATTTATGCCACTGCACTGCCCTTATGGTTATCCTGCCATGTTGATCTTTGTGTTTTACAGGCATGAGGTGAACAATCACTTGAAACTGACAAGACTGATGATTGTAATTACAGGTTATACTAGAAATTAGACCTGTGCCTGGCACATCTTCTTGTATAAGAATATTGACTTTATGATAGACAGGAGGATGTAGAAGTTAAATTTAGTCTTAACCTAACAAAAGGAAATTAATCTTTTTCCTTCTATAGCACGTTTATTTAATTGAAGTAAAATAAATCTATTTACTTGATGGTGGGGAAATTTCATTTAACAATATAATCCTAACTCCTTTTATGTGATTAAAAGTCACAGATAGTTGGTAGCTGTGATACTGTGTAAAATAGGCATCAGGATTGTGACGATGAAATATTCTCTGTTTTATGCAAATGCATAGGAATAATGAACAAAATTTTGTACCAAACTTCATGCTTTAGTTAACTAATTGCATGTATTCAATTGTATCTAGTATAATTTCATATTAGCTAGGTTTCAAGGGCATAATAATTTTGATTAAATTATTAATTAAATATTAAAATAAGCATACTAGAGTTACCAAGTGGACATGGAAAATAAAATATATTAGAATATTCAAAAATATTTATTAAAAGCCAAATGATGAAAACATTTTATATATAAAACCAGCCTGGAGATAAATGTCACCTTAAAATGTCATAGTGTGCTCCAGTGAGCTGGTGTAGCAGATAAAATTTCATGCCATGAAAAACCAAGAACCTAAATTTGATACCTACACATATATGTTTGGAAGACTTCTATATTCACTACATGACCAGAACACATAAAAGCTTACACAGAATATTAATAATGAGACTAATGAGAACAATGATAATAAGAAAAAGAAAAAACAAAACTCTTGGAACATGTTAAAGAAACAGTGTATTGTATCGGCCTTAAAATAGGAAATTCTACACCTTTTCTTAGTAGATTAACTATTCAAAGAAAAACTAAAAGGCTTTTACTTCATTGTATGTGAAAGCAAAAACACATGAGATGGATTGTGTAAAGAAAGAGAGAACTGCAAACTGTAAAATTAATATAGTCATTGCAGAGGAAAAAAACAGACACTAAGCCAAGGTTCTATAAGTAAACATTTGGAGGATTTACTGCATAATACTAACATATTTAATTCAACACATCTTACTATGATAAAGGAAAGAAAACTGGAAAAAAAATGCCTGAATGTGGTCTCAGCACCTAGAATGTGGCAAGATGTCTCAAGTTCAAAGATACCCTGAAATACATGAGAAAATTATAAATAGGTTGAGTTTATTATGGAATAAGTATTGTTGTATCAGCTTAGTGGTTAAGAGCACTTACTGCTCTTAAGAGCAAACATGTTCACTTTCCAACATCCATGAAGCCACTTGCAACCAGCTATAAAGCAGCTCCAGGGGATCTGACATCTCCTGGTCTCCCCAGGTGCCTGTGTTCATGTGCACAAATCTATACATAGACGTTCACACATTATAGATCATTAAAATAAAAAGATTCATGAATGTATTTTCTGCACATAATATGAATAGTAAGCATTCTACATATGCAACCACAATTGATGCAAAGTAATAGGAAAGGAGACAATTTGCAAATAGTATGAAGAGTAAATTAAGGATTAATGCTTACACCGTTCAGTAAGCAAAAACGCTAAACTTCACGACTGAATTGCAATGTAGATGTTAAAAAGCATCTAGCATTTGAATTTATGAGTGAAACTATTTATAAATTATTATATTTATTTACATTCCTGCCATTGTGCACTCTCCTGGTCCCCTCCACAGTTCCTCATCCCATTCCATCTCTTCCTCACCTGACTCGAGGAGGATGCTCCCCAGACCCTGCCAGGCACCATAACCCGTGGGACCTCAAGTCTGTCAAGGATCAGTCCAGACCAGGCCGTCCTCTGCTGTACATGTGTCAGGGCATCACACCAACTTGTGTGTCCTGCCTGGTTGGTGTCTCAGTGTCTGGGAGATCTCAGTGATCCGGATTAGTTGCGACTGCTGGTCTTCCTATAGAGGGTGCAGTCCCCTTCAACTTCTTCATTCCTTCCCCTAATTAAAGAACTGACAGAAGTCAGAGACTGATATCCTTTTAAAATATGTGTACCATTTAATTTTGAATCATATAATATGGGTTCTCATGTAAAATTGATGGCAATATGTATTTTTTAGAGTATTCTGAGATGAAAATTTGGCAGTATTTATACAAGTATTACATTATTTAAGAGCCTTGACATCCTTCCAACAATGTGTTTTGTAATTTATACAAAATATAATATAAATAATCACCATTGAGTACAGTGCATGAGTCAGTGTTCATGCTGATTTTCAGTAATGAACTTTAGTTAATGAAAATATAAATAATCTGAATTACACAGGTAGGCTATTATTTAAACAAAAGAGTATATTACTATTTCTTAATTGCATGATGTTACATGAAGAATTTCCCCAAGCACATGTATTAAAGATATATTGTTAAATGAAAAACAAATGACAGAATATTGCATTATGTAATCAAACTTCATAAACAGAAGACTTACACATATTCTATAATTTTGTCAATGAAGAGTAAACCTGATACAAGAGCAGGGGAGGCAGTAGACAGAACACTGGAAGTTCTAGGTCAATTTGAGCTACACAATGAGACCCAATTTTAAAAACAAATAGAGCAGATTTGAAAGACTGTCTGCCAAACCGTTCTTAGTGGTTACATTTGGAAGTTTTAAGAAAGCAAGTTATTCTTTGACAATTCCATACATGCACAAAACATGTATGGAAGCCCTCTACAGTCCCAATCTCGTATCTGCCCCAAACAACATATCCTCTTTGGACCATATCCCCATAGCATGTGGATGTCTTTTATCTTTTTGCTTCATGATCCCCTGGATTTAACCTGAGCCTCTTCTGTGAACATGGGCATGCAGCTATACATTTAACAACTGGCAAGACACCCGTGGCTATATCACTTTCTATTCTCCAGCACAGCGCTTAGTTCCTTTGAATCGGCAGGATCAATATTATATAGAGTCTGTTCAGATAGATGTAACTATTGTGAGTTCCTTAGTCCCACAGCTGTATCATGCTCACAGGACAGCATCTCACAGATCTCCTTACCTATTCATTAGACCTTGAACGAAGTCAAGACCTGCACATCACCTTATCCCTAAACTGGAAGTTATCTCCAATGGGTAATCATTTGAAAATGGAAACTTAATTTTCTCCAAGGGAATCTCACTGGGTACACAAACTAATTTTAAGAGTAGACTGTGTATAAAGCACTAAGGGAATTGAACATCATCTTTGGAGAATCCTTGTCTCATGAGGTGTCCGGACTTTCTCTTCATAATTTCTACTTCCTTTTGTTATTTGATTATTTATCTATTAATTTTTACTCGATATGTTTTGTGTATATATTTTTTCCTGGTTTTATGTTTCCATGGAATTCCTGATTGTGTGAATGGAAGTCTGGGTCTCAGTGTCTGTATCTAATTCTTGTAGCCTGCATTGGCTCTTTTCTATCTGCTTGTTTGTTCTACTCCAGTTCATTAATTTTCATTTGATTTTTATCCCTTAGATGACTGTTTTCTAGTGAGAGTCAGAAGAATGTAGATACAGATGACTAGAGAGGCATAGAAGAATGGGGTAATAGAGGGAAGGGAAATCATAATTCAAATATATTGCACAAGAAAGTCTAATTCTAAGAAAATAATTTTAAAAATATACTTTCTAGGGCCTGTCTACCCCTTTTCTCAAAGTCCAAACTAGCTTCATATCAAAAGTTAATGAAAATATTTTAACCATTTCGAAGGCACAGGAAATGATTTGTTTACAGCCAATCTGGAACTGCTACTATGAGAGTGTAGCTTCTGTAGAGTTGCACTAATGCAGCAGGAGAGTCTTTAAATGCTTTCAGAGAGATCAATCCACTGAGGTTCAGTGGGAGCTTCACATGATGGATGTTACAAGTTTTGAATGGGAAGATATACATTTTCGATACTTCAGTTTTCATGAAACACTTCAAGATCAAATTAAATGTTGTATGGGATACAATCATGGCATAGGTATGTTCCTTTGAAATTTTCAAAATTAAACCAAGTAATACTAAAATATCATTAATAAATCAGAACATATTGTATCCTAAGCCCATATCAACATGACAATTAAGAAACAGAAGTAAATGTGTATCAGTGGATAAAAGCTGTTTCTGGAGAGGCACTGTTCTATTTCTGGGACAATTTCACTTCGTTGGTAGATGGGTTAAATCAAAGTCTGATGATGAAGGCCTTGCTGTAAAAGACCATTCTCTCACTAAGGGACTCTCAAACCCTGTTGTATAGGGCACTAGCATTTCAATCAATCATCTGAAGCAAGTTTCGCAATATCTTTATAACATTAAAATGACTGTACAGGACTTAGTATTCATTAATATCTCTTCTTGAAGCACAATATTTCTCATTTCATTCTTTGGTGTATCAAAATTACACATTCAATTTCATGTAAATTATATGATGAAGGTGATGATGATGTTGATGATGGTGGTGGTGGTGGTGGTGGTGGTGGTGGTAGTGGTGAAGATGATGAAGAAGTCAAAAACGATCTTTTGGACAGAGAACAAAGCCCATACTATCTTCAGTGTATTTCCTTTCTTTAGTGTGTCTAGGATCGACAGTGAGAAATAATCGATTGTCAGTGCTATGTTGGGAAGGAGAGGTTTAAGCTCCTCAAAAGCCCACAAAACACCAGAAGAGAAAGCAAAATTTGTCATGAGAAATTTATATATATTCTCACAAGAAATCCTTATCATAACCATAGCAATGAATCAATTTAGTTTTGTGAGGCAGAAAATTGCCTTTCAGAGTTTAGCTAATTAATATAAAGTGATCATGTACAGAATGCAATCCCTGGCTGTCAGGACCTAAGCCCATGGATTTTAGATCCTATTGTCCTAGGATTTTAAAAATGAATGTCATAAGTGATGTGCTACCCTAAAACTCTTACCATATAAGTCACAAAGACACCATAATATATGCTGTGTATCAGGTTAGAACTTTTATATTCATATGTATTCAGAGTTTCAAAGAGTAAAATGGTTCAGTTTAAGAACAGGGCATTTTTCGGTTTGCATTTAAATCTCTAGTGTGAAGTTTGGTTTTGTAGGATCATCATACAGTGTTTCATTTTATTTTATTTGAACAGGTGATATAAGATAACTGTACAGATTAATGAGCCTCAGTTTGATATTTTTATGAAGCAGAGAGCATGCACTGAACCAATGTAACTATGTTTTTTCAATGACTTTTCTGCAACTTAACAAAAGTTAGGATACTCTATTCTACTTTTAGGGAAAAATGACTTCCATAGGATATAAAAATCCTTAATATATTTCAGATCTTTTTTTCTTATTTTAGAACTTTTATTTATTCTTAACACATGTTTACAATGTACTTTGATCACACCGATCCTAAACTTTGTTCTACTCCCTCTGGATTCATTCCCTTTTCCAGCTTCATGTCCTTTATATTTTCCTGTTTTATTTTGTTTATAATTCATTGGTTCACTGAGTACTGCCTGCTGGGATCTTCCCTTATTCATTGTCTTAATTGTGTACAGGACTTGTTTTCCAATTCCATTTTCTGCAATGATTTTGGCAACAAATGTGGCCCGGCTATAGAATGAGTATAACAGTGTAAATATTGTGGATCTACTTCAAATGATAAACTCCCAAATCCTTATTTTATCCCCAAATCACCAGACATCAGTAAAGCAAAGGACAACATGGACTATAGAATTTGGGTTCTCTATTCCCATTTGACATCAATTCAGCATTATCAACCTTACTGTGTTCCCGTGGCCAGACTTGAGTGTTGTGGATATTTTACCATGATTATTCTTCAGGAAGAATGAGATACAAGAGGAAAAACAGGGAGAGAAATGGCTTGAGGTCCAGTGAAACCTCAACTCAATATGTTCATTAGAACAGGAGGGAGTCTATTTTGAATTGTCCTTTGTGTATTCTACATTCTTGACTTAGTTGCACAGAATCTATGTGAAAATTCTACCTCTTCCCATAGCGTTAGGAGCCACACAAAGGAGATTATATATCTATATCTATATCTATATCTATATCTATATCTATAAATCACCAAAACTAGATAAGATTGATGAAGCTAATGAGTGCATTCTTCCAGAAGCCAGATATAGATACTTTCTGAGAGACAGAGCTAGAGCATATTATATACAAGTGAATGAGTTCATGTAAAAATATAAAAATAAAAAATAAAATTTTCTTTTACCCTGCTAACTCTGGCACCAAAGTGTCTGAAATTCTCCTCTAGATATCTTGGCAGAAACACAATCTCTCTCCTGCTGCACAATGTTTCATGAATCCACACACTTTCCTATACTCAAACCCTCACATAAAAAAACACACAACATAATAATCTTTGATCCAGTTGATTAGATATAATTGCCCACTTAAAAATTCAAAGCTGGGAACCATCCATCCCTTAGGGACATTAATAACGACCTGTAAATACACAGAGCAGAATCTTAAATTCACCTACCATGGCTTCTCACTCTGTCATCTTCCTTTCTCTCTTTTTTCCTCTAGTCTCCTCCTCTTCCTTCAAACTTCTCTCCCACCCATTCTTCTTCTCCTCCCATGATAACCCTCCTTCTATCCTGTTCCTGCCACTCACATATACTTTACAAATTCAATGGGGAGGTGGTTCTGCTGAAGTAACCTGAGTTCTGAGCACAGGACTATGCAGCTGACCTTGGGGCAGTGAAATTAGCATCAAACACAGATAACTTCACGGCAAACCACAACATGAACCCTAGCGGAAAACCAGTGAACTGAAAATGGACTTCTTGTTGGTCGATTTTGAGAAAGGATTAGAAGAGGTGAAGGTGCATTCAACCCCATAGGATCAACAACGCCAATGAAACAGAGTTTTCAGGTGTAGGCCAATATTCAAAGAATGTACATGAACAGACCTATGGCTCCTACTGCATATGTGGAAGAGGATGGACTTGGTGAGCACCAATTGAAGAAGACGTTGGTCCTCCCTAGGGTTGACACCAAGTTCAAGTAATGTCAAGGGGTAGTAAAGAGGGTTATAGAAGAAAGGGAGATGGACAAGTTAGGGATCTTATGGGCAGGAAACTGGGCAAGGAAATAACAATTTAAATGTAAATATAAAAACATCCAGTTAAGAAAAGAAATAAAATTTGATAAAAAAATGAAATATATAAAAGAAAGGAAACTGCCAACTAATCAAACCTATTGACTTGGAAATCTAAAATAATAGTCAAAGTAATACTATTGGAAAGAATGAGATGATGAAGTCTGAAGTAGACCACTTCTCTCTCCCTGATAGAAGTGTCAGACAGAAACTGCAATATAGGAATGCAAAACATTGAAGAGTTTACTCTGAGCTGAGGACAGAATACTTGTCCATCCCATCTTCCTTAGTTACTTTCTCTTTTTGACAAAAAGTATAAAGTCCATGATCTGTCAAGGATACAACTGTGCCCTTCACAACACTTGGCTTTTGGAATAAAGAAATGAATGATATAAACTCTCTGACTTCCAGGAAGCAAAAGAACAGGGAAGTCCAGATCCTTCTGAGAGGCTCCCGGCTCCTGATTCCCATATTTGGAAGGCTCAAGTCAAGGCTATCTCTTCAGAGATACCACTCAACACCTAAGAAGGACTCACTGAGCTTTCCCGAAAAAACACATATTTCTTCCTTGTTTTTTATACCAAGACAGAAGGGCAGCTTCCTTCTCCCCATTTCCAATCTCTTCATCCTCTTTGTTCTCACTCCCCAATTTCCTCTGAATTAGAGGCCAATTAGTAAACACTAGAAGTCCTGAAGGATTTCTGAGAGTCAGTTTCAGTCATCACAACAGTTTTGACATCACAGAATAAGCTCGGGCTCTGCAGGTTAAAAGACATTTTTCATGGAGGGCCTAATGATGATGTCACTGAGAACCGCCATGTCCTACCTGTTAAACAGCTTTCCTTACATTGACCAGAATCTAGGGTGCCTTTTCCAGGAGAGTCTCCTGTGACACAGTGGAAATCTTTACGTACTCCATCTCTCTAAAGCTAGAGACTTCTCTCTGCTATATTAGTAGTTACATGCTCTGAATGGAGAAAGTTGGTCAGGGTTTGGCATGGGTAGAAAATATTTATGAGCATGGAGTGTAGGAAGTTCTTCTAGATAATATTTTTATTCCCAGCTTCATTGCTTTGATATACAATTAAATTTTCTAGGTTTTCTATGTTTCCCAAAGGCCAGTATTTTCCCTACTGACCTTTAATTGAATGAATATTGTATTTCAATTGCTTATTATAATTTGCTTGTTACGGGGGTGTGTAAATATTCCTCATTGTGTACTCAAATATTCTGTTATCCAATTCCATTTTCTCCAATGATTTTAGTCACAAAGTGGGCCCAGATATAGTGTGATTATAACAGCGTAAAACTGTATACCTACTTCAAAGAGATACTCCCAAATCCTTATTTTCTCGAAAAATTACAAGACATCAGGAAAGCAAAAGACAACATGGACTATTGAATTCAGTTCTCTAGTCCCATTTGATATCTAGACACTCTATCCAGTTTCCAGTGTTTGCATGCCCAGACTTGAGGGTAGGATGATTTACCATGCTTCTTTCTTAAGGCCAAACGTAAGATACTGGAGGAGGGGCAGGGAGAAAAATGGCTTGAGGACCAGTTAACCATCTACTTCAATAGGTTCATAAACAGGAGAAAGTCTATTTGCATTGTCATTTGTGAATTCTACATTCTTGACATAGTTGCCAGAATTCATGTTAACTTTCCACTTAAACACTTAGGTGTAGGAGCCACCAAATGTATATATGTATATATCAGCCAACAAAGCTAGATAAAATTGATGAAGGTAAGAAATGCATTCTGCCAGGCACCAGATATAGATATTTACTGAGAGACACAGATGCAGCATGTCAAATCAAGAAGTAAATGCTGGTAGCAAACCAGTGTACTGTAAACGGACCTCTTGTTCGTAAATTCTGAAAAAGGATTAGAAGAGTTGAGGGTGCTTTCAACCCCATAAGAAAAACTATGCCAATGAACCAGAGTTTTTTTGTACTAGACCAATATGAGAAGAAAGTATGTGGACTGATCTATGGCTCCAAATGCATAAGTGGCTGAGCATGTCCTTTTTGGGCAACATTGAAAAGAGAGTCACTTGTCCTCCCTAGTTTTTCTTCCAGTTCAAGGGAATGTCACAAGACAGAAAGGCTGGTTAGAGAAGAAGGAAATAGAATAGGTAGGGAACTTATGGTCAGGAAACTGGAAAGGAAATAGTATTTTAAATTTATATATAGCAATGTCTAGTTAAAAGGAATTAATTATGCTAAAATAAAAAAATGAATGGTATAAAAGAAAATGAATGTGAAAGTCATCGCAATTATTGACTCAGAAATTTAAAGTCGTAGTCATAGTAACACAAGTGGAAAGACTGAGATAATGAAATCTCAACTAGAAGAACATTCTCTCCAAAATATCAGTGTCAGACACAAACTGCACTATAGGTGTCCAAAGCACGGAGGAGATTACCTTGAGTTAGGGACATAATACTTGTTTTTCCCTCCTTCCTTAGGACCTTTTCTTCTTGACAAAAAGAGTAAAGGTCATGAGCTTTCAGGAAAACAACTGTGCGTTTCACAACACTTGGCTTTTGGAATAAAGAAATGAAGGATATAATCCCTCAGGAACCATAAGAACAGGGAAGTCCAGATGCTTCTGAGAGTCTCCAAGCTCATGATTCCCTTATGTATAAGGCGCAGATCAAGGTTATCTCTTCAGCGATATTACTCAAGCCCTACAAAGGACTCACTGAACTTTCCAAAGGACCACGTATTTCTTCCTTATTTTTTATACCAAGACAGAAGGTCAGCTTCCTTCTCCCCATTTCCAATCTCTTCATCCTCTTTATTATCACTCCCAATTTGCTCTGAATTAGAGAATATTAGTAAAACCTATTGGTACTGAAGGAATATCTGACAGGCAATTGCATTCATGACAATAGTTGTGACATCACAGAAGAATCTAGTGCTCTCCAGGTTACAAGAGAGTTTACAGGGAATGCCTAATGGTGATGTCACAGAGAACTGCCATGGCCTTCCTGCTGAACACCTTTCCTTACATTGACCAGATTATAGTTCGCACTTTCCTGGTATGTCTCCTGTTACACAGTAGAAACCTATACATAACCCATCTCTCAAAAGCTAGAGACTTCTCTCTGCTTCACTAGTGGTTACATGTTCTGAATGGAGAAAATTAGACAGGGTAGAAAAGATTTAGGAACATGGAGTGTAGGAGATAATTCTAGATAATATTTTTATTCCCAGTTTCATTCCATTGATATACAGTTCAATTTTCTCTGTTTTCTCTGTTTGACAAAGGAAAGTATTTTCCCTGCAGACCCTTAATTTAATGAATATTGTATTTCAATTCCTTATTGTTAATTATTTGTTAGGGGATTTTGTAAATATTCCTCAATGTGTACTCAATAATTCTGTTTTCCAATTCCATTTTCTGCAATGATTTTGGTCACAGAGGGGGCCCAGCTATAGAGTGAGTATAACAGCGTGAATACTGTATACCTACATAAAATGATAAACTCCCAAATCCTTATTTTAACAAACAATTACCAGACATCAGGAAAGCAAAGGACAACATGGACTATTGGATTTGGTTATCTAGTCCTGTTTGATATCAGGACTACACTATCTATCTTCCAGTGTTCCCATGACCAGTCTTGAGGGTTTAGTATGTTTTACCATGATTCTTTCTTAAAACCAAAAGAAAGATACCAGATGATGGGCAGGAAGAAGAATGGCTTGAGGACAAGTTATATGTCTACTTCAATAGGTTCATAAAAACAGGACGGAGTCTATTCGCATTGTCATTTATTAATTCTACATTCTTGACATAGTTGGGCAAAATCCATGTAAACATTCCACTTGACAAAATAAGTGTAAGAGCCACCAAAACTCTATTTGTATTCATCAGGCAACCAAACGGATAAGATTGATGAAGGTAAGAAGTGCATTCTGCCAGGAACCAGATATAAATATTTACTGAGAGACACCAGATATAAATATTTACTGTATTCTGTCAAATACAGAAGTGAATGCTGAGACCAAACCAGTGAACTGAAAACAGACCTCTTGTTGGTAAATTTTGAAAAAGGATTCGAAGAGCTGAAGGTGCTTTCAACCCGAGAAGAACAACAATGCCAGTGACCAGCGCTTTCTCATAATAGACCGATATACAAAGAAAGTACATGGACTAACTTATGGCTTCAAATGGATAGGTGACATAAAATGGCCTTTTTGGGCAACATTGGAAAGAGAAGCCCTTGTATTCCCTTCTTTGTCTCACAGTTCAAGGAATGCATTATGGCAGAAAGGCTGGTTTGAAAAGAAGGAAATGGAACGAGTAGGAATCTTATGGGCAGGAAACTGGCAAATGAAATAATATTTTAAAAGTAAATATAGAAACATTCAGTTATAAAATCAATCAATTTTGGTAAAAAATAAAAAAGAATGATATAAAAGAAAGAAACCTGCCAAGGAAAAAGACATATTGATGCAGAAATCTGAAGTGTTATTCAGAGTAATACTAGTGGAAAGACTGAGATGATGAAGTCTCAACTAGAAGCACTTCTCTATCCCAGATATCAGTATATCAGACACAAACTGCACTATAGGAATCCAAAGCCTGGAGGAGTTTACACTGAGCAGAGGACACAATACTTGTCTTTGCCTTCTTCCTTAGGACCTTTTCTTCTTTACAAAAAGAGTAAAGGTCATGAGTTCTCAGGAAAACAACTGTGCCATTCACAAGACTTGGCTTTTGGGATAAAGAAGTTAATCATATAAACTCTCTTATTTCAAGTAACCATAAGAACAGAGAAGTCCAGATAAGAACAGAGAAGTGCAGATGCTTCGGAGAGTCTCCCAGCTCCTGATTCCCTCTGGTGGAAGGGTCAGATCAAGGCTATGTCTTCAGCGATACCACTCAACCCCTACAAAGGACTCACTGAGCTTTCCAAAGGACCACATATTTCTTCCTTGTTTTTTATACCAAGAAAGAAGACCAGCTTCTGTCTCCCCATTACTGTTCTCTTCATCCTAATTGTTTTCACTCCCAAATTTGCTCTGAAAAAGATGCCTATTAGTAAACCCTAAAATTACTGAAAGAATATCTGAGAGACAGTTGCAGTCACAACAACACTGTGACATCACAGAAGAAGCTAGTGCTCTCCAGGTTACAAGAGAGTTTTCAGGGAGGGCCTAATGATGATATCACTGAAAACTGCCATGGCCTACCTGCTGAACAGCTTTCCTTACATTGACCAGATTCAAGTTTGCACTTTCCAGGTATGTCTCCTGTGACACAGTGGAAACCTTTATATACTCCTTCTCTCTAAAGCTAGAGACTTCTCTGTGCTTCACTAGTGGTTACATGCTGTGAGGCTTGGCATGGGTGAAAAAGATTTAGGAACATGGAGTGTAGGAGATTCTCCTAGATAATACTTTTATTCTAGGTTCATTCCTGTGACACACAGTTCAATTTTCTAGGTTTTCAATTTCTTATTGTAAATTCGTTGTTAGAGGACTTTGTAAATATTTCTCAATGTACTCAAAAATTCTGTTTTCAAATACCATTTACTGCAATGATATTGTCACAAATGGGGCCCAGATATAGAGTAAGTATAGTAGTGTAAATTCTGTGTACCTACTTCAAATGGTAATCTCCCAAATTCTTATTTTATCGAAAAATTACCAGACATCAGGAGAGCAAAGGACAACATGCACTACTGAATTCTGTTCCTTGTCCCATTTGGTATCAGTACTACACTATCTAGCTTCCAGTGTTCCCATGGCCAGAATTGAGGGTTTAGGATGATTTACAATGATTCTTTCTTCAGGCCAAATGTAAGATACTGGATGACGTGCAGAGACAAGAATGACTTGAGGACCAGTTAAACGTTTACTTCAGGTTTGGGGATTTACCTCAATGGAGAGCGCTTGCCTAGCAAGCGCAAGGCCCTGGGTTTGGTCCCCAGTTCTGAATAAAAGAGAAAAAATAAAGTCTACATCAATAGGTTCATAGGAACAGGGGAAGTCTCTTTGAAATTGTCATTTTTGAATTCTGTATTCTTGACATAGTTGGTCAGAATCCATGCTAACTTTCCAATTAACTTCATAGGTGTAAGAGCAACCAAAAGTATATATGTATACATCAGACAAAAAAAAAAAAGAAAGAAAACCCTAGATAAGATTGATGAAGTTAGGAAGTTCATTCTGCAAGGAACTGGATATAGATATTTACTGAGAGACACAGATACAGCATGTAAAATACAGAAGTGAATGCTAGTAGCACACCAGTGAACTGAAAACAGACATGTGGTTAAATTTTGAAAAAGAATTAGAAGAGCTGAAGGTGCTTTAAACCCCATAAGAACAACGATGCCAATGGACCAGAGCTTTTTAAAAGTAGACCAATATACAGAGAAAGTACATGGACTGACCTATGGCTACAAATGAATATGTTACAGAGGGTGGCCTTTTTGGGCAACATTGGAAAGAGAAGCCCTTGTCCTCCCTATGTTTGTTATGTTTGTTTAAACATAAAAAATGAATGATATAAAAGAAAAGAAAGCTGCAAAGTCATCATAAATATTGACTTGGAAATCAAAAGTGATAGATTAATACTAGTGGAATGACTGAGTTATTGAAGTCTCAACTAGAAGCACTTCTCTCTCCCAAATATCAGTGTCAGACACAAACTGCACTATAGGTATCCAAATCATGTATGTGTTTACCTTTAGTTAGTGACACAATACTTGTTTTTCCCTCCTTCCTTAGTGCCTTTTCTTCATGAGAAAAAGAGTAAAAGTCACGACCTCTCAGAAAAACAACTGTGCCCTTCACAACACTTGGCTTTTGGAATAAAGAAATGAATGATATAAACCCTTTGACTTCCATGAACCATAAGAACAGGGAAGTCCAGATGCTTCTAAGAGCCTCACAGTTCTTTATTCCCTCATGTGGAAGGCTCAGATCAAGGCTATCTCTTCAGCGATCCCACTCACCCCTACCAAGGACTCTCTGAGCTTTCCCAAGGACCACATATTTCTTCTTTGTTTTTATACCAAGAGAGAAGGCCAGCATCCTTCTACCCATTTCCAATCTCTTCATACTCTTTGTTATCACACCCAAATTTCTCTGAATTAGAGGCCAAATAGTAAACAATTCCCAGGATTGTCTCCTGTGACACAGTGGAAACCTTTATGTACTCCATCTCTCTAAAGCTAGAGACTTCTCTCTGCTTCACTAGTGGTTACATGCTGTGAATGGAGAAAGTTATTCATGCGCTTGGCATGGGTAGTAAAGATTTAGGAACATGGAGTTTAGGAGATTCTTCTAGAGAATATTATTATTATGTATGTCACAGGTTTTTTCCTGTGACATACAGTTCAATTTTCTAGGCTTTCTCTGTTTCCCAAAGTCTAGTATTTTCCCTACAGACCTTTAATTTAATGAATATTGTATTTCCATTTCTTATTGTAAATTCCTTGAAAAGTGACTTTAGGAAGCTGCGACGTGCAAGGCCTCAAAGTTGGTGCTGGTTTCTGCCTTCCACCCTCCCAATGGTGAGCTCTCCTTGTAGTAAACTAGTCCTTATTTGGCTATGCCTGCCTGGCCTGCTGGCTTCCACATAGTGACAGCGTATCTGCATGACCCACATGGCTTGATAGAATTGGCCAGCACTAGCTTTTTAAGTGTGGTGTGAGGGTTCCCTGGGGTCAGAAGATTGTATCAAGGTTCCTGAGTAAAACTGCTTGAAGAAGATCTTCACTATTCATGGCTTCCTTGCTGGTTGTGGTTGGGCTTGGCAAGTGATGGCCCATATAGGGACCTCCTGAAATCAGAACTTCTTGCAGTCAGGGCATCTCTAGAACATTCCCAAGTTAATGTGGGACCATAAGAACCGTGGGAAATAAGTGGCTATAAATTCTCAGGGTAGTTAACAAGAAAGTTCTCAGTATCAGCGAACCGAAATTAGGAAGACGCCTGGTGAATTTAGCCATAAAAGCGTAGAAAGGTTTTGTCATGGGGACCTCACAATCTCATCCAATTTTTCTGGCTCTTCAAGAGCTGTTTGAGCATAAGAAACTAAAAATAAAAAGGAGCACCTTAGAGAGTTTTTTGAGTGAATGCAAAGTCATTGCCCCCGGTTCACAGTCTCGGATAATCTTACTGTGGCAAGTTGGGAAAAACTAGGGAAAGACCATGATTTTGCCTGGGAACAGGGGACTCTAAGACCTGGGGTCCATCCAGTGTGGTGCTTAGTGCGTAGTTGCCTTGAGGATCAAAAATGTTTTCAGGCAAATATAGAGAAGGGGCAAGCTGCCCTAGAAATGCTTCAAGAGGAGAGGTCAGAAAAGCAGGGAAGCACAAAGGAGACAGACTCAGAAAAGACAGATGCAGAGGAAGAAACAGACGAAACAGATTCAGAAGAAGAGTTACAAGAGTTGATAGATCAAATGCGGAAACATTCTCTAAGGAATAGACAGAAGAAGAAAAGGAAAAAGCCTAAAATGGTGGAGGAACTTCCTGGGTGGTTCCTCTCAGCTCCTCCTCCCTGCAATGTTGTAAAGGAAGAAGTAGAGTTTTGGGTGCAGGGCGCCCTCCTGTGGTGAACAACAGTGCTGAGCATGCGCAGGCTTTGTACCTGGTATCAGTTTGCTGATAATATGCTAATGAGGGAGCAGCACCATGCTAATGAGGTAATTCATGCTCCACCAATCCCTGAAGGACAATCAGCATAGCCTCAGCTGCTGTCTATATAAGGCGAGCCCTCTTGCTGCTTGAGGTCCCCCTGTCCCTGTTCAAGAGAGCTGTACAGGAAAGGCTTGTTCGCAAAAGAATCCTGTTGCCGCGCGTTGTTCTTGCTGGCGAGACATTGGGCGTGCGACAAATGGGTAGTACATTCTGCCAAGAAGTGTGGAAGCCAGTCTGCACAGAACTGCATCTGGCCTATCCTGTTTATGTGGATGCTGATCAACAAAGGTATCATGAGCCTTTAGACTTTAAGGTGATCAAGTCCCTGATGGAATCAGTAGGACATATGGAATTATGGCCTCATTTACCATACCTCAGGTTGAGGTCTTACAAAGATTTTGCATGACTCCTAGTGATTGGATTAAACTTGCTCGGGCCTGTCTTAGTCTGGTACAGTATTTGGACTGGAGAGCTTTTCTTATTGAGTTTGCCAATGAACAGGCTGCAGCTAACTTGATAGTGAGGGGGGAGGGGCGGCCAGATGCCTGGGATAGAGATATGCTGCTGGGTCAGGGACGCTTTGGCAATGCTCAGACAGGGTATCCAGGACAGGTTTCCCAGCAGATTAATGAAATTGAAACAAAGGCATGGAAATCCTTACCTAATAAGGGAGAAGGGAGTGGAAACCTCATCAAGATCCTTCAAAGACCTATGGAGCCATTCTCTGACTTGTAGCCTGATTAGTGGAAGCAGCAGGGAGTGTCTTTGCCGACCCCGATACTGCTATGCCCTTGATTAAACAGTTGGCCTATGAACAGTCACAAAGGAATGTCGAGCCGCTATCACTCCTTACAAGAACAAGGGACTTGAAGCTTGGATGAAGGTCTGTAGAGAAATAGGGGGACCTTTGACTAATGCTGGACTTGTGGTTGCACTTATGCAGATGACACAGAGAAAAGGAGGAAGCTCAGGAGTGTGTGTTAAGTGTGGTCAACAGGGGCACCTAAAAAGGCAATGTCCAGAAAGGAGAAGTCTATTCAGTACAGGAAGTGGCCAATGCCCAAGGCAACAAGGGCTGTGCCCCAAGTGCAAAAAGGGGAACCATTGGGCTCATGAGTGCTACTTGGTAAAAGACATCAATGGGCAGCCTCTAAGCTCCGGTTTTGGTGGACAAGGTCAAAAAAATGGACAGCCGGGTCCACGACCCCAGGGCCCACAAATATATGGGCCAGTCGAGAATCAGGATGTAGAACAGTGTCACAAGAGATGGCCATCCCTTCGCTATCCGAGGGGCCAAGGAGAGTCACTAAGGGCTCCGCAGGACTGGACCTCTGCTCCACCGCCAGACTCGTACGAACTCCTTGGATGGGGGTCCAGTTGATAGAAACTGATTTTAAAGGACCCCTTGAACCTGGCACATTAGGGTTACTTACAGGGAGATCATCTACAGCTTTAAAAGGACTACACATCCATCCAGAGTTATTGAGCCAGATTATACCAGGGTAGTCAAGATCATGGTAGAATCACCGAAAGGGATTACTGCCATTTGCCCTGGGGACAGAATAGCCCAACTATTACTTTGCCTAGCCTTCATGAAAGAGTTGTAGCCCATTCTAGAGAGAGGGGAGAGAATGGCTTTGTTCCCACAGGTTCCGACCTTACATTTTTGGCCTTGGGTTTAAACCAATGCCCAGTAATGAAGCTAAGGGTAGATGGTAAAAGGATCCTAGGACTGTTGGATACAGGGGCCGATAGAAGTATAATAGATAAGAAAGATTAGCTCTCTGGATGACCAGTACAGGCCTCATCTCAAACATTACAAGGTCTCGGTTATGCAAGAGCTCCTGTCGGAGTGCAAGACAACTGAGTTGGAGAGATCAGGAAGGGCATTCAGGAGTTATGCAACCCTATGTGTTGGATTTGCCCATTTCCCCTTGGGGGAGAGATTTGCGGAAAGATATGGGTTACAAATTCACCACTGAGTATTCTGAAACTTCACTAAAGATTATGAAACATGTGGGCTACTTTCCCAGTAAAGGAATAGGGAAACACCTGCAGGGAAGGACTAGCCCTATAACTGCCCAACAGAGAGAAAGGAATCAGGACCTGGGTTTTCCTTGGGGCTGCTGAGGAAGGGTTCCCATTACCTGGAAAACAGAGGAGCCGGTGTGGGTTCCTCAGTGGCTGCTTTCTTCTGAGAAGCTTGCCATAGCTAAAGCTGGCTACAAAGCATATAAAACCACCAGTATTACCTTGGAATACCCCAATATGTGTGATTAAAAAGAAGTCAGGGAAATGGAGACTGTTGCATGATTTATGAGTTATTAATCAACAGATGCAAATCATGGGCTCAGTGCAATGAGGGCTTCCTCTTTTATCCTCTCTGCCAGACTGTTGACCTGTTGTAGTGATTGATATAAAATATTGCTTTTTTCTCCATACCTCTTTGTCCAAGGGATAGTGAAAGGTTTGCTTTTACTGTTCCATCATGCAATCATGAAGAACCTGAGCAACGATATGAATGGGTAGTTTTACCACAGGGTATGGCCAATAGCCCATCTATGTGTCAACTTTTTGTGGGCAACGCCATTGCGCCAGAAGACAGAGGTTTTCTGCGCTGAAATGCCTCCATTTTACTGTTGATATCCTTTTAAGTGCAAAGAATGAAGAGATTTTAGATTTAGCATATGGAAATTTAGTTAATTTGCTAGAAGGTAGGGGATTGATTATTGCCCCGGAAAAGGTACAAAAGGGCAATCTTGTAAATTATTTAAGAGCAAAAGTAAGTCCTTATATCATTATCCCCCAGAAGGTTGAATTGAGGAAAGATAATCTTAAGACTCTTAATGATTTTCAAAAATCACTAGGTGATATTAATTGGGTCATATATTATTTAAAATTACCAAATTATTAATTAAAACCATTGTATAATACTTTAGTTGGGGATTCGGCCTTGGGTTTTCCTAGAAAATTGACTGATGAAGCAAGGGAAGCTTTAAAGAAGGTTGAAAAAGTATTACAGGGCGCAATTTTACATCGATGGAAGGAGGGTGCAGACATTGTGCTATGGATTCCAGACACCTACATGCAGCCCACAGGATTGTTGTGACAAGATGGCCCTCTGCTTTGTGTTTATCCCAAGGCTTCTCCAGCTAGATCAGTAGAGTATTATCCTACAGCAGTTGCACGCTTAGCCCTGAATGGGATCAAGCAGTGCATACAATTTTTTGGTGTTTCCCCAACCTCCATCATAGTGCCTTATACAGGTCAGCAGATGAAGATCTTGTGTGGCACTGTGGATGCTTGGGCTATATTATGCTGTGGATTCCATGGAGGGGTAGATAATCATTATCCAAAACACTCTTTGCTGTCCTTCTAGGGTTTCCCTGTTTCTCAAAGGTCAGTATTTTCCCTACTGACCTTGAATAGAATGAATATTGTATTTCGATTTCTTATTGTAAGTTCCTTGATAAGGGACTTTGTAAATATTCCTCAACGTGAACTCAAAATTTTGTTTTCCAATTCCATATTCTGCAATGATTTCGGTCACAAGTGGGTCCAGCTATAGAGTGAGTATAACAGTGTAAATACTATGTAGCTACTTCAAATGATAAACTCCCAAATCCTTATTTTATCGAAAAATTACCAGACATCAGGAAAGCAAAGGACAACATGGACTATTGAGTTAGGTTTCTTATCCCATTTGATATCAGTACTACACTATGTAGCTTCCAGTGTTCCCACGGCCAGAGTTGGGGGTTTAGGATGTTTTACCATGATTCTTTGTTCAGGCCAATCCTAAGATGCTGGATGATGTGCAGGGAGAAACGTGGCTTGAGGAGAAGTTAAATATCTACTTCAATAGGTTCACAAAAACAGGAGGGAGTTTATTTGAAATTGTCATTTGTGAATTATACATTCTTGACATAGTTGGGCAGAATCCATGTTAACATTCCACTTAACCACGTAGGTGTAGGAGCCACCAAAATCATATGTATACTATAGAGGGCTGCAATAACATTCGCCACCACTAGATGGCGCTGGCTTCCACTGCGCCCCACGAGGAAGGCCGAGCTAGACAAGATGGCGCCGGACTTCGCGGCACCAGCCGACTTCCTTTCAGGAAGTTAACTGTGTGCGCATGTGCAAGAGTGCCTTCGTGCCAGGTCTTTCCCCACTCCGGGGCGTGCCTGATGAGATCATGAGTAAGCGACCAATCAGGTGTGGATGTGCCTCGCTAGGGTGTATATCAAGTTTGGTCGCAGCTAGGATTCCTATGTCCACACGTGTTTTCTTGCTGGCGAGGTGGCACGTGGGTCAGTATACATCAGCCAACCAAACTAGGTAAGATTGATGAAGGTAAGAAGTGCATTCTGCCAGGAACCTGAAAAAGTTATTTCCTGAGAGACACAGATACAGCATGTCAAATACAGAAGTGAATTCTAGTAGCAAACCAGTGAACTGAAAACGGAACTCTTGTTGGTAGATTTTGTAAAAGGATTAGAAGAGCTGAAGGTACTTTCAACCCCATTAGAACAGCAATGCAAATGAACCAGAGTTTCTCATACTATACCAATATACAGAGAAAGGACATGGACTGAGCTATGGCTCCAAATGCACATGTGGCTGACTATGACCTTTTTGGGCAACATTGGAAAGAGAAGCTCTTGTCCTTCCTTGTACATCTTTCAGTTCAAGGGAATGTCAAACTGGAGAAAGGCTGGTTAAAGAAGAAGGAAAATGTGAATGGGTAAGGATCTTATGGGCAGGAAACTGGGAAAGGAAATTATATTTGAAATGTAAATATAGAAACATCCAGTTAAAAAAAGGCAATAAAATTTGCTAAAAAAATAAAAAAAAATGAATGTTATAAAAGAAAGAAAAAAGCTGCCAAGTAATCACACATATTAACTCGTGAATCTGAAGTGGTAGTCATGGTAAACTAGTGGAAAGACTGAGATGATGAAGTCTCAACTAGAAGCACTTCTCTCTCCCAGATATCAGTGTCAGACACAAACTGCACTATAGGAATCCAAAGCATGGAGGCGTTTACACTGAGCTGAGGAGACAATACTTGTCTTTGCTTTGTTTCTTTGGACCTTTTTCTTCAGGGCAAAAAGAGTAAAAGCCATGAGCTCTAAGGGGAACAGCTGTGCCCTTCCCAACAACTGGCTTTTGGAATGAAGAAACTGATTATATGAACTCTATGACTTCCAGGAACCACATCAAGCAGGGAAGTCCAGATGATTCTGAGAGGATCGCAGCTCCTCATTCCCAAGTGTGGAAGGCTCAGATCAAGGCTGTTTCTTCAGCGAACCCACTCAATCCGTACCCAAGACACACAGAGCTTTCCCATGGACCACTTATTTCTTCCTTTTTTTATACAAAGACAGAAGTCCAGCTTCCTTCTCTTTTATCTCCCTCCCAAATTGCTGTTTAGCGGGAGTAAGAGGTCAATGAGTTAACCCTAGAGGTCCTCAAAGAATATCCAAGAGGTGGTTGCTGTCACCATGACACTTGTGATATCACAGAAAAGCTCGGGCTCTCCAGGATATAAGAGATTTTTCATGGAGGGCCTAATGATGATGTCACTGAGAACCGCCATGGCCTACCTGCTGAACAGCTTTCCTTACATTGACAAGATTTGAGGGTGCCCTTTCCAGGAGTGTCTCCTGTGACACAGTGGAATCCTTTACATACTATATATCTTTAAAGCTAGAGACCTCTCTTTGCTTCATTAGCACTTACATGTTTGGAATAGAGAGTGTTGGTCAGGGGCTTGGCATGGGTAAAAAAGATCTAGGAACATGGGGTGGAGGAGATTCTTCTGGATAGTAATTCCACTCCCAAGTCCATTCCTGTGACAGCCAGTTCAAGTTTCTAGGTTTTCTCTGTTTCCCAAAGTCCAATATTTTCCCTCCAGACGTTTAGTTGAATGAATATTGTATTATATTTTCTTATTGTACATTCTTTGAAAGAGGACTTTATATATATTCCTGAATGTGAACTCAAAAATTCTGTTTTCCAATTTTATTTTTTACAAAGTGGGCCCAGCTAAAGCATGAATATAACAGTATAAATATTGTATACCTACTTCAAATGATAATCTCCCAAATCCTTATTTTATACAAAAATCACCAGCCATCAGTAAAGCAAAGGATAACATGGACCCTAGAATGTGGTTCTGAATTTCTTTTAGTCTTGAAAAATTTTGCTTAGAAAGTTTTGTGGGTGTATTTGTGTCTTTATCAGTCCACTGGTGGTCCTTCCTGGCTACAGGAGTTGACCTCCTCATGTTCCATATCACCAATGTAAGTCACATCTTAGGTCACCCCATTGATTTGTGGGTACCTCTGTTATCCCAGGTCTCTTTCTCTTCCTGGAGGTTTCACCCACCTCCTCATCTCTAAAAATTCAAGATTTCCTTTCCTTCTCCTGACTATCGGGTCGTATCTCCTGTCCCTTCCCACACGTGATCCATTCTCCTCTTCCTTCCTTCTCCCACCTAGTTCCTTCCCTCAATCTGCCTGCAGGACTATTTTATTCCCCATTCACATGAGAGTCAATCATCTGCACTTGGGCCTTCCTTCTTGTTTATCTTCTTTGTATCTATGAGCTTTGTGGAGGACGTCCTGTAGTTTATGGATAATATTACTTATAATTGAGCAATTTCAACAGCCCTGCTGGATCATATTTTTATAGTAGCATGTCAACATTGAAAATTATAATTTAGTGTGAGTGAATGTCAGGATGAGCAAATTTAAGTAAAAAGCAACTTAAAACATAAATCAAAACACAGATTTTACCAGTTGACATTCTTATAATAATAATAATACTCTACTACCATGAGTAATTATTGTCTCACAGGTGATTTTTTTAAATGATACCAAAATTTGGCAGGCAAGTGATGTTTTCACCAAATAATTATGGAAATATGACTAAGATCAAATAAGATAAATATATTGTTTTCATTTTGATATCACTTGCTGGAATTTTTCCTCAAACATGATATATAATATAGCATTAAACATTATGGTATTAGTTTTAAATTTTAATATTTATTTTAACCTAACCTATAAAGTAACAGGCTGCCTTATGTTATTTTTGCAGACATTCAACCTCATCCTCGCTTCCTCAGTTCTTTGTTCCCTCCTGCCCTATGACCCTCCCCACTTATACTAGTCTCTGTTCATTATTCTTACTTCTACATTCATATCCCACATGTTCAATATCTTCCATACCACACTCTTTAAAACCCTACTCTCTAATCTCTGTGACCTATACCAGTTAAATGAACTCAAACCACCCACAGCTTCACATAAATACAAGTATATGAAAAGGAGATTCTATTATATACATGAGAAAGAACACATGGTATTTGCCTTTCTGAGTCTTTGTTACTTCCTCGGTATATTTTCTAGTTACATCTATTTTCCTGAAACCATCATAGTTTAGTTTTCCTGGGCTGAATGAAATACCATTGTGTATATTGTCACATTCTTATGTATCTACGTATCAATGAGCATTCCTTACTATTCTCAATAAAACAGCAATAGATTTCTTTGTGAAAAATGATGAGAAAGCTCAGATAGAGAAGTCAAGATTAATTACTGACAAACTAAGAAAAAATTTTCAAAGATAAAAATTTGTGTCTATGTTAATAGATCAGTGTATTTTAACATTAATAAAGGATGTGGTATTTATAATGTTTTAATACTAATTAAAATTGTAGAATATTCAATACTTTAGAGAATGCTTATAAAATTGTCCATCACTAAGTTACATTTTCACTAAAATTTTAATCTTTTTATAAAATATTTGGATATATATATATATATATATATATATATATATATATTCAAAATAAGAACATTAAGAAGTTACTGTCATAAAATTCAATAACAACACCAAAGACCGGATATATGAATTAACAACGGACTAGAAGTTATTGAAAACCTCTCCAGTTAAATTAAGAGACTCAGAAAAGAGATAGCATTTTAGTAGAAGTGCACATGTCAAACAAGATACAATAAAATCCCGAAACTCTACTAAGATGGTTACTATGCATTCCTATGTGCTAAGGTTTTTTTTTTTTTTCAGAGCTGGGGACCGAACCCAGGACCTTGCGCTTCCTAGGTAAGCGCTATAACCAATGAGCTAAATCCCCAGCCCCAAACCCTGACATTATTGATGGTCCTTCTTGTGTTTGCAGACGGGAGGATAGCGTTATTGTCCTCTGCAGGCTCCACCGAGCAGCCGACTGACACACAAGCACAGACACACGGACAAATATCGGATGGAGCTCAGTGAGTCTCACTGAGGAGGTGAGGGAAGGACTGAGAGAGGCAGAGGAGCACAATGGTCTTCACGTGGGGTCACTCACCCGTCGCCTGTCTGTGGATCCTGTTCTACTACCCGGCTGCGTTTTCAGGACCTGGTGGGAGACGATGAATCTCGTCCTGCAGAGACTTGATTTGCCAGGGGAGGGGGTGCACCCAGAGGGGTCCTCCACTCTCTCAGAGAAGAAGGGGGAGGATAGGAGGAGGGACTGTAAATGGTGGGAGCCTGGAGGGGTGTGGTGACAGGGCCGCATTCACAGTGTTACCTGGTGAATAGATGCAAACATTCAGGCAAGGAGGGGGCCCGGGACATGACATCACAAGGACAGGGGTGTGACATCATTGGGGTGGGTCATGACATCATGTGGTGGGGCATGACATCACAAGGACGGGGGTGTGACATCATTGGGGTGGGGCATGACATCATGGTGGTGGGGCATGACAACCCGGGGGCGGGGACATCACACCATGAGGGCGGGATTTGACATCATTGGGTGGGACATGACATCATATCGCTGGGGGAATGATATCATAGGGATGGGGGCATGACATCATGAATCTTAAGAGAAAATAGATGAAACTAAAAGAAAGAAATCAGCCCGAGAGGTAGCTGAGACCTAGAGACACAAACATGGCGGCGTTTACCTATGGATGGTATCGGCTGTGAGATAAATCTTATTCTATCTACAATCCACACAAGCAGAGAGGACACAGGAAAGGAGAAGGCCCGTGAGGGGGAAAGCACCGACCTCTCTGAAAGGAAAACTGGAACAGATTCTGTGGGTGAGTGAGGATGACTGAGGACAGGAGCGGAGGGTCGGTGGGGACGATGGAGGGAGAGCGCGGTGCAGAGAGAACCGGCCAGAATTAGGGGACACACGGGTTAATGCAGAAACTCGATGGATGCACTGGTTAATTCATGGTGTCTAGAGGGCAAACTCCGGAGGATTTAATCTGATAGAGAACGCAGAGTCCGAACCTTCAATCCTTTGAAATCGAGCAAGTGGGACCTCAGGGTGGGGATGGGGAACATTCAGTGGAGTCAGTTTCTGAGGAGGTCACATGGAGATCCCTGAACAGCAGACGGAGGCTGGGACAAATATTATAAAGATATAGCAAATGAGACCTTCCTGGTACTTAAGCCTCCATCGATGTAAATGCACCCGAAAACCCCTTCCCGCTCTCCAAGGTTTGTGTAGCCCTCGTTCACCCTGAGTAAAATATATGCACACAGCGCGTCCCTGAACACCTTCTAACAGAGCTGTGACACGGACATCCTTGGAGCAAACCCCAACACACTTGCAGGCAGAACAAGATTCTGTTGACCGACTAGTTCCTGAGTCCACTTCATCCTTTTGCACCTGGACACTCTAGGAAGCAGACATCAGAGATGTGTGTGTGTGTGTGTGTGTGTCTGTGTGTGTCTCTGTGTGCATTTTTATGTGTGTGAGTGTTTGTATGTGTGTGTGTCTGTGTGTGTCTCTGTGTGTTTATGTGTGTGTGTGTATGTGTGTATGTGTGTGTCTCTATGTGTGTCTGTGTGTGTGTATTTTTATGTGTGTGAATGTTTGTATGTGTGTGTGTCTGTGTGTGTCTCTCTGTGTGTATGTGTGTTTGTGTATGTGTGTATGTGTGTGTCTCTGTCTGTGTGTCTCTGTGTGTGGGTCTGTCTGTCTGTGTCTCTCTGTGTGTCTTTTTCTATGTGTGTGTGTCTGTGTATGTTTGTGTGCATGTGTGAGTGTGTGTGTGTCTGTGTCTTTGTCTGTGTGTATCTGTATATTGGTTATCATCTGTGTGTCTGTGTTTGTGTATATGTGTGTGTATGTGTGTGTGTGAGTGTTTCTGTCTGTGTGTCTGTATGTGTTTATGTGTCTCTGTGTGTGTGTATACGTGTGTGTGTCTGTGTGTTTGTGTATGTGTGTCTGTGTCTGCGTGTTTGTGTCTCTCTGTCTGTGTCTCTCTGTGTGTATGTCTGTTTGTCTAACTGTCTAGGTCTCTTTGTGTGTGTTTCTGTGTATCTGTGTGTGTCTGTGTGCATATGTGTGTGCATATGTGTATGTGTGTGTGTATGTGTGTGTGTGTGTGCATGTGTGTGTGTGTGTGTGTGTGTGTGTGTGTGTTAATCATCCATAAGCTAACCATCCTGACACACAGAGTGTCTGGATTGCTTTTCTTTTGGAAAGTTGGCGAATCTTTCTCTTGGCATAAGAAAAGACCACCCTGGTTCTCAACTCTCTCTGTGAAGACATGACAGGTTGAGTGATTTTCATGTGTGAGGAGTCTGTCCTTGTGATAATTGCTTTCATGGATACAATAAACCTTGAAAAACACATCTCAACATTTACTTTCCTTAGTCCGTGATCCCTTGAGAAGATTATTCCATTATTATTATTATTATTATTATTATTATTATTATTATTATTATTATTATTACTATTATCATCATCATCATCATATATTATTATTATTATTCCAAGATTATTCCATTATATTATTTTTGCGCTGTTACCAGTGTGCTAATATTCACTGATGGCAGGAAGATTTTGGTTCATGTGGGTCCCATTGGACCGCCATGTTTTGGTTCTTGAAACTGAAATTTTTATTTACATGTTCTCAAGAGCAAATACATGCAAGGACAGAAAGTTCCTTGGTCTTCTACACGACATTGACACCCTCACGTAGTCCTCTGATCTATTTGAGAAACAGAATTTAGACGAGCAATGAAAAGGTTGGTGACCAAAGACCCAAGTTAGGGAGAAATAAGACAGTTTTTCACAATGTTTCGGGCTTTGGGGATTGATAGACATTACATAACCATCTTTTCATTCATAGCAGGAAAAGTCAATATTATTAAATAATAGTAGGCAGAAAATTTTAACAACATATGTGTGCTGGCTAATTTAAATTCCCGTATTTCATCTCTAGAACATTATATATTCTCTTTCAGGTTCTTCTTGAAATTCTTTGAAGACGTGAAAACCTGTATGTGTTTATCTGTTCACATTCCTAAAGCATGGCAGTCGCTCTAGTGATGGACAGACGACACGACTGTCAAGAGACAGACTGACTTTCTTACCAAAGGAATAAATCTTCATGTTCCCGGAGGCAGTTTTGGTCTCAGGTGCAGAATTTTAAAATCCCCTGAGAAAGCTTCCTACAGCTACCATTTCATGTATATTGTAATATTCTAGGATGTGGGTTTGTCCTTTGCATTTTGTTTCAAGATCTACAAAAAAGTTTTGACTGCGTGTACTATTTGGAGATGTTGTCTTTCTTCTTTCCTATAGATGGATTCTGGGTTGTAGACTCTCAGGCATTTTCTGATCCATCCCTCACAGCAGGGGCTGCAAGTGAGATGAGTCTTCATCAGGAATAAAGGGAAGAAGACAGATAAGGTAATAGATGACTCCCTGATGTATTTATCCCTGTGAATCTGAGATGACTGTTGTCATCAACCTGTATATAAACTTTAACTTTACAACAAAGTACACTCACATGAGTTTAAACCTTTGTACTTTTCATTGTGTAAATATTTGCAATAAAGAGAGCTTTCAAAGTGATAAAGTTGTGTGATGTGTGTAACCCATTTAATAGATTCTCTTGTATAACTTAATAGAATATATAAATGGTTTTCCTTCATATTGAATGTCATGAAGACAGTGTCTCTTCTAACAATATATGTTGTAATTCTGGCCTCTATAAAATTTAATATGTTCATCCTAAACATCCATCACAATTACTTATGGGATACTTCCTATACTTACTCAGTGTTTTTTCCTAAATATTGACTTTAAAATGCATTTAGCAGAATATATATTGAGGAGGATGGAGGGAGGGAGGAAACTGAATGGGAGGGAAGGTAGAGAAGGGAGTGGGTAGGAGGAATTAGGTAGAGTGGGTTTGGAGGAATTAGGTAGAGTGGGTTTGGAGGAATTAGGTATAGTGAATGCAGGGAAAAGGGGATGGAAATCACAAGTGTGGGGTGCGCATTTCTAGGAAGTGCCTGAGACCTGGGAAAGGCGACTCCCCAGGGTGTCTATTGGGGTGACTCTAGCAGTGGGGATACACATCCTTAATTGGCCACTTCTGTAGCCAGGCATGACTCCCAGTGATGTCACAAGGAAAAAACCCACCCACAAAACCTTCAATTCAAAATGGACACAGACTACAAGACCTTCAGAGACAAAGATAGATAGAGCAGACATGGAAGGAACGTCCAACCAATGGTTAGCGCAGATTGAGACCTACCCCGAGTGTCCCGCGTGTGACTTTCCGCTGGCAAGAAACACGTGGACATTTAGAAATCCTTGCTATGACCAAACTGTATTTTAATCTTAAAGAGAAGCACCCACCGCGCCAACATGGCGCGCTTATAAACACCCTAGTGCGGCGCACCCACACCTGATTGGTAATGTTTACCCATGATCTCAATAGGCATGCCCCGGAGTGGGCAAAGACCTGGCACGAAGGCACTCTTACACATGCGCACACAGTTAACTTCCTGAAAGGGGGCCGGCTGGCGCAGCAAAGGCTGGAGCCATCTTGTAATGGCGGAGGCGATCCTGGCCTTCCACGTGGGGTGCAGTGGAAGCCAGCGCCATCTAGTGGTGGCAAATCTTATTGCGGCCCTCTACACCCGTGGGCAATCACTGATCCCTGTCACTATTAAAGATACTCTATCGTGCTTGCAGACAGATTCCTAGCATAACTGTCCTCTGAGTGACTCCACCCAACAGCTGAGAGAAACAAGTGAAAAGATTCACCACCAAACATTAGCTGGAGCTTGGGGAGTCTTTTGAAAAAAAAAAAAAAAAAAAAAAACAGGTGAAGAATCGAGGCCCAGATGGTATGAGGGACTCCACAGGAAGACGAAGAGAGTCAACTCACAGGGACTCTTGGGTTTTGCCAAAGAGTGAACCACCAACCAGAGAGTGAACATGGACTGAACCTGAGCCCCCAGTACATAGGTAGGAAATGTGTAGCTTTGTCTTTTTTTTTTTACGGGTTCCCCCGAAATGGGTGTTGGCCTATCCTGAAGATGGAGACCGATATTGGGATGAAAAGTGAGTAAAAAAAAATAAATGAATTTTAAAGACACAGATGCCCCATCTATAGACAACATGTTTTGGGAAAGCCCATTTCTAGTTGTTCGGTACCCACATGAAGACAAAGCCTGTGGAGGGCCTATGCCCTTAGAGGCCATAATCCCTTTCATTCTGTTCTTCCATCACAGCCCCAAGCTCCACCCGTGGTTTGGATAGTGGGTTTCTGCTTCTGTCTGAGTCAGCAGCTTAGTGGAGTCTCTCAGAGGGAAGCCATGATAGACTCCTGTCTGCAAGCATAACAGAGCATCATTAATAGTGTCAGGGATTGGTGCTCATCCATGGGGTGGGTCTCAATCTGCACTAACCATTGGTGGATCATTCCTCACTCGCTGCTCTATGCACGGCCCCTGCATGTCCTGTGGTCAGAATAAATTTTGGGTCTAAAGTTGGTGTCTCTATCATTCCATTTGGGTTGCTCTCTGGCTCCAGGAGACGGCTTCTTCAGGTCCATATCACTGAGGCTGTGAGTCTCAGCTAAGGAAACACCCATGATTCATGGGCATCTCTTACCCCAGCTCTCTGCCTCTTTCTGGATGTGACCTCTACCTCCCCACCCCATCCATCTAGGCTGCTGTGTCTGGCCTCAGTAGCAGAGGGTGTGATCACAGAGACTGGATATTCAGGGTGAGGAGATACCCGTGGGTTCCCCTCCTGCTCAGAGGAGAAAGGGCTGGGGGAAGGATTGTGAGAGGGTGAACTGGAGGGGGGCAGTGTGCAGCATATAAAGTGCATAAATAAACAAATAACTATGGAAATAACTAAGTCTACTTGAAGGTAAGAAGCAGGTGTGTGTGTGTGTGTGTGTGTGTGTGTGTGTGTGTGTGTAACTAAGTGAATTTGAAGGTAAGAAGCAGGTGTGTGTGTGTGTGTAAGTAAACTTGAAGGTAAGAGCAGTCATGCATTTGTCTGTGTGTGTGTATGTGTGTGTGTGTCTATGTATATATATGCATATATATATATATATATATATATATATATATATATATATATATATGAAGGTAAGAAGCTGGTGGGTGTGTGTTTAATATTAAATTATCACATTTGAGAAAATCATGGTCTATGCAGAAGACAGGACAGCTTAGGCACTATATTTACAAAAAAATGGCATTTGTGGAAGATAAAGAAATGATTCGGTGATTAATAGCACTATCTGTTCTTCCAGAGGACCCGGGGCCATTCCCCAGCTCCCGAGTGACAGCTTACAAGTGGCTGTAATTTCAGCATCACAGAATCTCACACCCTCTTCAACCTCCTGGACACTAGGCATGGATGTGCTGCAAAAGTGAACAAGCACGTGAAACTCTTACATAGGTACAACAAAAAGTATAAAAACAAAAGAGAAGTCCCTGGTTGACATGATTTGATTTTCATGAATATTCATAGTGATGATCACAGTCAAATAAAGACTTTATTGATCTATAATTCAATCAAAGCCTCTAAAGTTAATGATCACATGGGTCACTTAAAATCTATTTATATAAAAATTTGCAATAAAAATTTGCAGTCATCAAATTAAAATTTTATCAATATACAAATTAATAAACATTAATATTCTCATATAGAGCTGAAAATAATACTTTCCACATATTTGTTTGGCTTTTATAAAAATTGCAGTTTGTGGTTAGTTTGCTGTTGGTTTTTGTAGGATTTCATTCCAGGTATTAGCCCATAAACTCAATAAACTCATGCAGAATACACTACAGGCACGTAGGCCCTCCTGTGTTGAATCCAGGAAGGTTGCCATCTGTTTTCCTTCTTGTCTGATCAATTTTCTCTACGTACATTACAAGGATAATTTTGTTCTTGGATTCCTCCAGTTTTGTCAAGCTGATAGCTGATTGCTGATAACTGGAGAATATTTAATTTTTGAAGATCATTTTTGAAGCTATTTCCTGATGTCTGCACTATCAGTGTTGTCGATTTGCAAATGCACGGACAAATGAACAGCTATTCAGGGACTGAACATGCCTTATAACTACTGTTGTTTGTCTTTTTAAAGAAGAAGTCAGAAAGGGATGGTGTTTAGAGTAAGGGATTCTGTGGGGGAAAACAAACATAAATAAATTAATAAAATAAATAAATACAAAAAATAAAGCAGAAGTCAAACTATACAGGAAAATCAGATTTAATTGATAGGAAACAGTATGGTTTTATATCGTAACCTAATTCCTTAAATTTATATACTTTAATCAATCTAATGACTAATTCTCAAAAATCAGAAAAATTAAAAAAATATGTTACAAGTAACACAGTAGGTTTACCAAATCATAACAACAATGTTTCTAGAACTGTACACTTTCTATGCCTGTATCCAATCCAGAAATCAAGTGGATATTTAGTTATTACATGTCTTATATCATTCTATTCTGTGACAATTCATTAGTATTTTTATCTTCTGTGATAACACCTTTGAAGATTAATAATTACTTTGCTATAATGTCTCTGAATTTGGATTTACTCAGTTTTCTCTTTTAGGTTGAGATTATACGTACTTGACACAGATACCTAAAAGTGTTTCTTGCTTTGCTTATCGCAGTTAAACATTAGGAGGACGACTGTCATCTTAACAACACACAATTATGGAGTAAGGAAATTATTTTAAATTATTTTCCTTTCATAGTTAAACTATTTTAATATATTTTTCTTTTGTATTTCCTTTTAAAGTAACAGAAGTTATAGGAGAATTACATAATGCCTAAGGAAAGACTGCATGTCTCTTCAAAACTGTAGGATTTGTTTACAGCATCTCGGTCATTTTTTTATCAAAATTTTGACCTGAATGGTCCTTACTGCATATCAGTAGAGTCACAACAATGAGTCCGAGGAGAATATAATTATTGTCTTTCTCTTTGGGTTCCTCATGCCTAAAACATTACTGTAGTTTTAGTGTCATGGTAATTTTTTTTAATATCTTCCATATTTTCAGCACACTTAAATGGAATTTTATTTTTGTTTCATTATACTCACAAAGACTCAAGATTCTAATTTTAAGTTATTTTATTTTCTTGTTGAATAGCAACCTGAATCTAATTATCTGACACTAGCTGACTTTTATATTTGTATTCTGTCACTTGTAAATCCACATCAATTCCTGTATAATGTGTGCATGCATGTGTGTGAGTGTGTGTGTGTGTGTTTGTACGTGTGTGTGTGTGTGTGCGTGTGTGTGTGTTTGTGCATGTGTGTATGTATGCGTGTGTGCTTGTGTGTGAGTGTGTGTGTGTGTGTGTGTTGTTATCTAAAACTATGATATTGATGTTGAGAATCATCTGGCTGAAATTCTTTTCCACCACACTACTAGAAATCATAAAGTGGAGGAGAGACGACTCCTGTTCCAAAATCATAGGCCCTGGGTGCCCAGAACTGACGTATGGACTGACCAAATGGTACACAAAGCAGAGGCTAATAATTCACTGTCCTGAGAACTACTTAGCAGTTCCAGTCCAACGCAATGAATGTACACGTACTGAGGAATATGGAATTGTAGCATAACGAGCTGAGATCATTTACAAACAATTTCTGGAAGATTTCCAAATAGCTAAGAATGGATACAGAGAATTTTCAAGGCCCCTGAGACATTAGCATGTGGTTTAAACTCTGCCCAATTAAAACATTTAAGTATTGGACAAATCTACTAATATAATTTAGTAGCAATCACACATTTCAATTATTTGCGATTAAACATGGTGGGGAATAAAGAGAACACTGTAAAACAAAGTAATGTTTTTTAAAGTTTGTTTCAAGACAGCAAGAAAGAGCACAGTGGTTTTGTTTTCGTTCTTTCACAGACTTTGCACCTTTTTGAAAGAGCACTTTGGGATCCTTAATTACCTATTTATTATCAGAACTTTCTTCTGACCCAGAGTTGTTCTCAGTGCTGCAGTGACTTCTTGGTTCATTAAGCTATAGATGATGGGGTTCAGCATGGATGTCACTGTGGTATGGAAGATGACCAAGAATTTATCAACTCCTTGTGGGTGGTTAGATTTGGGCCTCAAGTAGTTTTGTCCCAACCCTACATGGCAACCTATTCCTCATGAAACAATTGCCAAATGGGCACATACATCACGACTCATTTGGGTTGCATAGTGAAGCTGGGCCATACGGTGGCCAAAGGCCATGACTGCCAATAGGAAACACTCAGTTATACCAAAAAGTGTGAAGAACAACATCTGTGGGGCAAATCCCTCCTGAGAGACTCCTCAGATCTCACTTACATGGCTCTCCATATCTTGGGTATGACAGAGCCAGTGTGACCAATTTCCAGGATACATAAGTTCCCCAGAAAGAAGTACATGGGGGTGTGTAGAGATGGACGGGTGCAGACAGCAAAGGCTATGAGAGCAGGATGAGGGTGAACAGAGGAAGCATTCTCCAGGGACCTCACAGTTCTTGGCAATTGCAAAGCATTTGACAGACAAGCCCTTTTCCTGCCAAAAAGAGCAATTGACACACTTGACACTCATCTCCAGAAACACAGAGCAGTAAGCAATTAGTAGGATTCCTGCAGATGAGAGATATTAATTTTTTTAGTATTTTAGAGGCTCAGTTATATCAGAGTCAAAGTCTTTGTCTGCAGTCACAAAAATCAAAACTTAGAACTGACTTATTCTCACATAATTTCATATCTAATACTTTCTCTCTTAACACCAGGGGATTTTCAAAAGTGTGCTAAGCATTGAGCTAAGTGTACACATATTTACAAAGATGGTGAAAACTTGTAGTCCTGGCACTATTAAAGCTCAGGCAGAAGGTTTACCATGAGTCTGTGTTCAGTTTCACATGCTGCATAAGCAGTCATTCAAATTAAGGAAAAGAAAACCTTGACTGTATCTAAATTTCTTACATTCTTATCATTAACTAGTTATCAATGTTATACAGAAAAACTGATCATTCCACTCATCTCTATGCTTTCCTGATGACAGAGGTATAGTCTCTCCAACCACCCTGTGTGTGTGTTGGGCCCCGATTATCCTCTGATTGCTATTATGAATATTCAAACCCACACAATAAACGTATCATTTCCTCAAGACTCACTATTTTTGAAGATAAAGTAAAATCACATATTCATTTGATAAATAAATGATTACTGGTTTTAATACATAGAATTAAGCAAGGCACATCTCGATGTCTGCACAGTAACGAGGTCGTCAGAGAAGATTTTTAAAATGTGTACAGTGAGCCATGAAAGTGAAGAAGGATCAACCAAACAACACCAGACCCCTTCATGCCAGAACCTTCAATATGACAGCTGGCATTTGTAACTTAATAATTACTGTCTCTTTACAGAACATGTTTTCTTAGTAGGAGTATCACTGCGTGGGCATTATATGTCTGTTTTCTTAATATTGTTCATGATATTCTATCAATCGGACTATTGATTTAAATAAAGAAAACAAGAATAAAAGATGTATTGTCTGGATATGTAGTCCAGGCTAACCTGGAATTCCTAATTTCTCTCCCTCAGTCTCTTAAATGTGAGTATTCTAAGAGCAAGACATGGTGTCTGGCTTGATAGAAATTCCTTCCTATCCTCCCATCTCAACATCTTAGAATTCTTAGCAAACAACCTGTATTTCTGTACACATAGTATCTACACAGTTCATTCCTCTTTGCTCACTTTTGCATATGGCACCTGCTGTGTGCTTGCTTGGTTACTTAAATGGAAAACTCTTCAGTTCCAGCACAGCCTTGTCTGTTTTCAGATATCATCCTTCTCTTCTGTCTATAGATACACTCTGTTTTTCACACTGTTACTGCTAAAGTAGCTGTTAGCTCTGTGGTGCTGACTCCTTCTCATCTTGCTCACATTGTAGCCTTATATGGAGACTGAGTATGGACTGCAAAGTTCTTCTCATTATGTTCACCATCCTCACCAATCCATGAGCTCTCGTGTAATGAGAAGCTCCAGGGTTTAGCTTACTTTGGTTACTTGGGGATTCTGCCTGTCCCTTCCCATTATATCTTCTCAAGTTCAGTCTCATGTCCCTTAAATATTGGAACGTGGCAAACTCATTTTTCTCCCAGTCTGATATCTTTTCCCTTCAAAGGAGATGTCGTCTCCTGTTTTGTTGGTTTTATATGCATTTTCTGAAGTTTGGGTTTTCTTTCCAAAAATACACCACTTTTTCCTGACAAGAGTAGAGAAGGAGATATCACCAGCCTGTTAGGCTCTGTCTCTATTCTCTTGATATAATGAAATGTCAGACGTATGTGAGTAGATCAGCACATGGTTGATCCACAAATCAAATGTGATTTTCAGTATTTCCAAATTATAAATAAACATGTTACCTATGTTTACAAATACCATATAAGACACACACACTCACATAACACACACATATGAACACATACTCACATGTATGCCACATACACATGTCTGCTTATATAATCATGCAGAAACACAGACACAGAGAAACACAATAGAGAAAGAGGACATGGAGATTGTACATGAATTAAAATGTTAGTATAAACAACAATGAAGGGTAACAGTATTTCTTTACATACTTTTTCACCATTTGGTCACTTTTAAATACAGCGAAGAAAAAAAATGTATTCCCCATGAGTTTGCTTCTGTGTGAATTAAGTTAATTTCCCAAATCACTTAAGTTGATCTGGTGTTGAATGCTTGTCAGCTACATGGGTCATGAGCATGAGTGCATGTCTGCACACAAACATTTCAGATTTACCTTTGTGTACACTCTATTTTGGGGAGTTTCTCATCACAACACATAATTTTTGTTTCTATTCACTAATTGATCACTAGATTCATTTTCTATTGGGGATAATGAAAAACACAGATACCCAAATAACAACAACAAAAAAGAAAAACAATACAAACTTTTCTCATGGGAGCAGACGACATAGTCAGGTATACTAGCTTATTAGATCTATTAGATTAGATCTGCACCCATTCATGAAAAACTTATAAAAATCTAAGTGTAGAGAACATTGGACAGTCTTAAAGCTCTGACAATTAGGAAGCAGGAGTCCTGTTGTACATACTTGACCATTCAGTGGACTCTGCTCTTGTCGAAAAATTGCTGGAATGAAGAGGATTCTATTGTGATTCATTTCACACTTATTTTGATGTACTGTAAGTATTTCTTCATATTAAAAGAAACAAACAAAAAACAAGTAAACAACCTTCCCACAGACAAAACAGAAAATGAATACTTTTCTAAATTTGAAATATTTTTAAAGCAACTTCCTTTTCATTAGTAGTTTCTTCATTTGTATATGTAGCTCTCTAGTTAGAGAGTGAGGTCTTGCCTCTCCCAGTTAAATTTCCAGAATATCAACTCAAGAACCAGAATGTTATACTTACATTTGAATTTGTGCAATAAAAATCATCCACGAGAAATCCTGAGCTTTCATAAAAGAAACCTTACTAAAGCTAAAAGCACACATTGCACCTGACATGATAATAGTAGGAGATTTCAACACCCCACCCTCATCACTGGAGAGATCTTGGAAACAGAAATTAAACAGAGATGTAGAGAAAGTAATAGAAGTTATGAACCAAATGGATTTAGCAGATATTTATAGAACATTCCATTCTAAAAAATAAGGATATACCTTCTTCTCATGATATCGGAAACCTTCTTCAAAATTGACCACATAATCGATCCCTCAACAGACCTTAATAGATACAGGGAGATAGAAATAATCCCATGCATTCTCTCAGATCACCACACACTAAGACTGGTCTTCAACAATTACAATAATGACAGAAAGCCCTCATATACATGGAAGTTGAAAAATGCTTTACTCCATGACAACTTGGTGAAGGAAGAAATAAAGAAATTAAAGACTTCTTAGAACTTAATGAAAATGAAGATACAACATTCCCAAACATATGTGATCGATAGAAAGAAGAGCTAAGAGGAAAACTTATAGCTCTGAGTGCTTGGGAAAAGAAACAGGAGAGAGCATATGTCAGGAGCTTGATAGAACATGTAAAATGTCTGGAACAAATAGAAATAAGAAAACCCAAGGGGGGTAGAAAGCAGGAAATTATCAAACTCAGAGCTGAAATCAACGAAGTAGAAACGAAAAGGACAATACAAAGAATCAACAAAACCAGTAGCTGTTTCTTCGAGAAAAACAATAAGATAGATAAACCCTTTGCCAAACTAACGAGAGGTCAGAGAGACTGTATTCAAATTAACAATATCAGGAATGAAAGGGAGACATAACAACAGAATCTGAAGAAATTAAAAAAAAAATCATCAGCTTGTTCTATCAAAGACTATATTCAAGAAAACTGCAAAATCTGGAGGAAATGTACAATTTTGTAGACAGATAACAGGTAGCAAAGTTAAATCAGGAACAAATAAACTATTTAAACAACCCGATAACTCCTAAAGAAATAGAAGCAGATATTAAAAGACTCCCAACCAAACAGAGTCCAGGTCGAGATGGGTTCATTGCAGAATTCTATCAGACCTTCTTAGAAGAACTCACACTAATATTGTCCAAACTCTTCCACAAAATTGGAGAGACGGAGCACTGGCGCATTCCTTATATGAATCCACAATTACTCTTATACCTAAACCACACAAGGACTCAGCACAGAAAGAGAACTTCAGACCAATTTCCCTTATGAATATTGACGAAAAAATAATTAATAAAATTCTTGAAAAACCGAATCTAAGAATAAATCAAAAACATCATCCATCATGATCAGGTAGACTTGAACCCAGGGTGGAAGGATGGTTTAATACAGGAAAATTCATAAATGAAATCCATCATGTAAACAAACTCTAAGATAAGGAGCACAAGCATTTCATTAGATGGTGAGAAAGCATTTGACAAAATTCAACAACCCTTGTGGATAAAATGTCTTGGAAAAAATCATGAATTGAAGGCTCATATCAAAACATAGTGTAAGAAATATGCAGCAAATCTGTAGCTAACATCAAACTAAATGCAAAGAAACTTGAAGCAACCCCACTAAAATCAGTCACTAGACAAGGCTGCCCAACTCTCTCACTAATTATTCAAAACAGGACTCCATGTCATAGCCAGAGAAACCAGACAGGAAAAGAGGGTCAAAAGAATACAAATTGGAAGGGAAGATATCAAAATATCACCATTTGCAGATGATATGATAGTATATACTTAAGTGACCCCAAAAGTTCCACCAGAGAACTTCTTAACCTGATAAACAACTTCAGCAAAGTGTCAGTGTATGAAATTAACTCAAACATACCAGGAGCCTTCCTCTCCTCAATGGATAAACAGGCTGAGAAAGAAAAATATGAAATCACACACTTCAAAATAGTCCCAAATAATATAAAATATCTTGGTGGGAGATTAACCAAGTAGGTGAATGATCTGTATGACAAGAAGTTCAAGTATCTGAAAAAAGAAATTGAGGACGATCTCAGAAGATAGAAAGAGCTTCCATGCTCATGGATTGACAGGATTAATATAGTCAAGATGACCATTTTGCCAAAAGCAATGTACACGTTCATTGCAATATCCATCAAAATTCCTACTCACTTCTTTAATAGAGATAGAAAGAGCAATTTGCAAATTCATTTGGAATAAGAAAAAGCCAGGATAGCTAAAACTATCCTCAACAATAAAAGAACTTCTGGGGGAATCATCACCCCTGAACTCAAGCAGAATTACAGAGCAATAGTGATAAAACTGCATGGTATTCATACAGAGACAGATGGATATACCAGTGGAATAGAATTGAAGACCCTGAAATGAACCCACACACCTACCACTTGATATTTGGCAAAATACATAAAACTATCCAAATGAAGAAACATAGAATTTTCCAAAAATAGTGCTGGTTCAACAGGAAGTCAGCATGCAGATGAATGCAAATTATATCATTTTTATAACCATGTACAAAGCTTAAGTACAAGTGAATCAACGACCTACACATCAAGCCAGATACTCTCAAACTAATAGAAGAAAAGGTGGGGAAGAGTCTTGAACACATGAGTACCGGAGAAAATTTCCTGAACAAAACACCAATGACTTATGCTCTAAGATCAAGAATTGACAAATAGGACCTCATAAAACAGCAACGTTCTGTAAGGTAAAAGACATTGTCATTAGGGCTAAACTACAACCAACAGATTGGGAAAACATTTTTACCAATCCTATATCTGATAGTGGGTAATATCCAAAATATACAAAGAACTTAAGAAGTTAGACTCTAGAAAGCAAAAAATATACTAATAAAATTGGGTACAGTGAATTACAAAACATTCTCAGCTGAAGGTTATCAAATGGGCAAAAAAAACCTAAATAAATGTTCAACATCCTTAGTCGCCAAGGAAATTAAAATTAAAGCAAATCTGAATTTGTGCATCATACCAGTGAGAATGGCTAAGATAAAAATCTCAGGTGACAGCAGATGCTGGCGAGGATGTGAAGAAAGAGGAACACTCCTCCATTGTTGGTGGGATTGCAGACTGTACAACCATTCTGGAAATCAGTCTGGAGTTTCCTCAGAAAATTGGACATTCCATGACCTGAGGACCCAGCTCTACCTCTCTTGAGCATATACCCAAAAGATGGTCCAACATACAACAGAGAAATATATTCTACTCTGATCACAGCAGCCTTATTTATAATAGCCAGAAGCTGGAAAGAACCCAGATGCCCTTCAACAGAGGAATGGATACAGAAATGTGGTACATCTACAAAATGGAATATTACTCAGCAATCAAAAACAATGACTTCCTGAAATTCTAGGCAAATAGAATGAACTAGAAAATATCATCCTGAGTGAGGTTATTCAATCACAGAAAAACACACTCGGTATCCATTCATTGATAAGCAGATATTATCCAAAAAGCTTGAATTACCCATCATGCAATACACAGACCACATGAAACTCAAGAAGGATGAGTAAAATGCAGATGCTTCACTCCTTCTTTAAAGGGGAACAAAATACCCACAGAAGGGGATAAGGAGGCAAACTTTATAGCAGAGACTGAAGGACCTGCCGTCCAGAGCCTGGACCACATGTAGCCCAGACATATACAGACACCAAAACTAGATAAGATGGATGAAGCTAAGAAGTGCAGGCTGACGATGACTGGATATTGATCCCTCCTGAGAGACACAGCCAGAGTAAGTCAAATACAGAGGCAAACGCCATCAGCAAACCACTGAACCAAGAACCAGATCCCAGTTGGAGGAATTAGAGAAAGGATTGAAAGAGCTGAAGGGATTTGTAACCCCATAATAGTAACAATGTCCACCACCCAGAGCGTCCAGGGACCAAATCACAACAGAAAGACTGTACATGGACTGACGCATGGTTCCTACTGCATGGAGCAAAGGATGGCCTTGCTGAAAACAATGGAATGAGAAACAATTTTTTCTGACATGGTTTGTCCCCCAGTGTAGGGGAATGTGGGGAGGAGTGGGGTGGCCGTGTGGGGATGTGAACTCCCTTATAGAAGGGTAGGGGGAAGGGTTAAGGGGCTTATGGACTGGAAACCTGGAAAGGGAATAACATTCGAAATGTAAATAGGAAATAGCCAACAAGGAGAGAGAGAGAGAGAGAGAGAGAGAGAGAGAGAGAGAGAGAGAGAGAGAGAGAGAGAGAGGAAGAAGAAGAAGAAGAAGAAGAAGAAGAAGAAGAAGAAGAAGAAGAAGAAGAAGAAGAAGAAGAAGAAGAAGAAGAAGAAGAAGAAGGAGAAGAAGGAGAAGACGGAGAAGAAGGAGAAGACGGAGAAGAAGGAGAAGAAGAAGAAGAAGAAGAAGAAGAAGAAGAAGAAGAAGAAGAAGAAGAAGAAGAAGAAGAAGAAGAAGAAGAAGAAGAAGAAGAAGAGGAAGAAGAAGAAGAAGAAGAAGAAGAAGAAGAAGAAGAAGAAGAAGAAGAAGAAGAAGAAGAAGAAGAAGAAGAAGAAGAAGAAGAAGAAGAGGGAATTGAAACAGAAAGAAATCTAAACTTTCATTCTCCCCATTCCCTGTCGTCCTCAGCTGTTGTTTAGGCAGTCGTGTTAGTGAGACGTTATGAGTGTAATTTCTGGTGTTACTTTGAGACACCATCTCATAGTAAACTTTAGTCTCTTACAATCTTCTTGCCCCTCTTCTGTAATGTTCCTCAGCCTTGAATCAAGTGACGTTTTGTAGATAGAGCCATCGAGACTGGACTTGAAGTTTCTATCTTGCATTTTGAATGGCTGGGATTTTCACTGTGATGTTTGTTGCAGAGACTGTAATTAATTCTGTATATAAGGACACATGGCTTTGATTGTTGTTAGGTATGATACTGGCTTAAGTACGTAAGGGGCTGTACATTGTCCCCCATAACCACAGCTTCAATAGCCTTATAAACGTGGGTAAATTACCAGGACCATCCATGTTCATTGAACAGGACTTAAGCAAAGTTAGAGAGGTGTTGGCTATCACCAAGATATTTATGCCACTGCACTGCCCTTATGGTTACCCTGCCATTTTGATAATTGGGTTTTACAGGCATGATGTGAACAATCACTTGAACCTGACAAGACTGTTGATTGTAATTACATGTTATACTAGAAATTCGACCTGTGCCTGGCACATCTCCCTGTATAAGAATATTGACTTTATGATAGGCAGGAGGATGTAAAAGTTAAATTTAGTCTTAACCTAACAAAAGGAAATTAATCTTTTTCCTGCTATAGCAGGTTTATTTAACTGAAGTGAAATAAATCTATTTAATTGAGGTTGGGGAAATATAATTTAATAAGATAATCCTAACTCCTTTTATGTGATTAAAAGTCACATGTAGTTGGTAGCTGTCATACTGTGTAAAATTGGCATCAGGATTGTAACAATGAAATATTCTCTGCTTTATGCAAATGCATAGGAATAATGAACAAAATTTTGTACCAAGCTTCATGCTTTAGGTAAATAAGTGCATGTATTGAATTGTATCTAAGATTATTTCATATTAGCTAGGTTTCAAGGGCATAATAATTTTGATTAAATTATTAATTAAATATTAAAATAAGCATACTTGGGTTACCAAGTATACATGAAAAATAAAATATATTAGAATATCCAAAAATATTTATTAAAAGCAAACTGATGAGTATATCATCTATATAAAAGCAGCCTGGAGCTATATGTCACCTTAAAGTTATATAGTGTGCTCCAATAGGGTGGACGGCAGATAAAATTTCATGCCATGAAATACCAAGTACCTAAATTTGATACCTACACATATATGTTTGTAAGATTTCCATATTCACTACATGACCAGAACACATAAAAGCTTACGCAGAATATTAATAATGAGATTAATGAGAACAATAATAATAAGAAAAAGAAAAAAAACAAAACTCTCGGAACATTTTAAAGAAATAATGTATTGGCCTTAAAATAGAAAATTCAACACATTTTCTTAGTACATTAACTATTCAAAGAAAAACTAAAAGGCTTTTCCTTCATTCTATATGAAAGCAAAAACACATGAGATGGATTGTGTAAAGAAAGAGAGAACTGCAAACTGTAAAATTAATATAGTCTTTGCAGAGGAAAGAAACAGACAATATCCCAAGGTTCTATAAGTAAACATTTAGAGGATTTACTGCATAATATTAACATATTTAATCCAACACATCTTACGATGATAAAGGAAAGAAAACTGGAAAAAATAAAGCCTGAATGTAGTCTCAGAACCAAGATGTCTCAAATTCAAAGATACCCTGAAATACATGAGAAAATGATAAATTGGTTGATTTTATTATGGAATAAGTATTGTAGAATTAGTTTAACAGTTAACTACTCTTAAGAGCAAACACGTTCACTTTCCAACACCCATGAAGCCACTTGCAACCAGCTGTAAAGCAACTGCAAGGGATCTGACATCTCCTGGTCTTCGCAAGTGCCTGTGTTCATGTGCCCAAATCTATACATAGACATTAACACATAACAGATCATTAAAATAAAAAAGAATCATGAATGTATTTTCTGCACATATTATGAATAGTAAGCCTTCTACATATGCAAACACAATTGATGCAATGTAATAAGAAAGGAGACAATTTGCAAATAGTATGAAGAGTAAATTAAGGATTAATGCTTACACAGTTCAGTAAGCAAAAACGCTAAACTTCACGATAGAATTGCAATGTAGATGTTAAAAAGAATCTAGCATTTGAATTAATGAGTGAAACTATTTATAAATTAATTTATTTATTTACATTCCTTCCATTGTACACTCTCCTGGTCCCCTCCCACAGTTCCTCATCCCATTCCACCTCTTCCTCCCCTGACACGAGGAGGATGCTCCCCAGATCCTGCCAGGCACCATAACACCTGGGACCTCACGTCTGTCAAGGATCAGTCCAGACCAGGCCGTCCTCTGTTATACATGTGTCAGGGCATCACACCAGCTTGTGTGTCCTGCCTGGTTGGTGGCTCAGTGTCTGGGAGATCTCAGCGATCCGGATTAGTTGCGACTGCTGGTCTTCCTATAGAGGTTGACGTCCCCTTCAACTTCTTCAATCCTTCCCCTAATTAAAGAACTGACAGAAGTCAGAGACTGATACCGTTTTAAAATATGTGTACTATTTAATTTTGAATGGTATAGTATGGGTTCTCATGTAAAATTGATGGCAATCTATATTTATTAGAATCTTCTGAGATGGAAATTTTGCAATATTTATACAAGTATTACATTACTTAACAGCCTTGACATAATTCCAACAATGTGTTTTGTAATTAACACAAAATATAATGTTAATAATCACCACTGAGTACTGTGCCTGAGTCAGTGCTGATTCCTTGTAGCGAACTTTAGTTAATGAAAATGAAAATAATCTGAAAGGCACAATTAGATTATTATTTTAAAAAATGAGTGTACTACTATTTATTAATTGCATGATATTCCATGAAGAAATTCCCCAAGCACATGTATTCAAGATATATTGTTAATTGAAAAACAAATGACAGAATAATGCATTATGTAATCAAACTTTATAAACAGAAGATTTACACATATTCTATAATTTTGTCAATGTTGAGTAAACCTGCTACAAGAGCAGGGGAGGCAGGAGACAGAACACTGCGAGTTCTAGGTCAATTTGAGCTCCACAGTGAGACCCAATTTTAAAAGGAAATAGAGCAGATTTGAAAGAATGTCTGCCAAACCGTTCTTAGTGGTTACATTTGGAAGTTTTAAGAAAGCAAGATATTCTTTGACAATTCCATACATGCATAACACATGTATGGAAGCCCTCTACAGTCCCAATCTCTTATCTGCCCCAAACAACATATCCTCTTTGGACCATATCCCCATAGCATGTGGATGTCTTTTATCTTTTTGCTTCATGATCCCCTGGATTTAACCTGAGCCTCTTCTGTGAACATGGGCATGAAGCTACACACGTAACAACTGATAAGACACCCGTGGCTACATCACTTTCTATTCTCCAGCACTGCGCTAGTTCCTTTGAATAGGCAGGATCAATATTGTATAGGGTCTGTCAGATAGATGTAACTATTGTGAGTTCCTCAGTGCCACAGCTGTATCATGCTCAGAGGACAGCACCTCACAGATCTCCTTTCCTATTCATTAGGCCTTGAAAGAAGTCAAGATCTTCACATCACCCTATCTCTAAACTGGAAGTTATCTCCAATGGGTAATCATTTGAAAATGAAAACTTAATTTTCTCCAAGGGACTCTCACTGGGTACACAAACTAATTTTAAGAGTAGACTGTGTATAAAGCACTAAGGGAATTGAACACCATCTTTGGAGAATCCTTGTCTCATGAGGTGTCAGGACTTTTTCTTCATAATTTCTACTTCCTTTTGTTATTTGATTATTTATCTATTAATTTTTACTCGGTATGTTTTGTGTATATATTTTTTCCTGGTTTTATGTTTCCATGGAATTCCTGAGTGTGTGAATGGAAGTCTGGGTCTCAGTGTCTGTATCTGATTCTTGTAGCCTGCATTGGCTCTTTTCTATCTGCTTGTTTGTTCTACTCCAGTTCATTAACTTTCATTTGATTTTTATCCCTTAGATGACTGTTTTCTAGTGAGAGTCAGAAGAATGTAGATACAGATGACTAGAGAGACATAGAAGAATGGGGTAATAGAGGGAAGGGAAATCATAATTCAAATATATTGCACAAGAAAGTCTAATTCTAAGAAAAGAATTTTAAAAAAATACTTTCTAGGGCCTGTCTACCCCTTTTCTCAAAGTCCAAACTAGCTTCATATCATAAGTTAATGAAAATATTTTAAACCATTTCGAAGGCACAGAAAATGATTTGTTTACAGCCAATCTGGAACTGCCACTATGAGAGTGTAGCTTCTGTAGAGTTGCACTAATGCAGCAGGAGAGTCTTTAAATGCTTTCAGAGACATCAATCCACTGAGGTTCAGTGGGAGCTTCACATGATGTATGTTACAAATTTTCAATGGGAAGATATACATTTTCGAAACTTCAGTTTTCATGAAACACTTCAAGATCAAATTAAATGTTGTATGGGATACAATCATGGCATAGGTATGTTCCTTTGAAATTTTCAAAATTAAACCAAGTAATACTAAAATATCATTAATAAATCAGAACATATTGTATCCTAAGCCCATATCAACATGACAATTAAGAAACAGAAGTAAATGTGTATCAGTGGATAAAAGCTGTTTCTGGAGAGGCACTGTTCTATTTCTGGGACAATTTCACTTCGTTGGTAGATGGGTTAAATCAAAGTCTGATAATGAAGGCCTTGCTGTAAAAGACCATTCTCTCACTAAGGGACTCTCAAACCCTGTTGTATAGGGCACTAGCATTTCAATCAATCATCTGAAGCAAGTTTTGCAATATCTTTATAACATTAAAATGACTGTACAGGACTTAGTATTCATTAATATCTCTTCTTCAAGCACAATTTTTCTCATTTCATTCTTTGTTGTATCAAAATTACAAATTCAATTTCATGTAAATTATATGATGAAGGTGATGATGATGTTGATGATGGTAGTGATGGTGGTGGTGGAGGTGGTGTTGGTAGTGGTGAAGATGATGAAGAAGTAAAAAACGATCTTTTGGACAGAGAACAAAGAACATACTATCTTCAGTGTTTTTCCTTTCCTTAGTGTGTCTAGGATCGACAGTGAGAAATAATCTATTGTCAGTGCTATGTTGGGAAGGAGAGGTATAAGCTCCTCAAAAGCCCACAAAACACCAGAAGAGAAAGCAAAATTTGTCATGAGAAATATATATATATTCTCACAAGAAATCCTTATCATAACCATAGCAATGAATCAATTTAGTTTTGTGAGGCAGCAAGTTGCCTTTCAGAGTTTAGCTAATTAATATAAAGTGATCATGTACAGAATGCAATCCCTGGCTGTCAGGTCCAATGCCCATGGATTTTAGATCCTATTGTCCTAGGATTTTAAAAATGAATGTCATAAGTGATGTGCTACCCTAAAACTCTTACCATATAAGTCACAAAGACACCATAATATATGCTGTGTATCAGGTTAGAACTTTTATATTCATATGTATTCAGAGTTTCAAAGAGTAAAATGGTTCAGTTTAAGAACAGGGCATTTTTCGGTTTGCATTTAAATCTCTAGTGTGAAGTTCGGTTTTGGAGGATCATCATACAGTGTTTCATTTTATTTTATTTGAACAGGTGATATAAGATAACTGTACAGATTAAGGAGCCTCAGTTTGATATTTTTATGAAGCAGAGAGCATGCACTGTACCAATGTAACTATGTTTTTTCAAAGACTTTTCTGCAACTTAACAAAAGTTAGGATACTCTATTCTACTTTTAGGGAAAAATGACTTCCATAGGATATAAAAATCCTTAATATATTTTCAGATCTTTTTTCTTATTTTAGAACTTTTATTTATTCTTAACACATGTTTACAATGTACTTTGATCACACCGATCCTAAACTTTGTTCTACTCCCTCTGGATTCATTCCCTTTTCCAGCTTCATGTCCTTTATATTTTCCTGTTTTATTTTGTTTATAATTCATTGGTTCACTGAGTACTGCCTGCTGGGATCTTCCCTTTTTCATTGTCTTAATTGTGTACAGGACTTGTTTTCCAATTCCATTTTCTGCAATGATTTTGGCAACAAATGTGGCCCGGCTATAAAATGAGTATAACAGTGTAAATATTGTGGATCTACTTCAAATGATAAACTCCCAAATCCTTATTTTATCCCCAAATCACCAGACATCAGTAAAGCAAAGGACAACATGGACTATAGAATTTGGGTTCTCTATTCCCATTTGACATCAATTCTGCATTATCAACCTTACTGTGTTCCCGTGGCCAGACTTAAGTGTTGTGGATATTTTACCATGATTATTCTTCAGGAAGAATAAGATACAAGAGGAAAAACAGGGAGAGAAATGGCTTGAGGTCCAGTGAAACCTCAACTCAATATGTTCATTAGAACCGGAGGGAGTCTATTTTGAATTGTCCTTTGTGTATTCTACATTCTTGACTTAGTTGCACAGAATCTATGTGAAAATTCTACCTCTTCCCATAGCGTTAGGAGCCACACAAAGGAGATTATATATCTATATCTATATCTATATCTATATCTATATCTATATCTATATCTATAAATCACCAAAACTAGATAAGATTGATGAAGCTAATGAGTGCATTCTTCCAGAAGCCAGATATAGATACTTTCTGAGAGACAGAGCTAGAGCATATTATATACAAGTGAATGAGTTCATGTAAAAATATAAAAATAAAAAATAAAATTTTCTTTTACCCTGCTAACTCTGGCACCAAAGTGTCTGAAATTCTCCTCTAGATATCTTGGCAGAAACACAATCTCTCTCCTGCTGCGCAATGTTTCATGAATCCACACACTTTCCTATACTCAAACCCTCACATAAAAAAACACACAACATAATAATCTTTGATCCAGTTGATTAGATATAATTGCCCACTTAAAAATTCAAAGCTGGTAACCATCCATCCCTTAGGGACATTAATAACGACCTGTAAATACACAGAGCAGAATCTTAAATTCACCTACCATGGCTTCTCACTCTGTCATCTTCCTTTCTCTCTTTTTTTTCCTCTAGTCTCCTCCTTTTCCTTCGAACTTCTCTCCCGCCCATTCTTCGTTCTCCTCCCATGATAACCCTCCTTCTATCCTGTTCCTGCCACTCACATATACTTTACAAATTCAATGGGGAGATGGTTCTGCTGAAGTAACCTGAGTTCTGAGCACAGGACAATGCAGCTGACCTTGGGGCAGTGGAATTAGCATCAAACACAGATAACTTCAGGGCAAACCACAACATGAACCCTAGTGGCAAACCAGTGAACTGAAAACGGACTTCTTATTGGTCGATTTTGAGAAAGGATTAGAAGAGGTGAAGGTGCATTCAACCCCATAGGAACAACAACGCTAATGAAACAGAGCTTTCTGGTGTAGGCCAATATTCAAAGAATGTACCTGAACAGACCTATGGCTCCTACTGCATATGTGGAAGAGGATGGACTTGGTGATCACCCATTGAAGAAGACCTTGGTCCTCCCTAGGGTTGACACCAAGTTCAAGTAATGTCAAGGGGTAGTAAAGAGGGTTATAGAAGAAAGGGAGATGGACAAGTTAGGGATCTTATGGGCAGGAAACTGGGCAAGGAAATAACAATTTAAATGTAAATATAAAAACATCCAGTTAAGAAAAGAAATAAAATTTGATAAAAAAATGAAATATATAAAAGAAAGAAAACTGCCAACTAATCAAACCTATTGACTTGGAAATCTAAAATAATAGTCAAAGTAATACTATTGGAAAGAATGAGATGATGAAGTCTGAACTAGACAACTTCTCTCTCCCTGATAGAAATGTCAGACAGAAACTGCAATATAGGAATGCAAAACATTGAAGAGTTTACTCTGAGCTGAGGACACAATACTTGTCCATCCCATCTTCCTTAGTTACTTTCTCTTTTTGACAAAAAGTATAAAGTCCATGATCTGTCAAGGATACAACTGTGCCCTTCACAATACTTGGCTTTTGGAATAAAGAAATGAATGATATAAACTCTCTGACTTCCAGGAAGCAAAAGAACAGGGAAGTCCAGATCCTTCTGAGAGGCTCCCGGCTCCTGATTCCCATATTTGGAAGGCTCAAGTCAAGGCTATCTCTTCAGAGATACCACTCAACACCTAAGAAGGACTCACTGAGCTTTCCCGAAAAAACACATATTTCTTCCTTGTTTTTTATACCAAGACAGAAGGGCAGCTTCCTTCTCCCCATTTCCAATCTCTTCATCCTCTTTGTTCTCACTCCCCAATTTCCTCTGAATTAGAGGCCAATTAGTAAACACTAGAAGTCCGGAAGGATTTCTGAGAGTCAGTTTCAGTCATCACAACATTTTGACATCACAGAATAAGCTAGGGCTCTCCAGGTTAAAAGACATTTTTCATGGAGGGCCTAATGATGATGTCACTGAGAACTGCCATGTCCTACCTGCTAAACAGCTTTCCTTATATTGACCAGATTCTAGGGTGCCTTTTCCAGGAGAGTCTCCTGTGACACAGTGGAAACCTTTACATACTCCATCTCTCTAAAGCTAGAGACTTCTCTCTGCTTCATTAGTAGTTACATGCTCTGAATGGAGAAAGTTGGTCAGGGTTTGGCATGGCTAGAAAATATTTATGAGCATGGAGTGTAGGAATTTCTTCTAGATAATATTTTTATTCCCAGCTTCATTGCTTTGATATACAATTAAATTTTCTAGGTTTTCTATGTTTCCCAAAGGCCAGTATTTTCCCTACTGACCTTTAATTGAATGAATATTGTATTTCAATTGCTTATTATAATTTGCTTGTTAAGGGGGTGTGTAAATATTCCTCATTGTGTACTCAAATATTCTGTTTTCCAATTCCATTTTTTCCAATGATTTTGGTTAAAAACTGGGCCCAGATATAGTGTGATTATAACAGCGTAAAACTGTATACCTACTTCAAAGAGATACTCCCAAATCCTTATTTTGTCGAAAAATTACAAGACATCAGGAAAGCAAAACACAACATGGACTATTGAATTCAGTTCTCTAGTCCCATTTGATATCTATACACTCTATCCAGTTTCCAGTGTTTGCATGCCCAGACTTGAGGGTAGGATGATTTACCATGCTTCTTTCTTAAGGCCAAACGTAAGATACTGGAGAAGGGGCAGGGAGAAAAATGGCTTGAGGACCAGTTAACCATCTACTTCAATAGGTTCATAAAAACAGGAGAAAGTCTATTTGCATTGTCATTTGTGAATTCTACATTCTTGACATAGTTGGCAGAATTCATGTTAACTTTCCACTTAAACACTTAGGTGTAGGAGCCACCAAATGTATATATGTATATATCAGCCAACAAAGCTAGATAAAATTGATGAAGGTAAGAAATGCATTCTGCCAGGCACCAGATATAGATATTTACTGAGAGACACAGATGCAGCATGTCAAATCAAGAAGTGAATGCTGGTAGCAAACCAGTGCACTGTAAACGGACCTCTTGTTGGTAAATTCTGAAAAAGGATTTGAAGAGTTCAGGGTGCTTTCAACCCCATAAGAAAAACTATGCTAATGAACCAGAATTTTTTGTACTAGACCAATATGAAAAGAAAGTATGTGGACTGATCTATGGCTCCAAATGCATAAGTGGCTGAGCATGTCCTTTTTGGGCAACATTGAAAACAGAGGCACTTGTCCTCCCTAGTTTTTCTTCCAGTTCAAGGGAATGTCACAAGACAGAAAGGCTGGTTAGAGAAGAAGGAAATGGAATAGGTAGGGAACTTATGGTCAGGAAACTGGAAAGGAAATAGTATTTTAAATTTATATATAGCAATGTCTAGTTAAAAGGAATTAATTATGCTAAAATAAAAAAAATGAATGATATAAAAGAAAATGAATGTGAAAGTCATCGCAATTATTGACTCACAAATTTAAAGTCGTAGTCATAGTAACACAAGTGGAAAGACTGAGATAATGAAATCTCAACTAGGAGAACATTCTCTCCCAAATATCAGTGTCACACACAAACTGCACTATAGGTGTCCAAAGCACGGAGGAGATTACCTTGAGTTAGGGACATAATACTTGTTTTTCCCTTCTTCCTCAGGACCTTTTCTTCTTGACAAAAAGAGTAAAGGTCATGAGCTCTCAGGAAAACAACTGTGCCTTTCACAACACTTGGCTTTTGGAATAAAGAAATGAAGGATATAATCCCTCAGGAACCATAAGAACAGGGAAGTCCAGATGCTTCTGAGAGTCTCCAAGCTCATGATTCCCTTATGTATAAGGCGCAGATCAAGGCTATCTCCTCAGCGATATTACTCAAGCCCTACAAAGGACTCACTGAACTTTCCAAAGGACCACGTATTTCTTCCTTATTTTTTATACCAAGACAGAAGGTCAGCTTCCTTCTCCCCATTTCCAATCTCTTCATCCTCTTTATTATCACTCCCAATTTGCTCTGAATTAGAAAATATTAGTAAAACCTATTGGTACTGAAGGAATATCTGACAGGCAGTTGAATTCATGACAATAGTTGTGACATCACAGAAGAATCTAGTGCTCTCCAGGTTACAAGAGAGTCTACAGGGAATGCCTAATGGTGATGTCACAGAGAACTGCCATGGCCTTCCTGCTGAACACCTTTCCTTACATTGACCAGGTTATAGTTCGCACTTTCCTGGTATGTCTCCTGTTACACAGTAGAAACCTATACATAACCCATCTCTCAAAAGCTAGAGACTTCTCTCTGCTTCACTAGTGGTTACATGTTCTGAATGGAGAAAATTAGACAGGTTAGAAAAGATTTAGGAACATGGAGTGTAGGAGATAATTCTAGATAATATTTTTATTCCCAGTTTCATTCCATTGATATACAGTTCAATTTTCTCTGTTTTCTCTGTTTGACAAAGGAAAGTATTTTCCCTACAGACCTTTAATTTAATGAATATTGTATTTCAATTACTTATTGTTAATTATTTGATAGGGGATTTTGTAAATATTCCTCAATGTGTACTCAATAATTCTGTTTTCCAATTTCATTTTCTGCAATGATTTTGGTCACAGAGGGGGCCCAGCTATAGAGTGAGTATAACAGTGTGAATACTGTGTACCTCCTTCAAATGATAAACTCCCAAATCCTTATTTTAACCAAAAATTACCGGACATCAGGAAAGCAAAGGACAACATGGACTATTGGATTTGGTTATCTAGTCCTACTTGATATCAGGACTACACTATCTATCTTCCAGTGTTCCCATGACCAGACTTGAGGGTTTAGTATGTTTTACCATGATTCTTTCTTAAAACCAAACGTAAGATACCAGATGATGGGCAGGAGGAAGAATGGCTTGAGGACCAGTTATACGTCTACTTCAATAGGTTCATAAAAACAGGAAGGAGTCTTTTAGAAATTGTCATTTATTAATTCTACATTCTTGACATAGTTGGGCAAAATCCATGTGAACATTCCACTTGACAAAATAGGTGTAAGAGCCACCAGAACTATATTTGTACACATTAGCCAAGAAAACTAGGTAAGATTGATGAAGGAAGAAGTGCATTCTGCCAGGACCTGGATTTAGATACTTCCTGAGAGACACAGATACAGCATGTGAAATACAGAAGAGAATGCAAGTAGCAAACCAGTGAACTGAAAACAGACCTCTTGTTGGTAAATTTTGAAAAATTTTACCAACTCGAAGAGCTGAAGGTGCTTTCAACCCGAGAAGAACAACAATGCCAGTGAACCAGTGCTTTCTCATAATAGACCTATATACAAAGAAAGTACATGGACTAACCTATGGCTCCAAATGTATATGTGGCAGAAGATGGCCTTTTTGGTCAACATTGGAAAGAGAAGTCCTTGTATACCCTACTTTGTCTCCCAGTTCAAGTGAATGCATTGCGGCAGGGAAATGCACTGGTTTGAAAAGAAGGAACGGGTAGGAAACTTATGGGCAGGAAACTGGAAAGGAAATAATATTTTCAAAGTAAATATAGAAACATCCAGTTAAAAAATCAATAAATTTTGCTAAAAAATAAAAAAAAGAATGATGTAAGAGAAAAAAAGCTGCCAAGTAAACACACATATTGACACAGAAATCTGAAGTGTTATTCAGAGTAATACTAGGGGAAAGACTGAGATGATGAAGTCTCAAGTAGAAGCACTTCTATAACCCAGATATCAGTGTCAGACACAAACAGCACTATAGGAATCCAAAGCATGGAGGAGTTTACACTGAGCTGAGGAGACAATACTTGTCTTTCCCTTCTTTTTTAGGACCTTTTCTACTTGACAAAAAGAGTAAAGGTCATGACGTCCCAGGAAAATAACTATGCCCTTCACAACACTTGGCTTTTGGTATCAAGAAATTAATGATATAAACTCTCTGTCTTCAAGGAACCATAAGGACAGAGAAGTCCAGATAAGAACAGAGAAGTGCAGATGCTTCAGAGAGTCTCCCAGCTCCTAATACCCTCTGGTGGAAGGGTCAGATCAAGGCTATGTCTTCAGTGATACCACTCAACCCCTACAAAGGACTCACTGAGCTTTCCAAAGTACCACATATTTCTTCCTTGTTTTTTATACAAAGACAGAAGACCAGCTTCTTTCTCCCCATTTCTGTTCTCTTCATCCTCTTTGTTATCACTCCCAAATTTGCTCTGAAGTAGAGGCCTATTAGTAAACCCTAAAGGTACTGAAGGAATATCTCAGAGGCAGTTGCAGTCACAACAACACTGTGACATCACAGAAGGAGTTAGGGTTCTGCAGGATACAAGAGAGTTTTCATGGAGGGCCTAATGTTGATATCACTGAAAACTGCCATGTCCTCCCTCTAAACTGCTTTCCTTACATTGACCAGATTTGAGGGTGCCCTTTCCAGGAGACTCTCCTGTGACACAGTGGAAACCTTTACATACTATATATCTCTAAAGCTAGAGACCTCTCTTTGCTTCATTAGCACTTACATGATCGGAATAGACAGTGTTGGTCAGGGGCTCGGTATGTATAAAAAAGATCTAGGAACATGGGGTGGAGGAGATTCTTCTGGATAATAATTCCACTCCCAGGTCCATTCCTGTGACAGACAGTTCAAGTTCCTGGGTTTTCTCTGTTTCCCAAAGTCCAATATTTTCCCTCCAGACGTTTAGTTGAATGAATATTGTATTACATTTTCTTATTGTACATTCTTTGAAAAAGGACTTTATATATATTCCTGAAGGTGTACTCCAACATTCTGTTTTCCAATTTTATTTTTTGCAATGATATTGGCAATAAAGTGGGCCCAGCTAAAGCGTGAATATAACAGTATTAAATATTGTATACCTACTTCAAATGATAATCTCCCAAATCCTTATTTTATACAAAAATTACCAGCCATCAGTAAAGCAAAGGATAACATGGAGCCTAGAATGCGGTTCTGAATTTCTTTTAGGCTTCAAAAATTTTGCGTAGAAATTTTTGTGGTTTTATTTTTGTCTTTATCCCTCCACTGGTGTCCTTCATGGCTACAGGAGTTGGCCTCTTCATGTTCCATATCACCAACGTAAGTACATCTTAGGTCACCCCATTGATTCATGGGTACCTCCCTTATCCAGGTCTCGTTCTCTTCCTGAAGGTTTCTCCCACCTCCTCAGCTCTAAAAGTTCAAGATTTCCTTTCCTTCTCCTGACTATCGGGTCATATCTCCTGTCCCTTCCCACACAGGATCCATTCTCCTCTCCCTTCCTTCTCCCATCCAGTTCCTTCCCTCAATCTGCCTCCAAGACTATTTTATTCCCCATTCACATGAGAGTCAAGCATCTGCACTTGGGCCTTCCTTCCTGTTTATCTTCTTTGTATCTATGAGCTTTGTGGAGGGTGCCGTATAGTTTATGGATAATATTAACTTGTAATTGAGCAACTTCAACAACCCTGGAGTATTATATTTCTATTGTAGTATTCAACATTGAAATTTATAGTTCAGTATGAGTGAATTTCAGGAGGGGCAAAAATTAAGCAAAAAGCGACTTAAAACAGATCAAATCACAGATTTTACCAGTTGATATTCTTATAATAATAATACTCCACTACCATAAGTAATTATTACATCACAGGTGATTTTTTTAAATGATACCAAATTTGGCAGGTAAATGATGTTTTTAGCAAATAATTATGGATAATATGACTAAGATCAAATAAGATAAATATATTATTTTGATATCACTTGCTGGCATTTGTCCTCAAACATGATGTATATTCCTTTAAACATTAAGGTATTATCCCAGCTCCGAAAGATAAGAAGGGAAAAAAAATAAGGTATCAGTTTTAAATTTTAATATTTATTTTGACCTAACCTATAAAGTAACAGGCTGCCTTATGTCATGTGTGCAGACATTCAACTTCATCCTTCCTTCCTCAGTTCTTTTTCCCCACCCCCACTATGTCCCTAACACTTTCTCTATTATGTCTGTGTTATTCTTACTTCTACATTCATATACCACATGTTCAATAACGTCCAACCCATAATGTTTAAAGCCTTCTTTCTAATCTCATGAGAACAATTCCAGTGTAATGAACTCAAACCACTCACAGCTTCACATAAATACAAGTATATGAAAATGAGATTCTATTATCTACATGAGAAAGAACACATGGTATTTGCCTTTCTGAGTCTTTGTTACTTACTTGGTATATTTTCCAGTTACATCTATTTTCCTGAAACCATCATAGTTTAGTTTTCCTAGAGGTGAATGAAATACCGTTGTGTATATTGTGTTAATCTTGCCTATCTACCTGTCAATGAACATTCCTTACTATTCTCAATAAAAAAGCAATAGATTACTTTATGAATAACGATGAGAAAGCTCAGATACAGAAGTCAAGATTTATTACTGACAAACTAAGAAAAAAATTTTCAAAGATAAAAATAATAACATATTTGTGGCTATATTAACTAGAGATGTGTATGTTAATAAAGGTTGTTGTATTCATAATATTTCATACTAATTAAAAATGGAGAATATCCAATAATTTAGAGAATGTTTGTAAAAGTGTCCATCACTAAGTGATATTTCCACTAAAATTTTAATCTTTTTATAATATATATATATATATATATATATATATATATGTAATTTCCCTTCAAAATAAAGCACATTAAGAAGTTACTGGAATAAAATTTAATAACAAAACCAAAGACCTGTTATATGAATAAACAGCAGACTAGGAGTTATTGAAAACCTCTCTAGTTAAATTAAGAGACTTAGAAAGGAGGTAGCATTTTAAGAGAAATGCATGTGTGCAACAAGATACAATAAAATCCTGAAACTCTAGCAAGATGGTTACTATGCATTCCTATCTGCTAAGGTTTCATCAACAAGCATGGAACATGAAGAGAATGTATGTATGAGAAATATAAATTCATATTTAACATTCTTACTTTCTTTATAAACCCAAGCAGACACATATCTAATTTGTTGCTTAAAAAGTATGTACAAAGTATGACTTTTGATAATAACACTAATATTTCAAAACTATCATGTAAACATGCTAAGACTTTAATACAAAAGCCAGAGGTTTCAGAGCAACCATAAAATCTTACGATGAAAAAGGAAAATTTCCTAAGTACATAGATATGCATAATGAAGTCCCCAGCTAACCAATACCAGAGGGGTCAAAATTATTGTCCTATATATTCCATAGAATACTCTCTCCCAGTTCGTTGTCCCTTGGCAGTCTTTTTTCCTTATCTTTCTCTGTTTCTTATCTTCTCAGAGCAGGTTGTATTTCTCACAAAATTTGTTCAAATCATCAGATCTTCACTCCAACAAAAAGAAGCTGTATACTTTAGAGGAAAACCAATTAATGGTTCTCATTCTTTACTGTGCAACATTTTAGATTAGATTTTGATGCTTAATATACATCTATACCTTAGTCATGACCTTTCAAGATTGGCCTGAAATCCATCATTCTTAATTAACAATGTAAAAGGCTTTAGATAGTCACAGAAAAGCCTTCAAATTATATTAACATAGGTTTATTAAATAAAAATTCAGCTTGTAGTTTAAGGAGAATAGTGATGGAAAACATCTTTTCATACATTTTCGGCGCCTTCACATTATTTTATAGCTAAGATATTGCATTAGACTCAAGATAAAACTATTAACATCTTACTAAAATAAAATGAGATTTTTTTCTTTGTATACTATAGAACTTATAATTGAACTTTTTTCGAGACAGTGTTTCTTTTCTATCCCTGGCAGGACCAGATTCCTCTCTCTTTCTTTCTCTGTAGACCAAGCTGGCCTTGAACTTAGAGTTCTTCTGCCTGCTTCTGCCTCCCCAGTGCTAAGGGTAAAGGCCTGTGCCATGACACCCAGTGCATCCTACATCTTTAACAAGGTCTTATTTGATTATATTCTTAATCTTATGAAGTCACTTCCCTAGAAGTACCTAGAAGAAATCCAATACCAAAAATATGTTTTGCACATATAAGTCCCTCTTCCCGAGTTCCTGATTGATCTAGTCACCTAGCGAGCTCTCTGAGGGAACTGAAAACAACAAATATTTGCTTTCATTACAGGAATAAAGAAAAGACCTTCTCACTGCACAATCTCATGATATCATGGCACAATTTTCCAACATTACAAAGTGAAATCTTATAATGACTCCTGTACCCAAAGCCACAGTTTCTTACCTTGTGTTTGGTTGTGCACACTGTGACCACCATTTCATTATAACCAGGTTGAACCCAAAGGTGTTCTCTGCCCCAAGAATCCATTTCTATTATATTGACATATTCAGCCATGTTCAGTTAAATTTGAGCACCGACCACACCAAAGTGAGGATTTATAAAATATCCAACAGAAACCTGGGAAGAAATGCTACAAAAATAAATTCATGCCTAATAAATAAACAAAATGTCTTTTACTATTTGTAACACAGCATCTATCCACTTTCATTCATTTTCATTGTATTGATTGGTCTTGGGTATATTCACAAGCCAAGAAAATTGTATTTAAATCAGGAAACAACTTGTGAGATTAAGTTCTCTCTGTGTATTATATAGACTATGAAGACTAAACTTAGATATCAATGCTTAATGGAAAGCAATTTTACATGTTGTGTTATTTCACTGTTTCTCAGATTTTTTTTTGTATAATTGAAAAAGTATAGCTAAAGCCTGTTATTTAATATTTTTCCCACTGCTTTTTAATTTCTACTCTAATTCTGAGAGATAAGTCCAACTGGGATCTGATTACATATATTGGCCCCATACTTATTTTTCTAAAAATCATGAGGCAAAGTTTTACATGCTAGAAAGTATACTTTTGGGAGGACATTTTACTGGAAATTTAGTTCATTCCTTTTCATTAGTTTTGTCTGAATGATTTTATTATTTAATAATTTGTTTTAAATTTTTAGAAGTATTATGTGGTTGTGTGTGTGTGTGCCTGTGTGTGTATACGTACATACATACATACATACATACATAAATACATACATACATACATATGTATATTTGATAATTCAAATCTAATATGACCTGAGAAAGTTGCTTGATTGTTATTGATAATTTATGGACAAAGTGAATTTTTGTATATGCAGTATATATAACCGGGAAAATATGTACTGTATATTTTTTCAAAAGCAATGTGTAAATATGTACACTAGATTTAGCATACTAATTGCAGTTTTAGCTTTTCCACACTAATTTTATCTCATTAAATGTCTAGAAAGAAATACACGGAAGCAAGAATCATCTCTCAACCCCAAATGTAGGTAGACTCAATGATATATTTTGCTTTTGTACATGATTGCTCACCTTTAATTAATAAACAATATATTTAATTTGCTCTATATATATTAGAAATGCGTGGCATATTGTATATATGTATTCATTGATAACTTCCTTCTGTCAACAAACATTAAGAATAAATGATTTATAAACATTATTACAAAATCTAAGATCATTCAGTTTCTTCCATAATCCAATACCAAAATGCATAAATATCAGAAGCATTTCCTGATTTTAACTATTAACAGAAGTATTTGATGTACCATTCCTATAAACATATTTTGATATTATCCATTAAAATTTCTTGAAGGACTAGTTTCACTATTAATAATGGTAGTTGTCCTCAAATTGTTAGTATCTTTGAATCACAAAACATGTCAGTATTTTACATAGCCAAATATGCATAAACATGTAATTTTACACCTGGATTCCATAAACGTGCATTGATACACTTCCACTCAAATCAGTTGGGTCCAGCTTACACGGATTCTCACAATTACACTCTTACACACACACACACACACACACACACACACACACACAGACACATGCATACATTCTTGTAATTACACACTTACACAGACATCCTTACTTACATATGCATATGGACCAAAAGACCCAGCACCAAGGCAGAAAGATGAGCTCCAACCTTTATTATATAGAGAAAGAAATCGCTTCTACCCTTTTAATGCTAAGTGAATTAAACCAAAGTGTGCAAGAGAAAAGGCTTGCTCCTAATAATGAGAGTAAGCATGAGTTGCTATTAAGAAATGGCCTGTTCTGTCCCACGGTAAGGAGAAACCTGCCTGTACCTTCTGTTCTTTCCAGCTTCTTCTCTTTTCCTCTTCTCCTCTGCAGATTGCTCTCTCATGTTACCTATAGTCTCTAAGTTATTCCTCTATACATTTCTTCTCAGCCCAGATCTTTTTGGCTCAGTTCTCCTAAGCTCAGTTCTCCTTAGCTCAAACCGGACTTTTCAGCTCAGCCCCTCTCCAGCTCAGTCCGTCTGTCTCTGTCCGTCCAGTTCAGTCCTTCTCTCTCAGTCCTCCTGTGTGTCTTCTCTTTCTCCTCAGCATTAAACATATTTCAGAATACATGATCCCGTGTTACTATGTTATAGCTGCGGTTCACAACCTGTGTGTGGGTCACCATCCCTTTGACAAAGTTCAGTCTCCAAAATGATTACCGACTAATATTCATAACAGAAGGAAAATTACATCTATGAAGAAGCAACAAGAATAATTGTGTCATCAAGGGTCGTAACCACATAGGAACTGTCTTAAAGGGGCAGCATTAGGAAGGTAGATCACTGACTTATAGTCCAAGAAAGAGCGTCTAACTATGTGCCAAATAAACAAAATACAGGATCTCCTGCATGCCAGGGACATGGATAAAGTGCAAGCTGGGGAGATAGTTTTGTGGGAAGAAGTGCCTGCTGTGAAATTACCAGCACCTGCATGACAGCCCATAACCCATGATTGGAGGGATGATGACAGGACAAATGGAGGGTCCCACGGCTCCAGCCACATATATAGTAGATGATGGCATTGTCTGCATCAATAGGAGGAGAATACCTTGGTCCTGTGAAGGGTCAGTTCCCCAGTGTGGGGGATGCCAGGGTGTTGAGGTGGGAGTGGGTGGGAGGAAGAGCATCCTCATAGAAGCAGGGGGACAGGGAAATGGGAACGGGGAGAACCAGTAAAGGGGATAACATGTGTGGGATGCCTATGATAGCCAGGAACAGTGAGTTTTGGGTTCAGTAAGCGACTTTGTCTCAAAAACAAAAAAGAGGAAGATGAATGAAGAGATGTGCTGGGTCTCCCTCTGTTCTGCTCATGCACATACACAGAAATATGTGTAGACACACACACAGCTGCACTAGGACAAACACTCAAAGAATTTGATTTTAGGATTTAGGTTGTCTTTTGGGTGTCTAATCTCACCTTTCCTTCCATAACTTTCACTTGGATAACTATATCGAAGGCATGCACGTCAGATACATTTCCCATTATCATGAGACCATTTTTCTCCCAAACCTATAGGTTTTGATTCGTGTTAGAAGTCATAGACCCAAGACACAGCTACACCTGGAAGGAAGAGCTAGATATTTGAGCTAAGAATTTGCATTCCAGGGCCAAGGTCTATGATGTCACGGAATGCAGAAGGTGGTCCATAGAACTGAGATGTTCTCGCTGCCTCGCAGTGTCCCTGACTCCCAACTAGGGCTGCTGAGAGTAAGTATACAAAAATAGACTCTAGGGGTTGGGGATTTAGCTCAGTGGTAGAGCGCTTGCCTAGGAAGCGCAAGGCCCTGGGTTCACTCCCCAGCTCCGAAAAAAAAAAAAAAAAAAAGAACAAAAATGGACTCTAGGATAGCTGCATGTGATACTCTCCTTGACTGTATTCATCAATGACATGAAGTTTTGTTTCTCACAAAGAGAATAGATCACCAAGCGTCTATGCTGACCATGGCCACACCAGGTCCGTGTGAGGGTCCACGCCCTCTCCAGGCTCTGTGGATGGAGCCAAGAGAACCCTACAGGGCTCGGTGAAGCACTGACTCTAACTCACATGGCCCTGACATGAAGAGGGCGCATATTGATTCTTCTTGTTGTTGTTATGACAAAATACAAAGCAAAAACTTAACAAAGACAGGAGTGCTTGTCGGCAGGAGTCTTATATGGATGTCTCCTGAGAGGCTCAGCCAGAGCCTGACTGATACAGATGAGGATGATTACAGCTAATCATTAGACTGAGCACCTGGACCCCAATGGAGGAGGAGTTAGAGAATGGACTGGAGGAGCAGAAGGGGGTTGCAACCCCATAGGAAGTGCAACAATATCAACCAACCAGATACCCCCAAGAGCTCCCAGAGACTAAACCACCAACCGAAGAGTACACATGGAGGGTCCCTGGCTCCAGCCACATATATAGCAGAGGATGGCATGTCTGTCATCAGTAGGAGGAGAAGCCATTGGTCCTCTGAAGGCTCATTTCCCCAAAGTGGGGGATGCCAGGGTGTTGAGATGGGAGTGGGTGGCAAGAAAAGCATCATCACTGAAGCAGGGGGAGAGAGAATGGGAGAGAGGGGATCCAGGAAAGGGGGTAACATTTGAAATTTAAATACATAAAATTCCAATAAAAAAGAGACAGGAAGTGTTTATTTTGACCCATTGTTTGAGCTGGTAACATCTATCATGATGGGGAAAGCTGAGCAACTGGAGTGTGATGGTCACATTGCAGACCTGGAGGGTGTTCAGCTTTCTTTCTTTGTTTCTTTCTTTCTTTCTTTGTCTCTTTGTTTCTTTGTTCCTTGGTTTCTTTTTTCTTTCTTTCTTTCTTTCTTTCTTTCTTTCTTTCTTTCTTTTGTTTTCTTGTTTTAAATTCCATATATAGTTTTTTCCCTTGCTTTTATGTATCTGTATAAAGGATACATATACAAAAGCCACAAGAAACTTAGGGAAGAAAAGCAGGTATAGCTGTCAATAAGACATGGAAGGCCACAGGGCTCAAGTCGGTTTCCCTCAGGAACACATGTGTATTCATCAATACAGGAGACAGGTACAGGGCACAGAACTGAAAATGAGTAATCAATGCTTGTGAACCACCATGTTATTGCCAGGGTCTGAACTCAGGTCCTCTGCAAGAGCAGTAACGGTTCCCAACTACCAAGACACCTCTCCAGTCACACACAATCATTGTTTATACAACCCCCAAACACAGCACAACTTGATGTGTGTAAACACGCATACTAGACGTGCAGTGTGATTTATTTGTATGAACGTTCAGTCAGTGTGATACAAACGCTCTTGTGATCATAAATTTTGGCATCGCCGTTTTCACTTGGAGGTTCTCTTCATTGTCAGCTTTGGTGTTTACATACATCATCAACAGAGGAACCGCCCTGTCAGCCTACCCCTCCTCCCCCCCATTTGCAGCTATGCCTGCCTTTCTTCACTAAGTGAAACACCACCTCAGACTCTCCTCTTTCATTTTGTTCAGTGTAGTAGACTCTCCAAAACCATAAAATGGAATCCCAGATGCAGAGGGAAGAAGTTTTGCTGTTTGTTACTTTGTTTGCTTTTAGTTGCTTTTTCCCACTTCCACTGGTTTGAACTTGTTTTGCGTTCAGTGGCAGGTACTTAATTCAGACAGCATTTTGAGAAGGGCTGTGGGTGGAGTGTGATAAAAGGAAAATTACTGGAGAGAACTCACTGGGATTTGGACAATTAATACAAAATGTTTATTGACTTGATTTTTCAGTTACACAAAACCCTGGACGGCACTGACTGTAACTAAAACTTCACATCTGACAATTTGCACGAAGGAAAAAAAAAGCCTTTGAGACAAAATTGATCCAACAAAATAAGCCCTAAGTTGTAATGATTGAGCCTCTATAAAGATAGCATTAAAGTTTTTTTTAAAACAATTTTGATGTTTTTGTTTAACAACTTCATATACTTATATAAGGAGTATTAGTCATTTCCTTTCTCTATTTCCCTCCCCAATTCCCCTCCCTCATTCCCCTCCCTCATTCTCTCATCCCCTACTACAGTTCTCCTTTGTTTCCTCCCTCTTCCTGCTCCATCATCCCCTTGGTCAATCCCTTCTCTCATGCCATTTCCTCTACAATTGGCACTGATATTCTGAATAAGTTCCCATCATATTTCATGTCTCCTTTCTGCGTGTAATCCCTAAGTTTAATTAATTGCTAGAGTACAGAGGAATTCGATAGAAGCACATATCTATTGGTACAGGAATGAAGAAGGTAGTGAAGCAGAAATTTCTGGTTTCTTTGGAGACCCAACTGTGTCATGGATGTTGTACTGGAAACTGTCTTAGGGGAGGATGTTTTGCTGAGAACAAACACATGGTGTTTCTGGTAGTTTCCTTGGAAAAGGGTGTGTGATGTTTAGAAAGGGTACGAGTATAACCCTGGACAGCAGTGGGCAACCCACGGCATTGGCTTGCCTTGACACTCTTCGTTGATGCTCAATGGACTTTGATGACACTGGTCTTCATTGACCATGCTGTTGCATTGGTTCACCTTTCCTTCCTCACTGACCATTGTTTGTAATTACTTTGTAGAGAGAAAAGCCCCAGAGAACTTCTTGTGGTGACAATGCGGTGGCTTCTCGCTGCCTCCTCGAACCCAGGCCAATTGGAAGAGCTCAGCAATTTCTTCTGTGTTGAAATGTCCTTGGTGATTCGTGAATGGTGTTTGCAAGTAGATGGACCTACCTCTGCTGATTCATGTCAACTAAAATGATATACTTATGATGAAGATTGAAATCGCCCCAGAGAACTATTTCTAAGCAGGTCCACGTCGTCCTTTGTTTGCCCTATTGTCCTTTCCTTTCCACTACCTCTGGTGGGTGGTGGGCTAGAGGAAGGTTAAAGGGTTTAAAAACTCTTACTAAAGTAGGTCTTGAAAAATCTAAGCCTGCAGGATAGAACCCTCCTCCAGTAAATGTTGATTGCCAGGAGGGGAGGGTCTTCATGGCCTCTCCCATCTGTAATGAAGTGTTGAGGGGCCCAGTCTTGTGCCCGTGACCATAGCCGCCATCAGTTTAAGAGTACAATGACAAGGTCCTATCTAAAAGATATCCTTTTGCTGTCCCCTTCCCTATCTTCTGGTTTTTATATTCCTTCAACCCACTCTTTCATGATGTTCTCTGAGCTGTGGACGAGAAGACGTAGCTGTCCTATTTCCACCTGAACAGTCCAACACCACTGATTCCCAGCACTTTGTCCAGCTGTACGTCTCTGCCCATGGTAGTCAGAGGCTTCTTCTCTGATGAGAGCTGAGTGCAACGCTGATCTGTAGATACAAATATGGATGTTTGAAAGGAAGATCGACAATGTATTTAGCATTAGGTTCTTTCATAGGGCCTATATCACCCTAATCATAGGTTCTTGACCAGGTTAAAGAACCTGGTGTGTATTCCCTAGTGTGCAATATGCCTTGTATCCAATTGGAAATCCACAGGTTACTCCCATGACTGCGATGCCACTACACATTACGGGCTTATCTTGCCTGACATTTTAGCTTGAATGGTGCACCCCCGAGTACGGTTGTAGATGATTTTCTCCCCTGGAAGCCTACATAACACTTTCTTGAACCAGGAAGGCTAAGCCATTATAGAGGATGCTTCCACCTCAACTTGAGATTGACCCTTCTGTGACCTGTGACCAAAAGGATTCAGTGTCCTCAGCAATAGGGTCTTACCATCAATTTCTGGAGGGCTACAAAGAACAATGGCAACAACCTGTAAAGTTGTGAGGGCTTTTGGAATCTCGCTGGTCAGCAACTTTCAGGAAGACATCCCACATCTGGCACTGTGATTTTTGCTTAATTTTGGTTTTCTGTTGCTCTGATGAATACACTCACCAAAGCCAGCTTGGGAAGGGAAATCTTCATTTCATCTTATCTGTTCCAGCCCATCATCAAGGAAAACCAAGACAGGATTGTGAAACAGAAACTACAGAGACTGCTCACTGGCTTGCCTCTAAGCTCACATTCAGCTACCTTTACAGAGTCCAGACCCACCTGCATAGGGCGGTTCTGCCCACAGTAGACCAGGTTCTCCAACATCTGTGAACAGTCAAGGAAATGCCACCTGGACATAATCAAGGCCAATCTGATGGAGGAGGCTCCTCGAGGGAGGTTCTTTCCTCCAAGACTAGTCATCACAAGAAATCAATGAAAATAAAAAAAAAGGAAAGAAATCAATAGCTTCAGGGGGAGCATGGCTTATCCATGGAGGCTGCCTCCATTTGAACTCAACAGTTGATCTTGTAGATATATTCTGTAACACAACGTTTTATAACCCCTCTCACCAAACCCCGTTCTAACCTAATCAGCTAAGGGGAGATGGAGTGGAAAGTAAGTTTTAAAAAAATAATTGGAGCAGAAAGAAATGCTTCTTGGAAATAAAGCAAAAAATGAAGCATTTCTGCATCCTAGATGCTTTCCTTACATCATCTGTGCAAAGATAATGAAAACCGTTACGTTCCAGGTACCATAATTTCCAATGTTACAAATCATATAAATAATACTGCTTATCATATAAAACACATTGGCACTAATCGTTTTGATGTGTTTTTCTAACTCACTCCTAATGTAGAACTGAAGAACTGGAATTGTTCGCCTGCCCATTTATACATGAGGTAAGTGAGGTTTTAATTTCGAACCACTTTCCCAATACTCTAAGCTATTAAATGGCAGAGTAAGACAGTTGCACTTCCTCTGGCTAAATGGCGTGGCCTTGTGAGAAATGTAAGTCAGGGTACCTTGGCAGGGAATTCCAAGGATCAGTACATGGCAGCTGAAAGTTGTCTTGGATGCAAGACTGAAAGTGATGCTCAAGTCAGCCGAGCCCCAGCTCAGGATTCCTGAAACAGAACACCAGAATATGTTAGAGAGTGAGGAGACTAAACTAAACATCTGGGAGTCCTCAGCAGATTGTACAGATCCAGGGCTGAGGGTTCATAAGTTTGTTGGTCTTTGTGGGGGTGGAAAGGAACACTTGTTTAGATCCCCACCTCCTACTATGTGCTACTACAGTGGAGGCAATGCCTTAAGTCCAAGATTTTTTGTTTTGTTCCTGTGTGTATGTGTGTGTGTGTGTGTGTGTGTGTGTGTGTGTGTGTGTACATACATGCACATGCAGTGTATAATGTAGGGACTAATCCATTTTCTCTTCTACCTTATTCATTGAAGCAGCATTTCTCAGTCAAACCCAGAGTTCACCAATATGACTAGTCTTGACAGCTATCTTGCCCTGCTGATCTGCCCTATCTCTACCTCCCTGGACTGGGATTCTGTGTGGGCCACAAAGCCTACCCATCATTTACCTGAGACCTGTGAGCCATCTCCTCACCTGCTAAGGTTCAAGTCTCGGTGTTGGACCCATCTCCTTTACTTTTGTTTTCTTCTTCTTCTTTTTTTTTTTTCTGTCTTGGTCATAATATCAGAACCAGGTTAAGGTATGACTGGCTCACTCAAGCAATCACTCAAATCCCTCCACACAAATGTGTTCTAATAAGGAGTAGGACCCTGCTGACTCTCTGTCCTGTAAAGTCTGACCTTAACAGATGAGTTAATGGATGGGATTATCCTAGTGGGTGATTGTGGATGCTGTTGTTGATATTGAGGGAGGCTGGCAAGTGAGGGGCCACAGCTGAGTCACTCATAATAACACATACAAATCTAAGTGTGGTATTGCATACCTATATTCTCAATACTCGCGGAGATCACAAGTTCAAATCCAGCCTGGGCTATAGAGTAAGTCCAAAGACAGAATGTGCTACATCGTAAATTAAGGCCAGCCTGGGCTACAGAGTAAGTCCATGGCCAGCGTGGGCTACATAGTAAGTCCAAGGCCAATCTGGGATACATAGAAAGTCCAAGGTCAGCTTGGCCTACTTACATGACTCTTCTCCAAACAACAACAGGTTTTTTTTTTCCTTTTTGGTTTCTGTCTCTCCTATTTCCTCTACACTGATACCAGTGCTGTAGTTTGGGGGTGTGGGCGAGAAGTTTCATCATGTGTGATGGTCCAGGATCTCCAGAGCAGCATGGAATACCAAACAGTGCAGCAAACAAGTCTGTTTCGATTTTTGAAGAAAAATATGACACATGGGAAGTGCTGTCTGAAGAAATGGCTCTAAGATGGCACAACGCCTTGGGAGACTGGGCTTGGATCTTGTGCTAGTTTCCTCGTGATAAAAACAATGATGTTCTCAACCAGAGTCTGTGTTGGGAATACAATGCTGTGCTTCCATTTCAACACTGCATAATCTCCATATGGCAACCCTGGAAATCTTTTCTGATATTAAACAGATTATAGGAGAGACAAGTTGAGTATAAACACTGTCATTAAAAAGGGTTTAAACGAATTTTTTTTTAAATTTTTGTCTGCGATACCAGCTTCAGTGTTCTGCATAAACTCTAAAGAACGGCAATATCTTTTTTTTTTAAATCGCCATACAGAATGAACCTTATATTTTGCTATCTAGGTCTAATTGAGATGACAAAATACCATTCTTTGGTTTAAAAAAGAAAACTAATTGTGTTTCATTGGCTTTTTTTTTGTTAATTTCTTATTTTTAGTGTTTTGGGGTACATTTTGTCAGTTATTTTTTCATTGAATTAATTATTTTCATATTTTCCAGTGTAGATAAAAATTTAGGTTGCTGGTCTTTGTTTCTAATGTAAGAATTAGTGTTGTAAATAAAGTTTCCTCTTAGCAACGTCATAGTTCTGTCTCACACATTTTGATAGTATATTTCCTAGCTTCTTTTTTTCTTACTGTTACATAGTTTCATTATTTCTTGACATCTGTATTACTTGTGAATGTGTGATTTAATGTTTCTAGACTGGGAGACTTCTGTTGTCTCTCATTGAAGACGTCTATTTTAGTTTTGTTGTATTAGCAGAACACATCCCGAGGGGCTGGATATGCAGCTCAGTGGACAGAGTGCTCACTTGGCTCTCACACAGCTCTGGGCTCCACCTACAGTACCTCATCAGCCTGGTGTGGTGGTACATGCCCATAGGCCCATTAACAGGAGGAGAACCAGGAGTTCAAAATCATCCTCAGGTGCATAGAGTGTTTGAGGCCAGCCTGGGCTACATGAAACCTGTATAAACAAATATGTCCCACAAGACATCTTTTCTTAGGCACTTGCCACACTTTGTTCTGTGGTTTCTGAGTGTCTGAAAAGTCCAGTGTACTTGAAGGAAAAGAACATCCTGGTGCTACTAGGGACTGTCAGTCAGAGGTATTGGCTGGTGACGCCTTCTCATCCGAGCTGGTTTTCCGCCTGCTTCTGTTGCTGATGGGCTGATCCGTGTCCACAGCTTTACTCATGATCGCCTGCTTCCTTTTAGCTGTACCCATTCTTACTTCCTGCTGAGGCCATGATGGAGTTAGTGACACAAAGAATTGGGGTCTCTTTCCAGCCCACTGATTCTCTCAACAATAAGTTCTTTCTCAGTAGAAATAATTTCTCTGTTGCCTACATTATCAGAAATAAATATAACACTCTTTTCTGTTTTATTTTGACACTGGGTTTCATTATGTAGGTAGGGCTGGCCTGAAACTCACTGTATAAACCAGGTAGGCATTGAACTCACAGAGATCAGCTTGCTTCTGAGTGCTGGGATTAAAGGGGCATACCTGGCTCCTTCTTTTTTTAAATTTTTTAAAATTTATCTCTTTGGGGTTTGAGTGAGTGTGTGTGTGTTTGTGTGTGTATGTGTGTGTGTTTATGTGAGTGTGTGTGTTTTTGTGTATGTGTGTGTATGTGAGTGTGTGTGTTTGTGTGTGTTTGTGTGTGTATGTGTGTGTATGTGAGTGTATGTGTGTGTATGTTTGTGCGTTTGTGTGTGTATGTGTGTATGTGAGTGTGTGTGAGTGTATCTGTGTGTTTGTGTGTGTATGTGTGTGTATGTGAGTGTATGTGTGTGTATGTTTGTGCGTTTGTGTGTGTATGTGTGTGTGTATGTGAGTGGGTTGTGTGTGTTTGTGTGTGTATGTGTGTGTGTGTGTGTGAGTGGGTGTGTGTGTGTTTGTGTTTGTGTGTGTGTATGTGTGTGTGTGTGTGTGTGTGTGTGTGTTTTGACCAAAGACTCCATCCGATCCTCTGCACCCCCTCTGCAAGAGCAACCAGTGTTCCTAAGCAGTGAGCCGTCTCCCCAGCCCCTTCTGCCTGCTCTAAACTCCACTTCATTGTTCATCCTGCCCAGACATGTCTTTATTCCTACTCATAGTGTTTGCTTTAATTCAGTGAGTTCCTATTCGATTTTTTATTGTTTCTTCTATTACATCACCAAGATGACGTGTATCCTTTTGTTTTGGAAGTTTCTCATTGACGACGCTTGAATCCTGGCTTTAAAATCCTTGCTGATGATTCTGAAAAGGGTTTTCTCTTGGTGCCACCACCAGGTAACTGGTTTTTCTCCTCTGCTTTTCATCTAGGGGGATGGTCATGGTGTGATGGGGTTTCCATTTTGACATCATTTGTCTAAGATGTCAGCGGTCCTGACACTGTGGGTGCAGTGGCTCTTTATCCTTCATAAACTTTTGGAGGTGTTTTGGTTTTTCTGGATTTGCCTGATTGAATAAAAGGGATTATACCTCCAGTACATACCAACAGGCATGTTTTAGAGGAGTCAAGAAGAGTGGTTCTCAACCTTCCTAACCTAAACTTTTAATACAGTTCCACCAATTATAAAATTGTTTCATTGCTACTTCATAACTTTAATTTTGCTATAGTTATGAATTGTAATGTAAATGTCTGATGTACAGGATATATGATATGTGACTCCTGTGCAAGGGCCATTTGAGCTCCCAAAGGGGTCTCAATCCAAGGGTTAAGGACCACTGATCTGGACTTAGTGGGAGGCCCTTACCGACGTAGATGGGATGCCCAGTGTTGCCGGGGAGAAGTCTCCAACTCTGGAAGGCAAAGGATCTTCCACGATCAGGCTTTTTCCTAGGTCCCTCTGTAATAGTGGACACACTCTTGATGGCTACTGATGGATCTACTGACTCCAGGCAGTTTTCATTTACATCCTCGAAGATGAGGATTCTAAACAGGGTTCTGCTAGCCAAAAGCAGTGGCTGAAGCTATCCCTGGCGATCTTTCCCCTTCCCTAATGGCTCCTTGTCCCCACAAGGCCAACAGTAGATGTCTGAATGCCTCCCAAGCTGCACCTTTCCAACCTACACTCTTCCTCTGTGCTGTTTCTTTCACGAAGAGCACACACGCTAACCCTGAACCCACCTTGTCCTCTGTCAGCACTAACCACCTAGTCCACTCTGCCAGCTTCGCTTTCCCATATGGCCCAGATGCTCACAATTTGGAGGCATGTTCATGCTGTTATGGACAAACAGAATGGCACCGATTGGCTAGTCTATAATGAGGCAGATTCTGTATAATTTTGATTCAGAAGCCTGTAAATCGGAGATGAAGAGACCATCGGCCGAGGAAGGAGTTCTTGTGGGATGTTGTCACCACAGAAGGGATCCAATGGGCTCGGAAGACAAGAGAGGGAGCCAAACTCCCTTTCATAATTTAACCTTTTCCACAATAGCATCATTAATGGATCTTTATTTGTAGGTCGCATCCCTCTTGACCTAATCAATTCTTCACAACTACATTCCAACTGGGGATTAATCTTCAGAAAATAACTTTTGGGCGATCACATTCAAACCAGAGATGACGGTGAATATTTGGAAATCTATAGTGTGGGTGGGCTTTATTCTTCCCACGTGGTGTACCTGTAAGATCTCTAACTACCTCCTTCCCCACGGTAGCCTCACTGAATGAGGTGAATTCGGGGTGATTAATGAGGTACAGACACCAAAGCTCATTGCCATATCCTGTCACCAGTATCAAGCTCGAAACAGCAAGAGCCACCTGTGGGAAGGAAAATATGAATAAACTTTACGGTATCTCTAAACTCTAAACCCCAATTTAATCAAAACATTGTTTTAGACTCAGTTCTCTTATATCGATGTTCTTTAAATGTAGAAGTCAGTGGGCTTGCTGTTGACTCCTTGTACAGGTTTATACTGTACATTAGCCATCTTCATCCTCACAACTCACCTCCATTTCCACCTGCACACACACAAGCACACACACACTCACACACACACACACTCACACACACACACACACCCTGCTGCTCCCCTTCCTCTTCCTAAATGCCCCCTTTCACTTAATATCCCTTATTAAAATCTAAATTCCGCAATCGTCTGTTTGAGTCTGGCTTGTTTCACTTAACATATTGTATTTTACACTCACTTCCATTTTTCTGAGAACGAAACCCTTTGCTCTTACACATAGATGAGAATCACATCAATGTATATCACATTTTTTAAGCCATTCATCCAGTGATCAACAGCTAAGGTTATTCCAATGGCTTATCTATTGCACACAGTGTGGCAATCAGAATGGATGTGCAGGGTCCTGGTTAGTTTTTATTGTCAGTTTGACTAAACCTGTGAAGAAGGAGCCTGAGCTGAGGAATTGCCTCCATCAGATTGGCCTTTGTCCACATCTGTAAGGAATTTTTTTTTGATGGTTGATGTGGAAGGGTGTAGCCCACTATGGGGAGTGTCATCCCCTATGAAGATGGCCCTGGGTTGTATGAGAAGGAGAGAAAGCTGAGTAGGTCATGGATAGCAATACAGTACCCAGCATTTCTATGTTGTCTCTGCTTCCTTTCCTGCCTCTAGAGTCCTGCCTGAGTTCCTGCCCCTACGTCGCTCAGTAACAGACGGGAACCTAGAAGATAGAGTGAGACAAACTCTTTCCTCCTCAAGTTGACGACTATGATGAGATTGTTCTTCTTGTTGCCTACTTGTTCTTCCCTTTTTTGAAAGTTTTCTCTGTTTATTGTTCTTAGAAAGATGATATTACATGTTTTATCGTGGGCTCTCTGTCTCTCTCTGTGTCTCTCTCTTCTCTGTCTCTGTCTCTCTGTATTTGTGTGTTTGTGTTTGTATATGTGTATTTGTGTGTGTTTGTGTGTGCATGTATGTGTGTTTGTGTGTGTATGTATGTGTGTGTTTGTTTGTTTATGTATGAGTGTTTCTGTGTGTATATATGTGTGTGTTTGTGTGTTTGTGTGTGTGTGTGTGTGTGTGTGTGTGTGTGTGCTTTCCAGGCTTAAAAAAATTCCCCAAGGCTGTAAATCTCAGCAGGTGCCTAGAGAAGGGAGATGAAGGGGAGAAAAGGGGGAGGAATCATGTCCTTTAAGTTAACCCCACATTGAGGTCAGCCACATAGTGGACCAACAGTCAGATAATGGCAGAGGAGTCATAAGAGCAGAGAGAGAGTAGAACTCAAAGTGTGAAGGAAAATGTGGTTAAAACTAAGATAGAATGGAGAAAAAGAAGACGGTGCACTTAGAAAAGTGGACAGATTTTAAAAAGCTGCCATAAGTTGTTAATCTCTAAGTACATTTAAAAGAAATTATAATGTTAAAGTAGAAGGGAATTACTGGGGAGAGGGAAGGAAGGGTCAGAGTGTGGTGGGGACGGGGGGGGGTTCTGAAAAGAATCCTTTTGAAGATATGAAGAACTATGTGACACAAACAATTAAAGTGCCCTGTAATTTACAGGTAAATTCCACCCTTACCTGCATCCAGTATTCTGTCTACCCATATTTCAAAAATAAAATTACCTCATCTATTTCATCCTGTTTTGCTGCACTTGATTTAATAAATTCCTTGTAACCAGAAGTGCTGGTAAATTTTAAAAACATTTAAAATATGACTGGTCCACATCCGGTTTTTCACGTTTATCCCGACTTTGGAAGCAGGCCTAGGAGATAATTTTTCCTCGCTATTTGCAAAGAATCCGTAATTCATGACTGCCATTGACTTCAATACAAGGTATTTAATCCTGGCAAATTCCAGCTTTGTGTGAATAAAAATGGCCCTCCTCTAATTGTGGGTTTTGATAAAGCTAATTTTAGTGTGCTATCCAGTGTGCTGCCTCTGAGACAGACACTACCAATATTTCTGATATGGAGAGTGGCTTAAAGATAACCAAAGGAAAGATAGGAGCTGGGAAAATAACCACCAAGGATGTTGGTGACTCAGAAACCAAAGACTTTTTCAGAAAAAAAAATGCATGAAAAGAGCTACTTGGGCAGACTGTGACCCGAGTCATCAGAATATTTGGGTGGGGACTTTATTTTGGGTCTCCAGGAGGCTACATGTGAAGCTAAAACCTAGATGCTGGACGTTTCTAAGCGTAACTAGGGAAGGAACTGGCCTGAGAGGGCTTCTATGACGTAAGCAGAGCCTGGATGATGTCACAGAGCACTGGGCGGAGGTTGCGCTTCTCTTCCACTTGCGGGCGCTAGACTCCCCTGAAGGTGGGTTCACTATCTTCGCAGCGGGGTGTGAAAGCCAGTTCAGCTCCTGAACCCCACAATTGTTCAGCAGCCTTTTGGTGCCTGACCGGTTTCCGAAGACAGAATCTGGACGACTAGGACATTTTCTTTCGGTAAATACGTTTATGAAGATAATGGGGACCCATTTAGCCCAGAAAGCTAAAAGTTTCCCCTCGTACAGCGAGTAACCGTATGTTCTGATGTCTTCCACGTTTGAGAGCTCGGCGGCTGGTCTAGGCTAGTCAGTCTAAGAGTTTATTATACTTTATTAACAATATCTAATTCATAATTCTACTAAAGTGCCAAAGCTCCTCTCTGTGCCTGTGCATTTTAGGAGATAATATTTCTTTTTGATGTTGTTGTTGTTGTTGTTTTTTTGTTGTTATTTTTTTTTTCCGAAGCTGTGGACCGAACCCAGGGCCTTGTGCTTGCTAGGCAATTGCTCTACCACTGAGTTAAATCCCAACTCCAGGAGATATTATTTCTAAATGGCTGTTGTTGCCTACACAAAAGAACCTTGATGCGTTTGAATATGCAACAGCTTCATGGAATAAACCTGGGGCTGGTTCAGGATGCACTATACAGAAAGCCAGTGAACTGGTGTGCTGTGTCTCTGGGCAGATACTTGTGGATGTTGCCACAGAGCTCATAGTTAGAGGGTAGAAGAGGGGTGTGGCCAATCTTCTGGCTCCTTTGCTATCCTTTCTCTGTTCTGCTTGCTTACAGTGGGGTCAGGGATACTTAAACCCACACTTACCTAGCCATTAAAGGAGAGGTTCCTCAGGAGAGGCAAAGTGCCACGGGCTGAAGAAATGTGTCTGAATATGTTATTCTGAGCTGTAGAGAAGCATTTGTTCTTTATCCTTTGAACTTTAGATTTTGATTTTTGAGACATGGTTTTTCTGTGGGTAGCTTTGGCTATCCTGGAACTAACTCTGTAGACCAACCTGGCCTTGATCTCACAGAGGTCTGCCTCCCTCTGCCTCTTGAATGCTGGAATTAAAGGTGTGCTCCACCATTGCTCAGCCCTCCTATGAACTTCTGATTACGACAGAATTAGATTCCGATGCTCAACCCTGTTTACCATCGCCTTCCTCACCTGCTCCAAAGTTCTCTTAGACAAGAGCCTTGGTCCAGCGCCCTCCCCACCCCACCCCCATTGTCCTTGCAGGCCCTCATACGACAGCGGCAACAGCATTGTGTCTGGTTTAAGCAGGCAAGCTCTTCAAACCCAGGCCACGGGCAAGTATGAAGCCTGAACACAGAACGATAGCCACAAGACAGTGGACCAGGATGCCGTGGCCTACCACACTAGGTCTACAGCCAAGAAGAAGAGGATGTCTCTGAGGAGGATGAACACACCATCCTTCCAGAAGTGGAGGAGGAGGAGGCCTTCTTCCCAGGCCCTGGAGAACATTGTGGGCTGCAGAATTTCTCACGGATGGAAGGAAGGTGATGAGCCCGTCACCCAGTGGAAGGCCATTGTTCTAGATCAACTGCCAACAAATCCCTCTCTCTATCTGGTCAAGTATGATGTAATTGACTGTGTCTGTGGACTGGGACTTCACAGCGATGAGAGGATTTTAAAGCTTAAGGTCTTGCCTCACAAAGTAGTGTTTCCTCAAGTGAAAGATGCCCATCTCACAAGTGCCATGGTTGGCCGAGCTGTGGAGCACAAATTTGATGTCAAACATGGCTGTAAGGACAACTGGAGGGGGGTGGTCCTAGACCAGGTGCCATTCATGAAGGACTGGTTTTACATCACATACGAGAAAGATCCATCCTATACATCTATCAGCTCCTGGATGATTACGCAGAAGGTAACCTCCGTATCATTCCAGAATCTACTCCAGCAGAGGTGAAGTCAGACGTTGACAGCGACATCTTACCAGGTCAATGTGTTGAAGGACTGTCTCTCCCTCTCTCTCAAACACACACACACACACACACACACACACACACAGATATACACTTACATCATTTTTATGTCAAGTTGTTAAAATTCATGACACAATCAAGATGAAGGAATAGAGGTTTGTTGAGGGTGCACAGTCACAATCATTGGGTTTAGACTGTAGTGGCAATAACCACATGGCTACATTGTATTGATCTGGGACACTGAGAGCCTTCATGACCCCTGCTCATATTTGCGTGGATCAGGCAGTCAAGAGTTCTGTCCGAACCAGCCAGCTCCCTCCTTCCTGCCCCAGTGACCTACTTCTCTTAGGGCACAATCTGAATGGTTCCACAACCTTCCTAGACAGTGCCATCAGCTTGAGACAAAGTGTTCCCACAGCTGAGACCATGGGGAAATTTCACACTCAAGCCCTAATGAAATGTGCGAAATGTTTTGTGAAAACAGTTTAATTTCAGTTCTGTAAACAGGACAGGGAGGAACCCTTTGATATGGATTGATTTAGTATTTAGCTTACAGAGGGCACCCCAAAAAGATACATAGTATAGAAAATGCACAGTTTTCTATGTATCAAGAATGGTGCTAAAAACAACACACTAATGAAAATAACATTCAAAGAACTGGGATATATAGTAACAATTCCAATCGTCAGTGTGAAAAGCTCTTTATTTATATATGTGAGCTGTCATTATTAGTTCCCTACTGGGTTGATTTTACAAGGAAAGAAAATCACAAGCTCTGACTATCACAACAACCACGGTGTCATTCATCACAGTGTTACAGGGCTCCGATCTAGGGATTAATCATCAGGGTTTAACAACAAAATCCATCGGCTCAATACATGAGGCTTTAGTGGAGAAAGTGAGGTTACAAGTATGTAATGCCCTTTAGTGTCTTCTCTGCCAGTCTTTTACATGCATGCCTTGTTGTTGACTATTGTGGTTGGTGGTGGTTGTTGTGCTTTTAAATATGAAATGTTGAATGCAAGGGCAAGTGGCAGGAATCCGATAGATCTTTGCATCCTCACTTTCTCCTGCCCATCTCTCGCTAAGTCTCCCAATTCAGCTATCATTCAAATACACTGAAACAACTCAAATATACCGAAACAATGTAAAATTAAGACACTGAAGCAACTAAAATATACCGAAACAAGGTAAAGTCAAGATGCACTTGCCATCTCTAATTTGTGTTTGCATGTTGACCGTAATCATCTGGTAAGCCATAAAAACCACATGATGGGTCTGAGGACATTTGGTGGGTGAATCCGCTTACTGCCTAAGCAGACCTGTACTCAGATCCCAGTCATCATGAAACAGGCAGGGGAAACCTGTAACCGCAGGGACAGGAAGGGGGAACAGAATCACTAAGGTCTGCTGGCTTCCAGCCCGGATGAAAATATGAGAGTTTGGGATCAGGCAAAGACACCACCTGTCTTAGTTAGGGCTCCACTGCTGTGACGAGACACCACGACCAAGGCAACTCTTAATAAAGGAAACATTTAATTGGGGCTGGCTTACAGTTTAAGAGTTTCAGTCCATTATTATCATGGTGGGAAGCACGGCAGAGTCCAGGTAGACATGGTGCTGTAGAGTGTTCTATATCTAAATCTGAAGGCAGCCCAGAAAGAGACTTGCAGCCACAGGCAGCCAGGAAGAGCATCCATCTTCCTCACTGGGCAGAGCTTGAACACTAGGAACCCTCAGAGCCGGCCTACACAGTGACACACTTTCTCCAACAAGGCCACACCTCCTACTAGTGGCACTTCCCATGGGCCAAGAGTGTTCAAACCACCACAGTGCATCAAAAGAAAATGGCAGAGAGACATAGAGAAAGATACTGCATGGTATCCTCTTGTAGCAGGGTGCTGCAACCCCCCCACACACATACATAAACCCATGCATATGTGCACACATGAGCAGATTTATTTATTTATTTATTTACTTTGTTTTAATGTTTTTCCTTAAGAACTTGGTACATACACATAATGTGTTTGAGTGAATCCATCCCCATCCCCTCCCCTCAGATCCCTCCCCTTTCCTCCCTCCTAATTTCCATCTGCATTTTAATAGAAACTGCTTAGTCCATTTAGTGCTGACTAGATGTGTGGGGGTGAGTACAAACATCCAGGGGAGCATGGACAGCCGTCAGGGGCCAAATCCATGAAGAAAGCGGGCCCTCTGCCCTGTAGTCATCAGTTCCCAGTAGTTCCTCAGTTGGGGTAGAGGAGCTTCAGAGTCTCCACCCGTCTATTCTGGGATTTATCTGTGAAGATTTTGTAGATGGGATACTGGACACTGTGAAACACATGAACACACACACACACACACACACACACACACAGAGACACAGACACACACACACACACACCAAAATTTAAAACCAGAGAATGGTTTTTAAAAGGTTAGACAATGTACTAAATTCAGTTCCTTGGTGGTGAAATATTTGAAATCCACACCAGATCATAATACTCTCTATATAACATTAAATTATTCAAATGAATATTTTAAAGTTCAGCGGATCTTTATCTGTTAAATAGCACATGCTGAACGAAATCAGTTGGTGCCAAACCTCCCTACGGCTGCACAAGAAAAATTGGAAATCAGGGTTCAAAAGCAGGAATCCACAAGGATGAGGGGGTCATCAGAGATCGAGGACCTGCAGGATCGGGTACGGAGGCTCAGTAGACCAGACAGGTGGATCATAAGCAAAGAGCCTGGAAAACGGGCCATTCATACCCTGACAACCTTCAAAGTCTAGGGGAAACGCAGGGATAGGTACCCCCCGAAGTGGGAATAAAAAACCTTTAATACATTTACAGGACACTTAGCTTCTAAATACAGTGTGGACTGTAATCTACAGTGTGAAAAGGCATAGGAGTAGTAGTGTCCAGCTTTCCCCTTGCTGTGACAAAATTGTGTCATTTAGGGTCTGGAGAGATGGCTCAGCTACTCAGAACCCTTAGCATCCTCACAACTGACTCCGGCTCTGGAGATCTGCCTCCCTCTTCTGGCCTTTGCAGGTTCTACAGCTACATGACATAACACAAAAAAGACCCACGAACAAAAGTAGAAACGAGAACTTAAAATGAGTCATTTAGTTGATGTTAATGCACCGAGGTTTGTAGAGAGAATCTCTTCTAAGCATCACCTGTCATTTAAAAAAAAGTCTATGACCTATGAGCTGAGGCAGGAAATAGAAGGCGGGAAACTGGCAGGAAGAGAGATTTCTGGGACATAGTTATAAAAGGAGACCCAGGGAGGGACGCTGCGGCAGATGCTAAAGGAGATGTTGAGGAAGATGCTAAGAAAGGGTATGAAAGAACAGTAAATAATCATGTAGAAGACACAGAATAGTTTGAATGGGTTAAATAAGTTAGTCCGGGAATGAGCCAAAGTTTGTGGCTCAGGAATTTGTTAATAAATAATCAGTTTCAGAGTTGTCATTGTGGGAGCGGGAGCTGGGAAGGAAAAAAGTACTTTTTTTTCCAAAGGTTAATTTCTCCTAATTATTTTCATATGATTATGTAAGACGCTAATATATGGAAATCATGTGTAGGTTATATGGGAAATTGCAACTATCCTGGAGAATTCTAAATAAATGTGTTTTTTAATGCAAAGTCGGTAGTGATATTTCTTCCACTTCCATTTTTCAAGTCTCTGTCTATTCTAAAATATATGTGTTTATTTTCTCTACAGTAGAAAATGTCCTTGTGACGTAAAGAAACATTTGTCAGCCCCACTAAGATGCTTTCTGGAAGTCAGTTAACCTCAGGCACTGAGAGCTGTGATGACTTAAGATGGGGCCAAAGCACTTTCGGGATCTCGAACTGATGAGCATGGGCTTGTGGTCGCATTCACCTCCAAAAGTGACCACACACACACACACACACACACACACACACACACACACACACACATAACGGGCATCACTGACTAACTATACCTCAGCTAGAGCTGTGACTTTGAGATCCTGGAGGAGGTGACACTGGGTTTATATGGCCTTACACTTTGGCACAAGCAGACAGCCACACTCACAACTCTCCCTCTGGTCCCCCTCTTCCTTCACAGCGAGTTCCAACGCAATTTGTTATTTCTGACTTTATCCATCCAGTCTGGTTATCCCTCTTCCTGATCTTAACTTTTTTGTTCAGTGTGTGTGTGTGTCTGTGTGTGTGTGTGTGTGTGTGTGTGTGTGTGTGTGTAAGAGAGACTCTGTGTGTATGACAGAGAGAGAGAGAGAGAGAGAGAGAGAGAGAGAGAGAGAGAGAGAGAATTAGTCACCCAGTTAACACATGTGCATGCACACAATGTGGAAGAACAAGGTACATTCAGGAAATATCCTTAATGTCTTGTCTGTCTTGTTCACTGTGGCAGCAACTCTCACTCACAGGCAAAGCTCCTTTTGGTATCGGACACCTTTCCAGACAGTGTGCTCTGGGCATCCTGCCTCTGCCTTCCAAGGTGGACTTATAGGATGGTCTCCACATCCACGGGGCATCTATGTAAGTTTCTGGGGAGCGAGAGCTTAACTGTTAGACTCTCTCCCTAGCCCCTTCCAGAACTTTCTGTCCCAACTCCTCTTTACCTTTTTTTTTATATTTATTGAGTATGCTTGACAAATGGAGACTGTATACGTTTGAAGTATGAGGTGTAGTATTCTGATCACATTATACATTGAACAGATATTTTAAGATCAAGCTCATTCTCTCTCTCTCTCTCTCTCTCTCTCTCTCTCTCTCTCTCTCTCAGATCCACTGTCTTAACATACTCCACATACACAAAACCCCAGTGACAATCATTTCACTATTCCCAGGCTCTGATGTGTTGTACATCCCGTAACCGAGTGATGTTGAACATTCTGTCCAATGTACTTCTCAAAAGGAAAAATGAGCACGGCAGTCACCGGTTAAAACCCTCAAATGGCTCCATGTCACTGAGGGTAAGTTGGAAAGCCCCTCTGTTGAAGTCCCTCTGGTGATAGACTGATGCTGTTCCAGAAAGACCAAAAGCTATGACACACCATCCCGGGCCTGGGAAATCATAAGTTTAGTTTCTTGTGTTTGTAAACTGAACAGAAAATGGGATTTACAAGACAAGGAGAATGTAAAATTTTGTGTTGCTAGAATACTTAGTCACATATGTTAGAGAGCGGCTGAACTCAGGGTTCCACAGGGGTGTGGTTGGTTGATTCATGTGTGTGTATGAGTTGAGTGCCTGTTCCCAAGTGCGACGGCACATACGTGTGTACATACGTGCAGAATTGAATAGAATGTGCATTCTCTTCCTCACTACTCTCGGTCTCTCAGTGAACCACAGCCCACCATTTTGACTAGTGTGTCTGCCAAGGATCCTCTTGGAAATCCAACTGCCTCCACCCTACAATGTTGCAGACATGATTAGCCCTGCCTGGAGTTTTACAAAGGTGCAGAGAGAATTTGAACTCTTTGGGCTTGCAGAGCAAAGGCTCTTGCCCACTGAGCTATCTCCCCAGTCTCCATCAGGATATGGTCTATCACAACCATCATGCCCTGCCTTCTGCTGTGTGTGTGACTCAGTGTCCAAAGGGATATTCTCTCACATAAACGGTTTCACCCCCACATGCCTCTGAGCTTACACCCAGAACAGAGTGTCTCTTTTATCAGGAGAACTAATTCAGAGGAGGACATGTTCTGATTGCAGCCTGTGAGGTACAGAGAAGACTGCCTGCATCTTCAAGACTTGGGCTTTCTTACCCTGTAAACTGAAAGCTGGTGTCCCTCCCTGGAGGATGGAGAAAAGGACAGAAGGATGCAGGAAAGAGAAGGAGGCAAAGGTGTAGGGGAGAGTTTGAAGTCACATTAAAAGTTCCAAGTTAGCATCAAACCTGAAGAGTAGACAGGGAGAAATTGACAGTGTCACTGCTGTCACCAAACAGACACACACACACACACACACACACACACACACACACATACACACATACAGACACACACACACAGACACACACACAGACACACAGAGACATACACACAGACACACACACACACAGACACACACACAGACACACACACACAGAGACACACACACACATGCACAGAGACACACACACAGACACAGACACAGACACACACACACACAGAGACACACACATACACACACACACACAGAGACACACACACGTGTCTGCTGTGCTCAGGTGTCATTGCCCCACTAAATAAAATGCTCTACTAGGCTTAGGTGTCCCACTCAGGAGTAGCCTGTAATTAAATACCACCTTTTAAAATCCTGCTAGTCTGAAAGAAAGCCATTTGAGCATTTTCCTTAGCTGATGAATTACACGGACCAGTGGTCCTTGATAAACAGGCCTGTTCTAAAGAGATGCAGGAGAAAAAGTAAACACGTCTAAAACAATTGATGGGGGATTAGATCCCACGTCTTGGGCCTCACTCAGTAGACTCTGTCCCCAGCAGGGAGCAGAGCCCAACTAGGAACAGCTGCAAGACTGGTCTTCCAGAGGGTGTAAGAACCAGGAGGGCCCCTTCACAGACTCTGTCAGACCTCACTTTTCCCAGAACAAATGCTGTTGCTGCCCATGGTGAGACACTGAAGTGAAAGAGTGAGGACAAAACAGCTCCCTTTGGTGACCATCTCTCCTAAGGAAGTTCCCCATCAGGGCCAGAGGTTTCTCACTGCTGCTTCAGGGCCTGATCATGGCTGTGATGGCTGTCTGTGGTGCTGACCTTTTCCTCATAAAGATCTTTCTAAAGAGTAATTTGTCTCCTCTTCCTCCCCATGGAACCCACCATGCCACTGACATCACAGATGTCAGCGTATCTTTTTACAGAGAACACAACTCAATCCAATTCTACCCTCTGGCATCCAAAACGCTTGTCATTTTCATAGCCAAGTACTTCAGAGTGCAGACTCACTCCTGAACCAAAAATCTCATCTAAATCAGTTCCTGGAGAGACTCGGGTATGATTCACCATGGGGCACATCTCTGCACCGTTTATGAGTCTACAGAATCAAGAAAGCAAGACGCATGCTGCAGCTAGCATGAACTGGTTAACTATAACCTCTGATCAAATCAGCATCACTTGAAGAGAGAGAAAGACAGACAGACAGACACACACATGTGAGGGGGGGCTTAGCAAATGTCTTATTGTGTTATTGTGTTAGTCTATGGGCAGGCCTATGAGGAATTGCCTTGATTGTTGACTGACTTAGGAGGACCAAGCCCACCGTGGGCAGCACCATTCCCTAGGCAGGTCGTTCTGAGTTGTATAAGAAAGCTAGTTGAGCTGGAGCAAGCCAACAAGCAGAGTCCCTTGGTGGCATCATCCTCAAGACCTTGTTGTAGTTCCTACTCTGACTCCCCTCCATGAACAGAAAGTTGAAGTCAAAACATTTTCCTCCCCTACACTACTTTCCATCCAAGCGTTTTATCACAGCCACAGAAAGGAAACTGGAACAGACTCCATGGGGCAGCAGGGAGGACTGAGGCCTCACAGATTCCCAGGAGCCTGTGCTTGCAGCTTCTGGCTCTTCTATCACTGTAAGCCACAGTGACCTGGGCAGGCTCAAGAGAAGGCAGGACAGTCGGCATTACCGAGGAGATGACACAGTCACTTCTGTCCTTATTCCATGGACAAGAAAGAGTGCTGATGACCCAGCGGTTATAACGTTTAGCAGTGGGAACAGAAAGAGAGGGGGAACTTAACGCTTCCCACAGGGCCAACGAGAGGACCTGAGTCAGAGGTGAAGCTGGATTCTGTAGTACATTTCCTGTGTGTGCTCCCTTCCCCCACCTAGTAACCAAACAAAAGGTTCTAAGTCAAGAAAGAAAGAAGAGAGTCACAAGATGAAAGAAACACAAGTATCTCAATAATGCCCCTGCCTCAGCGGCACTGCCCAGAGGTTTGTGAGTCTGTGGACATGTCTATAAGGAACTGCTTTGATTGTTCCCTGATTAGGAGGGTCAAGCCCATTGTGGGCGGAACCATTCCCTAGACAGGTGGATTCTGAGCTATATAAAAAGACCCAGTCTTGGAGCGTGTCTGCTGCTCACATGGTGTTTTCTCGGTTTTTTCGTTTTCTAACTGACAGAGAGGGCTACAGTATTACCTACAGCACAGCATTGAGCCTGCTGCACAAAACTCAGCATCTTGCTGTAACAGAACTCAAGGAAAATTCCAGATCTCATTAAACAGATAGCGGCCACCTTCCCCCCTTCTCCAATTTCTAGTCATTAACAAATTTTTAAGCTCCTGTTATCCCACCTTAACCACAACACACTCTGATCTTCATAAGGCTGATGGCACTCAAGCAGTGCAAGCCACCAGACAGAGGACAGAGGTAACAAACCCAAACATCCACTGCAGTTCCCAACTCAAATGCTTACAGAAGCCTTGTCAACCTTCAGTCAAAACAGGCATCATGTGTCTCTCATGACCTACCCTTTAATTGTCAAAACATTTGCACGTCTAAGTTCTTTCTGTTAAAGGGGTGTGGGGACATAATTCTACTTTATGAGCCATTTACTTTAGTGTTGTTAAGCAGAGAAGAGGACAATCCAGTCGAACTTTACTCTAATAGGTGACTGATGTATGCATGAGTCTGTCCCTGTTTCTCCAGTAACTATAAACCTAGATGCCTTTTCCTTGCAGGATGTAGGAAACGAGCCTTCTATCCCATCCTTCCTTTCTCATTCAGGAGTTCTCATGATCACTCTGGCATCCACCTCCTACCAGATCAGAAAGACTGAACACGATCCCTTCTGCCATTAAGGATCAGACCCCACTGTGGGCTGGAGAGATGGCTCAGCAGCTAAAAGCACTGGCTGCTCTTGCAGGGGACTCAGGTTTGATGTCCTGCACCCACATGGCAGCCCCCACATATCTGTAAATCTGGGTTCAGGGAAGACCTTCTGCTGGCTTCCCTGAGCTCCAGGCATGCCCAGGTACATATACATGCATGCAAATAAAACAGCCCTACACTATATATATGTAAGCCTTAGAAGACAAGGAGGAAAAGGAAAAGAAGAAGAAAGAGAAGAGAAGGAGGCAGCCCTATGAAAGCCACAAAAACACTGAATTCATTTTTTTTATTTATTTACTTTATTTATGAATACACTGTAGACACCTTCAGACACAACAGAAGAGGGTATCAGATCCCATTACAGATGGTTGTGAGCCACAATGTGGTTTCTGGGATTTGAACTCAGGACATCTAGGAAGAGCAGTCAGTGCTCTTAAATATTGAGCTATCTATCCAGTCCCTTGATTATTTTAACCTTGTAGTCCATAAGTCCGAGCTCTTAGTTTGAAGGAAATGCTGGGAGTGTATGTGCACACTGTATATTATTAATCCAGTGGTGATGTGTAGAGACAGGTGGATCCTGGGGCTTGGGGGGCCAGCCTATCTAGCCTAACTGGTGAGATCCAGGACAATGGGAGACCTTGTTTCAGATGATGTGGGTGGTGTTCCCGAGACTGACACCAGTCTTTCAGCCTCCACAAACATGTGCACACGACCGTGAGTACACGTGATGCATACATTACAAAAATGAAAAATGAAATGTGGAAATTCAATAAAGAAAGCTCCTTCCCAGGTGGTGGCGTATAGAGAGGATTGCTTCTCCAAATATAGTTATCTGTGAAGAGGAAGTCAATAAATGACTCAGACAAGAGCCTTTGAGATATCAGCTGCCAACCCAGGGCCCAGACCTCCTCTCTGGCTGCAATTACCTTCTTAACATGGCTCCACATTGTCTCCTGGGACCCAGGTTTCCCCTTCCCCATAGCTCTGCCCTACTTTGAGCCTGAGACCCCAAAGAGCTAGCCAGGAAAGGAGGGGAGAAAGGACACGAAGGGCTGGAGAGGAGGCTGCCCGTAATCCAGTCATATATACAGACCATTGCATTGGCACTCAGTCCACGGATGCCAGGCAATATCACTGAGCTGGATGCCCAGGAGGAAAGGCAGGGTTAATAATCAAATAGGTGGCGGTCTTTACCACAGTAAGTTCAGACAGCTGTGAACACAGTCAGAACACAGAAGAAGATGACACCTGTCTGTGAACTGTGAACTCCTGAATGCATGTGCATGCTAGTGTAGAAGGACTGTGTGTCTGTGTGTTTGTGCGTGCGCATGCATTGTTATTTAAACTGGGTTTCATTCTATTATTTTCATATATTTTTAGTCGTGGGATTACTTCATGACTTAATAAATCTTACCAATATTTCTTCCGCTGTGCCTGTTAGCTCTGAAAACCCCTGCTGGTCACCCAACGATGTGCTTTAACTTGTCAATTATTTCAGGGGGCTTGTGGGTGAGACCCTTTCCGTGAAGCCCAAGAGACAAGAAGAGAACAGAAGCCCCACCTGGGAAAAGAAAGCGGGTACAACCTTGTCTGAAATGATTCGGGGTGGGCGAGCATGCGGATAAGAGAACGTGATGTGAGAACTGAGCGCAAGCTGGACACACAAATGGGGACATTGAAACCCACACCCCCCCACCAAACGGTTCCTGCGGGTTTAGGCTTAAAAGTACCTTCCACGGAGAGCCCAAAGGAATCAGTACTGAGTCTGTGGGGACATTGGGGAGAATAGAAAGCCTTTGCCTCTGCTCTCAGTAGAAGAGATGGCAGTAAAATGGGTTACGGATGTGTATGGCTATTGGCAGAAGCAGATTTAAAGAAAAGAACTTGACTCATCGCCTTTGATTTGAAATATTTATTATGGCAAATGGTGGCTATTAGATAAAGATGCCTCACACATCCTCCATTCAGTCACAATGGAACTTTCAGTCCATTTCAGCTGGTTATGTGTTCATGATATATTATAACCCTTTTAATAATATCTATTAAATTTTTTTTTGCTCTCTAGCAGGGCAAGGTAGTAGCAAAACTCACTGTATGGCCATTATCTGAAGCCTGGACCAGAAAGATAATGGCCCAAGGTTTACAAGGCAGGTGGGAACGATCAATTATACCACCACAACTGACAGCACAGCTGTGTTACATGATCAGCAGGAGTGCTGGAGTTAACCTGGATTTCGGGACCAGCAGATACCCGCTGTGCCCATTTGGGCTTCTCAGGGTGCAAGTCTGTCTTTTTTGGCAACAGGCAGGGAGTGTCCTACCAGCAACTCTGAGGAGCAGCACGAGGACACTTCATGTAAACCAGGGAAAGAGAGAAGAGATGAAAGGTGTCCTTCTCTGGCTCATAGACAAGAGGTCAGAGACCTGAGTACCTGCTTCTAACTGATTACAGAGCCACTCCCACCATGTGTGTATGAACTGTGCTGGGGTCTCCAATCTATGATAATATTCACTTTCGGTCCACAATTTCCTACTGGAAGGAGAAGACACCCAGTTCCATCTAAAGACCACTGAGATGCAGGCCGGTTACGGCGTGGAGGACAAGACAAGGTGGAATCAAAACAGACATACACTTACATGCACACAGACATGCATGACACATATATCCACATGCATATGCACGCCAAGAACATGTGCACACATGCATGCATGCACACATAAGCATACATACATGGAACGCACTGATAATTTTATAAATACACATATACATATTAGTGTTTGTGCACTTAGTTTCACACATGTGATAGCTTTATACTGTATATATGCAATATACTATATATATACAATACATACACACACTATATATACAACACACATGTATATATATATATATATATATATATATATATATATATATATATCCTACTTTTGTGGTATCTGATTTCTGTATTCACCATAGAAAGAGTCAGCCGTTTGTTGCCCATTCCTAAAGCTTTTTCTTTTAAAATACATGACTGCAAATAAGCAGGTCACTAGGTCAGTTAAGTGTCTGCCTCACATATTAGTCTGTCTCTCTACAGCTGTGATAATACACTCTAGCCAAAAACAACTTGAAGAAGGAAAACATTTCTTTGGCTTGCACCTTGGCTTACCAGATTTTGTGGGCAGTCAGACAGGAACTCGAGGAGAGAATTACAAAGGAATATTGTTCACGGCCTTACTCACTAGCCCATGCTTACTTAGTTCACGTTCACATGAATCCGAGACACCCTGGCCTAGGAATGATGACACCCACAGTGTGTGGGCCCAGCTTCATCACCTGTCAGTCGAGACAGTCTCTCACACATTAGGCCACAAGCCAATCTGATGGAGGCAGCTCTTCAGTTGAGGTTCTCTCTTCCCAGGAGACTCGATGTCAAGTCTCTTCTAAGTTATGTCAATATGTCAGTGAAAACTAACCAGGACACCTTGTAAGCATGAAGACCTGTGTTTGATTCCCAGAACCCACATCAAAATGTGAGTGGAGAAAGCTTCTAATGCCAGTTGGGGAAACAAGGACAGGATCCCCAGGATCTGCTGACCACCACAGCTGGCATGATGGGTAAGCTCCTGGCCAATTAGAGACCCCGTCTCAAAAACACAGACCAAGCCTGAGGATGAGGCCTGAGGTTGTTCTCTAATTCTACATGAATGTGGAGACATGTACACACATCTGCACACATATGCATCTACACACACCCATGCACACACCTTAGATAAATAGAGGATAGATATTAGATAAACAAATGTTAGATAGATGGTAAAAAGACAAATTATAGATAGATAGACAAATGATAGATAATAGACAGATAGATAGGTAGATAGATAGATAGATAGTATGTAGATGGAGGGATGGATGGATAAATACATGATAGATGATAGACAAATGATAGATTAGATAGATAAGATAGACAGCCAGGCAGACAGACAGATAATATAAATAGACAGCATTGTATTTGAATTCAACTACTACAGAACAGATTGGAGCCCCCCCTCCTTCCCTTTCAGAACATAACCTGTGTTACAGGGGAACTCACAACTTCCCCGCAGGAAACAAGCATCCTATTCCAACAGAGAGGAGGAAACAGATGTTAATGTTTTCCCTGTGCCTTCGTGGGTCAGCACTGTGTATCACAAGATGAAAAACATGCCACCGTAAGTAAGCGCTAATTTCGTTGTGGCAAAAAAAAAAAAAGAACGGCACCTCAGTTATCAAGGAAGACAGCTCCGACCAATGACTACATTTGACCCGAGTTTGCTGAGCCCTGAAGTAAGAACTGTGGGTCCCAGGAGGCCCGAGCTCTCACGCAAGGCTCCTGGAGAGTGAAAAGGTCCTCTCCCTACACGAGTGATAGTTCTCCTTTAACTTTAAGCAACTTCTGTACTGGCTGTGTCCTCCCTGCAGCCCGTGAGGTCATTGTAGTGCTGTAGGTTCCTGAAGTTTTGGATCTGGGAAGTAAACCAGTGTAGATGTGGATTGTAGGATGGCGTCCTGCCTGGTGGTATCTGGACCAGCACAGAGGTGCAGGGATGAGGGGCGAGGATGATGAACATCCTTCCTCCCCTGGTCCTCTAGAACCTGTGCCCAATACCGAGCATTAGCTTTGCACCCCTAGCTACCTAGTTCTGGTTAAGTTAACATAGGGTGAATTCTGCACTTTTTAACCTACATGAATGTCTAGCAGCTTATGTTATGTGACCTATCCTAGGTAGACCTGAACAATGTGTGTAAAACTCATGTAGGCCTCTAACTACAAAAAATTCCAGCCAGGTGAACCTTATCATGGCTATTCAGGAGCAGACTAGTGGCTCAGAAAACTCTATTAGTTGAAAACCTACTCCAGCATGGATGACACTCAAAATAGCTACATCCTGTAGATATCAGCCCAACTACCAGGCAGCTCCACCCAAGAAGCCCCCTTCATCATGGCTGCCCCCGACCCCCGGGGCAATTGTTCTCATCTGATTGCTCTTTGGAACAGGACCTGATCGTCATATCCTTCGAGATTCCTAAGCCTTAAAGGTTTCTTAAGCTTCCTGAATCTTCTGAGCTTCCTTCTTCCCTCCAGAAGGGAATGTTTCAATTCCAATGGATTCCCAACACAACTCATGAGTAAATAAACCAGAGGTCCCGAAACGACATTCATTCAATCAATGTAACTAAAGCCAGAGCAAAGAACGTTCTTGCTGAGTGCTGTCCTTTGGATACCAAACGTCTCACAAGGTCCCGTGCTAAGGGGGGGAGTGCTGTAGAGAGTGGCTGTTGTTTCCCCAGCAGCACATCCTAAGACCTAAGGTGTGCAGTGAGAAACAGCCAGGATCCCTGCCCAACTCCCTGGCCTCAAAGAAGATGATACAAGAAACCCAGAGAGGAAAATAGTTAACTTGCAACAACCTCGCCCGCTGCTTACAAATTTGTGATTTAGTTGAACAGAAGATGTCCCGCGCGACTTCTCGCCAGCAAAAATACGCGGGAACACATGAATCCTTCTGGAGCCAAAATGTTCATTCTTTATTAATAATAGAGAGGGCACCTGGGACGCCAGCATGGCGCGGCTTATATACACCCTAGCGCGGTGCATCCACACCTGATTGGTTGCTTACCCATGGTCTCATTAGGAACGCCCCGGAATGGGCAAAGACCTGGCAGGAAGGCACTCTTGCACATGCTCAAACAGTTAACTTCCTTAAAGTATGTCGGGTGGCGTGGCAGAGGTCAGCGCCATCTTGTAATGGCGAAACTATCTCGGCCTTCCATGTGGGGCAGAGTGGAAGCCAGTGCCTTCTTGTGGTGGCGAATGTTATTGCGGCCCTCTACAAGAAGAAACTACATCTCAGCTCCACCCCTTTCCAGAGGTTACTTTAGCATTAGCTCAGAATTTCAAACCACAAGTAAAGGGGACAAGAGTGATGATACTGAAAACTGTGTTCTTCAAACAAAACTGTGCAATGAGGATGCACAGGAAACACAAGGGAGCCCGCAGCAGGCTGGACTCCGTTCTACCCCTCAGGCTGTCGCCCCCTCCCTTCTCCACAGAGTGGACCTGCCTTTGCAGGCAGAAATCCACAAGTTCTACCCCTCTAAGCAGCTATGACAAGCTCCCAGGGGAGTTAAGAAGGACGTCCCACACCATCAGCCGTGTCTCCTCTATGCTGACATGAATGAGACATGAAGCTGGGGGAACTGGAGAGAAGAGAGGCTCGCCTGGCAGAGAACAGTCCTCACAGCTCTGCACATAAAGACCCATCCTGAATTCTCAGATGGAGATAAACAGAAGGGGAGGAAGGAGATGCACACTGAGCAGTCCTGGAGCTGAGCAGATTTACCTGGTGTCTAGCACTAAGAGAGGAATAGTCCCACACATTCAGTGCCACTGTCCCAAGAGATGCTCCAGCAGTGGCTCCAGCAGCGGACATCCCACTAAGAGTCGGCTGCTCATCCTATCAAGAATAGCACTTGCTTAGGAACAGGGTCCTGACTACAAATGGGCCCTGGGATATACAACCACTCAACCCAGAGAACTGAGAACTATGACAGGATCTACAGGGGTTATCTCAGGGCAAGCATCTCCCTGTCTGTGTGCCCATTTCATCCCCACTGGGCTTGGGCCACATTGAGAGCAGCAAGGGATTCAGTGTGATGCCCTAAAGTGGCTACAACACATGTCCATACGTGGGGGATATCACAACAGATGCTCATTCTCTCAGCATTCTGGAAGGTGAGTGTCTAGAGCCTAAGTGTCAGGAGGGCTGGGCGTTCACAGGCAAGTGCACACAAACACACACACACACACACACACACACACACAGACACACACACACACACACACACACACACAGAGAGAGAGAGAGAGAGAGAGAGAGAGAGAGAGAGAGAGAGAGAGAGAGAGAGAGAGCTCCCTGCCCCTACCCTTGTTTCTGCAGGATGCAACCACCCTTTGGCTTATGGACACATGGTCCATCCCTGCCTTATTTTCAGATAGTGACGTCCTCTGCTTCCCATTCTTCTCATGGGCTCAGAAGTCAACAGCAATGGAGTGGGAACCAACTCCAGTCCATATGTGATCAGCCTTACTCGGCTACAATGGGTAAGGCCCTGCCTTCCAATCAATGACACACACAGACATTTGCATGTAAAGATGTCAACTCATCATTCTGAAAGGAGACAACAGCATCTTCACCAACTCTTCACCCAGCGCAAACCCTGAACGGTACCCTTGGCTCTCAAGACTGCTTCTAGTTAGTGGAACTGCTATTAATTGCGCTAATCAGTTCCCTTACTGTTGTAACAAAGTACCTGACAGAAGAAAAAAGAGGCTGCCACTGTACACTGAGATCCCATGATATAGAGAACCAGGCTGGAGTCAGGGAGAGTCAGGCCATGGAACCTCGCAGTCTGCCTCTGTGGCTCTATGGCTGCCAGCTTGTCCCCCTGTCTAAGATGTTCCACAATCCCTTCGCAAAATGTTGCCAGCATCTTAGGTCCGACTGTGTAAACATGTGTGCCCTTTAAACGAGAATTTCTATGAAGAAGCTGTCTGCGAAAGCTGACTGGCTGGATAGAACTGCAGTGGTGAGGAGATTTTGGAATGTTGCTGATCCAGAGGCTACTTACCTGATAGTTTTAGCCCCCAGAATTCTTTGCCAACCTCTTTGTCAAAACTAATCTATGTCATAGATTTAAAAAAAAAAACTTTTTGGAATCTATTAACTTAGTAAACCCCTAGCTACCATCAATCCAAAAGCTAAGAATGTCATCAGATAGCATCGTGGGGCCATATAAAACATTCCCCCAATTTGCTTTAACTGCCTTGCTTGGGTGCCCACAAAAACGTATTTTGCATTTGCCTTGCAGTATATCATTCTTTTTTCTGTAAAACTATGAAACTTCGAGAAACTGTGTCCACACTGGGATAAGGGGTGACCTAAATTTTTGTTCCTGGACAAGATCACTCTACATGGCTCCAGAATAAGTCATCCTTAGTTACTTAAGGTGAGAGCTGTGTTTCTGCATTTACAGTCTCTGAAGAGTATTTCACATTCAAACTATCCGAGAAAGGAAGGAGGTGCACCAGAAGGAAGGAGGGACCAACCTCTTCAGCCAGGAATGTTGAGTATCTTTGTATCCTGTGTGAAGTCATGTGACTATAAATTCCAATGTCTTTGCCTCTGTTATGTCTAATAATAAGATTTTAGGAATCAATGATCTTCACCATGGAAAAGAAATGGTTAAGGATGGAGGACAGGAAGGGAGGGCAAAGAAAGGAAGTAGCAGGGATGTGGTGGTGGGCAAAAATCTCAGGGAAGGCAAATCCAGACATCAAACATCAGACAAAGCTGCAGTTGTCCCAAGTTCACACTCTCCCTCGACTCAGAAGCTCAGCATCTTTTCTGTTAAGACCTGCCCTATGCTCCATCCCTGAAGTAAAGACAAAGAGTCTGAAGGGCAAACCTTGGAGGCCAGACTCCAGTGAGAGGGTAATGAACCAGAGTAGTAATCAGCCTCTAATGGGAATGCCAATAGCAGTACCGACACCCTGTCAATCAAGTCTGCATAGGACTGGAGTTCTCTCATGGAAATCCAGAGAAGCCAGGAGCCCTGTACTGTCTGAGTCACACCAACATTCAGAGTCCTCGAGCAAATGCAGATATCCCAGAGCACACCAGGACAATCCTCACCAAACACAAGAGCCCTCTAAGTTTGACACTGGGCTGGGGACTGTTGTCAATGTGACTGAAGGCTTTTCTGAAGTGATAAGAATCTGCCACATACTGGGCCTAGTTAGACATTTAAAATGGAAATAATGGGGCATTTCCCACGCACTTTGTGGCTAATGGTCCCACTAATCACCAGGTCTCCCTGAAGGGCCCATGTGAGCAGCTCAGACGTGACCCAGGGCTTCCAAAAATCCACACTTCTCTAGACATTTCCTGTAACACAGATGTGGCAACAAGGGAATTGGAAGGGAGGGAATAAGGGATGGATTTGAACAAATATGCCTTACATGCATCTATATAAATTCTCAAACAATAATAAAAGAGATTAAAAAGAAAACACCTGGGATTGGGGATTTGGCTCAGTGGTACAGCGCTTGCCTAGCAAGTGCAAGGTCCTGGGTTCGATCCCCAGCTCCGAAAAAAAAAAAGGAAAAGAAAAAGAAAACACTGCATTCAAGGCCCACAGCCTCCTTGCTCAGCATTTTGCTCCAGGCTGGTGAGATGCTCAGCAGGTCAAGACCTTTGTTGCCAGGTCTGAATACCTGAGGTCCACACATATGCAGTGTCAAGCTCACACATAATCTGGCTTTTTTATTCACCTTCCCAAGAATGGGGACTAAAGATGAGGCCACTCTTTTTCTAGTAGCAGGATGTAAGCAGATGTTCTGGTATCCCTGGTCCTCAGTATCTAGATGTATTAGAAAATTTAAAACACTTGTTTTATGTGTTCCCACCACACCTGGTACTTACAATATGTGTCAAAGAATCCAGACTCACCCCTAGTTAAATGCTTCTTTAGTTGTATTAATACGCAGCCTGTGGAATCTTATATTTCCAATTACTCCTTCCCATCTGCTCTAGCTTCCTGTCTGTCATATATTTACTTCAGATGTGAAAATATATTTCTATTGTTTTATGTTACAGAGCAATCATGACTGAAAATGTTAATTTTAGTCCCGTTTTAATTACCCTGTTCCTCATGCACTGAGTTCTGTGTATGGATATGAATTTCTGACTCATTATTTGTCTCCTTAAATGATTCTTCTGTAACATTCTTTTTCAAAGTCTACTTTTTAATTTTTAATTATCTCTGTGTGTGTCCGTGTGTGTGTGTGTGTGTGTGTGTGTGTGTGTGTGTGTGTGTGTGTGTGCGCACATATGAGCATGATGTCCAAGAAAGCCAGTAGGGGGCGGTAGATCCCCTGGAGCTGAAATAACAAGTGGTTGTGGGTCACAGGACTCGGGAGCCTGAATCCAAACTCAGATCTTCTGTAAAAGCAGTTTGCATTCTTAATTACTATGTCGTGTCTGTGGCATCCTTTTAACATTTCTTCAATTAGTCCAGTGGGTTAGCAATTCCACTAGATGTTGTCTGGGAAAAAACAAAACTTTTTAAAAGTTTTATATTTAATAGGCACTTTTTTTCTTCTGAGCACAGAATTGGAACTTTAGAGTTATTTATTTCAAAAGTGACCTTGTACCATCCTGCCTGTTTTGCAGTGGGCATGAATTACTGTCTAACAACAACTGTACCTTCTGTTTTGATTCTATGTTCTTTTCCTTGTTTTCTTTTTTTTTATTTCAAGATTTTTCCACTACCAAGTTCTTTATTATATAAATATATATATTCATATTATTTATTTATATCTCCCACCACAGCATTTAACTCTCAGGAGCACTGAATACTGTGTCTGGCTGTACTCTGTGTTCAGCACGTAGGATAGCTCCCGGGTGTCAGCAACATTAAGAGTTTGTTAAACAAAGGGGCTTTTTATTCTTATTTTACAGATGAGATGCCTCAGGCAGAGAAAGGTTGTGGTAATGGAACACACTGGAATTCCTAACGTGGTTTCTGAGAGACTTAATGAGTTGCAGACAGAACAGGAGAGTCTAGGTTTCTTAGGGATGTTCATACGAGGTCACAGCCACAAAGGATGAAAGGTAACACGTTCAGTATGGCGAGAACAGCTGAGATTTAGGTCACTGCAACTCAGTGTGGATCTGCTCACATCAGCCCCTCCCTGGATGTGTGGCTTGCCTGGAAGAGTGTTAAGACAATTGTACATTGAATCCTGTTCTGGCATGCAAGCATAAATGTTAAGGACAAATAATCTTTCTATGATTATAGCTATAAAATTTTATTTGTCTTGTGTTTATTATATTTTATTGTATTTACTGCATTTTGTTGCACTTTATGTTTGAAACAGGATCTTACAAGGTAGCTTTTGCTGCCCTGGAAATTGTTTTGTAGACCAGGCTGATTAGAAGAGAATTTTTAAAAACATTCTTGGGAACAAGTAAAAGTTAGCCTGGTTATTGCCCTGCCTTGATGGACCTTGCCCTGGGGACCCATGTTAGTACAGTAATGTGTGGAAAATACTGGTTAACTGTTATTGATCCTGCTCTATGACTCTGCCTGGAAGGAGCCAAAAGAGAGCTCATAGCCACCGTACAGCCAGGTGTAAGCAAGGACTAAACTTGAAATCTTGAAAGAAGAGAGTAGGGACAAGAGCTTGTATCCTGAATCAATCTGTATATTCCAGGAAGCAAAAACTAGGCTATAGTGATAAAGGCATCATCATGGTTTGAATATGCTTGACCCAGGCTTGTCCCAAGCATGACAACCTAAATTTGATACCCAGGACCCACATGGTGTAAGGAGAGAGCTGACCCTCACAAGTTGTCCTTTGTCCTCTGTGTGTGTGTGTGTGTGTGTGTGTTTGTGTGTGTGTGTGTGTGTGTTTGTGTATGTGTTGGCGCACTTACAGATTAATAATGAACAATTTCCTAGACAGATACCAGGCGCTGAAATTAAATCAGGAACAGATAAACCAGGTAAACAAACCCATAACTCCTAAGGCAATGGAAGCAGTAATTAAAGGTCTCCCAACCAAAAAGTACCCAGGTCCAGACAGGTTTAGTGCAGAATTCTATCAGACCTCCATAGAACCTCATACCAATACTATCCAAACTCTTCTAAAATTGAAACAGATGGAGCACTACCAAATTCCTTCTATGAAGCCAAAATTACTCTTATACCTAAAACACACAAAGACCCAACAAAGAAATCGAACTTCAGACCAACTTCCCTTATGAATATCGATGCAAAAATACTCAATAAAATTCTGGTAAACTGAATCCAAAATCACATCAAAACAATCATCCACCAATATCAAGTAGGCTTCATCCCAGGCATGCAGGGATGGTTTAACATACGGAAAACCATCAACATGATCCATTATATAAACAAACTGAAAGAACAAATCCACATGATCATTTCCTTAGATGGTTAGAAAGCATTTGACAAAATTCAACACCCCTTCATGATAAAAGTCCTGGAAAGAATCGGAATTCAAGGCCCATACCTAACCATAGTAAAAGCCATATACAGCAAACCAGTTGCTAACATTAAACTATATGGAGAGATACTTGAAGCAATCCCACTAAAATCAGGGGCTAAAAAAGGCTGCTGACTCTCTCCCTACTTGTTCAATATTCTTCTTGAAATTCTAGCCAGAGCAATCAGACCACAAAAGGAAATCAAGGAAATACAGATTGGTAAAGAAGAAGACAAAATATCACTATTTGCAGATGATATGATAGTATATTTAAGTGATCCCAAAAGATCCACCAGACAACTACATCAGCATATTGGCTGGGTATAAAATTAATTCAAATAACTCAGTAGCCTTCTTCAACACAAAAGAGAAACAAGCCGAGAAAGAAATTACGGAAAGGACACCCTTCATAATAGACCCAAATAATATAATGTACCTCGGTATGACTTTAACCAAGTAAGTAAAAGATCTGTACAATAAGAACTTCAAGACTCTGAAGAAAGAAATTGAAGAAGACTTCAGAAGATGGAAAGATCCCTCATGCTCATGGATTGGCAGGATTAATATAGTAAAAATGGGAATTTTAACAAAAGTGATCTATAGATTCAATTCAATCCCCATGAAAATACCAATCCTATTCTTCAAAGAGTTAGACAAAACAATTTGCAAATTCATCTCAAATAAAAATTACCCAGGATAGCTAAAAGTATTCTCAACAATAAAAGGACTTCAGGGGGAATCACTATCCCTGATCTCAAGCAATATTACAGAGCAATAGTGATAAAACCTGCATGGTATTAATACAGAGACAGACCATGTTCCATTTGGAACAGAATTGAAGACCCAGAAATGAAACCACACACCTATGGGTACCTTATTTTTGACAAAGGATCCAAAACCATTCAATGAAAAAAACATAGCATTTTCAGCAAATGGTGCTGGTTCAACTGGAGGTCAACATGTAGAAGAATGCAGATCGATCCATGGTTATCACACTGTACAAAGCTGAAGTCCAAGTGGATCAAGGACCTCCACATCAAACCAGATACATTCAAACTACTAGAAGAAAAACAAATGCAAATCAAAACAACCCTGAGATTTCACCTCACACCAGTGAGAATGGCTAAGATCAAAAACTCAGATGAAAACAAATGCTGGCGAGGATGTGCAGAAAGAGGAACACTCCTCCATTGTTGGTGGGATTGAAGAATGGTAAAACTATTCTGGAAATCAGTCCTGAGCTTCCGCAGAAAATTGGACATTGAAATAACTGAGGATCCAGCTATAACTCTCTTGGGCATATACGCACAAATGCTCCAACATATAAAAAAGACACGTTCTCCACCATGTACATAGTAGCCTTATTTATAATAGCCAGAAGCTGGAAAGAACCCAGATGTCCTTCAAAAGAGGAATGGATACAGAAAATGTGGTACATCTACACAATGGAATATTACTCAGCTTTCAAAAACAATGCCTCTATGAAATTCATAGACAAATATTTGTTACTGGAAAATATCACCCTGAGTGAGGTAGCACAACTACAGAAAAACACACATGGTATGCACTCATTGATAAGCGGCTATTAGCCCAAATGCTTGAATTACTCCTGATGCATTGAACACATGAAACTCAAGACGGATGATCAAAATGTGAATGCTTCACTCCTTTTTTAAAAGGGGGAACAAGAATACCCTTGGCAGGGAATAGAGAAGCAAAGATTAAAACAGGACAGAATGAACACCCATTCAGAGTCTGCCCTACATGTGGCCCATACATATACAGCAACCAAATTAGACAAGATGGATGAAACAATGAAGTGCAAGCTGAGAGGAGCCAGATGTAGATCTCTCCTGAGGGACACTGCCAGAATACAGAGGCGAATGTCAGCAGCAAACCACTGAACTGATAATAGGACGCCTGTTGAAGGAATCAGAGAAGAACTGGAAGAGCTTGAATGGGCTCGAGACCCCGTATGAACAACAATGCCAAGCAACCAGAGCTTCCAGGGACTAAGCCGCTACCTAAAGACTATACGTGGACTGACCCTGGACTCTGACATAATAGGTAGCAATGAATACCATAGTAAGATCCCCAGTGGAAGGGGAAGCCCTTGATCCTGGTAAGACTGAACCCCAGTGAATGTGATTGTTGGTAGGGGGGCGTTAATGGGTGAGGATGTTGAGGGAAACACCCATATAGAAGGGGAGGGGTAGGGGCTAGAGTTATATAGGCTGGCAAACCAGGAAAGAGTATAACAATTGAAATGTAAATGAGAAATACTCAAGTTAATAAAGAATAAACGGAAAAAATATTAACAGAATTATGCATATCATTCATTCTGCACTCGAGGGTTAGTGAATTTTAGTGGGATCAGGTTATGGGGTGTTTTCTTTCTGATGAATGTGTCTGCAACTGTGTTAAAACAAAAGGGTTGGACTTCTCCTTATTTAAATTAAAATAAATTAGTAGTCTATTAAGAGATATTATGACAGAGCTTGACAATAATAGAGGGCGTCTAACTTCAGCACTGAGCCAATGGATACAGGCAGAGGATAATGGAAAGTGGTGGGTACTCAAAAAAAAAAAAAGGAGAGAATTGATTTTGTCAGTTCTCAGCTTGTTTTAGAAATTACATTGGCAGAACAATGGAATGCAGATGGGGTATTGAAAGAGACACTTTAATGAATCTACATACCAAAGTTTTTGAAGTAATTCATCTCAAGTATATATTGAAGATGGAGAAATAGATCACACCTACAACAGTCTTAATGTACTTCTAGAAATTTTAAAACCAAAAAGTTGGAGATCATCTAGAATCTTTCCCGAAACAGAACAATGATGATTTGCATCCTTACTCTCTTCTTACAAAGAAAATATTCATGGAATGGGTTTTGAGAAAGCTTCATTACCCAACAAAGGAGACTCACTGAGATGCAGGCCTAGGCTAAGATGAGGTTCGATTGCATGTGTTCCATTACGCATTCACACATAGTTACTGTGTTTCTATGATTCTACAAAGGTGGGCTTGATTAGACTAGGTGCACTGTGAATTGAGGACATTTTCTCATCTGTGACATAGACGAGGTACCTTGGTAATTGTGGATATTATCTCATCTGTGACATACACTAGGTACACTGATAATTGAAGGACATTTTCTGATCTGTGACATAGACTATGTACACTGATAATTGAGGACATTTTCTCATCTGTGACATAGACTAGGGAAACTGATAATTGGAGGAAATTTTTTGATCTGTGACATACTGTTCTGCTGTCTCTTACCAGAGTATGTCCTGTGCAGTTGGAACCTCTCTCACTTATTTTTCTGCATTTCAGGAAGGCAGTTGCCCTATGATGTTTAGATATTGCACCTCCTCTGACGTGTGATGTGCAGTGAGCCATTTCCAAAGAGTGTCACTGTGACTTGGGTTGACAAGCTACAGTAAACCATTCCTCATCTAGCATGTCGTCTCGGCACTTCCAATGCAGTTTCGAGTGTGGAATTAATTTTTATACAAATGGCCAGCAGTGTAACTACATTTCAGGACTTTATTTATTCTGCCATTATACTCGGGACAAGATTTTAGATTTATAAGGTATGTTTCTGTCTATGTCTCAGAAAGTCTTTTATGTCAACTATAACATCAGGAACTTCCAAATCTTACCCTAAAACATGAATTGGGTTAAGGAAGCCAATGAGCCTTTTATTATTTTGATCATTCATAACAAGAATTTCTGTTCCATCTAACTGATATAGACATGAATTTCACTGTGATTGTGTTGCCTCAGTGTCCCATACTGCATTGCACCTGGACAGAGGGTTCACAATAGTCCAGTCCTATAGAAATTCACACTGTTGCATTTCCAAGCACAAAATAATCCCCATCCCCTCTCCCTGAGTTTATCACTATCAAATATTCTGTTCTATTTTTCAAATAAAAATTTATTATAGGCCACATATTTACTGAAGTCATCTTGAACATTTCAGCATTTTAAAATATAACCTTTATAGCAAAGAAACAGAAGGGCAGGGGATGTTAGCATTTGGTAACTAAGAAAACAACAAACTTAAAAATATACATATTGAAAAAGAGACAGAACTATTTCTAACCATTCAACTTAGCTCTGATATGTCCTGAAATGATCACCACAATTTTTATATCAAATATTTATTTTTATTTATTTCTCAATATTTTATGCCATGTTTTAGTTTCTGATTATGTGGAATCAGAAATAGAATGCATTATTCTTTAATTCCAAGGAAATAAAATAACTTACCTTCTCATACATAACCCTGAATATTCTACATTTTCATGAGGAATAAAATAGCTCATAGGTAAAATTATTGTGTCTGTATGTTGATTAGAAATTAAGTCTGTTATAAATATAAAGTTGGGACAAGAACTTACCTTACTGTGAAAGGCAAACTAAGCTTGAGTATCTCCTCTGAACAAAGATGCATCATCATCCTTTCTCATGTGTAGGTCTGATTTATAGACACCATTGCTAGATTTTTCATGTAGGGAAATGAAAAAAAAGTGAAATTAGTGTCTCAAATTAATATATATTTTTTAATATAAACTATGAAGACATCCTGGAAAAATATACTGACACATTTAAACTTCACATCATTTCTTTAGTGGTAAATTAATTTGCTTTTAAAGAAATGTTGGAAGGGAGTTCAAAATGGATTTAGGATAAGAGTAACTACTCTGCAAGTTTCATGACATCATTGGGTCCATGACTCGATGCTGGAAAGTTGGACTCTAGTTATCCACCTGTGAAGTGTGACATATACATGTGCAGACATATATGCAAATAAACATAGAGATGCACACACATTCATACATGAAGGCACACACACTACAGAAAACATATACTTTCAAAGGTGGCTTTGTTTTTTTTTTTTGTTTTTGTTCTTTGTTTTTTGTTTTTTGTTTTTTTTTTTTTTTTTTTTTTTTTTTGCTTTTCATCGCTTTCGTTTACTAATAGTGACTCATGCCTTTAATTATACCATAAAATCTGAGAAGGGGCTGACAAGAGGAGGGCAAGAGCTTCATAGGAGTTAGTACAAGATTAATATGAAAAACGTGAGAACTTTTCTCAAAATCCTAAGAGCTTGAAATATAGATCAGGGCCTGCCTGGCACACAGTAGGTTATGGCTTTGATCTTCACAACTGAATTTTTTCATTAAAATTTCAGGTACTTCTCTATTGAATGATTTTCAAATAACCAATTTGTGATTAATTTTTAGAATTAGTTTTGTGTTCAAATGTAAATCTCCTAAACTCTAACCTTTATCTCTGACTTTCTAAACCAGAAAAAGCATAGGAACTTTCAATATATCTGGCCTTATATGTCGTATATTTTCATTTTAAATGTTTTTTTTATAGCATTATAGTGTTCCTGGGATTTAAAGATTACCTCCTTGTAATATTAGGGGATACAGACTTAGAACCTTTGGGTCTGACCTTCACTGGTTCGTTCACACAATTTATCATTCCTCTTTCAGGTGAGCTGTTGCTGAGGTGTGGCTAAGACTGAGTGTGGATTACAATAGTGTCGACAGTCTTCTCCAATGTGAAGCCATACATGTTCCCTAAACACATTCTTGAAAGATAGTTTCCATAATTCATGGAGTTTTCATTAGATAGCTTCATTCTTTCATTTTTGGAGGATGTTTTTGAAGACTATTCTGTCATTTATGTCAATTGCTATCCCTCTTTCGTGGGAATTTCTGTTTCTTTTCTAGATGCTTCTAGGAACTGTGTTTCTACTGTTTGCCGGGTTCAGTTTGATCACCTGGGTTCAGATTTCTTTTTATTTATCATGCCTGACTTTTGTTTGGTTGAGTATTATATTGTACTCATTCTACAATTCCTTCATTGTTATGCCTGCAAACTTTTCTCTTCTTATTTTGACTTTTCCTCCTTTTAGTCTTCTGTAAACCCATGGCTCTTCCACCGGCATTGAGCCTGGGTATTGCTCATCACTGTTTCTCGTGTATGAGCTTTTCTATAGAGTTATTAGTTTTCAATGTCTAAGGGTAGAGATTCTAGTTTTTGGTATTTATGAAATTTGCAGAGATCATAACTTCTAGAATAACATGTTATCTTTACCTTTTCATTTTTTAGTTTTTCTGGAATGATTAAAATAAACAATTTATAGAGAATAACAAGCATAAGAAAAATGTATATTGTGAACATATTTCTGCAAAAGGTCTCATGTATTGATGAAGTTGAAATAACGAGATTTGCCATGCTCTCTGTCACTGCTCCCACATCTCCCTTCTCCTTTCCCCACAGTGATAGTATTCACTCATTTACTTTTCTTCTCCCCTTACATTTGTTTATTCATTAGTTGTGTGCTCAAATGCTACAGTATTTTATTTAGTTGAGAGGACAATTTTCAGAAATGACTTATTAGCTTCTGCCATGTTGGTCACAGGGATTTATCTCAGCAGTTCATGCTCAGTTTGGCAAACAACCACCCTTAGCCAGGGAACTTTTATGCAATCCCCAAATTTAATATTTCCTAATACTATCTGAGAGCATTTCTATGACTTCAGAATTAATAACTAGATTATTTTAGTGGAAAGTGATTATGTGGGAAGTAATTTTGTACATTATAGCCACAGTGATATAATGCTACCCACTCTTCTATTTTATGCACTACTCATTACATTTGTATATGTGTTTTAAAAAACCCTGCTTAGCCAACAAGCACAACCTTTGCTGATAATATTATAAAGCTTCCTTATGTTGATGGCTATGTCTCTACATCATTTTATGCTCACTGTTTTGGCATACTGATTACTCTTTAATTTATATTTTTGATGCACATCATGGAGACCCTTTTGTTTTGGCTCTTTGGATGATAGTTATTTCCCTGGTATTATTTCATTGAGGACACAAACACCAAACATTCATTTATTTACATTAATACTGTATATTTTTGTCTGGTGATTTGACTATACTATTTATGGTGAAGCGGAAAGTAATCTCTAGTGAAGTAAAAGTCAATCAGTGTTTAAAAAATTGACTACCTATATTCTTTTTATCTATCACTTATGATCATAGTAAGATACAAAGAAGCCTCTCTCATCCTAGTATTTACTCTTACTTACCTAAAGAATTAATTAGCAAATTAAGTAAAATTATTTTAGTACAGTAGTTTTTCTATGCTTATAATACCAAGATGTAATACTTTAGCCATGTGCTTACTGAACTCTCATGCATCCTATAGAGTAAACATATTTAGTGTGAATGAGAACTCCACATAAGAGGCTACAAAAATACCTCAGGTGTTAAAGGTTTGTGACCCAAACAAAACGTCAATGAAACTGTAATTAGTCACTGTATGTGTTTGTATTGAAATAGTCACATATTACCTCTTTGTAATTCTCTACATCATATCAGGTCTAATTATAAAGATAGTGAATCCATCCAATTACAAAATTCACCATTATATCCAATACCTATTTGAGTTATTTAACATGTGTTTTGGTTCATCTTCATATTCTATACCAAAGGAAGCATAGTTAGTGCTCTCCTATAATCAAATAGCCACATCGTCTATGGTAATCTGGTATATTAGTAAAATATCAAAATCGGTTTCTTTAGTTCATTTACTTTGGAGAGATCTAATCTCAGCATAAATGCTGAAATGAAATATAAATTAAATAAAGTCACTGAATAAAATATAAATCTTTATAAAGATAAATGATAGTAAAATAAGTTATAAAACACAGAAATTAATCACAGAATTCAAACTCAGATTACACCCAACAAACACCCAGCTCACTGATAATAAAGACCATGAACCCATTATATAAGTAAGTACCTGTGAGCACATGCTTGACAGCACTCTTTATTCTTTCTCTCCCTTTACATTAAGGGAGCAGAGGTTACGGTTTTCCCTAAGTTCTCAGAATTATCCATGGTTCTGGTTAAGATGCAACGAAAAATATAAAATGCCTGTTTATGGAAGATGAGTTTTTTTTTCTTATTAGCATCCTTAATGTATCATAATCGATGAAATTCTTGATGCCTAGTGAAGATGTGTTATATAAATAAATGATGAAGAAGATTCAATTTAAAATTATATTATGTTTATTAGAAGAATTTTTCCACTCAATTTCATAATCCATTTTATATAATACAGACTATGTCATTCTTCTCCACAGATTCCAGTCAGGATGTATCTTAATACACCTCGCTTATTCAAGTGTATTTTGTTTCTATTTGTATCCACCTCCCCATGACAACCAGCTCAATATATATTTCATATACAGGAAATGCCTATCCTGATATTTCCATTTATTAGGATGATACTATCAAGAACATAGAAGCTTCCTATTTGTGGCTGCGCCCAGAGATGACATACTACAATAGCTCACTGTACCCAAATTCATTGGGGGAGAAAGCTGGACTCCCAGAATCATGGACAATTCTGAGAACTTAGGGGAAACCATTACCTCTGCTCACATTCCTGTGCTGAGAGGAAGCTGCTTAGAGCCCTATGGATACAGGAACCTTGGGAGAGTAAGGGAAGGGATCCTTCCAGTATCTACTTGTGTCCAGAGATGGAAGCCAGTGGCCAGGAAAAGGAACACAACTGAGAAAACAGGCAAGACCAAACCTTGTGCCCCAAGCAACCAGGCTGGAGGCCTCAGGACACAGAAAAGAAGAGCTGTCTGGGACAGGACACTTCCTGTTTCTGGCTGCACCCATTGCTGATCTGGTCCTACATATATCTGTACCCACATCTTGGTGGGAGAAAAGAAGTCTATAGGAACAGTGACAGAATTTTAAAAGATGGTCCAGCCACTGTCAGAAACAGCGAGACCACAAAACACCAGAGAGAACCTGATGACAAGGGTCAAGCACAGGAACCTAAGCAACAGAAAGCAAACCGACTTGGCATCATCAGAGCTTCCTTATTCCAAGAAAGCAAATGTTGGATATCCCAACAAACTGAAAAAGCAATATGTAGATTCAATATCATTTTTCATGATGATGGTAGAGGACATTGAGTAGGGAGCACATAAAAGTCTTCAAGGAATACAGGACAACACGGGTAAAAAAGTAGAAGCCCTTAAAGGGGAAACACAAAATACCTTCAAGAATTACAGGAAAATACAGTCAAATAGATGAAGGAATTTAAAAAATCTAGGATCAGTAACTGGAAATAGAAGCAATAAAGAAAGCAGAAGTCATAGACAGAAGCATCAGAAAGAGAATATAAGAGATAAAAGATAAAAATCTCAGGGGCAGAAGATACTGTAGAAAACATTTACACAACCATAAAAGAAAATGTAAAACTCAAAAACCTACTAATGGAAAACAATCAGGAAATCCAGGACACAATGATATGATCAAACCAAAGGATAATGGGTATAAAAGAGAGCAAAGATTCTCATAAAGAAGGGCCAGTAAATATCATCAAAAATTAAGGAGAAAACTTCCCTAACATAAAGGGAGAAATGCCTATAATAATAAAAGTGCCATACATTTATCCAAATAGATTGGACCAAAAAGAAATTTCTCCCTTCACATAACCGTCCAAACACCAAATGCACAAAACAAAGAAAGAATCTTAAAGCTAGTAGCAAAAAAGTCAGGTAACATATATAGGCATACCTATAAGTATTACACCAGACTTCTCACCAGAGACTATGAAAGTCAGATCCAGAGTGGATTTTATAAAACACTAAGAGAAAATAAGTGACATCCCAGGCTACTATCCCCTGCAAAACTTTCAATCAACACAGCTGGAGATTCCAAGATATTTTATGATAAACTACATTTACACACTATATTTTCACAAATCCTGCCCTACAAAAGAAAATAGATGGGACAATCCAACACAAGGAGGGGAATTACACCCTATAAAAAGCAAGAAAGTAATCCTCTTGCAACAAACCCAAAAGAAGAGAGTCTCACAAACATAATTCCACCTCTACCAAAAAATAATACCAGAAAACCTCAATAACTATTCCTTAATATCTCTTAGCATCAATGTTCAATTATCCAATAAAAAGACATAGACTAACAGACCACATACATAAAGAAGAACTAGAATTTTGTTGCATAAAGGAAAAACAGCTCAGTGACAAAGACAGACAGTATCTCAGAATAACAGGCTGGAAAACAATTTTCCAAGAAAATGGTCTGTAGAAACATCCTGGAGCACACATTCCAGTATCTAACCCAATCAAAAGTTATCAAAAAAATGATAAGGAAGGACACTTCATTTTCAACAGAGAAAAAAATTCCACCAAGGTCAATTCTCTATCCTGAAAATCTATAATCTACATCCAACCGCACCTAAATTTATAAAGGAAACCGAACTAAAACTCAGGCTAACGAAATAGTAGTGGGAGACTTCAACAACCCACACTCAGCAATGGCCAGATCATGGAATGGGAAACCGGAGACACAGAGAAATTAACAGCTTTTGAACCAAATGGATTTAAGGAATATCTATAGAATATTTCACCCTTGAACAAAAGAATACACCTTATTCTCAGGAACTCATGGCACATTCTCCAAAACTGATCATACAGTTGGTCATAAAAGAGGCATCAACAGCTACAAAAGAGTGAAATAATCCCATGCATTTTCTCACACTACCATGACCTAAGGCTGGACTTCAATATAAACAAAAATGTCAGGAAGCCCAAATACTCATAGAGGTTGACCAATATTTTACTTAGTGATAACTTGGTAGAGGAAGAACTAAAGAAAAAAATTAAAAAATTAAAAATGTTTTAAAATTTTAGGAAATGTAATGCACAACAAACTAAAACTTTTGGGACACAATGAAAGGAGAGCTAAGAGGAAAACTCAAAGCTCTGAGAGCATCCAAAGGGAAACTGGAGAGAGCGTACATTAGCAGCTTGACAACAAATATAAAAGCTCAAAAGCAAAAAGAAGCAGATTCGCCCGAGAGGAGCAGAAGGCAGGAAATAATCAAACTCAGGTCTGAAATCAACTAAGTAGAAACACAAAGAACTCGACAAAGTATCAATAAAACCAGGAGCTGGATCCAAGGGTAAATCAACATGGTAGATAAACCTGATATGAATGACAAAAGGGCACAGAGAAAGTATCCAAATAACAAAATAAGAAAGGAGAGGGAGACAAAACAACAGAATCTGCACAAATTCAAAACATCATCATACTGTATTACTGAAGTTTATATTCAAGAAAAGTAGAAAATCTGGACCAAATGATCAATTTTCTATACAGGGAGCAGTTACCAAAGTTAAGTCAGGGTCAGAAAAAATATCTAAACTGTACCATGAATCCTAAAAAATTAGAAACAATTATTAAAAGGCTCCCAATTGGGAAAAGATCCCAGGACCAGATGATTTTAGTGGAAAATTCAATCCGCACTTCCTAGAACCAAATATTGTCCAAAATTTTCCACAAAATACAAACAGAGGAAACTACCCAACTCCATTGATGAAGCCACAGTTACGCTTATATCTAAAGCACACAAAGACCCAATAAAGAAAGTGAACTTCAGACCAATTTCCCTTATGAATATTGACAAAAATATTCAATCACATCATTGCAAACGAAACCCATGAACACATCAAAATGGTTATCCATCACGATCAAGGAGACTTCAAAACAGGAATGCAAGAATAGTTCAATATGGAATTCCATCAACATAATCCACCAGATAATCAAACTGAAAGAAAAAAAAATGACATTTTCATCTCATTAGATGCTGCGAAAGCATTTGACAAAATAAAACGCACATTCATAGCCAAAGCCTTGCAATGATAGGAATTCAAGGCCCATACTCAACAACAGTAACGTAATGGACAGCAAACCAGTAGCCAAAAATCAAACTAAATGAAGAGAAACTTGAAGCTCTTCCTCTAAAATCAGGGACTAGACAAGGCTATACATTCTCTTCCTACTTATTCAATAGAGTACTCAATGTGCTAGCCTGACCAATCAAACAACAAAAGAAGGACAAAGGGATACAAATATGAAAGGAAGAGGCCAATATATCACTATTTGCAGGTGATATGATAGTATACCTAAGTGACTCCATTATTTCCACCAGAAAAATACTGCACGTGAAAAACAGCTTCAGTAAAATCCTGGATATAGAATTAACTCAAACAGATCAGTGACCTTCCATGAATAAACAGACCGAGAAAGAAATTAGGGAAATGACACTCTTCACAATAATCACAAATAACAAAAAATACCTCCGTGCAACTCAAACCAGGCAAGTGAAAGCGCCTTATGACGAGAACTTAATGTCTCTAATAGAAGAAAATTTGAGAAAATGGAAAGACCTTTCATGGTCATGGATTGGCAGTATTGATATACTAAAAATGGCCCTTTGCCAAAATCAATCTCCAGATTCAAGGCAATCCCCAAGAAAATCTGAACAAAATTATTCATACAGTTAGAAGGAGAAATATGCAAGTTCATTTAGAATAAGAAAAAAACTAGGAAGTGAAAACTATTCTCAAAATAAAAGAAATTCTGGGGAAATCAACATCCCTAAGCTCAAGCTGAATACCCATCAATAGTGATAAAAATTATATGGTACTGGTACAGAGACAGGCAAGTAAACACCTGTGTTGGTTCACATAGATGGCAGCATGTAAATTAAAGTAAATCCATCCATTCTTATCACGCTGTACGAAGCTGAAGTCCAAGTGGACTAAGGGCATGGAGAAAAAAGAGATATACACAATCTAATAGAAGAAAAAGTGGGGGCGGGGTTGGGGATTTGGCTCAGTGGTAGAGCGCTCACCTAGCGAGCGCAAGGCCTGGGGTTCGGTCCCCAGCTCTGAAAAAAAGAAAAAAAATAAAAGAAGAAAAAGTGGGGAAAAGCTTGAACACGTGATGACTATGGAAAATTTCTTGAACAGAACCCCAAACAAGTGGCTTATACTCTACGATGAGGGGGTTGAGAGATTGGACCTTGTAAAATTGCAAAGTGCGTTCAAGGCAAAGAACGCTGTCATTATGACAAAATGGCCACTAATACATTGAAAAAAGTCTTTGCCCTCCTATATCTGAAAGAGAATTAATATTCAATATGTACAAAGAACTCAAGAAGTTATGCTCCAGAAAGTCAAATAACACTATTATAAATGGGGTACAGATCTAATCAAATAATTTTCAGCAGAAGAATTTTGAAAGGCTGAGAAATACATAAAGAAAAGATCAATATCATTATTCATCAGGGTAATGCAAATCAAAGGATACACCAGTCAGAATGGCTAAGATCAAACATTCAGTTAACAGCAGATGCTGGTCACCATGTGGAGAAAGGGTAAGACTCCTCCATTATTGGTGGGATCGAAATGAGGTACAATATTCCAGGAATTACTCTGGGCTTTCCTCAGAACATTGGACATGGTATATGCTGAGGACTTAGCTATCCCACTCCTGGGCATATTTCCAAATGATGCCCCACCATAGAACCAGGACACACGTTGTACTCTGTTTACAGCAGCTGTAGTCATGATAGTCAGAAGCTAGGAAGACACACCCGCGGATCCCGGCCCGCAGCAGCTCTCTGCTCCCAGACCCGGTGAGAGAGAGACCCAACCGCCTGGTCAGGTGGGCACTCCTGAGGCTGCAGAGCGGAAGAGACCACCAACACTGCTCACCCCTGCCCACATCCCTGGCCCAAGAGGAAACTGTATAAGGCCTCTGGGCTCCCGTGGGGGAGGGCCCAGGAGCGGCAGGACCCCTGCCACAGACACCGCCGGACCCTGAAGGAAACAGACCGGATAAACAGTTCTCTGCACCCAAATCCCGTGGGAGGGAGAGCTAAACCTTCAGAGAGGCAGACAGGCCTGGGAAACCAGAAGAGACTGCTCCCTGCACACACATCTCGGACGCCAGAGGAAAAAGCCAAAGACCATCTGGAACCCTGGTGCACTGAAGCTCCCGGAAGGGGCGGCACAGGTCTTCCTGGTTGCTGCCGCTGCAGAGAGCCCCTGGGCAGCACCCCACGAGCGAACTTGAGCCTCGAGACCACAGGTAAGACCAAATTTTCTGCTGCAAGAAAGCTGCCTGGTGAGCTTGGGACACACGGAAGCAGAATTTCTCTAGAACCGGGCACATTCTGTGTTTACCGGAAGTCCCACACCCGCGGATCCCGGCCCGCAGCAGCTCTCTGCTCCCAGACCCGGTGAGAGAGAGACCCAACCGCCTGGTCAGGTGGGCACTCCTGAGGCTGCAGAGCGGAAGAGACCACCAACACTGCTCACCCCTGCCCACATCCCTGGCCCAAGAGGAAACTGTATAAGGCCTCTGGGCTCCCGTGGGGGAGGGCCCAGGAGCGGCAGGACCCCTGTGCCTAAGACACCACCAGAACCAGAAGGAAACAGACCGGATAAACAGTTCTCTGCACCCAAATCCCGTGGGAGGGAGAGCTGAACCTTCAGAGAGGCAGACAAGCCTGGGAAACCAGAAGAGACTGCTCTCTACACACACATCTCGGACGCCAGAGGAAAAAGCCAAAGACCATCTGGAACCCTGGTGCACTGAAGCTCCCGGAAACGGCGGCACAGGTCTTCCTGGTTGCTGCCGCTGCAGAGAGCCCCTGGACAGCACCCCACGAGCGAACTTGAGCCTCGAGACCACAGGTAAGACCAAATTTTCTGCTGCAAGAAAGCTGCCTGGTGAACTCAAGACACAGGCCCACAGGAACAGCTGAAGACCTGTAGAGAGGAAAAACTACACGCCCGAAAGCAGAACACTCTGTCCCCATAACTGACTGAAAGAGAGGAAAACAGGTCTACAGCACTCCTGACACACAGGCTTATAGGACAGTCTAGCCACTGTCAGAAATAGCAGAACAAAGTAACACTAGAGATAATCTGATGGCGAGAGGCAAGCGCAGGAACCCAAGCAACAGAAACCAAGACTACATGCCATCATCGGAGCCCAATTCTCCCACCAAAACAAACATGGAATATCCAAACACACCAGAAAAGCAAGATCTAGTTTCAAAATCATATTTGATCATGATGCTGGAGGACTTCAGGAAAGACCTGAACACACTTAGGGAAGCACAGGAAAACATTAATAAACAAGTAAAAGCCTACAGAGAGGAATCGCAAAAATCCCTGAAAGAATTCCAGGAAAACACAATCAAAGAGTTGAAGGAATTAAAAATGGAAATAGAAGCAATCAAGAAAGAACACATGGAAACAACCCTGGATATAGAAAACCAAAAGAAGAGACAAGGAGCTGTAGATACAAGCTTCACCAACAGAATACAAGAGATGGAAGAGAGAATCTCAGGAGCAGAAGATTCCATAGAAATCATTGACTCAACTGTCAAAGATAATGTAAAGCGGAAAAAGCTACTGGTCCAAAACATACAGGAAATCCAGGACTCAATGAGAAGATCAAACCTAAGGATAATAGGTATAGAAGAGAGTGAAGACTCCCAGCTCAAAGGACCAGTAAATATCTTCAACAAAATCATAGAAGAAAACTTCCCTAACCTAAAAAAAGAGATACCCATAGACATACAGGAAGCCTACAGAACTCCAAATAGATTGGACCAGAAAAGAAACACCTCCCGTCACATAATTGTCAAAACACCAAACGCACAAAATAAAGAAAGAATATTAAAAGCAGTAAGGGAAAAAGGTCAAGTAACATATAAAGGGAGACCTATCAGAATCACACCAGACTTCTCGCCAGAAACTATGAAGGCCAGAAGATCCTGGACTGATGTTATACAGACCCTAAGAGAACACAAATGCCAGCCCAGATTACTGTATCCAGCAAAACTCTCAATTAACATTGATGGAGAAACCAAGATATTCCATGACAAAACCAAATTTACACAATATCTTTCTACAAATCCAGCACTACAAAGGATAATAAATGGTAAAGCCCAACATAAGGAGGCAAGCTATACCCTAGAAGAAGCAAGAAACTAATCGTCTTGGCAACAAAACAAAGAGAATGAAAGCACACAAACATAACCTCACATCAAATATGAATATAACGGGAAGCAATAATCACTATTCCTTAATATCTCTCAATATCAATGGCCTCAACTCCCCAATAAAAAGACATAGATTAACAAACTGGATACGCAACGAGGACCCTGCATTCTGCTGCCTACAGGAAACACACCTCAGAGACAAAGACAGACACTACCTCAGAGTGAAAGGCTGGAAAACAACTTTCCAAGCAAATGGTCAGAAGAAGCAAGCTGGAGTAGCCATTCTAATATCAAATAAAATCAATTTCCAACTAAAAGTCATCAAAAAAGATAAGGAAGGACACTTCATATTCATCAAAGGAAAAATCAACCAAGATGAACTCTCAATCCTAAATATCTATGCCCCAAATACAAGGGCACCTACATATGTAAAAGAAACCTTACTAAAGCTCAAAACACACATTGCACCTCACACAATAATAGTGGGAGATTTCAACACCCCACTCTCATCAATGGACAGATCATGGAAACAGAAATTAAACAGTGATGTAGACAGACTAAGAGAAGTCATGAGCCAAATGGACTTAACGGATATTTATAGAACATTCTATCCTAAAGCAAAAGGATATACCTTCTTCTCAGCTCCTCATGGTACTTTCTCAAAAATTGACCATATAATTGGTCAAAAAACGGGCCTCAACAGGTACAGAAAGATAGAAATAATCCCATGCGTGCTATCGGACCACCACGGCCTAAAACTGGTCTTCAATAACAATAAGGGAAGAATGCCCACATATACGTGGAAATTGAACAATGCTCTACTCAATGATAACCTGGTCAAGGAAGAAATAAAGAAAGAAATTAAAAACTTTTTAGAATTTAATGAAAATGAAGATACAACATACTCAAACTTATGGGACACAATGAAAGCTGTGCTAAGAGGAAAACTCATAGCGCTGAGTGCCTGCAGAAAGAAACAGGAAAGAGCATATGTCAGCAGCTTGACAGCACACCTAAAAGCTCTAGAACAAAAAGAAGCAAATACACCCAGGAGGAGTAGAAGGCAGGAAATAATCAAACTCAGAGCTGAAATCAACCAAGTAGAAACAAAAAGGACCATAGAAAGAATCAACAGAACCAAAAGTTGGTTCTTTGAGAAAATCAACAAGATAGATAAACCCTTAGCCAGACTAACGAGAGGACACAGAGAGTGTGTCCAAATTAACAAAATCAGAAATGAAAAGGGAGACATAACTACAGATTCGGAGGAAATTCAAAAAATCATCAGATCTTACTATAAAAACCTATATTCAACAAAATTTGAAAATCTTCAGGAAATGGACAATTTCCTAGACAGATACCAGGTATCGAAGTTAAATCAGGAACAGATAAACCAGTTAAACAACCCCATAACTCCTAAGGAAATAGAAGCAGTCATTAAAGGTCTCCCAACCAAAAAGAGCCCAGGTCCAGACGGGTTTAGTGCAGAATTCTATCAAACCTTCATAGAAGACCTCATACCAATATTATCCAAACTATTCCACAAAATTGAAACAGATGGAGCCCTACCGAATTCCTTCTATGAAGCCACAATTACTCTTATACCTAAACCACACAAAGACACAACAAAGAAAGAGAACTTCAGACCAATTTCCCTTATGAATATCGACGCAAAAATACTCAATAAAATTCTGGCAAACCGAATTCAAGAGCACATCAAAACAATCATCCACCATGATCAAGTAGGCTTCATCCCAGGCATGCAGGGATGGTTTAATATACGGAAAACCATCAACGTGATCCATTATATAAACAAACTGAAAGAACAGAACCACATGATCATTTCATTAGATGCTGAGAAAGCATTTGACAAAATTCAACACCCCTTCATGATAAAAGTCCTGGAAAGAATAGGAATTCAAGGCCCATACCTAAACATAGTAAAAGCCATATACAGCAAACCAGTTGCTAACATTAAACTAAATGGAGAGAAACTTGAAGCAATCCCACTAAAATCAGGGACTAGACAAGGCTGCCCACTCTCTCCCTACTTATTCAATATAGTTCTTGAAGTTCTAGCCAGAGCAATCAGACAACAAAAGGAGATCAAAGGGATACAGATCGGAAAAGAAGAGGTCAAAATATCACTATTTGCAGATGACATGATAGTATATTTAAGTGATCCCAAAAGTTCCACCAGAGAACTACTAAAGCTGATAAACAACTTCAGCAAAGTGGCTGGGTATAAAATTAACTCAAATAAATCAGTTGCCTTCCTCTATACAAAAGAGAAACAAGCCGAGAAAGAAATTAGGGAAACGACACCCTTCATAATAGACCCAAATAATATAAAGTACCTCGGTGTGACTTTAACCAAGCAAGTAAAAGATCTGTACAATAAGAACTTCAAGACACTGAGGAAAGAAATTGAAGAAGACCTCAGAAGATGGAAAGATCTCCCATGCTCATGGATTGGCAGGATTAATATGGTAAAAATGGCCATTTTACCAAAAGCAATCTACAGATTCAATGCAATCCCCATCAAAATACCAATCCAATTCTTCAAAGAGTTAGACAGAACAATTTGCAAATTCATCTGGAATAACAAAAAACCTAGGATAGCTAAAGCTATCCTCAACAATAAAAGGACTTCAGGGGGAATCACTATCCCTGAACTCAAGCAGTATTACAGAGCAATAGTGATAAAAACTGCATGGTATTGGTACAGAGACAGACAGATAGACCAATGGAATAGAATTGAAGACCCAGAAATGAACCCACACACCTATGGTCACTTGATTTTTGACAAAGGAGCCAAAACCATTCAATGGAAAAAAGATAGTATTTTCAGCAAATGGTGCTGGTTCAACTGGAGGGCAACATGTAGAAGAATGCAGATCGATCCATCCTTATCACCCTGTACAAAGCTTAAGTCCAAGTGGATCAAGGACCTCCACATCAAACCAGACACACTCAAACTAATAGAAGAAAAACTAGGGAAGCATCTGGAACACATGGGCACTGGAAAAAATTTCCTGAACAAAACACCAATGGCTTATGCTCTAAGATCAAGAATCGACAAATGGGATCTCATAAAACTGCAAAGCTTCTGTAAGGCAAAGGACACTGTGGTTAGGACAAAACGGCAACCAACAGATTGGGAAAAGATCTTTACCAATCCTACAACAGATAGAGGCCTTATTTCCAAAATATACAAAGAACTCAAGAAGTTAGACCGCAGGGAAACAAATAACCCTATTAAAAAATGGGGTTCAGAGCTAAACAAAGAATTCACAGCTGAGGAATGCCGAATGGCTGAGAAACACCTAAAGAAATGTTCAACATCTTTAGTCATAAGGGAAATGCAAATCAAAACAACCCTGAGATTTCACCTCACACCAGTGCGATTGGCTAAGATCAAAAACTCAGGTGACAGCAGATGCTGGCGAGGATGTGGAGAAAGAGGAACACTCCTCCATTGTTGGTGGGATTGCAGACTGGTAAAACCATTCTGGAAATCAGTCTGGAGGTTCCTCAGAAAATTGGACATTGAACTGCCTGAGGATCCAGCTATACCTCTCTTGGGCATATACCCAAAAGATGCCTCAACATATAAAAGAGACACGTGCTCCACTATGTTCATCGCAGCCTTATTTATAATAGCCAGAAGCTGGAAAGAACCCAGATGCCCTTCAACAGAGGAATGGATACAGAAAATGTGGTACATCTACACAATGGAATATTACTCAGCTATCAAAAACAACGAGTTTATGAAATTCGTAGGCAAATGGTTGGAACTGGAAAATATCATCCTGAGTGAGCTAACCCAATCACAGAAAGACATACATGGTATGCACTCATTGATAAGTGGCTATTAGCCCAAATGCTTGAATTACCCTAGATCCCTAGAACAAACGAAACTCAAGACGGATGATCAAAATGTGAATGCTTCACTCCTTCTTTAAATGAGGAAAAAGAATACCCTTGGCAGGGAAGGGAGAGGCAAAGATTAAAACAGAGACTGAAGGAACACCCATTCAGAGCCTGCCCCACATGTGGCCCATACATATACAGCCACCCAATTAGACAAGATGGATGAAGCAAAGAAGTGCAGACCGACAGGAGCCGGATGTAGATCGCTCCTGAGAGACACAGCCAGAATACAGCAAATATAGAGGCGAATGCCAGCAGCAAACCACTGAACTGAGAATAGGTCCCCTATTGAAGGAATCAGAGAAAGAACTGGAAGAGCTTGAAGGGGCTCGAGACCCCAAAAGTACAACAATGCCAAGTAACCAGAGCTTCCAGGGACTAAGCCACTACCTAAAGACTATACATGGACTGACCCTGGACTCTGACCCCATAGGTAGCAATGAATATCCTAGTAAGAGCACCAGTGGAAGGGGAAGCCCTGGGTCCTGCTAAGACTGAACCCACAGTGAACTAGTCTATGGGGGGAGGGCGGCAATGGGGGGAGGGTTGGGAGGGGAACACCCATAAGGAAGGGGAGGGGGGAGGGGGATGTTTGCCCGGAAACCGGGAAAGGGAATAACACTCGAAATGTATATAAGAAATACTCAAGTTAATAAAAAAAAAAAATGGAAAAAAAAAAAAAAAAAAAAAAAAAAAAAAAAAAAAAAGAAGCTAGGAAGAACCCAGATGATTTGACCACAGGAATGGGTACAGAAAATGTGGTTCATCTACATAATGGAGAGCCCCTCAGTAATCAAATACCATGACATCGTGAAATTCATAACAAATGAATGAAACTATGAAATACCATCCTGAATGAGGCGACCAAATCACACACACAAAAAAAACAAAAACAAAAATAAAACATACACACACACACACACACACACACACACACACACACACAATCAATACCCCAAAAGCTTGAATTACCCAACATACAGTTCACATACCGCAATCAAATCACACACACTCACAAAAAAACAAAAATAAAACACACAAACACACACACACACAATCAATACCCCAAAAGCTTGAATTACCCAACATACAGTTCACATACCGCAATCAAATCACACACACTCACAAAAAAACAAAAATAAAACACACAAACACACACACACACACACATTACTCCAAAAGCTTGAATTACCCAACATACAGTTCACATACTGCAACCAAATCACACACACAAAAAAAATACAAAAATAAAACACACACACACACACACAAAATACCCCAATAATTTGAATTACCCATCACACAAGTCACACACCACAACCAAATAACACATACACACACAAACAAAAATAAAACACACAAGCACACACACACAATACAAAAATAAAACACATAAACACACACACACACACACACACACACACACACACACACAAGCACACATACACACACACTACCCCAAACTTGAATTACCCAACTTACAATTCACATACCGCTTTAAGTTCAAGAAGAAAGATGAACCAAATGAGGATGGTCTGTCTTAAGGGGAAACAAAAATATTCATAGGACATGATATGGAGATTAAGTTTAGAGCAGAGACTGAAGGAATAGCCATTCTGAGCCTAAACCACCTGGGGATGCAGCCCACATGCATGCAGCCCCCAAACCTAAACAACATTGCTGAGGCCAACAAGTGCATGTTCACAGGAGCCTGATAGAGCTGTCCCCTGAGAGGCTCTCCCAGATCATGACAAATACAGAGGCTGATGCTTGCAGCCAACCATTGCACTGAGAACACGGTCCCCTTTGGAGAAGAGAGAGAAAGTATTAAAGGAGCGGAAGTGCCTTACAACCCAGGAAGGACAACAGGGGTCACGAACCAGAGCTCCGCGGGACTAAAGCACTTCCTGAAGACTGCACATGGACAGACTGGCGTCTCCAGCTGTATATGTTGCAGAGCATGAACGTGCTCTGCACCGATGGGAGGAGCCCTTGGTCGTGCCAAGGCTGGGCCTTCCGGAAATAGAATGTCATGCTGGGGAGGCAGCAAGGGGATGTTTTTGCGGAGGAGAAAACACCTTTGAAGAAGACAGGGCAGCAGAAAAGGATAGGGATAGGGGGCTTATGGATGGAGGCCTCACACATGGAGTCTTTATATTTTCTATGCATTTAACAGCTCAATGGCAAGGCCACTTCCTAACCTCCGATTGGCTAAACTATCCCCCACTGATATTCCCACGTTATTATTTGCTAAAATCTATATCACATCTTTCTTGCCCTGGACACCATTGGGCTGCTCTCCTGGGTCTGCTTATTCTCATGCTCTTCTATGTCAGCTGCTTCTCTGTCCTGAAAGTCTGTCCTGGAGAATCTCCATGCCCTCTTCCTCTCTGGACCTTTGTCCAAGAGTCCTGAGACTCCTGCTCTGTCTGCCCTGCCTAGACACTGGCTATCATTATCTCTATTTTCCAATCAGAACCAACTGAGGCAGGGTCCCTGATTCATAAGTTCAGGACACTATGATAAGCATGAGAATAAAATCAACTACAATAACTATTTGTATGTGATTTTCTGAGAACAATATTCCCCAAATTTTAATATTCTGTTAAAGTACTAGAATCATAGAAAATACAAAGTAGACACATAATAACAATAATAACAATAATAATATAATATAATATAATAAAAGTGATATTAAAAATAATAATAAATATAATAATAATATAATTAATATAATAAAATGATAATAAAAAGAATAATAAATATAATAATATAATATAATAAAATGATAATAAAAGGAATAATAAATATAATAATATAATATAATGATAATAAAAAGAATAATGAATATAATAATTATAATAATAAAAATAAAATAATCATCATCATAATCATCATCAAAGCCTAAGTGAACAGAGAAATAAATATACAAAAACTGTGAAGGAAAAAGACCAAGTCACACATAAAGCTGATCACATTAGACTAACACCTGAATTTTCAATGGATAATCTATAATATAAATGGGCTTGGATCACCTTTCAACACATTGTCAGAGAATACAGATACCAGCCACGAATTTATTACTGAGCAAAAGTATCGTTCACATCAACCCGAGAGGAGAAACTTTACACAGCATAATCACCAGGAAGCCATGTCTCTTCAGCAACCTTAGTCTAAAAATGGGAAACTGCATTCTGAAAATAAGGGATATTCTCAGGAGGACAGAAATGGTAAATAACCCTGTAGTAATTCATCAGAAGTGGGAAAAAGTATGTTGCAACAACAAAATAAAAAAGACTCATAAATACTCCTCATTAATAACGCTAAGCATAGGGGTTGGGGATTTAGCTCAGTGGTTAGAGCGCTTGCCTCGCAAGCGCAAGGCCCTGGGTTCGGTCCCCAGCTCCGAAAAAAAAATGCTAAGCATTATCTGTCCCACACCAATAATATACAGGCTATCAGTTAGTATAGGAAAACAGGTTTATTTCTCCTACATCCAAAAAGTACATTTGTTTTAGATACAATTGCATACTCGTGTTTAAGATACAATTGCCCATAATTCTTTTACTTTTTCTTTTCTTTTTTTTTGTAAGTATATTTATTGTTCATTAGCTTTTTATAAAAATCTAGCAGATTTTCTTTTTAGTGCTAAGTGTAGAATTTTCATTTATTGTTTTTCTTTTTCTTTTTTTTCTTTTTTTTGGGGGGTGTTCCCCTCCCCATCCTTCCCCCATTACCACCCTCCCCCCAACAATCACGTTCACTGCGGATTCAGTCTTGGCAGGACCAAGGGCTTCCCCTTCCACTGGTGCTCTTACTAGGATATTCATTGCTACCTATGAGGTCAGAGTCCAGGGTCAGTCCATGTATAGTCTTTAGGTAGTGGCTTAGTCCCTGGAAGCTCTGGCTGCTTGACATTGTTGTTCATATGGGGTCTCGAGCCCCTTCAAGCTCTTCCAGTTCTTTCTCTGATTCCTTCAACGGGGGTCCTATTGTCAGTTCAGTGGTTTGCTGCTGGCATTCACCTCTGTATTTGCTGTATTCTGGCTGTGTCTCTCAGGAGAGATCTACATCCGGTTCCTGTCGGTCTGCACTTCTTTGCTTCATCCATCTTGTCTAATTGGGTGGCTGTATATGTATGGGCTACATGTGGGGCAAGCTCCGAATGGGTGTTCCTTCTGTCTCTGTTTTGATCTTTGTCTCTCCCTTCCCTGCCAAGGGTATTCTTGTTCCCCTTTTAAAGAAGGAGTGAAGCATTCACATTTTGATCATCCGTATTGAGTTTCACGTGTTCTAGGCATCTAGGGTAATTCAAGCATTTCTGCTAATAGCCACTTAACACTGAGTGCATACCATGTATGTTTTTCTGTGATTGGGTTACCTCATTCAGGATGATATTTTCCAATTCCATCCATTTGCTTATGAACTTCATAAAGTCATTGTGTTTGATAGCTGAGTAATATTCCATTGTGTAGATGTACCACATTTTCTGTATCCATTCTTCTGTTGAAGGGCATCTGGGTTCTTTCCAGCTTCTGGCTATTATAAATAAGGAATTCTGCACTAAACACATCTCGATCCGGACTCTTTTCAGTTGGGAGACCTTTAATGACTGTTTCTATTTCCTTAGGAGTTATGGGGTTGTTTAAATGGTTTATCTGTTCCAGATTTAACTTTGGCACCTGGTATCTGTCTAGGAAATTGTCCATTTCCTGCAGATTTTTAAGTTTTTTTGAATATAGGCTTTTGTAGTAGGATCTGATGGTTTTTTTTTAATTTCCTCTGATTCTGTAGTTATCTCTCCCTTTTCATTTATGACTTTGTTAATTTGGACACACTCTCTGTGTCCTCTCGTTAGTCTGGCTAAGGGTTTATCTATCTTGTTGATTTTTCAAAGAACCACCTTTTGGTTCTGTTGATTCTTTCTATGGTCCTCTTTGGTACTACTTGGTTGATTTCAGCTCTGAGTTTGATTATTTCTTGCCTTCTACTCTTCCTGGATGTATTTCCTTCCTTTTTGTTGTAGAGCTTTTATGTGCTGTCAAGATGCTGACATATGCTCTTTCCTGTTTCTTTCTGAAGACACTCAGCGCTATGAGTTTTCCTCTTAGCACAGATTTCATTGTGTCCCATAAGTTTGGGTATGTTGTACCTTCATTTTCATTAAATTCTAAGAAGTCTATAATTTCTTTCTTTATTTTTTCCTTGACCAGGTTATCACTGAGTAGAGCATTGTTTAACTTCCACGTATATGTGTGCGTTCTTTCCTTATTGTCATTGAAGACCAGCTTTAGCCCGTGGTGATCTGATAGGATGCATGGGATTATTTCTATCTTTCTGTGTCTGTTGAAGCCTGTTTTATGACCAATTATTTGGCCAATTTTGGAGAAAGTGCCATGAGGTGGTGAGAAGAATGTATATCCTTTTGCGTTAGGATAGAATCTTCTATATTTATCTGTTAAGTCCATTTGGTTCATGACTTCTTTTACTCTATCTATGTCTCTGTTTAATTTCACTTTCCATGACCTGTCCATTGATGAGAGTGGGGTGTTGCAATCTCCTACTCTTATTGTGTGAGGTGCTATGTGTGCTTTGAGATTTAGTAAGGTTTCTTTTATGTATGTAGATGCCAGTTATGGGAACAGAGTATTCTGCTCTCAGGCATGTAGTTGCTCCTGTTCACTGGGTTTCAGCTGTCCTTGTGGGTAGGAACCAGCAGGACGTGCACCTACTTCTCCTATGTTCCTCTGTGGGGGGGCGGTACAGATGGCACAAGGTGTTTTCCTGTTGAGTCAGGAATCTGGGAAGAGAATAGTCTCCTTTGGTTTCCCAGGAGTTCCTGTTACTCTGAAGTTATAGTTCCCCCACCCTCAGCATTAGGGTGCAGGGAGCTATTTGATCAGTTCAGTTCAGATCCAGGCACAGTCTGGAACATGATGGTCCTGCAGCTTTACTCCTCCTATATTCCTGTGTCGAGAGGAACTAAGCAGTTTTGTCTTGGGCCAGAGATGTGGGAAATGGTAGGTAAAAGTGTCCGTCTCTCCTGCCCTGTAGTCTCAGTTTACCCTACACTCCTGGATGATCAGCTCTCTCTCCCACAGCATCTAGGAGCAGGGAGTTCTGGGCCAGGATCAGCGAGATTCAGTTGCAAACTAGAAACTGGAAGCGCCCTGTCCCAATGGCATTTCTGACTTTGCCTTTCCTGAGTCCATCAGGCAGGACACTTGGAGCAGAAAAGTTGGTTTCACCTCTGGTCTCAGGCCTGAAGTCACTCCTCCGGTTGACTTTCCGCTTTCCAAAAGAGCCGCAAGCAGAAATGTCCTGCCCCTACTGCTCCTAGGTCCCTATGCACAGTAGTCCCAGATGGACCTTGGGATTTTTTTTCTTGAGTCAGGAATGTGAGCAGAGTTCTCAGGGGTTTCCGTCCCTCTGAGGGTTTAACACTTACCCACCCCACACGAGATTTGGGTGTAGGATGCATTTTGGACCAATTCAGATCCAGGTGCAGTTTGGACTCTAGGGCTCCTGCAGCTTGACTGCTCCTATATCCATGTGTCCAGAGGCACTTTGCAGTTTCCTCTTGGTCTAGGGATGTGGGCACAGGTGGGCAGAAGTGGCAGTCTCTCCTTCCCTGAGGTCTCAGTATTGCCCACTCTTCTGGGTGATCAGCTCTCTGTTCCAGAGAGTATCCAAAGGAGTTTCAAATGTCCATTCCCTTCCCTGCATGTCTCTAATCTTTCCATTTCTCCTCCAAAGTGTGTTGGAGAAGACCCCTCTCGTCAAGGGGAAGTTCAACAGGCCACATCAGACAAATAGGGATGCAAAACTTCTTCTCTCAAAGGTAATCTCAGTGGTTTCTCATATTCCACAAATGAATTAAGTCCTGCCCTCTCTCCACATGAGACTTTAATACCTTCGCCAGACGCCAATGCTTGATAGAGATCTATGTCCACTCATAAAGTCAGTCAAAGATGTCCCCCATCTCCACCAAAGTCCCTTATGAAATCTGCTTCGGGTAAAATGAGTTTGAAACCTGGTTCTGCTGACAAAGGGGATTTCAGAACTTCCCTATTAAACCAAGAGGACCTTCAACGTCCTCCACAATTAAAAATGGGCTTAAATCATCAATTATGGTCCAAGGGGGACAAAATACAGTCACAAATCCCCAAGTGAACCTCATAACCCACATACCAGCCCAAGCAGAGACAAACATTTCTTCATGTACACCATTAGATAAAGGACCATTAACAGTTTCAGAAGGGACTCTTGAGAGTTCCCCACCAACACAAGATGTGGTAGAAAATTCTGAGTCCTCCCAAGGGACTCTTGTGCCTTCTGCACATAAAAAATATGATCTAGCACCCTCACCATCTCCCCCAGTGTTTCCAATGTCCCGATACAACAGAGAATTATTCAAATATCATCTACCACTGAAAAGGACCCTCCTGACTTGTCGTCAGGCCCAAAAGAGCCAAGTTTATCACAACACACAGTCAATGAGCCATGCAAACTCCATATATATACAATGTGCAGAGAAGGTAAAACATTCCCTACCTACCCAGGGGACTCTAGGTCATTCTGTCCAAAAGGAGAGGCTCCAAAATTTTCCACATGTACATCAGAGATGCTAGAATTTCCAAAAACTAAGCAGGATTCCCTGAGTAGTACTCTATCTCATAAAGAGACTGTTGGATGAGAAACATCTACAAAAGGATTTCTACCTTTAGAAAGCCACATCTTTAGAAATGGCTTGTGTATGTGACACATGTACAAAAGATGTTCTAGGACATATTCCATCTGTCGAGAAGGTTATGGATCCAACCATATGTGAACATGGAGTAGGGGAACATGATATGCAAACACCAGAGTCTGTAGCATCCTGGACATCTGAGGAAAGGGATTCCATGGATTCCATTTGTGCAAAAGAATGCATATGACCTCCTCAAACTTCACAGGAGAGTATAGCAACTTCTTAATCTCCTCAAGATCAGCCATCTTCCCCAAATACAGAAGATGCTACACACTCTTCTAAATATGCACAAAGGGTTTCCAGTCCTTCTTTATACCCACAAGCAGACCCAGAACATCTGCCAAATACCTCAAAGCTCTGGATTTTACCTTATCTTCTGAAGGGGCCTTGGAAGCCATTTTGCCTATCAAGCAGGCTAGGGAACCTGACACTTCTATACGAAAGTCTGTATCCACTTCTCTAGCTGAAGAAATTTTTCTTTGAACTTCCACAATTATACAACGATATCTAGAAACATCCTTATCTGCTCATGAGGCTCCCAGACCTTTCACATATGTCCATGATGCTTTAGGAGAGGTCACATCTTCAGAGGTAGCTCTAATGCCTACTCCCCCATTCTGATGTCATAGTCAGGATTTCTACACATATACACGGTACATTAAGACCTTCCTCATCTTTGAAGGATGTCTTAGGATCTACTGCATCTGAACAGCATGCTTTAAAACTATCCCCATCTACCCAAGTAGATTTATTTCACATGTCCACTCTCGGGAGAAATTTTGACATTGTACCTCTACCAAAATGGACCACAGGCATCCAGTTTCTAGAAACACAGGGTTAAGATTTGATCCTTCTGATGGAGTCTTGAGAATTTTCCCCTCTAAGGAAGACAGTTTCAACATTCCCCCTTCTGCCAAGAGGGACCTTGTGCCATCTTCTGCTGCCAAAGAGACACGAAAAGCTGCAACTACTCCTCAGGTGAGGCCCACCCCTTCTCCATCTGTACAAAGGGCCTTGGAATCTTTCAAAAATGACGAAGGCTTTGTGGAAAGTTGCCAAACATTACAAGGGCATGCTGGATATTCCATATTGTCCCAAGATGCTCAAGAATCTCCTTCTTCTACCACTTAGCTTTTGGAGTAAAGAAATGAATGGTATAAGCTCTCTGATTTCCAGGAACCATAAGAACAGAGAAATCCAGACGCTTCTGAGAGGCTCCCAGCTCCTGATTCCCATATGTGGAAGGCTCAGATCAAGGCTTTCTGTTGAGTAATACCACTCAACCCTACCAAGGAGTCAGTGAGCTTTCCCAAGAACACATATTTCTTCGTTTTTTTAGACCAAGGCAGAAGGGCATCTTCCTTCTCCCCTTTTCTGATCTCTTCATCCTCATTGTTCTCACTCCCAAATTGCTGTTTACTCTGAATTAGATGCCAATTACTAGACCTTAGAGGTACTGAAGGAATACCTGAGAGGCAGATGCAGTCATAACAACACTTGGGACATCCCAGAGATAAAGCTATCAAGGTTATAAGAGATCAGAAAGGGCCTGATGAGGACGTCACTGAGAACTACCGTGGCCTACCTGCTAAGCAGCTTTCCTTACATTTTGACCAGATTTGAGGGTGCTCTTTCCTGGTATGTGTCCTGTGATACAGTGAAACCTTTGTGTACTCAATCTCTCTAAAGCTAGAGACTTCTCTTTCCTTTATTAGTTTTTACATGCTGTGAATGGAGAAAGTTAGTCAAGGGCTTGAATGGGGAGAAAAGATCTTGTAACATGGAGTGGAAGAGATTCTTCTGGATATTCATTTTATTACCAGGGAAATTTCATGAAATATAGTTCAATTTTGGAGTTTTTCTCAGTTTCCCAAAGGCCAGTATTTTCCCTATAGACCTTCAATGGAATGAATATTGTACTTCACTTTCTTATTGTACATTCCTCGATATGGGACTTAATAATAAATATTGCTGAATGTGTACTCAAAAATTCTGTTTTCAATTCCATTTTCTGCAAGGATTTTGGTAACAGAAGTGGCCAGGCTATAGAATGAGTATAACAGTGTTCATATTGTGAACATACTTGAAATGATAAAGTCCCAAATCCTTATTTTATCCCAAAATTACCAGACATCCATAAAGCAAAAATAAATATGGACTATAGAATTCATTTCTCCAGCCCCATTTGATATCAATTCTGCATTATCTACCTTAATGTGTTCCCAGGAAGAAACTTGAGGGTATTGGATGTTTTATCATGATTCTTTCTTCAGGCCAAACATAGGTTTCAGGAGGATGTGCAGGATGAGGAATGGCTTGAGGTCCAGTGAAACCTCAGCTTCATTAGTTTCATAAGAACAGGAGAGAGTCTATGTGGCACTGCCATTTGTGGATTCTACTTTCTTGACCATGTTTCCCAGAATCCTTGTTAAAATTCCAAATAACCTCTCTATATGTATATATATATATATAGAGAGAGATAGCGATAGATAGATAGATAGATAGATAATCAGCTACCAAATCTAGATAAGATTGATGAACCTTGGAATTGCATGATTAGAAGAAACGTATATATTTCTTTCCTGAGAGACACAGCTAGAGCATGTCAAATACAGAAGTGAATGGTAGTGGCAAAGCAGTGTACTGAAAACAGACCTCTTGTTGGTAGATTTTGTGAAAGGATTACAAGAGCTGAAAGAGCTTTCAATTCGATAAGAAGCAAACCAGAGTTTTTTTTCCTATACAAATATTCAAAGATTTTACATTGTAAACCTATGGCTCCAACTGCATATGTAGCAGAGAATGGCCTTGTTGGGCACCTATAGAAGGAGATGACCTTGGTGTAAACTAGATTTTATTACCAATTGAAGGGAATGTAAAAGGGCAGTAAGGGGGATTATGCAAGAAGTGTAGGGAGACCAGATAGCGATCTTATGGACAGGAAACAGAGAAAAGCCAAAATATTTGAAATGTAAATATGGATAAATCAAATTAAAAAAGCAAAAAAAATGCTAAAAAATAAAAAAAATAATAAGTTAAAAATAAGAAAACTGCCAGCTAATCAGATATATCGAATGAGAAATCTAAAGGGTAACTATCAGGCAATGGGAGTCAGAGTAATACTAGTGGAAAGACTGATATGATGAACTAGAATTACGTCTCTTTCCCAAATACCAGTATCAGACACAAACTGCACTATAGGTATCCAAATAATTGAGGAGTTTACTCTGAGCTGAGGACACAATACTTTTCTTTCACTTCTTCCTTAGGACCTGGGCAAAAAAATAAGAGCCATCAGCTCTAAGGAAAAGAATAGTGTCTTTCCCAACACCTGGCTTTTAGGATGAAGATATTAATGATATAAACTGTCTGACTTACAGGAACCACTAGAAGGAGGGAAATCCAGATATGGCTACCTTCCTGTGTTCCTATGGCCAGACTTGATAGGCTTTATATGTTTTACCATGATTCTTTCTTAAGGCCAAATATAAGAAACAGGAGGATGGGCAGGGAGAAGAAAGGCTTGAGGAACAGTGAAACCTCAATTTCAATACCTTCATAAGTAGAGAAGGGAATCTATTTGATATTGTCATTTGTAAATTCTACATTCTTGACCTAGTTGCACAGAATCAATGTAAACATTCTACGTAACCTAATAGGTGTAGGAAGCATCAAAAGTGTGTATATATATATATATATATATATATATATATATATTTGTAAATATATATATGTTTATATATTCAACCACCAAAACTGGATAAGATTGATGAATCTAAGAAGTGTATTCTGCCAGGAAACGGATATAGATATTTCCTGAGACACACAGCTAGAGCATGTCAAACTAAAAAGTAAACTGGAAATGGACTTTTTGTTGGTAGATTCTGAGAAAGGATAACAAGAGCTGAAAACGCTTTCAACCCATAAGAACAATGCCAATGAAACAGAGCTTTCTGGTACGCGACCAATATTCAAAGATGGAAAATGGAAATACCTATGGCTCCAACTGCATATGTAGTAGAAGATGGCCTTGTTGGGCACCAATGGAAGGAGAAGTCCTTGGTCCTCTCTTGGTTTGAGTTGCTTTTAAAGGGAATGTGAAGGGAAAGTAAGGGTGGGGGATATAGAAGAATTGGAGAGGGACCTGTTAGGGATATTATGTTAGGAAATTCTTAAAGGAAACAATATTTTAAATGTACATATATAAATATACATTTTTTAAAAATAAATACAATTTGTAAAAAATTAAAAAATATAAGAAATAAAAGAAAAGAAAACTACCAGCTAATCACAGCTATTGACTCAGAATTCTAATGAGTCACTCTCAGGGAATGGTAGTCAGAGAAATAATAGTTAAAAGAGTGAGATGGTGATATCTCAATTAGAAGCACTTCTCTCTCCATAATATCAGTGTGAGACACAAACTGCACTATAGATATCCAAAGCATGGAGGTGTTTACACAGAGCTAGGGATCCAATACTTGTCCTTCCTGTCTCCTTTAGGTCCATTTTCTTCTTGCAAAAAGAATAAAGGCCTTGTGCTCTCAGGAAAACAACTGTGCCCTTCCCAACACTTGGCTTTTGGAATGAAGAAATGAATGATATAAACTCTCTGATATCCAGGAAGTATAAGAACGGGGAAGTCCAGATGCTTCTGAGAGGCTCCCAGCTCCTGATTCCCATATGTGGAAGGCTCAGATCTGTGCTATCTGTTCAGCGATACCACTCAACCCTACCAAGAACTCACTGAGGTTTCCCAAGGACCACGTATTTCTTCCATTTTTTATACCAATACAGAAGGACAGCTTCTTTATCCCCATCTCTGATCTGTTAATCCTCTTTGTTCTCCCTCCCAAATGTCTGTTTACACTGAATTAGACGCCAATTAGTAAACCTTAGAGGTGCAGAAGGAATATCTGAGAGGCATTTGCAGTCACAACAACACTTGTGACATCACAGAAGAAGCTAGTAATCTCCGGGTTACATGAGATTTTTCAGAGAGGGCTTAAGGATGATGTCACTGAGACTTGCCATGGCCTACCAGCTAAACAGCTTTCCTTACATTGACCAGATTCAAGGATGCACTTTCCAGGTGTGTCTCCTGTGATACACACTCCATCTCTCTAAAGTTACAGACTTTAATTTGCTTCATTAGTGGTTACATGCTGTGAATTGAAAAATGTAGTCAAGAGTTTGGAATGGGTAGAAAAGATATTGTAACATGGAGTGGAGGAGATTCTTCTGGATAATAATTTTACTCTCAGGTACATTTCGTGAAATAGAGTTCAATTTTCTAGATTTTCTCTGTTTCCCAAAGGCCAGTATTTTCCCTTCAGACCTTAAGTTGAATGAATATTGTATTTCACTTTCTCATTGTAAATTTCTCGGTACAGGACATGATCAATCTTGCTGAATGAGTACTCAAAAATTCTGTTTTCCAATTCCATTTTCTGCAAAGATTTTGGCAACAAATGTGGCCCAGCCATAGAGTGAATATAAGAGTGTAAATATTCTGTACCTACTTGAAAAGATACAGTCCCAAGTACTTATTTTAGGTAAAAATTCCCAGTCATCAGTAAACCAAAGGACAACATGGACTATAGAATTCAGTTCTCTAGTCCCATTTGATATCAGTTCTTCATTATCTACCACACTGTGTTCCCAGGGCCAGACATGAGGGTTTTGGGTGTTTTACCATGATTCTTTCTAGGGGAATAATACGATACAGGAGGAAGGGCAGGGAGAGGAATGGTTGAGGTGCAGGAAGTTGAGGTGTAGTGAAACCTCAACTTCAGTATGTTCATAAGAACAGGAGGGAATCTTTGACATTGTCATTTGTTGATTCTCCATTGTTGACTTCTTTCACAGGAACCACGTGAATATTCCACCTATCCTCATAACTGTAGGAGCCACCCATGTATATATATATATATACACACACATACACAGATCACTCACCAAAACTATATAAGATTGATGAAGCTAAGAAGTGCATTCTGCCAGGAGCAAGGATATAGATATTTCCTGAGAGACACAGCTAGAGCATATCAAATACAGAAGTGAATTGTCGTTGTAAAAATATAAAAATAAAAAAGTAAAGTTGTCTTTTACCCTACTAACTCTGGCACTGAAGTGTCTGAATTTCTCTGCTAGATATATTGGCAGAAACACATACCCAATCGTCGGATACCCAATGTTTCGTGTCGACCACACTTTCCTATACACAAACCCTCAAATAAATAATACACAACACAATAATCTTTGATCCAGTTGATTAGATATAATTGCCCACTTAGACATACAATTAATGTGATCCAACATGCAAACAAACTCAAAGATAAGGACACATGATCATTTCATTAGATGCGGAGAAAGCATTTGACAAAATTCAGCAACGATTCAGGAAAAAAGTCATGGATAGATCAGGAATTGAAGGCCTATATCTCAACATAGTGACAGAAATATACAGCACACCTCTAGCTAAGATCAAACTAAATGGAGAGAAACTTGAAGCAATCTCACTAAAATCAGGGACTAGACTAGGCAGACCACTCTCTCCCTAGTTATTCAATACAGTTCTCCATGTCATAGCTGAAGCAATCAGAGAACAAATGGAAGACAAAGGGATACAAATTGCCAGGGAAGAAATCAAAATATCACTATTTGCAGATGATATGATAGTATACTTTAGTGATCCCAAATGTTACACCAGAGAACTTCTTAACCTGATAAACAACTTCAGAAAAATGTCAGGGTATAAAATTAACTCAAATATACCAGGAGCCTTCCTCTCCTCAATGTATCAATGAACAGGCTGAGAAAGAAAATAATGAATTCATACATTTCACAATAGTCACAAATAAAGATATTATCTTGGTGTTAGATTAACAAAGGAAGTGAATGATCTGAATGACAAGAAGTTCAAGAATCTGAAGAAAGAAATTGAAAAAGGTCTCAGAAGACAGATAGAGCTTACGTGTTCATGGATTGACAGTATTAATATAGTAAAGATGACCATTTTGCCCAAAACAATCCACACATTCAATGCAATCTCCATCAGAATTCCAGCTCAATTCTTTAATAGATGATGAAAGAGCAATGTGTAACTTCATTTGGATTAAGAAAAATCCAGGATAGTGAAAACTATCCTCAACAATAAAAGGACCTCTGGGGGAATCATCACCGCAGAACTCAAGCAGTATTACAGAGCAACAGTGATAAAAAATGCATGGTGTTGGTACAGAGTCAGACAGACTGACAAGTGGAAATGAATTGAAGACCCAGAAATGAACCCACACACCTATAACTTGATCTTTGGAAAAGGAGATAAAACCATCCAAAGGAAGAAACATAGCGTTTTCCAAATAGATGGCTGGTTCAACTGGAAGCCAGCATGTAGAAGAAGACAAATTATCCCATACTTATGACCATGTACAAAGGTTGAGTCCAAGCTAATCAAGGTCCTACACATCAAACCTGATACACTCAAACGAAAGAAGAAAAGGTTGTGAAGAGTCTTGAACACATGGGCACTGGAGAAAATTTCCTGAACAAAACACCAATGACTTATCCTCTAAGATCAAGAATTGACAAATAGGACCTCATGAATTGGAAAAGCTTCTGTAAGGCAAATGATACTGTCATTTGGACAAAACTGCAACCAACAGTTGCACCTAAATAAATATTCAATATACTTAGTCATCAGGGAAATTCTAATCAAAACAATCTTGATTCCACCTCACATCAGTCAGAATGACTAAAATATACATCTCGGGGTGACAGCAGATGCTGTCGAAGATGTGGGGAAAGAGGAACACTCCTCCATCGTTGGTGGGATTGCAGACTTGAACATGCCTTGTGAAAAACAGTCTGAAGGTCCCTCTGAATTTGGACATTCCATGACCTTAGGACCCTACTATAACTCTCTTGGCATATACCCAAAAGACAGTCCAACATACAACAGAGAAATATATTCGACTGTGTACATAGCAGCCTTACTTATAATAGCCAGAAGTTGGGAAGAACCCAGATGCCCTTCAGCAGAGGAATGGATACAGAAATGTGGTACATCTACACAGTAGAATATTACTCAGCTGTAAAAACAATGACTTCATGGAATTCTAGGCAAATAGAATGAACTAGAAAATATCATCCTGAGTGAGGTTATTCAATCACAGAAAAACACACTCGGTATCCATTCATGGATAAGCAGATATTATCCAAAAAGCTTGAATTACCCATCATGCAATACACAGACCACATGAAACTCAAGAAGGATGAGTAAAATGCAGATGCTTCACTCCTTCTTTAAAGGGGAACAAAATACCCACAGAAGGGGATAAGGAGGCAAACTTTATAGCAGAGACTGAAGGACCTGCCGTCCAGAGCCTGGACCACATGTATCCCAGACATATACAGACACCAAAACTAGATAAGATGGATGAAGCTAAGAAGTGCAGGCTGACAATGACTTGATATTGATCCATCCGGAGAGACACAGCCAGAGTATGTCAAATACAGAGGCAAATGCCATCAGCAAACCACTGAATCAAGAATGAGACCCCAGTTGGAGGAATTAGAGAAAGGATTGAAAGAGCTGAAGGTATTTGCAACCCCATAATAATATCAATGCCAACCACCCAGAGCATCCAGGGACCAAACCACAACAGAAAGACTGTACATGGACTGACTCATGGTTCCTACTGCATGGAGCAAAGGATGGCCATGCTGGGAACAATGGAATGAGAAACTCTTGTTTCTACCAACGTTGGAGCCCCAGTGTAGGGGAATGTGGGGAGGGCTGGGGAGGCCGTGTGGGGATGTGAACTCCCTTATAGAAGGGTAGGGGGAAGGGATAAGGGGCTTATGGACTCGAAACCTGGAAAAGGGAATAATATTCGAAATGTATACAGGAAATATCCAAAAATGAGAGAGAGAGAGAGAGAGAGAGAGAGAGAGAGAGAGAGAGAAGAAGAAGAAGAAGAAGAAGAAGAAGAAGAAGAAGAAGAAGAAGAAGAAGAAGAAGGAGAAGGAGAAGGAGAAGGAGAAGGAGAAGGAGAAGGAGAAGGAGAAGGAGAAGGAGAAGGAGAAGGAGAAGGAGAAGGAGAAGGAGAAGGAGAAGGAGAAGGAGAAGGAGAAGAAGGAGAAGAAGGAGAAGGAGAAGAAGGAGAAGTAGAAGAAGAAGAAGGAGGAGGAGGAGGAGGAGGAGGAGGAGGAGGAGGAGAAGAAGAAGGAGAAGAAGGAGAAGAAGGAGAAGAAGGAGAAGAAGAAGAAGAAGAAGAAAGAAGAAGAAAGAAGAAGAAGAAGAAGAAAGAAGGAGAAAGAAGAAGAAGAGGGAGTTGAAACAGAAAGAAAACTAAACTTTCATTCTCCCCATTCCCTGTCGTCCTCAGCTGTTGTTGAGGCAGTCGTGTTAGTGAGACGTTATAAGTGTAATTTCTGGTGTTACTGAGAGACACCATCTCATAGTAAACTTTAGTCTCTTACAATCTTCTTGCCCCTCTTCTGTAATGTTCCTCAGCATTGAATCGAGTGAAGTTTTGTAGATAGAGGCATTGAGTCTGGATGTGAAATTTCTATCCTGCATTTTGAATGGCTCAGATTTTCACTGTGATGTTTGTAGCAGAGACTGTAATTAATTCTGTATATAAGGACACATGGCTTTGATTGTTGTTAGGTAAGATACTGGCTTAAGTAAGTAAGAGGCTGTCCATTCTCCCCCATAACCACAGCTTCAATAGCCTTATATTTGTGGCTAAATTACCAGCACCATCCGTGTTCATTGAACAGGACTTAAGCAAAATTAGAGAGCTGTTGGCTATCACCAAGCTATTTATGCCACTGCACTGCCCTTATGGTTACCCTGCCATGTTGATCATTGTGTTTTACAGGCATGAGGTGAACAACACTTGAAACTGACAAGACTGATGATTGTAAATACATGATATACTAGAAATACAATCTGTGCCTGGCACATCTTCCTGTATAAGAATATTGACTTTCTGATAGGCAGGAGGATTTAAAAGTTAAATTTAGTCTTAACCAAAAAGAGGAAAATTAAAATTTTCCTGCTACAGCATGTTTAATTAATTGAAGCAAAATAAAATCTATTTACTTGATGGTGGGGAAATATCATTTAACAATGTAATTCTAACTTCTTTTAAGTGATTAAAAGTAACAGATAGTTGGTAGCTGTGATACTGTGTAAAATAGGCATCAGGATTGTGACGATGAAATATTCTCTGTTTTATGCAAATGCATAGGAATAATGAACAAAATTTTGTATCAAACTTCATGCTTTAGGTAACTAATTGCATGTATTCAATTGTATCTAATATAATTTCAAATTAGCTAATAATAATTATGACTAAATTATTACTTCAATATTATATTATATAATTAAATTTTATAATAGCATACTAGAGTTACCAAGTGGACATGGAAAAATATATTACACTAATCAAAAAATATTTATTAAAAGCCAAATGATGAAAACATTTTATATATAAAACCAGCCTGGAGATAAATGTCACCTTAAAATGTCACAGTGTGTTCCAGTGAGGTGGTTTAGCAGATAAAATTTCATGCCATGAAAAACCAAGAACCTAAATTTGATACCTACACACATATGTTTGGAAGATTTCTATATTCACTACATGACCAGAACACATAAAAGCTTACACAGAATATTAATAATGAGACTAATGAAAACAATAATAATAAGAAAAGTAAAAACAAAACTCTAGGAACATTTTAAAGAAATAATGTATTGTATCGGCCTTAAAATAGGAAATTCAACAACTTTTCTTAGTACATTAAATATTCAGAGAAAAACTAAAAGGCTTTTACTTCATTCTAAATGAAAGCATAAACACATGAGATGAATTGTGTAAAGAATGAGAGAACTGCAAACTGTAAAATTAATATAGTCATTGCAGAGGAAAGAAACAGACACTAACCCAAGGTTCTATAAGTAAACATTTGGAGGATTTACTGCATAATATTAACATATTTAATCCAACACATCTTATGATGATAAAGAAAAGAAAGCTGGAAAAAAATAATGCCTGAATGTAGTATCAGCACCTAAAATGTGGCAAGATGTCTCAAGTTCAAAGATACCCTGAAATACATGAGAAAATTATAAATAGGTTGAGTTTATTATGGAATAAGTATTGTAGTATTAGCTTAGTGGTTAAGAACACTTACTGCTCTTAAGAGCAAACACGTTCAGTTTCCAACACCCATGAAGCCACTTGCAACCAGCTGTAAAAGCAGCTCCAGGGCATCTGACGTCTCCTGGTCTCCCCAGGTGCCTGTGTTCATGTGCAGAAATCTATACATAGACGTTCACACATAACAGATCATTAAAATAAAAAAGATTCATGAATGTATTTTCTGCACATATTATGAAGACTAAGTCTTCTCCATATGCAACCACAATTGATGCAATGTAATAAGAGTAGAGAAAATCACAAATAGTATGAAGAGTAAATTAAGGATTAATGCTTACATAGTTCAGTAAGCAAAAACGCTAAACTTCACGATTGAATTGTAATATAGATGTTAAATAGTAACTAGCATTTGAATTTATGAGTGAAAGTATTTTAAAATGTATTTTATTTATTTACATTCCTGCAATTGTGCCATGTCCCCTCCCACAGTTCCTCATCCCATTCCACCTCTTCCTCCCCTGACGCGAGGAGGATGCTCCCCAGACCCTGCCAGGCACCATAATCCCTGGGACCTCACGTCTCTCAAGGATTAGTCCAGACCAGGCCGTCCTCTGCTATCCATGTGTCAGGGCATCACACCAGCTTGTGTATGCTGCCTGGTTGGTGGCTCAGTGTCTGGGAGATCTCAGCGATCCGGATTAGTTGCGACTGCTGGTCTTCCTATAGAGGGTGCCGTCCCCTTCAACTTCTTTAATCCTTCCCCTAATTAAAGAACTGACAGAAGTCAGAGACTGATACCTTTTTAAAATATATGTACCATTTAATTTTGAATGGTATAATATGGGTTCTCATGTAAAATTGATGGCAATATATATTTATTATAGTCTTCTGAGATGGAAATTTGTCAGTATTTATTCAAGTATTACATTACTTAACAGCCTTGATATCATTACAATAATGTGTTTTGTAATTTATACAAAATATAATGTAAATAATGACCACTGAGTACTGTGCCTGAGTCAGTGTCCATGCTGATTTTCTGTAGCGAACTTTAGCTAATGAAAATGAAAATAATCTGAAAGGCACAATTATGTCATTATTTAAGCAAATGAGTATACTACCATTTATTAAATGCATGATATTCCATGAAGATTCCCCATGCACATCTATTCAAGACACATTGTTAAATAAAAAGCAAATGACAGAATATTGCATTATGTAATCAAATGCTCTGGGTCCTGCTACGACTGAACCCACAGTGAATGTGATTTTTGGGGGGAGGGCGGCAATGAGGGGAGGATGAGGAGGGGAACACCCATAAAGAAGTGGGAGGGGTTTAGGGGGATGTTGGCCCATAAACCGGGAAAGGGAATAACACTCGAAACGTAAATAAGAAATACTCAAGTTAATAAAAAAAGAAAATAAAAAAATGACCTGTTCTGTCCACGGTAAGGAGAAACACGCCTGCACCTTCTGTTCTTTCCAGCTTCTTCTGTTTTCCTCTTCTCCTCTGCAGATTGCTTTCTTATGTTACCTATATAGTCTCTAAGTTATTCCTCTATACATTTCTTCTCAGCCCAGATCTTTTTGGCTCAGTTCTCCTAAGCTCAGTTCTCCTTAGCTCAAACCAGACTTTTCAGCTCAGCCCCTCTCCAGCTCAGTCCGTCTGTCTCTGTCCTTCCCGTTCAGTCCTTCCCTCTCAGTCCTTCTGTGTGTCTTCTCTTTCTCCTCAGCATTAAAGACATTTCAGAATACATGATCCCGTGTTACTATCTTCATCACAAGTTCATATGAAAAATCAAAGTATAAATTGAAATATAATTTACAACTGAGAATTTTTACATGAATATCCATCAGGAGTAATTATCTGGCTAAACATTCATCACCAGGGTCAGCTCTACAGGTTCACTGAACCTAAAACCATAGTTGATAGAGACGTTATTTACAGATAAACCCAGTCAGTATCTTATCATCCATCCTTGCACCTGTAACAAATCATTTGTTCTCTTTTTATGACTCTTGATGACTGTTTTGCAACCTCTTGGAATGTGTTCTGAGTAGGAGAAAGTCTGTTTACTATCTCAGAACAATTAACTGGTGACACGTGGGAGACTTTCGGGGTTGTTATTGCAATTTTGACTAATAGAAAGAGACTTATAGCAGTACCACTATAAAAGAGCTTGATAACCATTGATATAATTTTAGGAATTATTGTAGGATCATTATTAAGACTAAAGAATTCATCTATTTGTCTGTATAGCATCACTATGGGACAGTACAACTTCATAGGCCTGCAGAGATCTGCTCCAAAGGGGTGAGCTATTAATCAATGATTGTTATATATGTCTAATAATAACAACAGGAATAGCATTTCAATAGCAGGAAAGTTTCCCAAAATGAATCCCTCACAGCCTTTCTTAATAAGGGCGAACTAGTTGTGGATTATAAAATAATTCGAGGCTGTCCATCACAGGATGCGCACCTGCTAGTTATTAGCATGTCCTGCTATGGCTCCTGACACTTTCTTCTCAGTCCCACGTGGTACCTTCTCCAAAACTGATAATATGATCCATCACAAAACAGGCCTCAACAGATACAAGAAGATTGAATTAATCCCATGCATCCTATGAGATCACTACACACTAAGAATGGTCTTCAATAACAACAAGAACAACCAAAGACCCACATATATATGGTAGCTGAGGAATGATTTACTCAATGAGAACTTGTTCAAGGAAGAAATAAAGAAAAAAATTGAAGACATTTTGAATTTAGTGAAAATGAAGGCATAACTTGGGAACACAAAAAAGCAATGCTAAGAGGAAAGCTCATAGCTCTGAGAGCCTCCACAAAGAAGCAGGAGCTATGATACACTAGCAGTTTGACAGAACACCTGAAATCTCAGAACCGATAAAAATCCCAATACACCAAGAGGACTAGACAGCAGGAAATAATCAAACTCCGGACTGAAAACAACCAAGTAGAAACAAAAGGAATTATATAAAGAATCAACAAAACCAGGGACTGGTTCTTTGAAAAATCCAGAAGATAGGTAAATCAAATTAAAAATTCAAATTAAAAATATTCAAGGACCAGAAAGGTTTAGTAAAGAATTCTCTCAGACGTTCATAGAATACCTAATACCAATATTCTCCAAACTATTCCACAAACTAGAAATAGAAGGAACACTACACAGTTCCTTCTCCGATAACTAAAGCAAACAAAGACCCAACAAAGAAAGAGAATTTCAGACCAATTTTTTCATGAATTTCCCTGCAAGAATTCTCAATAAATTTCTTGAAAGCCAAATCCAAGAACACATCAAAACAATAATCCATCATGGACAAGAAGGCTTCATCCTGGAGATACAGGGATGGTTCAATATACAGAACCTGATCACTAATAAACCTAATCTCACTATAAATACAAATTCAATGAAAACAAAACAAGCAATCATCTCATTAGATGCTGAGAAAGCATTTTACAGAACCTGCCCCTTCATGTTAAAAGTCTTGGAAATATCAGAAATTCAAGGACCATACGGAAGCACAGTAAATGCAATATACAGCAAACCAGTAGCCAACATCAGACTAAATTGAGAGAAACTTAATGCAATCCCACTAAAATCAGGAACTAGACAAGGACACCCACTCTCTCCCTACCTTTTCAATATAGTGTTCAAAGTCATCGCCAGAGTAGATAGAAAATAAATGGAGGTAAAGGGATACATATTGCTAAGGAAGTATTCAAAATATCACTATATGCACATGATGTGGTAGTATATTTAAGTGACCACACAAATTCCACCAGTGAACTTCTAAGCCTGATAAACAACTTTAGCAAAGTGGCAGAGTATAAAATTGATTCAAACAAATCAGTAGCCTTCCTCTATCAAAAGAGAAACAGGCTGAGAAAGAAATTACAGAAATGACACCCTTGACCATAGTCAGAAAGCATATAAAATACCTCAGTGTGACTTTATCCAAGCAAGTGAAATATATATTTGACAAGGACACATATCTCTGAAGAAATAAATTGAAGATCTCAGAAATTAGAAAGATCTCCCATGTTCGTGTATTGGCAGGATTAATATTGTAAAAATGACCATTTTGTCAAATGCAACCTAGAGATTCAATGCAATCCCCATCAATATTCTGACTCAATTCTTCACAGTCATAGAAATGGCAGTTTGCAAATTTATTTGTAATAAAATAAATCCCAGGATAGAGAAAACTATTCTGAAAAATAAAAGCATTTTTGGGAAATCACCATCCCTGAGCTCAAGTTGTATTACAGAGCAGTGGTGATGAAAAACTGTATTGTATTGGTATTGAGTCAGGCAGGTAGATCAATGGAATAGAATTGAAGACGTACAAATGAACCCACACAGCTATGGCCACTTGAAAATTGATAAAGAATCTACAACCGGGGGGTTGGGGATTTAGCTCAGTGGTAGAGCGCTTGCCTAGGGAGCACAAGACCCTGGACCCCAGGTTCGGTCCCCAGCTCCGAAAAAAAGAACCAAAAAAAAAAAAGAATGTAAAACCATCCCGTGGAAAAAAAGATAGCATTTTTTAAAAAATTGTGCTGTTTCACCTGAAGGGCTGAATGCAGAAGAATGCAAATCAATCCATTCCTATCTCCTTGTCCAAATTTCAACTAAAAGTGGATTAAAGTCCTCCACATAAAGATCACCAGTGGAAGGGGAAGCCCTGGGTCCTGCTATGACTGAACCCCCAGTGAACGTGATTGTTGGGTGGAGGGTGGCAATGGGGGGAGGGTGGGGATGTGCACACCATAAAGAAGGGGAGGGGGAGGGACTAGGGGGATGTTTGGCCAGAAACCGGGAAAGGGAATAACACTCGAAATGTAAATAAGAAATACTCAAGTAAATAAAAAAAATAAAAAAAATACCTCCAAATAAAACCAGATACACTGAAACTAACTGATGAAAAACCAGGGAAAAGCCTCGAACACATTGGTACTTGGGAAAATTTCCTGAATAGAACACCAAAGGCTTTTGTTCTAAGATCAAAAAAATGAAAAATGGAACTTCACAAAATTTCAAAGTTTCTGTAAGGCAAGGGACACTGTCATTCCTTCCATACAGCAACTAACACATTGGGAAAAGATCTTTACCAATCCTATATTCGATGGAGCAATAATATACAATATATACAAAAAAGTCAATAAGCTCTCCTCCAGAGATTCAAATAACACTATTTAATAGTGGGCTACAGTTCTACACAAACATTCTCAGCTGATGAATACTGAATGGCTGAGAAGCACCTAAAGAAATGTTCAACATCCTTAGTCATTGGGGAAATGCAAATCAAAACAATCCTGCGATCCTAACTCATACCAGTCAGAATGGCTAAGATAAAAAGTCAGGTGACAACAGACTCTGGCAAGGGTGTGGAGAGAAAGGAACACTCTGTCACTGTGGAAATTGCAAGCTCTTAAAACAACTCTGCAAACCAGGCTGGAGGGTCCTCAGAGAATTGAACATAGTATTTACTACCTGAGTACCCGGCTGTACCATTCGATGGCATATATCCAAAACTTGCGGCAACCTACAACAAGGACACGTGCTCCTCTATGTTCACAGCAGCCTTATTTATAACAGACAGAAGCTGGAAAGAACCCAGATGTCCCTCAAAAGAGACACAGATTCATATAATGGGGTCCATTTACACGATGGTGTGGGATTCAGCTATTAAATAGAATGACTTCATGAAATTCATAGGCAAATGCATGAAACTAGAAAATATCATCCTGAGTGAAGTAACCCAAACACAAATAAACACACATAGAATGCTTTCAATTGTAAGTGGAAATTAGCCCAAGAGCTCAGAATATCCACAATAAACTCATATACACTCTGCAGCTCAACAAGAAAGGACAAAGAGGGACGGCTTCAATCCCAATTAGAAGGGGGAAGAAAATTATCATGGGAGGCACATGGAGGAAGGACCCTGTGTGGGAGAGGGGAGTGAAATGGAAATACAGGAGAGCAGGATCAGATGTGGGAAGAGACAGGAGAGAAGCACAGAGGACCAGGAGAATGAGTATAGAAAGAAGGAACAGTGGAGGACGGTGTAACCTCTAGAATGTCCCAGATACTAGGGATGCGACAGGTTCCCTGGACCCAACACTGATGACATTGGCCAACACACACAACAACAGTGAGATTGAACCTGAAGACATCCCCTGCAGTAGATAGACACGACCACAGTGTAAGGATGGGACACTCACCCATCTCTTATTAAATCAGAGTTATCCGTGTCTATTGAAATGCAGGGTAAATATGGAGCAGAGGCTGAAGGAAAGGCCATCAGGAGATCTGCAGACACCAAACTGGACACTGTTGCTGATGCTGAGATGTGCTTGCAAACAGGAGTCTGGTGTGGCTGTCCTCTGAGAGGCTCTGCCAGCACCTGACTGACACAGATGCAGATATTCACAGCCAACCATTGAACTGAGCCTAGAGATCCCAATGGACGATGTAGGGGAAGGGCAGAGGGAGCTGAAGGAGACTGCAATTAACAACAATATCCATTAACCAGACACCTCAGGGCTCCCATGGACCTAACCACCAACCATAGATTATACATGGTCTGGTACCCTACGTATGTAGCAGAGGACGGCCTCATCTCACATCAGTGGAAGGGGAAGGACTTGGTCCTTTGGATGCTTGATGTCCCAGAGAAGAGTGATTCAGAGAAGAGTGATTATAGAGGGTGAGGAAAGAATGAACGGGGCTTGTGGAGTCACCCTCTTAGAGACAAGGTGGAGGAATATGTGGAGGTGGTGTTTATGGAAAGGGGTGGAATATTTGAAATATATACAAATACAACGTTTAATAATAAAACTAATAAAGGAGTGGTATTTTCCATACATTACTTTAATGCACAGGTTAGCTTGGAACATTTATTGTTGCCTAGATGCATATTTCTTCCTACAGTACCTGATATCTTGTTTCTCTGAGGAGTGTACTCGTAGATCTTCCTCTTCATTCAAAGAAGGCATAACACTTAACTCCTTTCTCCAAGCAAAGGTGATTGTAGATATGTCTGTAAACGGCAGGAGGCATTTGTACAATCTAATTGGAGGTCATGAAAAGAATTATTTACAAGCAAAGCTTGTAACGCAAACAGTTTGTGTTCAATCAACTTACCAGTATTGAAATCATCCCAGGACCTCTGGCCAGGCAACTGCATACGATGTCAAGAGACATTTAGAATTTTAATATATGTGACTAGAGAAAATACTTTCCAATGTTTATCATATTCAATATTTCAAAAATGTCATCACGGAATGAATATTAAAAGCTTTATGACAAAAAATAATGAGTGAGACATCAAGGTAGAAGCGTCACAGTAACACCTGGAACTCACATGGAATTCTAATATCAATCCCATGCATTCTATGCTCTATTCAAATCCTATCACATGTTCTTTCCCTAACACAGTCCACCAGTGATTTTCTAGTCCCTGCAGTCTCTGAGGAGCAAGGGTCTGGATCAGCCTTTCCCACTTGGTTATGAGGTTCCAAGACACATCCCTGCACCAAAGCTGGTGTAAGAGGCACTTGACAGCATAGTCTCCGAAGCGCCCTTTGCCCTTTCCATTCATGTTGCTCCTTCAGGAGTCACTTGTCACGACCCCTGACAGTGTGCACAAAACAGGTAGCACTCTGGACTCAAAGGAAGAGAGTCGACAGGTTCCTCCTCATTCAGAAAGCTTGGATGATCGCCCGCTACTACAAGCAGAACTGACAAGTGAGGCAGCTCCTGGCTGGGCCGTGCAGACCTTAGGACTGCCCCGTGCAGACCTCACGACTGCCCCATTCAGACCTGGCGACTGCCCCGTGCAGACCTGGCCACTGCCCCGTGCAGACCTCGCAACTGCCCGGTGCAGACCTCGAGAGAGCCCCGTGCAGACCTCGTGACTGTCCCATTCAGACCTCGCGACTGCCCCGTGCAGACCTCGAGATTGCCCCATGCAGACCTCGCGACTTCCCCGTGCAGCCCTCGAGACTGCCCTGTGCAGACCTCGTGACTGCCCCATTCAGACCTCGCAGCTGCCCCGTGCAGACCTCGAGACTGCCCCATTCAGACCTCGCAACTGCCCCGTGCAGACCTCGAGACTGCCCCGTGCAGACCTCGCAACTGCCCCGTGCAGATCTGGCGACTGTCCCATGCAGACCTGGCGACTGCCCCGTGCAGACCTCGAGACTGCCCCGTGCAGACCTCGAGACTGCCCCGTGCAGACCTCGCGACTGCCCCGTGCAGACCTCGCGACTGCCCCATGCAGACCTCGCTACTGCCTCGTGCAAACTCGAGGACAGCCCCTCTCGAGCTTTGGTTGTTCCCTGAGATCAATGGTCACTCGAGATTTCCCTGCTTTGCCTTCCGGACTTGTCCACACTTCTCGGGAGAGAGGGAAATACTAAAAGGATACAGCTCGACTGATGCTCACCATGACTCACCCTTGCCGAGCACTTTCACTGCCACTTCACGTGGTAGTGTTTAGAGAGGACAGAGAGCCTCATCCCGGACTTTACCCTCTGACAATGCACCAGCGATTTCCCAGCCTCCATTGCCTGGGAACCCCTTCAGAGTCCCCCGAGATGATTATAACCCCGGAGTGCAGCAGGGGAATCAGTGAAAGGATTCCCAGCCTCCACAGCCTGGAAGCCCATTCAGTGTCCCCCAAGCGGATTATAACACCGGACTCCAATGGTGAAGAACTTGAAGGGTTCCCATCCTCCGCCCCCTGAGACCGCCCTCAGGGTCCCCCAACCGGATTATAACATCCTACCCCAACGGGGGAAGCACTTGAACAGCAGAGACCCGAGCGACTTTCCACCTCCGGGACTACTTAGACGGACTCAGCACAAGTTCAGATGCTCAAAACCCTATGAAGACCAGAGATTCAAAAACCTGATGCTCGTGTTACAGAAATGCTTCAGAAACTCAAAGATCATATAAAGGCTTCAGTCAGTAAGAGGGCCCTAGACCCCTGAAATGAACTGACAGAGAAGAAGAAATGGACAGTTCGACTTCCTCTGAGGGTTCCTGAGGGCATGAGTAATCCACTGACCAAGGATAGCAGATCACTGAGTAACCCACTGGCATAATATATATGTCGTATGTATGTAGTATGTGTATAGTATGTATGTGTAATATGTGTGTATATATGTAGTATGTATGTATGTATGTATGTACACCCATGTGCAGTCATGCACGGAGGTCAGAGGAGGGCATCAGACTCCCTAGAGTTGGGCACCATCTGATATAGTTGCTGGGAACTGAACCCGGGTCCTCTGAGTGGAATGCAAACCATCTTACCTGAGATTATTTCAGTTTCCCATCATTTGTGAAACATCTTACCATCCATTGTGTCTTGTACTATGCAGTGTTCGTTCCTTAGTGGAATGGTGTCCCTTCAGTCAGACTGGTTTTTGACGGTCTGTTGAACATGTACGAGCGGCATGGCAGAAGGATAGCGTGGGGGGTGTGCTCTGATGCAAAGAGGGACATTGCACTTACTGCTCAGTGACTGTCTCTGCTGGCCTGCACTCTGCAGCATGTGCCTCCTGCGAAGCCAACAGCTTTCCGTGTTGCCTGAGCTGACAGCCCTTGCAGCTTCCTCTAGGTCCTCCTCTGTACATCCCCAGGGGATCATCCTGACGGATCTCTGAAGGGAAATCCCTGATAAAATTTCTCCAGTGCTTCCTAGAACCTCAGGCTAAAGCCCAAACTCCTGGTTGGGAAATAAATCCAGCTCCCAGTCAACCACAACCTGTCATCGGGTCCCATCCATCCTGCCTGCCATTCATCCCACTAACGCTTCTATTCTGATAGGGTCGATGATCATATTGGATTAGGGGCCTAGCACACTCCAGGGTGGCCTTCATTATAACCACTTACATCTGCAATGACTCTACTTCCAATGGATATCACTGCCTGAGAAGCCAGGAATTAGGGTGTAAATAGAGGCTGGTGCATAAACCAGACACTAACCCTGTCTGGGATATTGACTTACTTTATTAAATGATAAAAAATGTATAAAAAATTAGAGAAGTTCACACCCGAAGAATGGATTAGCACTTTCATGTCTATAATTCATTCACCTGCTCTCTATAAGCATCTACTACTTCCAGGGACTCAGATAAGCCAGAATTCATTCCCTGTTTCCGCTCTAGATAAGGCACAGGTAATCCGTCGAAAACTGCTAAGCTGAGACTTTAGGAAACCTGTTGGAGACATCAGTTCAGGAAGCCAGAAGCCCTGGCCAAGACCTTCGAGATGGGTCTTCACAGAGATGGCAGATGTGGAAAGACGACAAGGTTGAAGACATGATGCCTTTCTTGCTAAGGAATTGGAGACCAGCCCTTCAGAGAAGATGGCTTCAAAGAATGGAGTCTCCAAGCACCTCTCCTTGGAACAAGTGCTTTTTCCTATGGGGGTTGGGGAGGACGGCGGCATTTCAACCTCAGGCACTGGAGAGTCCAGAACTTCACGAGTCGGCTCAGTGTGCGATGACTTAGGTGGAGAATCACTAGCTTCCTCACTTCAACTAGACCAAGGAAGGATGCTCTGCTCTGTCTCGCTGCCTTGGAAAGACACCTTCATCCCTGTTGTTCATGCCCAAGGCTTCCTATGGTCCTCACCTGTTTGCTTCTGAGTCAGCTGAGGTGTGTTGACATACCTCACTTTGTTCGAGCTTTCCTTAAGAGCTCTAAACACCCAACCCATCCTGTTCACTCCATCTCTATTGTTCTATTTAGCTTGGTTTTTTTTTTTTTCTTCAACAAAACATGAGCAGGAAGTGGACGTCTCAAATGGCTAATGCTTGCAGTCTTCTAAAGCTGAGGCCCAGGTGAACAAAATGAATTGTGGGCAGTGCCTCACACAGACAGATCTTTGTGCCTATTTTCTTGGCTTTAGATGATGTTTAAAATGTGGTGGTTGGGAAAAGGAAATTACAACATAGTAGCAACAACGATCCATCGTGTGTCTCTGTTAAGGTTTGTTTTATTCAAAGTGACAAACGCTCCTCCCATGACTCCATATTTAAGGAGGTAAAGAGGTGAGCTAGGTCCATAAAACGATGGCCTTAGGACCCAGGGCTGGTGGTTGTCTTCCCCAGGTTGTCCTTCAAGTATATCTTGCCACCAACCGGTTATAGCTGCGGTTCACAACCTGCGTGTGGGTCACGATCCCTTTGACAAACTTCAGTCTCCAAAAAGATTCCCGACTACGATTCATAACAGAAGTGAAATTACAACTATGAAGAAGCAACAAGAATAATTGTGTCATCAAGGGTCGTAACAACATAGGAACTGTGTTAAAGGGGGCAGCATTAGGAAGGTAGATCACTGACTTATGGTCCAAAAAAGAATATCTAGCTATGGGCCAAATAAACAAAATACAGGATCTCCAGCATGCCAGAAACATGGGATAAAATGCAAGCTGGGGAGATAGTTTTGTGGGAAGAAGTGCCTGCTGTGAAATTAACAGCACCTGCATGACAGCCCATAACCCATGATTGGAGTGATAATGACAGGACAATGGATGGTCCCAGGGCTCCAGCCACATATATAGCAGATGATGGTATTGTCTGCATCAATAGGAGGAGAAGCACTTAGTCCTGTGAAGGGTCAGTTCCCCAGTGTGGGGGATGCCAGGGTTTTGAGGTGGGAGTGGGTGGGAGGAAGAGCATCCTCATAGAAGCAGGTGGAGAGGGAAATGGGAAAGGGGAGAACCAGGGAAGGGGATAACATGTGTGGGATGCCTATGATAGCCAGGGACAGTGAGTTTTGGGTTCAGTAAGAGACTTTGTCTCAAAAACTAAAGAAGAGGAAGATGAATGAGGAGATGTGCAGGGTCTCTCTCTGTTCTCTTCATGCACATACACATAAATATGTGTAGACACACACACACACACACACACACACACAGAGCTGCATTAGGACAAACACTCAAAGAATTTGAATTTAGGATTTAGGTTTCGTTTTGCGTGTCTGATCACACCTTTCCTTCCATAACTTTCACTTGGATAACTATATCGAAGGCATGCATGTCAGATACATTTCCCAATAACATGAGACCATTTTTCTCCCAAACCTATAGGTTTTGACTCGTGTTAGAAGTCATAGACCCAAGACACAGCTACACCTGGAAGGAAGAGCTAGATATTTGAGCTAAGAATTTGCATTCCAGGGCCGAGGTCTATGATGTCACGGAATGCAGAAGGTGGTCCATAGAACTGAGATGTTCTCGGTACCTCACAGTGTCCCTGACTCCCAACGAGGGCTGCTGAGAATAAGTATACAAAAATAGACTCTAGGATAGCTGCATGTGACACTCTCCTGATTGTATTCATCAATGACATGAAGTTTTGTTTCTCACAAAGAGAATAGATCATCAAGCGTCTATGCTGACCATGGCCACACCAGGTCCGTGTGAGGGTCCACGCCCTCTCCAGGCCCTGTGGATGGAGCCAAGAGAACCCTACAGGGCTCAGTGAAGCACTGACTCTAAGTCACATGGCCCTGACATGAAGAGGGTGCATATTGATTCTACTTATTGTTGCTATGACAAAATACAAAGCAAAAACTTAGCGAAGACAGGAGTGCTTGTCGACAGGAGTCTGATATGGATGTCTCCTGAGAGGCTCCGCCAGAGCCTGACTGATACAGATGAGGATGCTTACAGCTAATCATTCCACTGAGCACCCGGACCCCAATGGAGGAGGAGTTAAAGAATGGACTGGAGGAGCTGAAGGGGGTTAAAACCCCATAGGAAGAGCAACAATATCAACCAACCAGAACCCCCCACCCAGAGCTCCCAGAGACTAAACCACCAACCGAAGAGTATACGTGGAGGGTCCCAGGGCTCCAGCCACATATATAGCAGAGGATGGCATCGTCTATCATCAATAGCAGGAGAAGCCCTTGGTCCTCTGAAGGCTCATTTCCCCAAAGTGGGGGAATGCCAGGGTGTTGAGACGGGAGTGGGTGGGAAGAAAAGCATCATGACTGAAGCAGGGGGAGAGGATGGGAGAGAGGGGATCCAGGAAAGGGGATAACATTTGAAATTTAAATACATAAAATTCCAATAAAAAAAGAGATAGGAAGTGTTTATTTTGACCCATTGTTTGAGTTGGTACCATCCATCATGATGGGGAAAGCATAGCAACTCGAGTGTGATGGTCACATTGCAGACCTGGAGGGTGTTCAGCTTTCTTTCTTTCTTTCTTTCTTTCTTTCTTTCTTTCTTTCTTTCTTTCTTTCTTTCTTTCTTTCTTTCTTTCTTTCTTTCTTTCCTTGTTTTAAATTTCATATATGGGTGTTTCCCTTGCTTTTATGAATCTGTATAAAAGATACATATACAGAAGCCACAAGAAACTTAGGGAAGAAAAGCAGGTATAGCAGTCAATAAGACTTGGGAGGCCACAGGGCTCAAGTCGGTTTCCCTCACGACCACATGTGTATTCATCAAGACAGGAGACAGGAGCAGGGCACAGAACTGAACAAGAGTAATCAATGCTTGTGAGCCACCATGTTGGTGCCAGGCTCTGAACTCTGGTCCTCTGCAAGAGCAGTAACGGTTCCCAACTACCAAGCCACCTCTCCAGTCACACACAATCATTGTTTATACAGCCCCCCAAACACAGCACCACTTGATGTGTGTAAACACGCATACTAGACGTGCGGTGTGATTTATTTGTGTGAATGTTCAGTCAGTGTGATACAAACGCTGTTGTATTCATAATTTTTTTTTCTTTTTTTTTTATTAACTTGAGTATTTCTTATATACATTTCGAGTGTTATTCCCTTTCCCGGTTTCTGGGCAAACATCCCCCTCCCCCTTCCCCTTCCTTATGGGTGTTCCCCTCCCAACCCTCCCCCCATTGCCGCCCTCCCCCCATAGACTAGTTCACTGGGGGTTCAGTCTTAGCAGGACCCAGGGCTTCCCCTTCCACTGGTGCTCTTACTAGGATATTCATTGCTACCTATGAGGTCAGAGTCCAGGGTCAGTCCATGTATAGTCTTTAGGTAGTGGCTTAGTCCCTGGAAGCTATGGTTGCTTGGCATTGTTGTACTTTTGGGGTCTCGAGCCCCTTCTAGCTCTTCCAGTTCTTTCTCTGATTCCTTCAATAGGGGACCTATTCTCAGTTCAGTGGTTTGCTGCTGGCATTCGCCTCTGTATTTGCTGTATTCTGGCTGTGTCTCTCAGGAGCAATCTACATCCGGCTCCTGTCGGTCTGCACTTCTTTCCTTCATCCATCTTGTCTAATTGGGTGGCTGTATATGTATGGGCCACCTGTGGGGCAGGCTCTGAATGGGTGTTCCTTCAGTCTCTGTTTTAATCTTTGCCTCTCCCTTCCCTGCCAAGGGTATTCTTTTTCCTCATTTAAAGGAGGAGTGAAGCATTCACATTTTGATCATCCATCTTGAGTTTTGTTTGTTCTAGGGATCTAGGGTAATTCAAGCATTTGGGCTAATAGCCACTTATCAATGAGTGCATACTATGTATGTCTTTCTGTGATTGGGTTAGCTCACTCAGGATGATATTTTCCAGTTCCAACCATTTGCCTACGAATTTCATAAACTCGTTGTTTTTGATAGCTGAGTAATATTCCTTTGTGTAGATGTACCACATTTTCTGTATCCATTCCTCTGTTGAAGGGCATCTGGGTTCTTTCCATTTTCTGGCTATTATAAATAAGGCTGCGATGAACATAGTGGAGCACGTGTCTCTTTTATATGTTGAGGCATCTTTTGGGTATATGCCCAAGAGAGGTATAGCTGGATCCTCAGGCAGTTCAATGTCCAATTTTCTGAGGAACCTCCAGACTGATTTCCAGAATGGTTTTACCAGTCTGCAATCCCACCAACAATGGAGGAGTGTTCCTCTTTCTCTACATCCTCGCCAGCATCTGCTGTCACCTGAGTTTTTGATCTTAGCCAATCGCACTGGTGTGAGGTGAAATCTCAGGGTTGTTTTGATTTGCATTTCCCTTATGACTAAAGATGTTGAACATTTCTTTAGGTGTTTCTCAGCCATTCGGCACTCCTCAGGTGTGAATTCTTTGTTTAGCTCTGAACCAAATTTTTTAATAGGATTATTGGTTTCCCTGCGGTCAAACTTCTTGAGTTCTTTGTATATTTTGGATATAAGGCCTCTATCTGTTGTAGGATTGGTAAAGATCTTTTCCCAATCTGTTGGTTGCCGTTTTGTCCTAACCACAGTGTCCTTTGCCTTACAGAAGCTTTGCAGTTTTATGAGATCCCATTTGTCGATTCTTGATCTTAGAGCATAAGCCATTGGTGTTTTGTTCAGGAAATTTTTTCCAGTGCCCATGTGTTCCAGATGTTTCCCTAGTTTTTCTTCTATTAGTTTGAGTGTGTCTGGTTTGATGTGGAGGTCCTTGATCCACTTGGACTTAAGCTTTGTACAGGGTGATAAGCATGGATCGATCTGCATTCTTCTACATGTTGCCCTCCAGTTGAACCAGCACCATTTGCTGAAAATGCTATCTTTTTTCCATTGGATGGTTTTGGCTCCTTTGTCAAAAATCAAGTGACCATAGGTGTGTGGGTTCATTTCTGGGTCTTCAAGTCTATGCCATTGGTCTATCTGTCTGTCCCTGTACCAATACCATGCAGTTTTTATCACTATTGCTCTGTAATACTGCTTGAGTTCAGGGATAGTGATTCCCCCTGAAGTCCTTTTATTGTTGAGAATAGCTTTATCTATCCTGGGTTTTTTGTTATTCCAGATGAATTTACAAATTGTTCTGTCTAACTCTTTGAAGAATTGGATTGGTATTTTGTTGGGGATTGCATTGAATCTGTAGATTGCTTTTGGTAAAATGGCCATTTTTACTATATTAATCCTGCCAATCCATGAGCATGGGAGATCTTTCCATCTTCTGAGGTCTTCTTCAATTTCTTTCCTCAGTGTCTTGAAGTTCTTATTGTACAGATCTTTTACTTGCTTGGTTAAAGTCACACCGAGGTACTTTATATTATTTGGGTCTATTATGAAGGGTGTCGTTTCCCTAATTTCTTTCTCGGCTTGTTTCTCTTTTGTATAGAGGAAGGCAACTGATTTATTTGAGTTAATTTTATACCCATCCACTTTGCTGAAGTTGTTTATCAGCTTTAGTAGTTCTCTGGTGGAACTTTTGGGATCACTTAAATATACTATCATGTCATCTGCAAATAGTGATATTTTGACCTCTTCTTTTCCGATCTGTATCCCTTCGATCTCCTTTTTTTGTCTGATTGCTCTGGCTAGAACTTCAAGAACTATATTAAATAAGTAGGGTGAGAGTGGGCAGCCTTGTCTAGTCCCTGATTTTAGTGGGATTGCTTCAAGTTTCTCTCCATTTAGTTTAATGTTAGCAACTGGTTTGCTGTATATGGCTTTTACTATGTTTAGGTATGGGCCTTGAATTCCTATTCTTTCCAGGACTTTTATCATGAAGGGGTGTTGAATTTTGTCAAATGCTTTCTCAGCATCTAATGAAATGATCATGTGGTTCTGTTCTTTCAGTTTGTTTATAAAATGGATCACGTTGATGGTTTTCCGTATATTAAGCCATCCCTGCATGCCTGGGATGAAGCCTACTTGATCATGGTGGATGATTGTTTTGATGTGCTCTTGAATTCGGTTTGCCAGAATTTTATTGAGTATTTTTGCGTCGATATTCATAAGGGAAATTGGTCTGAAGTTCTCTTTCTTTGTTGTGTCTTTGTGTGGTTTAGGTATAAGAGTAATTGTGGCTTCGTAGAAGGAATTCGGTAGGGCTCCATCTGTTTCAATTTTGTGGAATAGTTTGGATAATATTGGTATGAGGTCTTCTATGAAGGTTTGATAGAATTCTGCACTATACCCGTCTGGACCTGGGCCCTTTTTGGTTGGGAGACCTTTAATGACTGCTTCTATTTCCTTAGGTGTTATGGGGTTGTTTAACTGGTTTATCTGTTCCTGATTTAACTTCGATACCTGGTATCTGTCTAGGAAATTGTCCATATCCTGAAGATTTTCAAATTTTGTTGAATATAGGTTTTTATAGTAAGATCTGATGATTTTTTGAATTTCCTCTGAATCTGTAGTTATGTCTCCCTTTTCATTTCTGATTTTGTTAATTTGGATGCACTCTCTGTGTCCTCTCGTTAGTCTGGCTAAGGGTTTATCTATCTTGTTGATTTTCTCAAAGAACCAACTTTTGGTTCTGTTGATTCTTTCTATGGTCCTTTTTGTTTCTACTTGGTTGATTTCAGCTCTGAGTTTGATTATTTCCTGCCTTCTACTCCTCCTGGGTGTATTTGCTTCTTTTTGTTCTAGAGCTTTTAGGTGTGCTGTCAAGCTGCTGACATATGCTCTTTCCTGTTTCTTTCTGCAGGCACTCAGCCCTATGAGTTTTTCTCTTAGCACAGCTTTCATTGTGTCCCATAAGTTTGGGTATGTTGTATCTTCATTTTCATTAAATTCTAAAAAGTTTTTAATTTCTTTCTTTATTTCTTCCTTGACCAGGTTATCATTGAGTAGAGCATTGTTCAATTTCCACGTATATGTGGGCATTCTTCCCTTATTGTTATTGAAGACCAGTTTTAGGCCGTGGTGGTCCGATAGCACGCATGGGATTATTTCTATCTTTCTGTACCTGTTGAGGCCCATTTTTTGACCAATTATATGGTCAATTTTGGAGAAAGTACCATGAGGAGCTGAGAAGAAGGTATATCCTTTTGCTTTAGGATAGAATGTTCTATAAATATCAGTTAGGTCCATTTGGCTCATGACTTCTCTTAGTCTGTCGATATCACTGTTTAATTTCTGTTTCCATGATCTGTCCATTGATGAGAGTGGGGTGTTGAAATCTCCCACTATTATTGTGTGAGGTGCAATGTGTGTTTTGAGCTTTAGTAAGGTTTCTTTTATGTATGTAGGTGCCCTTGTATTTGGGGCATAGATATTTAGGATAGAGAGTTCATCTTGGTGGATTTTTCCATTGATGAATATGAAGTATCCTTCCTTATCTTTTTTGATGACTTTTAGTTGGAAATTGATTTTATTTGATATTAGAATGGCTACTCCAGCTTGCTTCTTCTGACCATTTGCTTGGAAAGTTGTTTTCCAGCCTTTCACTCTGAGGTCGTGTCTGTCTTTGTCTCTGAGGTGTGTTTCCTTTAGGCAGCAGAATGCAGGGTCCTCATTGCGTATCCAGTTTGTTAATCTATGTCTTTTTATTGGGGAGTTGAGGCCATTGATATTGAGAGATATTAAGGAATAGTGATTATTGTTTCCCTTTATATTCATATTTGGATGTGAGGTTATGTTTGTGTGCTTTCATTCTCTTTGTTTTGTTGCCAAGACGATAAGTTTCTTGCTTCTTCTAGGGTATAGCTTGCCTCCTTATGTTGGGCTTTACCATTTATTATCCTTTGTAGTGCTGGATTTGTAGAAAGATGTTGTGTAAATTTGGTTTTGTCATGGAATATCTTGGTTTCTCCATCAATGTTAATTGAGAGTTTTGCTGGATACAGTAACCTGGGCTGGCATTTGTGTTCTCTTAGGGTCTGTATGACATCAGTCCAGGATCTTCTGGCCTTCATAGTTTCTGGCGAGAAGTCTGGTGTGATTCTGATAGGTCAGGTCTCCCTTTATATGTTACTTGACCTTTTTGCCTTACTGCTTTTAATATTCTTTCTTTATTTTGTGCGTTTGGTGTTTTGACAATTATGTGACGGGAGGTGTTTCTTTTCTGGTCCAATCTATTTGGAGTTCTGTAGGCTTCTTGTATGCCTATGGGTATCTCTTTTTTTAGGTTAGGGAAGTTTTCTTCTATGATTTTGTTGAAGATATTTACTGGTCCTTTGAGCTGGGAGTCTTCACTCTCTTCTATACCTATTATCCTTAGGTTTGATCTTCTCACTGAGTCCTGGATTTCCTGTATGTTTTGGACCAGTAGCTTTTTCCGCTTTACATTATCTTTGACAGTTGAGTCAATGATTTCTATGGAATCTTCGGCTCCTGAGATTCTCTCTTCCATCTCTTGTATTCTGTTGGTGAAGCTTGTATCTACAGCTCCTTGTCTCTTCTTTTGGTTTTCTATATCCAGGGTTGTTTCCATGTGTTCTTTCTTGATTGCTTCTATTTCCATTTTTAATTCCTTCAACTGTTTGATTGTGTTTTCCTGGAATTCTTTCAGGGATTTTTGTGATTCCTCTCTGTAGGCTTCTACTTGTTTATTAATGTTTTCCTGTGTTTCCCTAAGTTTGTTCATGTCTTTCATGAAGTCCTCCAGCATCATGATCAAATATGATTTTGAAACTAGATCTTGCTTTTCTGGTGTGTTTGAATATTCCATGTTTGTTTTGGTGGGAGAATTGGGCTCCGATGATGGCATGTAGTCTTGGTTTCTGTTGCTTGGGTTCCTGCGCTTGCCTCTCGCCATCAGATTATCTCTAGTGTTACTTTGTTCTGCTATTTCTGACAGTGGCTAGACTGTCCTATAAGCCTGTATGTCAGGAGTGCTGTAGACCTGTTTTCCTCTCTTTCAGTCAGTTACGGGGACAGAGTGTTCTGCTTTCGGGCGTGTAGTTTTTCCTCTCTACAGGTCTTCAGCTGTTCCTGTGGGCCTGTGTCTTGAGTTCACCAGGCAGCTTTCTTGCAGCAGAAAATTTGGTCTTACCTATGGTCCCGAGGCTCAGGTTCGCTCGTGGGGTGCTGCCCAGGGGCTCTCTGCAGCGGCAGCAACCAGGAAGACCTGTGCCGCCCCTTCCGGGAGCTTCAGTGCACCAGGGTTCCAGATGGTCTTTGGCTTTTTCCTCTGGCGTCCGAGATGTGTGTGCAGGAGCAGTCTCTTCTGGTTTCCCAGGCTTGTCTGCCTCTCTGAAGGTTTAGCTCTCCCTCCCATGGGATATTGGTGCAGAGAACTGTTTATCCGGTCTGTTTCTTTCCGGTTCCGGTGGTGTCTCAGGCAGGAGTACTGCTGCTCCTGGGCCCTCCCCCACGGGAGCCCAGAGGCCTTATACAGTTTCCTCTTGGGCCAGGGATGTGGGCAGATGTGAGCAGTGTTGTTGGTCTCTTCTGCTCTGCAGCCTCAGGAGTGCCCACCTGACCAGGTGGTTGGGTCTCTCTCTCACCGGGTCTGGGAGCAGAGAGCTGCTGCGGGCCGGGATCCGCGGGTGTGGGACTTCCGGTAAACACAGAACGTGCCTGGTCCTAGAGAAATTCTGCTTCCGTGTGTCTCAAGCTCACCAGGCAGCTTTCTTGCAGCAGAAAATTTGGTCTTACCTGTGGTCCCGAGGCTCAGGTTCGCTCGTGGGGTGCTGCCCAGGGGCTCTCTGCAGCGGCAGCAACCAGGAAGGTATTCATAAATTTTGGCATCGCCGTTTTCACTTGGAGGTTCTCTTCATTCTCAGCTTTGGTGTTTACATACATCATCAAGAGAGGAATCGCCCTGACAGCCTACCCCGGCCTCCCCCCATTTGCAGCTATGACTGCCTTTCTTCACTAAGTTAAACACCACCTCAGACTCTACTCTTTCATTTTGTTCAGTGTAGTAGACTCTCCAAAACCATAAAATGGAATCCCAGATGCAGAGGGAAGAAGTTTTGCTGTTTGTTACTTTGTTTGCTTTTAGTTGCTTTTTCCCACTTCCACTGGTTTGAACTTGTGTCCCATTCAGTGGCAGGTACTTAATTCAGCGAGCATTTTGAGAAGGGCTGTGGGTGAAGTGTGATAAAAGGAAAATTACTGGAGAGAACTCACTGGGATTTTGACGATTAATACAAAGTGTTTATTGACTTGATTTTTCAGTTACACAGAACCCTGGAAGGCACTGACTGGAACTAAAACTTCACATCTGACAATTTGCTCCAAGGAACTAAAAAACCTTAAAGACTAAATTGATCCAACAAAATAGCCCTAAGTTGTAACGATGGACCCTCTATAAAGAGAAACATTAAACTTTAAAAAAAAAAAAAGACGATTTTGATGTTTTTGTTTAACAATGTCATATACTTACATAATTAGTTTTAGTCATTTACTTTCTGTATTTCTTTTTCCAATTCCCCTCCTTCATTCCCCTCCCTCATTCTCCCATCCCATCCTTCAGTTCTCACTTGCTTCCTCCCTCATCCTCCTCCGTGATCCCCTCGGTCAACCCCTTCTCTCACGCCATTCCCTCTACAACTGACACCGATATTCTGAATAAGTCCCCCCTCCTATTTCATGTCTCCTTTCTGCGTGTAATCCCTAAGTTTAATTACTTACATGAGTACAGAGGAATTCGACAGATCAGCTTATCTATGGGTACAGGAATGAAGAAGGGAGTGAAGCAGAAATTTCTGGTTTCTTTGGAGACTCAACTGTGTCATGGATGTTGTTCTGGTAACTGTCTTAGGGGAGGATGTTTTGCTGAGAACAAACACATGGTGTTTCTGGTCGCTGCCTGGGAAAAGGGCATGTGATGTTTAGAAAGGGTACGACTATAACCCTGGACAACAGTTGGCAACACCATGACATTGGCTTGCCTTGCCACTCTTCCCTGATGCTCAATGGACTTTGATGACACTGGTCTTCATGGACCATTCTGTGGCATTGGTTCACCTTTCCTTCCTCACTGACCATTGTTTGTCATGACGTTGTAGAGAGAAAAGCACCTGAGAACTTCTTGTGGTGACATTGCGGTGGCTTCTTTTTGCCTCCTCGATCCCAGGCCAATTGGAAGAGCTCAGCAATTTCTTCTGGGTTGAATTGTCCTTGGTGATTCGTGAATGGTGTTTGCAAGTAGATCGACCTACCTAAGCTGATTCATGTCAACTGAACTGATATCCTGATGATGAAGATTGAAATCGCCCCTGAGAACTATTTCTAAGCAGGTCCACATCTTCCTTTCTTTGCCTTATTGTCCTTTCCTTCCCACTACCTCTGGTGGGTGGTGGGTTAGTGGAAGGTTAAAGGGTTTAAGAACTCTTAATAAAGTAGGTCTTGAAAAATCTAAGCCTGCAGGATAGAACCCTCCTCCAATAAATGTTGATTGCCAAGGGAGGGGAGGGTCTTCATGGCCTCTCCCATCTGTAATGAAGTGTTGAGGGGCCCAGTCTTGTGCCCATGACCATAGCCGCCATCAGTTTAAAAGTTCAAGGACTAGGTCCAATCTAAAAGATATCCTTTTGCTGTCCCCTTCCCCATCTTCTGGTTCTTATATTCCTTCCACCCACTCTTTCATGAAGTTCTCTGAGCTGTGGAGGAGAAGACTTAGCTGTCCTATTTCCACCTGAACAGTCCAACACCACTGATTCCCAGCACTTTGTCCTGCTGTACGTCTCTGCCCATGGTAGTCAGAGGCTTCTTGTCTGATGAGAGCTGAGTGCAGCGTTGATCTATAGATACAAATATGGATGTTTGGAAGGAAGTTCGACAATGTATTTAGAATTAGGTTCTTTCATAGGGCCTATATCACCCTAACCATAGGTTCTTGACCAGGTTGCAGAACCTGGTGTGTATTCCCTCGTGTGCAATATGCCTTGTATCCAATTGGAAATCCACAGGTTACTCCCATGTCTGCAATGCCACTAACACATTAGGGGCACATCTTGCCTGACATTTTAGCTTGAATGGTTCTCCCCGAGTAAGGTTGTAGATGATTTTCTCCCCTGGAAGCCTACATAGCACTTTCTTGAACCATGAAGGCTCGACATTATAGAGGATGCTTCCACCTCAACTTCAGATTGACACTTCTGTGACCTGTGACCAAAAGGATTCAGTGACCTCACAATAGGGTCTTACCATCAAGTTCTGGAGGGCTACAAAGAACAATGGCAACAACCTGTAAAGTTGTGAGGGCTTTTGGAATCTCGCTGGTCAGCAACTTTCAGGAAGACATCCCACATCTGGCACTGTGATTTTTGCTTAATTTTGGTTTTCTGTTGCTCTGATGAATACACTCACCAAAGCCAGCTTGGGAAGGGAAATCTTCATTTCATCTTATCTGTTCCAGCCCATCATCAAGGAAAACCAAGACAGGATTGTGAAACAGAAACTACAGAGACTGCTCACTGGCTTGCCTCTAAGCTCACATTCAGCTACCTTTACAGAGTCCAGACCCACCTGCATAGGGCGGTTCTGCCCACAGTAGACCAGGTTCTCCAACATCTGTGAACAGTCAAGGAAATGCCACCTGGACATAATCAAGGCCAATCTGATGGAGGAGGCTCCTCGAGGGAGGTTCTTTCCTCCAAGACTAGTCATCACAAGAAATCAATGAAAATAAAAAAAAAAGGAAAGAAATCAATAGCTTCAGGGGGAGCATGGCTTATCCATGGAGGCTGCCTCCATTTGAACTCAACAGTTGATCTTGTAGATATATTCTGTAACACAACGTTTTATAACCCCTCTCACCAAACCCCGTTCTAACCTAATCAGCTAAGGGGAGATGGAGTGGAAAGTAAGTTTTAAAAAAATAATTGGAGCAGAAAGAAATGCTTCTTGGAAATAAAGCAAAAAATGAAGCATTTCTGCATCCTAGATGCTTTCCTTACATCATCTGTGCAAAGATAATGAAAACCGTTACGTTCCAGGTACCATAATTTCCAATGTTACAAATCATATAAATAATACTGCTTATCATATAAAACACATTGGCACTAATCGTTTTGATGTGTTTTTCTAACTCACTCCTAATGTAGAACTGAAGAACTGGAATTGTTCGCCTGCCCATTTATACATGAGGTAAGTGAGGTTTTAATTTCGAACCACTTTCCCAATACTCTAAGCTATTAAATGGCAGAGTAAGACAGTTGCACTTCCTCTGGCTAAATGGCGTGGCCTCGTGAGAAATGTAAGTCAGGGTACCTTGGCAGGGAATTCCAAGGATCAGTACATGGCAGCTGAAAGTTGTCTTGGATGCAAGACTGAAAGTGATGCTCAAGTCAGCCGAGCCCCAGCTCAGGATTCCTGAAACAGAACACCAGAATATGTTAGAGAGCGAGGAGACTAAACTAAACATCTGGGAGTCCTCAGCAGATTGTACAGATCCAGGGCTGAGTGTTCATAAGTATGTTGGTCTTTGTTCGGGTGGAAAGGAACACTTGTTTAGATCCCCACCTCCTACTATGTGTTACTACAGTGGAGGCAATGCCTTAAGTCCAACGTTTCTTGTTTTGTTCGTGTGTGTGTGTGTGTGTGTGTGTACGAGTGTGTGTGTGTGTGTTTGTGTGTGTGTGTGTATGTGTACATACATGCACGTGCTGTTTATAATGTAGGTAATAATCCATTTTCTTTTCTACCTTATTCATTGAAGCAGCATTTCTCAGTCAAACCCAGAGTTCACCAATATGACTAGTCTTGACAGCTGTCTTGCCCTGGGGATCTGCCCTATCTCTACCTCCCTGGACTGGGATTCTGTGTGGGCCACAAAGCCTACCCATCATTTACCTGAGACATGTGAGCCATCACCTCAACTGCTAAGGTTCAAGACCCGGTGTTGGACCCATCTCCTTTACTTTTCTTTTCTTATTCTTTTTTTTCCCGTCTTGGTCATAATATCAGAACCAGGTTAAGGTATGACTGGCTCACTCAAACAATCACTCAAATCCCTCCACACAAATGTGTTCTAATAAGGAGGAGGACCCTGCTGACTCTCTGTTCTGTAAAGTCTTACCTTAACAGATGAGTTAGAGGATGGGATTATCCTAGTGGGTGATTGTGGATGTTGTTGTTGATGTTGAGGGAGGCTGGCAAATGAGGGGCCACAGCTGAGTCACTTATAATAACAGATACAAAGCTGAGTGTGGTACTACATACCTATATTCTCAATAATCACGAAGATCACAAGTTCAAATCCAGCCTGGACTACATAGGAAGTACAAAGACAGCCTGGGCTATATTGTAAATCAAGGCCAGCCTGGGCTACAAAGTATGTCCAAAGACAGCCTGGACTACATAGAAAGTCCAAGTTCAGCTTGGCCTACTTACATGACTCTTCTCCAAACAACAACAGGTTTTTTTTTTCCTTTTTGGTTTCTGTCTCTCCTATTTCCTCTACACTGATACCAGTGCTGTAGTTTGGGGGTGTGGGCGAGAAGTTTCATCATGTCTGATGGTCCAGGATCTCCCAAGTAGCACGGCAAACCAAACAGTGCAGCAAACAAGTCTGTTTCGATTGTTGCAGAAAAATATGACACATGGGAAGTGCTGTCTGAAGAAATGGCTCTAAGATGGGACAACGCCTCGGGAGACTGGGCTTGGATCTTGTGCTAGTTTCCTCATGAGAAAAACAATGATGTTCTCAACCAGAGTCTGTGTTGGGAATACAATGCTGTGCTTCTATTTCATCACTGCATAATCTCCATATGGCAACCCTGGAAATCTTGTCTGATATTAAACAGATCATAGGAGAGACAGGTTGAGCATAAACACTGTCATTAAAAAGGGTTTAAACGATGAATAATTTTTTTTCAATTTTTGTCTGTGGTACCAGGTTCAGTGTTCTGCATAAACTCTAAGCACGGCAATTCCTTTCTTTTTTTTTTTTTTTAAATCACCAAAGAGTATGGACCTTATATTTTTCTATCTAGGTCTAACTGAGATGATGAAATACCATTCTTTGCTTTAAAAAAGAAAACTAATTGTGTTTCATTGTCTTTTTTTTTGTTAATTTGTTATTTTTAGTGTTTTGGCGTTCATTTTAACAATTATTTTTTTCATTGAATTAATTATTTTCTTATTTTCTTGTGTAGATAAAAATTAGGTTGCTGGTATTTGTTTCTAATATAAGAATTAGTGTTGTAAATAAAGTTTCCTCTTAACACCTTCATAGTTATTTCTCACATATATTGATAGAATGTTTCTTTTCTTCTTTTTTTCTTACTGTTACATAGTTTCATTATTTCTTGACATCTGTATTACTTGTGAATGTGTAATTTAATGTTTCTGGACTGGGAGACTACTGTTGTCTCTCATTGAAGACGTCTATTTTAATTTTGTTGTATTAGCAGAACACATCCCGAGGGGCGGAGATGCAGCTCAGTGAACAGAGTGCTCACTTGGCTCTCACACAGCTCTGGGCTCCACCTACAGCACCTCATCAGCCTGGTGTGGTGGTCCATGCCCATAGTCCCATTACCAGGAGGAGAACCAGGAGTTCAAAATCATCCTCGGGTGCATAGTGTGTTTGAGGCCAGCCTGGGCTACATGAAACCTGTATAAACAAATATGTCCCACAAGACATCCTTTCTTAGGCATTTGCCACACTTTGTTCTGCGGTTTCTGAGTGTCTGAAAAGTCTAGGATACTTGAAGGAAAAGAACATCCTGGTGCTACTGGGGACTGTCAGTCAGAGGTATTGGCTGGTGACGCCTTCTCATCCCAGCTGGTTTTCCGCCTGCTTCTTTTGCTGATGGGCTGATGCGTGTCCACAGCTTTACTCATGATCGCCCTGCTTCCTTTTAGCTGTACCCATTCTTGCTTCCTGCTGAGGCCATGATGGAGTTAGTGACACAAATAATTGGGGTCTCCTTCCCACCCACTGATTCTCTCAACAATAAGTTCTTTCTCTGTAGAAATAGGTTCTCTGTTGCCTACATTATCAGAAATAAATAGAATACTCTTCTCTGTTTTATTTTGACACTGGGTTTCATTATGTAGGTAGGGCTGGCCTGAAACTCACTGTATAAACCAGGTCGGCCTTGAACTCACAGAGATCAGCTTGATTCTGAGTGCTGGGATTAAAGGGCATACCTGGCTCGTTCTTTTTTCAATTTTTTTTAAAATTTATCTCTATGGTGTGTGTGTGTGTGTGTGTGTTTGTGTGTGTTTGTGTGTGTGTGTGTTTATGTGAGTGTGTGTGTGTTTCTGTTTGTGTGTGTGTATGTGTGTGTATGTGAGTGTGTGTGTTTTTGTGTGTGTTTGTGTGTGTGTATGTGTATGTGTGTGTTTATGTGTGTGTATGTGTGTGTGTTTGTGTTTGTGTGTGTATGTGTGTGAGTATGTGAGTGTGTGTGTGTTTGTGTTTGTGTGTGTGTTTGTGTGTGTGTGTGTTTGTTTTGACCAAAGAGTCCATCAGACCTCTGAACCCTGATCCTCTGCAAGAGCATCCAGTGTTCATAACCAGTGAGCCGTCTTCCCAGGCCCTTCTGCGTGCTCTAAACTCCACTTCATTTTTCATCTTGCCCAGACATGCCTTTAATTCCTACTGTTAGTGTTTGCTTTAATTTAGTGAGTTCCTATTCGATTTTCTCTTGTTTCTTCTATTACCTCACCAAGATGATGTGTATCCTTTTGTTTTGGAAGTTTCTCATTGACGACACTTGAATCCTGGCTTTAAAATCCTTGCTGATGATTCTGACAAGGGTTTTCTCTTGGTGCAACCACCAGGGAACTGGTTTTTCTCCTCTGCTTTTCATTTAGGGGGATGGTCATGGTGTGCCGTGATTTCCATTTTGACATCATTTGTCTCAGATGTCAGCAGTCCTGACACTGTGGGTGCAGTGGCTGTTTATCCTTCATAAACTTTTGTTGGTGTTTTGGTTTTTCTGGATTTGCCTGATTGAATACAAGTGATTATACCTCCAGTCCATACCAACAGGCATATCTTAGAGGGGTCAGGAAAAGTGGTTCGCAACCTTCCTAACCTAACCTTTTAATACAGCTCCAACAAAAGTAAAATTATTTCATTGCTACTTCATAACTTTAATTTTGCTATAGTTATGAATTGTAATGTCTGATATACAGGATATATGATATGTGAGTCCTGTGCAAGGGCCATTTGTGCTCCCAAAGTGTTTCAACCCAAGGGTTAAGAACCACTGATCTGGACTTAGTGGGAGGCCCTTACCAACTTAGATGGGTTGCCCAGTGTTGCCGGGGAGAAGTCTCCATCTCTGGAAGGCAAAGGATCTTCCACGATCAGGCTTTTTCCTGGGTCCCTCTGGAATAGTGGACACACTCTTGATGGTTACTGATGGATCAACTGACTCCAGGCAGTTTTCATTTACATCCTCGAAGATGAGGATTCTAAAAAGGTCTGCTAGACAAAAGCAGTGGCTGAAGCTATCCCTGGCGATCTTTCCCCTTCCCTAATGGCTCCTTATCCCCACAAGGCCAACAGTAGATGTCCGAGTGCCTCCCAAGCTGCACCTTTCCAATCTATACTCTTCCTATGGGATGCTTCTTTCACCAAGAGCACACACGCTAACCCTGAACCCATCTTGTCTTCAGTCAGCACTAACACCTAATCCTCTCTGCCAGCTTCGCTTTCCCATATGACCTGGATGCTCACAATTCTGAGGCATGTTCATGCTTGTATGGACAAACAGAATGGCACCGATTGGCTCGTCTATAATGACACAGATTCTGTATGATTCTGATTCAGAAGCCTGTAAATCGGAGACGAAGAGACCATCGGCAGAGGAAGGAGTTCCTGTAACACAGACATTGCTACAAGGGAATGGAAGGGAGGGAATGAAGGGCTGGATTTGAACAAATAGGCCTTACATGCATCTATATAAATTCTCAGACAATAATTATAGAGATTAAAAAGAAAACACCTGGGGTTGGGGATAGGGCTCAGTGGTAGAGCTTTTACCTAGCAAGTGCAAGGTCCTGGGTTCGATCTCCAGCTCTGAAAGAAAAAGAAAAGAAAAAGAAAACACTTCTTTCAAGGCCCACTGCCTCCTTTGGTCAGCATGTTGCTCCAGGCTGGTGAGATGCTCAGCAGGTCAAGGCCCTTGCTGCCAGGCCTGAGGACCTGAGGTCCACACACGTGCAGTGGCAAGCTCACACACACAAACACTAATTAATTAACTAATTAATTAACTAACTAATTAATTAAAGTAAATTACCATTTTTTAATAAATAAAACATTATAAAGCTGCCGCTTGCATGAAAAGGTCTGCATTATTAGCTGACCCCTGACCCATTCTCTCTCAGGCTCACCAAAGTGAGGACCATGTGGGACTATCACCAACCCGTGCTTAGCACCTGACAGAATCCTGAGTGTATCTGTCTGAGGAATGAAGGGCACCCTGGGCATGCAAAACACCACACAGGTCCAAGACAGAAGGGTGCCTCAGTGCACATATGCCAAACCAATGTTCAGATGAGTTCACGAGAAACCATGAAATATCACACAGCCTGTATTGTCAAACCTGAGCTTTCTCAAAATTAAAATTTGCCGGATTCTACCCAGCGTTTCCCCAGAGGACCAGCAACCGCTTCTTGTCTCATTCACATCCTTTCTACTCTATTTCTATTTTGTTTAATAATAATTTTAAAAAATCCTAACTATTGGAGAAACACCCGTTCATCAAACAGGAATAAACAGCTGTCTCTTGTTAAACAAGATGGTTTTAATCTTTCTTGGTACTTTTAGACCTATTTGGGGGAGTTTTGTTGTTTTGTTTTTGTTTTTGTTTTCAGCCTAATGCACACTGCGGCATCATGGAACAAAGACTTGGGGGGAAACGCTGCAGGTTTGGGGTTTGCCCTTGAGAATCCCCTAGAGAGTCAGGCAGTGGACACTCTGGCTGTCGTCTCCTTTGTTCTGAGAGGAAAGAAGGGAGCTCTCTGTGGTGATTACAAATACCTGTTTCTCTTTTATCTACTTGTCCCCAGATCCACTCTCCCTGCCTTCTACGCCAATATCCTGCTCTGGAATTAAATAAATGAATACATACGTGTGTGTGGTTGCATAAGCATAAGCACGGGAGGTCAGAGGTCAACCTTAGCTGTCATCCTCAGTCTCTGGCTCAACTCCCTTCAGTGGTCGAGTTGACACACCTGGTAAGAGGAGATTGTAGCTGCTTGTTTTCTAATACTAATTGGGTTCCCCAAATAAGTTTGTAGGAGAAAGTCTGCACGTAGCATTTGGGAACCTGCCTGCAGTTAATTCTGATTGGTGAATAAAGATGCTAGCTGCCGATAGCTGGGAAGGAGAGAGAGAGAGAGAGAGAGAGAGAGAGAGAGAGAGAGAGAGAGAGAGAGAGAGAGAGGATTTAGGGTTCCTGGGCTTGGGTTCTGGAGCAAGCAGGACAGAGAGGTCCCCATGCCTTAGTGGAGTGTGGAGGAGGGGAGACAGAGGCTGCCATGGAAGGGAAATAACATGCAGAAGGGCAGAGCTGCCGTATAAAAGGGCTAAAAATCATGGCCCAGAGGGCTGCTCCTTGGTCAAGAACAGCCAAGATGAAGCATAGAAATTTGTAAATAGTAACTTGGAGTTATTGCTGGGAGGTGGATTCTAACAGGATGGAGGGTAGGCAGCTGCCCAGCTATGGGCTGCTTTAGATATAGATGCTGGGTGTGTTTCTTTTATTCGGGTACAGAAACCATTGGGGTGAGTAATTCTGCATCGGGATTTATTAAACATTTTTTTTTATTTCTACAGGGACCTCAGCTGAGGATTTGCCTCCATTGCATTTGCCTGTGGACAGATCTGTGAGGCACCTTTTGATAATGATTGGTGTGTGGAGGCCCACTGTGGATGGCGCCTCCTCTGGGTGGGCGGTCCTGGTTACAGAAGAAAGCACGGTGACCAAGCAATGAGCAACAAACCAGTATGAGGTTGTTCCTCCACGGCCTCTGCTTCAGCTGCTGCCCTCAAGTCTCTGCCTTGAGTTCCTGCCCTGACTTTCTTCCTGATGGGCACTGATCAAGCTGAAGTCAACCCTTTCCTCCCTGAGATAGTTCACACAGAATTTCATCAGAGCAAAGAGAAGTAACAGTTCCACCCTGTCTTGCTTTGTTTTCTTGCAACAAAGTCTCACACTTACACCCCAAACATACCAGTCGAGCTGGTGGACCAGAGAACTTCGGGGATGCATCTGTCCACCTCTCTGGTAGCAGGATTCCAGGCCACCATGTCTGACTTTTATTTTTTAACGTGGGTTCTAGGGACCGAACTCAGAGCCTCATACTTTCATGGCAAACACTTTACTGGCTAAGCCAGCTCCTTAGCCCGAGAACCCCACCTGAGGACCTTGTAAAGCCATTTCTCTGTCAGACCACAGTCTCTCTTTAAGGCACACGTTCCTTCCATGACAATGCCATGTGGGTTAAATTTCTAATCAGAAGACAGGAAGCCACGTGAGCTATGAAGGATTTTGCTTTGTTTCTCAATAGGGCGGCATTTTGCATTTGTAAAATGTGAAGTTTCTGGAAGAAACCTCATCTGCCTTATGCTCCACAAAAAAAGGAAATACCTTTAGTCCATGAAGTATAACTTAACGCCCACAGTAATCATGAGAAGGCAGGGGTGGATATCATCTGTGTTGTGTGGTCCTGAGAAAGGTCAGATATTAAGCAGATAATTATCAAACATATAACGGTGACAGGGGGAGATAAAAGAATGTATCTTTAAAATTATACTGACTTCACTCTTCTTTGGGCAGAAACATTTTAAATAATATTCCATTGTCCTTCCTGTTGAGTGTGTTTTAATTGTTGTATCACATCCACCTCCTGGGACATTGGCCCTTATTTGAGTGTGTGGTTGCTAATTTCTAAGGAGGTCCTGGGGAGGGGCTGGCAATGTGGGGTTCCGATAGGACAGAAGATGAGTTCAAATGAGGCTGGCAATTATTCTGGCCTGAGAAGGGCAAACACAATAAATATATCTGCTGGGAATGTGTCTGGTCACAGAAATATAAAACCAATCAGTATCCATTAATCCCAAGGGTGTGATTGACTTGGGAAGAAACACCAAAGCACACACAGCATCAGTTCAAAGCCCAGCCATCCCACAGGACTCTTGGCTCATCCATCTTTCTCATCTTACTGCCCTCAATGATTGGCTATAATGTAGTCACAAGATGGCGGCTGCATCCCCAGAGAACACATCACACTCCTCCACAGCAGAACTCCAACCCTGGATGGAGGAAGAGGAAGAGAGATGAAACTGTCTTGGATAGCTCCTTATTTGTGACAGACAGAAAAAAATCTTTCCTCAGAAGATTTTTGGTGTGTCTCAGTGAGTATTCGGATGCACCTCAACACCAGTGACATGCACAGAACAGAGCTAGCATGACAGATTCAAGCTAATCAGGATGCCCTCCGTGGATTAAAGGATAGAAAGTCATACTAATATCCAAATGAATCTGGCTATTTGCAGTGAGAATTTTGGTGTATTTAAAAACATAGAAATATTATAAGAGTATGTTTTGTTTTAATCCAGGCTGTGGGGCATGGGGTTGCTTCCGATTGTCAACAGTGGCTGACTATGATTTGCCTCATGCTCTGGCAGGGGCGTGATTTTGCCAGCAGCAGATAGATTTTGCATGTGTGTAACATTTTGGATGCTGGAGACTTTTCAGAGAACATATAAATGCTAGAGCCCCACAGGTGGGCTGCTGTTGGTTGCAGTTTGATAAATAGTCACACCCAAGGAAGAAACTAAACATCCTGACAATGAAGATCAAACTTGCCCCCCAAGGAACTCGATGCCCCTAATCAACACGAGGTCGTCTAATGGTGATAGAACCCCTTTCCCTCTCTCCTCTTTTCTCTCCTGTCTAGTGTTAGGGGGTTGAATGTGAAAGAAAGGAGAACCTACAAAGTAGCAAAAGGAGAGCTAGAGCTATTGAATGAAGGTCAATCATCAGCCACAAAGTATAAGGCGTGTGTATCAGGTAACAACAGAGACAATTTTAGGAAACCGGCCAGTTGGAGGTCACTGTGATTTAAATGGAATTTAGCAGCTCGGCAAAGAGGTATCTTCCTTTCCCAGTCATTTGGGGACATGGTACAATTCAAGGGGATATCCCTGTTTGTTCCATATGTCTCAGTCTCTCTCTCATTCCTCACACTCTGGTGTGTGAAGTGGAAATTTCTGCCTGTCCTGTGATGCAGACTCATGTGGGGTTTGGTTAAGGAAAGTCACATGATATTGGGAGAGATTACGAGTATGACTCAGTAGACACTCAATGGGTGCTTGCATTGTTTGCCCTGCAATCCCTCCTTGGTCTTGATTCTCACTGACCTTCACTTTATTGAGGTGTGGAAAGAGCTCCTGTTGTTCCAGCTGGTTCTGGTCACTCCTGCTGACTAGTGCCAGTTTGGTGGAGGCCTGACTGTATCTGCTAGATTGTGCTACCAGTGCTGACTTGTGTTTGGTGACATTTTTTTTCAACTGGACTATTGGTATCATGACACTACAGGACTGGACTGCTGGTGTCCTGACAGCTCAGATGGGATTTGCCCCAAAGAACTACTTCTACACAGGTCCACATCCACTTGCCCTATTTATCATCTTTTCTCCCCTACCTTTGGACAGTGGGCTAGAAGGGGGCTCTAAGCATTTGAGAACCTTATTAAAGTAGGTTTGAAAAAAATCTAAGTCTACATGAATCCCCATATAATAAAGGGGTGTCAGACTCGTTTCCATTACAACTTCCTTTCCCCTGCATCTGTTTTTGCAACTATCTCCTCTTTAAAGAAAGTAGTCTGGGGGTTTTCTGAGGAAGTATCGTTACATGCATGGATGTTTAATAACATGTTTTCCCATTTGTGTGCATGCATATATGCATATGTGCTATGCGTGTATGTGCTCATGTGTGTGACATCCAGGCCATAGGACCAATTTACCTTGTTTTAGACCCAGGGTCTACCTGTGGCCTGAATCTCACCAGTATAGATCAGAAGGGCTGGCAGTAAATCCCAGGAATTCTCCAACTCTTGGTACAAGAACTTATACCCATGCTTAGTTTTTTACCTTGTGTCCAGTTCCTCAGGCTCCACCCTAAGCTGTCTCCCTCATCCCAAGCCGTGTGTTTGAAAAGGAAACATTAAATAACTATTAGGACCAATGGCCTGACCAGAGTGATTCAAGCACCATAAGGGCATTACACACAAAGAGTGGGAATTCGGAGCATTGAGATTAGAATGTTAAAAGGAAACCCAGAGCCTACTAGGAAAAGCTGAAAACTGTGTCTTCACTCACTCAAGACAAGAATCAACAGAAACCCAAGCTTGTGTCAGCTTATTTCCTATGAAACTGCATAAGCTTGTTTTTTATGTAAGAGGCATAATCCCTTTTCCCTCTGATGATGTCCCTACTATGTCAAATGAAGGAGGGAAGGGCTCCCTACAGCTGTACGTTTGTTTGTAGACCAGGCCCAGATTGTCTCTCATCCTTGTCCCACCCCAATGTCATATTGGCACTTCCAATTTACCAGGTGACAGCAATGTCTGGCTATCACTTCTGAAGATAAGCAGGAATGTGCAAGGTCACAGAGCAGAATGCATTGATTTTCATCCTGAAATTGGGAAATATAACGTTCCCATTTCCTGTTTGGTTAGATGGGAAACCTTGTGCATAACCGGCCCTATTAGAGATGTCTCTCTCTTTGGACAATAGAACAAGAATTGCACTAAGACCAGTGTTATCTTAAAAAACATCTACATGAGACTGTTCTCCAAGACAAGTGGTGTGTGTGTGTGTGTGTGTGTGTGTGTGTGTGTGTGTGTACACTCATGACTTGTGTATGTGCATGCATGTAGAGGTCAGAGGACAATTTTGGGTGTCATTCCTCTTTGTAATAGTTTTACTCAGTTGGGGGAGACACATACATGCTACAACACATATGTAGAGACCAAGGGACATGTTGTAGGATTCAGTCCCATCTTCCACCTAGTGAGTCTTGGTGAGTCTTGGGGATTGAACTCAGATCCTCAGGCTTGATGGCAAGTGCCCTTGCATGCTGAGCTATCTTGCCAGTGCCTCTCTTGGTTTTTGAGGTAGGCTTTTCTCACTGGGTTCTGAGAACTGATGCCTGTGATGGTTTGGGTGCGTGCATGCCTGTGTGCCTGCGTGTGTGTGTGTGTGTGTGTGTGTGTGTGTGTGTGTGTGTGTGTATGTTCAGTCCAAGGACAGGCAGCTTTAGAGTGTATGGCCATGTTGGAGTGGCTGTGGCCTTGTTGGAGTGAGTGTGTTATTGTGCATGTGGGCTTTAAGACCCTCATCCTTCATACCTGAAAGCCAGTATTCTCCTAGCAGCCTTCAGATGAAGATGTAGAAATCTCAGGTCCTCTGCACTATGCCTGCCTGGATGCTGCCATGTTCACACCTTGATGGTAATTAACTGAACCTCTGACCCTGTAAGCCAACTCCAATTAAATGTTGTCCTTATAAGAGTTACCTTGGTTATGGTGTCCGTTCATATCAGTATAACCCTAAGTAAAACATTGACAATGGGGTGGCCAGTGAACTTCAGAGGTCCTCAGGTCTCTGTCTCCCTGATTCTGGGGTCAGAGGGCATGCTACCACTTTAGACTTGGAAGTTGGCTCTGGTGATCCAGGCTCAGGTCTCCATGCATGTACAGCAAGCAGTTTACCTACTGACCCATATCCTTTAGCTAACAAATGGGTTTAAAAGGAGATAGAGGTAGATCCCAGGTGCCTGAAATCAGGGAAGCTGAGCTTTGATGCACACAAGGGCAGCTGTTGCAGGGTGAGGGTCATGGTACAGGGGACATTAGGGCCAAGGAGACATAACAGGGACATGACTGGGACTTACATTACCTGTGCTGCCTCCACACAGAAGCCTGATGATGCCGGTGCAAGCTGGAGGAGAGCCATCTCCATCGGTAGAGGTTGCTGTGATCTAAATGTCTCCCCTACCACACCCCCAAGGAAGATGTCACCAAAGATGATATCATTGGGAAGCAGCACTTTGGAGGGTGTGACTTCAGTCATAAAGACGGACTCCTCCTCTGTGTTATTGGTGCACTTATGTTTAAAAAGAACCCCAGAGAGCTTGCTGGACCTTCTCAGCCAAGGAAGATATAGGCTAACGCACGATCTACAAGCCAGGTAGGACGTTTCAGTAAATTTGTACAAAAAACCATAAAGTTATTCCAGTCAAGTTTAGATGAGAGACAATATCGGATATGTGGGCAAGCCTAGAGCCTCAACCATTTAATGCAAACAATTCAGGACACATTGTCAGCTGCCTGTCCGGTCAACAGAGAGGACGATCTGTGTGTTGTGTTGTTATTTTCTTTTATGAATTTTTGGAGCCACCCTGCTCATTAATACTTTTTATAATGTTAACTCTGGCACTTTTTTCTTCGCTCATCAAATATATCCTTAATGAACTGTCAGCTCACACCCCCTCCATCTTCATTGTAATGACTTTCAAATTAAGTTCATCTGAACCACAGGGGTATTTAGAACTCTATAATGACAGAAAACACGGGGAAAAGACCCTCTTTCATTTTATTTGAAGAAAGACATAGTCATTCACCTGCCGCCTTCCCCCAGTGCTGACTGTTCCCAAGCTCAGTGCTGAGACCTCTGCCTCATGGGCACCATCAGAGCCGTGAGATGAGCACTTCCAAACCAGGAGGCATTATACTGACATGACCATACGGTGCTCCCTCACCTACAGCCACCGGGTTCCAAACTCCTGGTGTCCCTCCTCCCCTTAAAAGAGAGCAGTTGGGATCCTGGCTCAGCATCACCCATAACCCAAAGCTCATACCTTTTAAAAATCAGATGTGTTTACATTATCGAATGTGTGAATGTTCTGGCTACATGGAACTGTGTGCACCATGTGCCTGCCTGATGTCTGAAGAGGCTAAGAGAGGGCATTAGATCTCCTGAAACTGGCTAACAGTTCAACTGTGAGCCATCATATGGATGCTGGGAATAGAACCTGGGTCCTCTGCAAGAGTAACAAGTGTTCTTCATGGCTGAGCCGTCTCTCTAAACCCCAGAATCTGTACCCTGTCCCTGGAGATGCTTTGCTACTCTACAAAACCACATGGGAGACTTGGTGCCCGTCCTTGAGAATAGACTTCACCCTATCAATGAAGAGGATGCCATGGCTGGTGGTATTGTAGACACTAGGAGATACTGAGGGAAAGTGCCTTGTATAGGGGAGTCCTGTGAGAACCAAGACTGGAGGAGCACCCTGGACTGGAGAGAGATTGGGTTGGGCCATTGCAGAAGATAAAAGAGTGATGGTGCCAAGGACATTTGAGCAATCCCATGAACTATCCAGTCTGGGATCTTAGTTAGGTTTCCAATGTTGAGAAGAGACACCATGACCAAGGACAACATATAATCGTGGCTGGCTAACAGGTTTAGAGGGTCAGTCCATTATCATCAAGGCAGAGGGCATGGCAGTGTGCAGACAGACATGGTGCTGGAGAAGGCGCTGAGACTTCAACATCTTCATCTAAAAGAATCCAGGAGCAGACTGTCTCCCACATGGCTGGGAGAAGGATTTCAAGAACTCACCCCCACAGGGAGACCCCTCCTCCAAGAAGGCCAACCTCCTCATAGTGCCATTTCTTGGGCAGTGCACATTCAAACCACCACAGGGTCTCTTCACATATATGATAACTGCACCATTGTTTTAAAGTCTTGCTTAAAGACTCTTGATGTTTATGTGAAGAACATACATTGGGTCTGGGTGGCTCCAAAATCACATCTATCTCCCTGAAGTATGAAATTGGCATGTGTGCACAGACCCTCTCATCCTCTTCAATATCATAATGTTAAGTGTGTGCAGCTCCAGTGTGCACCCTTTAGTTGCCGGCATGTGTGAATTCTTGAGCCACACACTCAACAGAATCAGGCATGAGCCTTCTGTACTTTTGTTTATGGCTCTGAACTCTGGCCTAGACTAATGGGCAAGTAGTTCCGGGAAGGAAGATTGCTGGGTGCAGCCAAAAGCATGAAGGTATGTGATTTAATTACAGAGCTGAAGGAATCTGGCTGGTTTCTTCCTGCACCACATGAGAGATGAAGTCACTCTGCGCAGCCAATTGAAAAAAAATCACAGAGAAAAGGCATGTAGGATGCTTGTTTTACCTAGACTAGATCATGAGCCCCGATCAGATTTAAATATCCATATGTACAGAGGAACCATTGCTTTTTGGTGCAGAGATGCCATCCTTTTTAAACACCCAGTGGAAGATCAGGCATAAATGGGTGTTTGGTGTGAGAACACCTCTCTTCCTGTGGAGTCCCCCTCATGACCACTAAGGTGGCCACATGATCCCAAGTTCACCACCATTCTGCTCAGCCCCATAACAGATGAAGAAGAACACATGGTTTGGGGAGATGAGATGGGCATATTTTAGACCATCTCCTATGCACGGCAGAGAGCAGTGTTGAAAGTACTGGAGAAGACGTTGGCTGATCCCAGGCCTTTTCTCACAGAAACAGCTGACAATCGCCCCACAATGTTCCAGTTTTGGGTGTTTCCTTCAATAACAGAGAGTTTAAAATAGCACCCTTGCCTCCCCCTCCCTCTCCCAAGTGATGGGCGGTGGGCACACGGGCCACCAGGCTTCTTGTAGGAGAAGCCACTCTGCTTCCGTCAGAGCAGCTCTCCAAGAAAATGAATAGCATGTGCTCATTATTCAAATGAGGACTACTTAATGCAGAACTCGCCCCCAAACTTTCCAAGACACCTATGGTAATGAGCTCCCAGCTCTCTTCCCCTCCAGTTTGTGATGTCAAGCTGAAGAGCTGCATGTGAAAGAAGCTGGGAAGCTGAGGACCCGACAGCAGTTTGACTCCACAGTCTCACAGCTTACAGAAGTATCTCGGCCCCAAAGCCTGTGTTCAGCCATCCGATCAGGGGTAAAGTTGGTGTGGTTGGGGACGTGCTCCCCAGAGAGACTCTAAGTTATAAAAGAGGCTCAACCCAAGAGACTTTGAGGCTGTCTCTAATTTACACACCTGAACCAGTCCTGGCCCTAATTCCAGCCAAAACATTTCATACGTAGTACAGGGAAAGGCACTGAGTCATGCTGACCTTTATTCTTAGCCTCACGTCCTTGCTCAGCCGACGAGAACACACCTCCAGAGTCCTGGAGGAAGCAGCATTGTGCCTGTGGTTCGAACAAGAAAGGATCGAGGAACTGGAGTGTTAAGGTTGACGCTAAAATGGAGAGAAGCTATCTTCTGGGGTCTAGCCTTTGTCTCCTGATGGCTGAGCATCAGAAACATCAACGCAACCGACCCAGACAAGGATGCCTGCAGAGATAGTGCACGTTTTCCTAAAGATATCTCAGTCGAGGCTGAGAAACCCATGGGCCTGCAGAGAGAGCCCATCAGTTAAGAGCATGTTCCAAACTCGCAGGGAACCCAAATTCTGTTCTTAGGATCCACTTAAGCAACTCACAGCTGCCTGTAAATCAGCTCCCGGGAACCTGAGGTCCTCTTCCGGCCTCCAAGGGAATCTGCCAACAATATGCATGCACGTGCATGCGCGGTTGTGCACACACACACACAATTGAAACTGCCCTTACTGAGGGTCAGGAAGTGTATTGCCTGTGGTTTCACGCTGTTACTAATCCACTCTCATCCCTAGACCCAAACGATGTAACTCATAAAACCATCTTGGAACTTTATATACAAAAAGAAAATCCTATAATAGAAACAAGTCACGTGCTAGAGAGATGGGTCAGTCCTAAAGAGCAATGGCTGCTCTTGCAGAGGACCCGAGTTCCATTCCCAACACCCACGTGGCAGCTGACAACCATCCATAAGTCCAGTTCAAATGGATCAGACATCTTCTTCTGATCCCTAAGTGTAACGTATGCACATAGCACATGCACATAGGTGCAAGTACATATAAAATAACAAAATAATTCTAAAAAAAACTTTAAATAAAAACAAGTATATTCAATTACTATATTTTACCTATTTTTTTGTTTATTTCTATATTTTTTTTATTAACTTGAGTATTTCTTATATACATTTCAAGTGTTATTCCCTTTCCCGGTATCCGGGCAAACATCCCCCTCCCCCCTCCCCTTCCTTATGGGTGTTCCCCTCCCAACCCTCCCCCCATTGCCACCCTCCCCCCACCAGTCTAGTTCACTGGGGGTTCAGTCTTAGCAGGAACCAGGGCTTCCCCTTCCACTGGTGCTCTTACTAGGATATGCATTGCTACCTATGAGGTCAGAGTCCAGGGTCAGTCCATGTATAGTCTTTGGGTAGGGGCTTAGTCCCTGGAAGCTCTGGTTGCTTGGCATTGTTGTACATATGGAGTCTCGAGCCCCTTCAAGCTCTTCCAGTTCTTTCCCTGATTCCTTCAACGGGGGTCCTATTCTCAGTTCAGTGGTTTGCTGCTGGCATTCGCCTCTGTATTTGCTGTATTCTGGCTGTGTCAATCAGGAGAGATCTACATCCGGCTCCTGTCGGTCTGCACTTCTTTGCTTCATCCATCTTGTCTAATTGGGTGGCTATATATGTATGGGCCACATGTGGGGCAGACTCTGAATGGGTGGTCCTTCAGTCTCTGTTTTAATCTTTGCCTCTCTCTTCCCTGCCAAGGGTATTCTTGTTCCCCTTTTAAAGAAGGAGTGAAGCATTCACATTTTGATCATCCGCCTTGAGTTTCATTTGCTCTAGGCATCTAGGGTAATTCAAGCATTTGGGCTAATAGCCACTTATCAATGAGTGCATACCACGTATGTCTTTCTGTGATTGGGTTAGTTCACTCAGGATGATGTTTTCCAGTTCCAACCATTTGCCTACGAATTTCATAAAGTCGTTCTTTTTGATAGCTGAGTAATATTCCATTGTGTAGATGTACCACATTTTCTGTATCCATTCCTCTGTTGAAGGGCATCTGGGTTCTTTCCAGCTTCTGGCTATTATAAATAAGGCTGCAATGAACATAGTGGAGCACGTGTCTTTTTTATATGTTGGGGCATCTTTTGGGTATATGTCCAAGAGATATTTTACCTAATTTTTAAACTTCACTTTGTCCTTCAACCTTGCTGTAAATTATATCTTTTGAACAATGGTGCCTGAAAAGCCACAGAATTGTATATAAAGCTCTCTTTAAATGCCCATGTTCAAATCAGAAACAGTGACAGTCACCTTCTCTGTGTAATAAACTCACTGATTTCCCCCTGTGGTGTGGTAGGGGATCCAGATTTACCTGAATGGAGGTACCTGAGTGGGACAGGAATGCTCAGGCTCTGACTGCAGAATCCAGTGTCCCCACCACTGCTGACAAAGGACAGAGCCCTCCCCACGGGTCCCACAGACCCCAGATGCTGGTGCAATAATCAAGCTTCCTGATTTCCCTCTCTGTGAGGTAAAGGTATCCATTCACCTGGAATTCATCCAGAACCTTCAAGAGTCAGAAACATCCTGCAGAACAAAGCAGCGTCTCTGCCCCTCTCCAAGGTCCTGGGAACATCCACTAAGTCCAGTTCACTGAGAAGATGAGGGCAACCTGCCATTGCCACAATCTCCCTGGGAACAGAGAGGGTGGGCATTGGAGGCAAACACTCTTTTTCCCATTCCTCATGGTTCCCATTCCTTACATATTAAACATGCACCTTGCAGATTCATCAGACAAAACAACAGGGGTTGGGAGATGGCTCATTACCTTAGGGATTCAAGGATCAGAATTTAAATTCTCAGGCCTGGGCACTCTGTCTGGAGCCACAGTCATTCCGATGTGGGCTCTGCCAACAGAAAGACATCTGACTGCCCTGTACAGGTCAATACTGCAGCCCCACCCCCTTTCAGTCTTACATTCACTCACTAATCAATAATCATGGGGTTCAGTGCAGGTCCACGGGCTTGATGAAGAGCATGATATCATCCAGTTTGTGCTAATTCAGCCTGATCACACGAAGTTTTCGTGCTGTCAGAGACACGGTCTCCAGGATACCACCTGGAACCATTCTCTCTCTTATTTAAAACCTTAATTGGAAAGGGCATAAAGGGAGGATCCTGGAGAAAGTCCTGGGTAGACCAAGTCCTGCCAAGTCCCCAGTAGGGAAGTGGTCCCACAGCCACAAACCCTTTTCACCCCTCCATCCACTTAAGCATGTGATTCATGAACGATATTAAGAGAAACAAATCAGGCATGGCCATGCCTATGGTGCTATGTCCGGCAACAAATGTTTCCTACACTGATTGTATTAGAATAACCATAACCCAAGAATGCAGCCCACTCATCAGTGCCAGATCACCTTCATTAACAAGGGTGGTGGTGGCGCTGGAAAAGGCTGCTGGAACTTAGGCTGTGCCTAAGCTTGTCCTGACTGTAATTGATCTGTTTCTTCCAGAGGGGGAAACTGAGGAATGTGACTAGTTTCAGATGTGGATCTCTCAGCTCTGATATTGATGCCTTTGTTAGTCAGTGTCTGAGATGGCCCAGAGGCCCTGGGGAATCTGGCTTGGGACAGGAGAGATGCTTTTCATCCTAATTCACCATGGTTCCCCCAAATGATGACAACATGGTTTACCTGTTCACTTGATGCTGTCCTGGCCAGTCTTCTGGCTAACAGACGAGCAGCACCTCTTCCTCTGCATCCAGCAAGGTCTATTCAACCCCCTTCCAGCCCCAGACCTGCTTCTCCCATTTCCTATGAGCACAATGAATCTTTAAAGAATTTTACGGCCCCCAAAATGAGGGATACCATGTGGTATTTGTCCATTTTGCTTGGGATGGGCCCTCCCAATGTAAGCCCTTCTCTATTTAAAAGATCAGATACCAAACAGACCCACACAGCCATATCTCTACCCAGAAGCTCAGGAAAATACTCAAATTTCAGAGAATCTTGAAATCCAGCTATCCATCCTGTTTCCTGCTATGACCCAACACATGAACACACACACACACACACACACACACAAAATCTGGGTGCCCTTTCTTCTCCTAGACTAGAAATTGTAGGTAATAATTTCTGCTTTACATGTTCCCAAGGATCCCTGTACCATGTTCTATCTGACCACTGACATGACTTGATCCCTTAGAAAACATGACTTGCCAGAGCACTGGTTTTAGGTGCAGGGAACAGCGAGTGGGCACAGTGGCCAACCTCACTGTCCCCAATTCTATCTGCTTTGGTCCTAGTTTCCTTGTACAAAGTCAGACAGTCTGGTGTCTACTCCTCTCCTGGCAACCCATGCCCACAACTGCACCTCTGAAAGTCTTTCTCTTCCTCCAAGGAAAGGACTTCTTGGTATTTGGAAGGGTGAGGCAGGGGAATCGTTGCAAGCATGAGGCCAGTGTAGGCTATATAGTGAGACACTGTCTTGAAAGGGGGAGTGGAGGAAGAAGGGGAAGGGAGAAGGAGCAGAAGGAAGCAGAGGGTTAAGGAGGGTTAGAGGGATGGGGTGCTGTAAACATCTATCTCCAATGCTCAACAACACAGCTATCACTTTCATAAACTCCATGAAGAGTCCCAATGTAAGGGTGCACAGTCATTCACTGAACACACACACACACACACACACACACACACACACACACGCACACACAGTCATCTCATGCAAAGCCTCCATCCAAAGAGAGAGCACACAGCTTAGGCTCAGACCCTCTCGGTGAATGGCAGTCACCCTGAGCATTTGGACACCAAGCCCATAGGACTCAGAGGCAACACATCAGAGGACACCTGCACACCATGCTTACTGTGGCACTATTCTCAGTAGCCACTATTCTCAGACATACCGAGAGTGAATCTCTCTCTGCCCTGCCCTTTGCTGTGTGGACCTGAACAAAGACATCTCTGAACTTCAGTTCCTTCTAGCCAGGAGACAGGATGAGGACCTCTTAACTGTAGGCTTGGGACAAAGACTGTACACCATACCATACCTGCAGGTGGCTCAGAGAGCACCTGTAGAGACACGAGCCTGCAGCCACCCACGCGCAGCTGCAGTGCGGATTGTTCTGCTCAGGAAAAGAAATGCTTAGTTTTCATTGATCCACCTAATGTCTTTGTGTGGCTAATCAGCCTGAACTGCATCCTATTGTTTGTCTGCAGTAAGATCTAACTGTTGATCTAATTACCCAGGTCTAGAATTAGACTCTCACCCGGAGCTGGGAGAACTGCTTCCACCATCTCCTCCTTCTAATGGAAACCCTTCTGAGACTGACAGCCTCCTCCCTGAAACCTCAAAGTTGCCTTGAGCTAAAATGGCAGGTACCAAAGGAAATCTTATTTTCCCTCCAAGCCCTAACTTATTATGGGATGTTATCACAGCCCGATTAGTATTTACCCAACAATGTGCTGATTCCTGATCCAGGCAAAAGCTTAACAGCCATTTAAATGGAGCACGATATTTAAATCTTAATTTCATTACCTGCTGGTAATAATCTTACAATTATAAATCCAAAGTACCACTCAGAATACATTTGCATAGGTAAAGGAATCTGTCCTCATTGCTGTTCCACGGCACACATGGCTGTTGGTTTGACTTTCAACCTGGAGCTGAATATCCTTTTATGGAGAGAGAGATGACGGGGTTTTTCCCTGCACCGAAGCCTGCCTGGAGAGGGAGAGAAACACATGCACACCATAAAAGGGCATCTGGGCAAGCACAAGTGCCCCGCTTGTCACCTGTGAGATATGAGCCACGTCTGTTGGGTTACTGATGCTCTCACATTTCTGCTAACAAGTCAGTCGATACAACAAAAGCCACTTCAGGATTCCCAGACATTCAACACCGATTGTCACAGAAGGGGCATTGGAGACTGTCAGCCTCTGCAGGACTCTCAGGCTGTCAGGGCCTCGATGCCTATATTCTGGCTGTTATATCTCTAGGGCAACGTTCTCCCAGAGGAATAGAGGGTTTGCGGGCTCATCAGCACACGTGTGTGCACATGCGCAGAAAAGAACCATCTCGGCTGCTGGGAGTCCTGCACCAGTGGAAGGGGAAGTCTCTGGTCCTGCCAAGACTGAACTCCCCAGTGAATGGGATTGTTGGGAAAGGGCAGAATGTGGGGGTGCATCAGGAGAGGAACACCCCTATGGAAGGGGAGTGGGAGGTGCTAGGAGATGTTAGCCTGGAAACCAGGAAAGGGAATGACATTTGAAATGTAAATAAGAAATACCCAATTTAATAAAGGTGAAAAAAAATCACTCCTTCTGGAAGAGGAGAATGTATGATTTCTTTTCAGGATCTGTTGGAAGACTTTGGACACCTGGGCAAATGTGGAATGACCTATAGATCTTTGGAAACATTTGGATAGTTCCAGAAACTCCTGGGAAAGTGGAAGATCCGAGATCTCTACGGCAAGAGAGGAAGGTTTATGTGAACCTGGAATGTGTTGGGAAATTACCTGTCCAAGTTTGTCAGTAGAAGAGTCAGCAGAAGGAGGCCCAGGCACAGTGTGATCTTCTTTGAATCTTTCACTGTTCTGTCCAGTACTGTGTTTTGTGGTTGTTGCAAGCCCTCTGGCTCCCAACTCGTCACAGTGCACATGTTCATCAAACCCAGTAGACATAACCCTGCTTTTTTTTTTCACCTTCCAAAGAATCGGCACTAAAGATGAGGCCACGCTTTTTCTAGTAGCAGGATGTAAGCAGATGTTCTGGTATCCCGGGTCCTCAGCATCGAGATGTATTAAAAAATTAAAACACTTGTTTCATGTGTTCCCACCACACCTGGTATTTACAATATGTGTCAAAGAATCCAGACTCATCCCTAGTTAAATACTTCTTTAGTTGTATTAATACGCAGCCCGTGGAAACTTATATTCCCAATTACTCCTTCCCATCTGCTCTACCTTGCTGTCTATTTTATATTTACTTCAGATGTGAACATATATTGCTATTATTTCATGTTACAGAGCAATCATGACTGAAAATGTGAATTTTATTCCTGTTTTAATTACTCTGTCCCTCATGCACTGAGTTCTGTGTATGGATATGAATTTCTGACACTTTATTTCGTCTCCTTAAATGAATCTTCTGTAACATTCCTTTTCAAAAGTCTACTTTTTAATTTTTAAATATCTCTGTAAGTGTACGTGTATATGTGTGTGTGTGTGTCTGTGTGTGTGTGTGTGTGTGTGTGTGTGTGTATACACATATGAGCATGATGTCCAAGAAACCCAGCAGGGGGCGGTAGATCCCCTGGACCTGAAATAACAAGTGGTTGTGGGTCACAGGACACGGGAGCCTGAATCCAAACTCAGATCTTCTGTAAAAGCAGTTTGCATTCTTAATTACTATGTCGTCTCTGTGGCACCCTTTTAACATTTCTTCAATTAGTCCAGTTGGTAAGCAATTCCATTAGATGTTGTCTGGGAAAAAAAAAAATTAAAATTTTATCTTTAATAGGCACTTTTTTTCTTCTGAGCACAGAATTGGAACTTTAGAGTTATTTATTTCGGAATTGAACTTATGCCTTCCTGCCTGTTTTGCAGTGGGCGTGATTTCCAGGCTAACCACAACTTTACCTTCTGTTTTGATTCTCTGTTCTTTCCTTGTTTTATTTTTCTTTCTTTCAAGCTTTTTCCACTACCAAGTTCTTTATTATATACATATATGATCGTATTGATTATGTATCTCTCCCAGCTCAGCTTTTAACTCTCATGAGCACTGAACCTGTGTCTGGCTGTACTCTGTTTTCAACACCTGGGACAGCTCCAGGGTCTCAGCCACATTAAGTGTTTGTTAAACAAAGAGACTTTTTATTCTTATTTTACAGATGAGATGCCTCAGGCAGGGAAAGGTTATGGTAACGGAACACACTGGGGTTCCGAACGTGGTTTCTGAGAGACTTAATGAGTTGCAGACAGAACAGGAGAGCCTAGATTTCTTAGGGTTGTTCATGCAAGGTCTCAGCCACAGAGGATGAAAGGTAACACGTTCAGTATGGCGAGAACAGCTCAGATTTAGGTCACTACAACTCAGTGTGGATTCGCTCACATCAGCGCCTCCCTGGATGTGTGGCTTGCCAGGAAGAGTGTTAAGTCAATTGTACATTGAATCCTGTTCTGACATGCAAGCATAAATGTTGAGGACAAATAATCTTTCTATAATTATGGCTATAAAATTTTATTTTCTTGTGTTTATTATATTATATATGCTTTCCGAACTCTGCTGCATACTAGAGAGTAAATATATTTAGTGTGCATGAGAACTCCACATAAGAGGCTACAAAAATACCTCAGCTGTTAAAGGCTTGTGACCCAACCAAAATGTCAATGAAACTGAAATTAGTCACTGTATAATAGGTGTTTGTATGGAAATAGTCACATATTAGCTCTTTGTAATTCTCTACATCATATCAGGTCTAATTATAGTGATACTGAATCCATCCAATTACAAAATTCACCATTATAGCTAATACCTTATTTGAATTATTTAACTTGTGTTTTGCTTTCATCTTCATATTCTATACCAAAGGAAGCATAGTTAGTGCTCTCCTATAATCAAATAGACGCATCGTCTGCGGTAATCTGGTATGTTAGTAAAATATCAAAATTGGTTTCTTTAGTTCATTTACTTTGGGGAGATCTAATCTCAGCAGAAATGCTGAAATGAAATATAAATAAAATAAACAAACCGAATAAAATATAAATCTTTATAAAAGATAAATGATATAGGAAAATAAGTTATAAAACACAGAAATAAAATACAAAATTCAATCTCAGATTACCCCCACCAAAACCAAGCTCACTGAAAATAAAGACCATGGACCTATTATATAAGTAAGTACCTGTGAGCACATGTTTGACAACACTCTAAGTTCTTTCTCTCCCTTTACATTAAGGTAGCAGAGGTAATGATTTCCCCTATGTTCTCTGAATTATCCATGGTTCTGGTTGACATGCAACAAAAAATCTAAAATGCCTGTTTATGGAAGATTCATTTTTTTCTTATTTGCATCAATAATGTATCATAATCGATGAAATTCTAGATGCCTATTGAAGAAGTGTTATATAAATAAATGATGAAGAAGATTCAATTTAAAATTATATTATGTTTATTAGAAGAATTTTTCCACTCAATTTCATAATCCATTTTACATAATACAGACTCTGTCATTCTTCTCCACAGATTCCAGTCAGGATGTATCTTAATACACCACGCTTATTCAAGTGTATTTTGTATCTATTTGTATCCACCTCCCCATGACAATCCCCTCAATATACATTTCATATACAGGAAATGCCTATCCTGATATTTCCATTTATTAGGAAGATACTATCAAGAAGATACAAGCTTCCTGTTTCTGGCTGTTGCCAGAGATGACATAGGACAATAGCACACTGTACTCAATTTCGTTGGGGGAGAAAGCTGGACTCCCAGAATCATGGACAATTCTGAGAACTTAGGGGAAACCATTACCTCTGCTCACATTCCTGTGCTGAGAGGAAGCTGCTTAGAGCCCTATGGATACAGGAACCTTGGAAGAGTAAGGGAGGGGATCCTTGCAGTATCTACCTGTGTCCAGAGATGAAAGCCAGTGGCCAGGAAAAGTAACACAACTGAGAACACAGGAGAGACCAACCCTTCTGCTCCAAGCAACCAGGCTGGAGGCCTCAGGACACAGGAAACAAGAGCAGTCTGGGACAGGACATTTCCTGTTTCCACCTGCACCCATTGCTGATCTGGTCCTACATATCTCTGTACCCACATCTTGGTGAGAGAAAAGAAGTCTATAGGAACAGTGAGAAAGAGTTTTACAGGATGGTCAAGCCACCATCAGAGACAGCAAGACCATGGAACACCAGAGAAAACCTGACGACAAGAGTCAAGCACAGGAACCTAAGCAACAGAAACCAAATCTACTTGGCATCATCAGAGCTCCCTTATGCCAAGAAAGCAAATATTGGATATCCCAACAAACTGAAAAAGCAAGATGTGGATTCAAAATCATTTTTCATGATGATGATAGAGGACATTGAGTAGGGAACAAATAAAACTCTTCAAGAAATACAGGACAACACAGGAAAATAAGTAGAAGCCCTTAAAGGAGAAACACAAAATTCCTTCAAGAATTACAGTAAAATGCAGTCAAACGGATAAAGGAATTTAAAAATACTAGAATCAATAAGTGGAAATAGAAGCAATAAAGAAAGCACAAAGAGAGACAACTCTGGAGGTGGGAAACATGGGGAAGAAATCAGAAGTCATAGAGAGAAGCAGCAGAAAGAGAATACAAGAGATAAATTATAAATTATAAAAGTATCTTACGGCCGTAAGATACTGTAGAAAACATTTACACAACCATCAAAGAAAATGTAAAACCTAAAAAGCTCCTAATGGAAAACAACCAGGAAATCCAGGACACAATGAGAAGATCAAACAAAAGGCTAATGAGTATAAAAGAGAGCAAAGATTCACATATAAAAGGGCCAGTAAATATCATGAAAAGTTATAGGAGAAAAGTTCCCTAATATAAAGGGAGAAATGCCTATAATAATAAAAAAATCATACATTTCTTCAAATAGATTGAACAAAAAAAGAATTTTCTCCCTTCACATAAGAGTCAAACACCAAATGCACAAAACAAAGAAAGAATATTAAGGGCAGTAAGCAAAAAAGTCAGGTAACATATATAGGCATATCTATAAGTATTACACCAAACTTCTCACCAGAGACTATGAAAGTCAGGTCCAGAGTGGATTGTATAAAACACTATGAGACAAGAAATGCAGCCCAGGATACTATACCCTGCAAAACTTTCAATCAACACAGCTGGATAAACCAAGATATTTTATGATAAACTAAATTTATACAGTATATTTTAACAAATCCTGCCCTACAAATGATAATAGATGAGAAACTCCAACACAAGGAGGAAAATTACGCCCTATCAAAAGCAAGATAGTAATCCTCTTTCAACAAACCCAAAAGAAGAGAGTCACACAAACATAATTCCACCTTGACCCCAAAATAAGAGAAAACCACAATAACTATTCCTTAATATCTCTTAGCGTCAATGCTCAATTATCCAATAAAAAAGACATAGACTAACAGACTGCATACATAAAGAAGAACTAGAATTTTGTTGCACAAAGGAAACACAGCTCAGAGACAAAGACAGTTAGTATCTCAGAATAAAAGCCTGGAAGACAATTTTCCAAGAAAATGGTCTGTAGAAACATCCTGGAACATACATTCCAGTATCTAATTGAAACAAAAATTATCAAAAGAAAAATAAGGAAGGACATGCCATTTTCATCAAAGAAAAAAATTCCACCAGGGTCAATCTCTATCCTGAATATCTATACGATACATCCAAGGGCACCTAAATTTATAAAGGAACCCTTACTGAAGCTCAGGCTAACGAAATAGTCGTGGGAGACTTCAACAACCCACACTCAGCAATGGCCAGATCATGGAATGGGAATCCGGAGACACAGAGAAATTAACAGCTTTTGAACGAAATGGATTTAAGAAATATCTATAGAATATTTCATCCTTGAACAAAAGAATATACCTTATTCTAAGGAACTCATGGCACATTCTCCAAAACTGATCATACAGTTGGTCATAAAATAGGCATCAACAGCTACAAAAGAGTGAAATAATCCCATGCATTTTCTCACATTACCATGACCTAAGGCTGGACTACAATAACAACAAAAATGTCAGGAAGCCCAAATACACATAGAGGTTGACCAATATTTTACTCAGTGATAACTTGGTAGAGGAAGAACTAAAGAAAAAAATTCAAAATGTTTTAGAATTTAAGGAAAAGCAAGGCACAAAAAACTCAAACTTATGGGACACAATGATCGTATAGCTAAGAGGAAATCTCAAAGCTCTGAGAGTATCCAAAGTGAAACTGGAGAGAGCATACATTAGCAGCTTGACAACAAATAAAATGCTCAAAAACAAAAGGAAGCAGATACACCAAAGAGGAGCACAAGGCAGGAAATAATCAAACTCAGGTCTGAAATCAACTAAGGAGAAACACAAAGAACTCAACAAATAATCAATAAAACCAGGAGCTGGATCCAAGCTAAATCAACATGATATACAAATCTGAGCTAGAATAACAAAAGGACACAGAGAAAGTATCCAAGTAACAAAATCAGAAATGAGAGGGAAACAAAACAACAGAATCTGCAGAAATTCAAAACATCATCATACCATATTACTGAAATTTATATTCAAGAAAAGTAGAAAATCTGGAACAAATGATCAATTTTCTATACAGAGAGCAGTTACCAAAATTAAGTCAGGGTCAGATAAAATATCTAAACTGTACCATGAATCCTAAAAAATTAGAAACAATTATTAAAAGGCTCCCAATTGGGAAAAGATCCCAGGGCCAGATGATTTTAATGGAAAATTCTATCCGCACTTCCTAGAACCAAATACCACTATTGTACAAAATATTCCACAAAATACAAACAGAGGAACACTACCCAATTCCATCGATGAAGCTGCAGTTATGCTTATACCTAAAGCACACAAAAACTCAATAAAGAAAGTGAACTTCAGACCAATTACCCTTATGAATATTGACAAAAAATAGTCAATCAAATCATTGGAAACCAAATCCATGAACACATCAAAATGGTCATCCATCACTATCAAGGAGACTTCATAAAAGGAATGCAAGGATATTTCAGTATGGAATTCCATCAACATAATCCACCAGATAATCAAACTGAAAGAAAAAATACATTTTCATCTCACTAGATGCTGTGAAAGCATTTGACAAAATGAAACATCCCTTCATTGCCAAAGCCTTGCAATGATAGGAATTCAAGGCCCATACTCAACAACAGTAACGTAATGTACAGCAAACCAGTAGCCGAAAATCAAACTAAAAGAAGAGAAACTTGAAGCTCTCCCTCTAAAATCAGGAACTAGACAATGCTCTTAATTCTCTCCCTACTTATACAATATGGTACTCAATGTGCTAGTCTGACCAACTAGACAACAAAAGGAGGACAAAGGGCTACAAATATGAAAGGAAGAGGTCAATATATCACTATTTGCAGGTGATATGATAGTACACTTAAGTGACTCCATTATTTCTACCAGAGAAATACTGCACGTCATAAACAACTTCAGCAATATCCTAGATATAGAATTAACTCAAACAGATCAGTAACCTTCCATGAATAAACAGACCAAGAAAGAAATTAGGAAAATGACACAAATAGGAATAATCACAAATAACAAAAAATACTTCCGTGTAACTCAAACCAGGCAAGGAAAAGCGCCGTATGAAAAGAACTTAATTTCTCTAAAAGAAGAAAATCTCAGAAGATGGAAATACCTTTCATGGTCATGGATTGGCAGTATTGAAATAGCAAAAATGGCCCTTTGCCAAAAGCAATGTACAGATTCAATGCAATGCCCAAGAAAATTTCAACAAAATTCTTCATACATTTAGAATAAGAAAAAACAAAAGTAAAAACAAGGAAGTGGAAACTATTCTCAAAATAAAAGGTATTCTGTAGAAATCAACATCCCTGACCTCAAGCTGAATACTCAGCAATAGTGATAAAAATTATATGGTATTGGTACAGAGACAGGCAAGTAAACAGCTGTGTTGGTTCATCTAGATGTCAGCGTGTAAATTAATGTAAATCCATCCATTCTTATCACGCTGTACAAACCTGAATTCCAAGCATATTAAGGGCATCGAGAAAAAAGAGATAAACACAAATCAATAGAAGAAAAAGTGGGGAAAAGCTTGAACACATCATAACAATGGAAAATTTCTTGAACAGAACACCAAACCACTGGCTTATGCTTTACAATGAAGAGTTGACAGATTGGACCTTGACATAATGCAAAGTGTCTGTAAGGCAAGGAACACGGTCATTATGACAAAATGGAAACTAATATCTTGAAAAACGATCTTTGCCCTCCTATTTCTGAAAGAGAATTAATATTCAATATGTACAAAGAACTCAAGAAGTTATACTCCAGAAAGTCAAATAGCCCTATTAAAAATGGGGTACAGATCTAAACAAATAATTTTCAGCAGAAGAATTTGGAATGGCTGGGAAATACATAAAGAAATGTTCAACGTCATTATTCATCAGCGTAATGCAAATCAAAAGATACACCAGGCAGAACGGCTAAGATCAAACATTCAGTTAACAGCAGATGCTGGTCACCATTTGGAGAAAGGGTAAGACTCCTCCATGATTGGTGGGATTTAAATGAGGTACAATATTCTGGAAATTACTCTGGGCTTTCCTCAGAACATTGGACATAGTATATGCTGAGGACTTAGCTACCCCACTCCTGGGCATATTCCCAAATGATGCCCCAACATAGAACCAGGACATACGTTGTACTCTGTTTACAGCAGCTGTATTCATGATAGTCAGAAGCTAGGAAGAACCCAGATGATTTGACCACAGGAATGTGTACAGAAAATGTGGTTCATCTACATAATGGAGAGACCCTCAGTAATCAAATACCATGACATCGTGAAATTATAAGCAAATGAATGAAACTATAAAATACCATCCTGAATGAGGCAACCAAATCACACACACACACTCACAAAAATAAAGAAATAAAACACACAAACACAAACACACACACACACACATACACACACTACCCCAAAAGCTTGAATTACCCAACATACAATTCACATACCGCAACCAAATCACACACACACGCACAAAATACAAAAATAAAACACACAAACACACACACACACTAAATACCCCAAAATCTTGAATTACCCATCATACAATTCACACACCACAACCAAATAACACACACACAAAAAAACAAAAATAAAACACACAAACACACACACAAAATACAAAAATAATACACACAAACACACACACACACACACACGCACACACACAACTACCCCAAACTTGAATTACCCAACTTACAATTCACATACCGCTTTAAGTTCAAGAAGAAAGATGAACCAAATGAGGATTGTCTGTATTAAAAGTGGAAACAAAAATATTCATAGGACATGATATGGAGATTAAGTTTAGAGCAGAGACTGAAGGAATAGCCATTCTGAGCCTAAACCACCTGGGGATGCAGCCCACATGCATGCAGCCCCCAAAACTGAACAACATTGCTGAGGCCAACAAGTGCATGCTCACAGGAGCCTGATAGAGCTGTCCCCTGAGAGGCTCTCCCAGATCATGACAAACCCCGAGGCTGATGCTTGCAGCCAACCATTGCACTGAGAACAGGGTCCCCTTTGGAGAAGAGAGAGAAAGTATTAAAGGAGCGGAAGTGCCTTGCAACCCAGGAAGGACAACAGGGGTCACAAACCAGATCTCCGCGGGACTAAAGCACTTCCTGAAGACTGCACATGGACAGACTGGCGTCTCCAGGTGCATATGTAGCAATGCATGACCATGCTCTGCACCAATGGGAGGAGCCCTTGGTCATGCCAAGGCTGGACCTTCCAGTAAATAGAATGTCATGCTGGGGAGGCAGCAAGGCGATGTTTTTTGTGGAGGGGGAAACGCCTTTGAAGAAGACAGGGCAGCGGAAGAGGATAGGGATAGGGGGCTTATGGATGGAGGCCTCACACATGGAGTCTTTATATTTTTTTATGCCTTTAACAGCTCAATGGCAAGGCCACTTCCTCACCTCCGAGTGGCTAAATTATCCCCCACTGATATTCCCACGTTATTATTTGCTAAAATCTATATCCCATCTTTCTTGACCTGGACACCATTGGGCAGATCTCCTGGGTCTGCTTATTTTCATACTCTTCTATGTCAGCTGCTTCTCTGTCCTGAAAGTCTGTCCTGGAGAATCTCCATGTCTTCTTACACTCTGGTCCTTTGTCCAAGCGTCCTGAAACTCCTTCTCTGTCTGTCCTGCCTAGACACTGGCTATCAGTATCTCTATTTACCAATCAGAACCAACTGAGGCAGGGTCCCTGATTCATAAGTTCAGGACACTATGAGAAGCATGAGAATAAAAGCAACTACAATAACTATTTGTATGTGATTTTCTGGGAACAATATTCCCCAAACCACAAAGAGATACCTGTTAAAGTACTAGAATCATAGAAAATATGAAGTAGGCACATAATATTAAGAGTAATAATAATAATAAATATTAATATTGATATAGTATAATATTATAATAAAAGATATAATAACAATAAATATAATAATTATAATAGTAAATAATATTAAAAATAAAATAATAATCATCATAATCGTCATCATCATCATCAAAGCCTAACTGAACAGAGAAATAGAAATACAAAAATGGTGAAGGAAAAAGAATAAGTCACACATAAAGCTGATCACATGAGACTAACACCTGAATTTTCAATGGTTATTCTAATATATAAATGGGCTTGGATCACTTTTCAACATGTTTTCAAAGAATACAGATACTAGCCTAGAATTTATTACCGAGCAAATGTATCCTTCACATCAACACAAGAGGAGAAACTTTACACAGCATAATCAACAGGAAGCCATGTCTCTTCAGCAATCTTACTCTAAAAGTGGGAAAACGCATTCTGAAAATAAGGGATATTCTCAAGAGGACAGAAATGGTAAAAAACCCTGTAGTAATTCATCAGAAGAGGGAAAAAGTATGTGGCAACAACAAAATAAAAAAGACCCATAAATACTCCTCATTAATAACGCTAAGCATAGGGGTTGGGGCTTAAGCTCAGTGGTAGAGCGTATGTCTAGCAAGTACAAGGGCCCAAGGTTCGGTCCCCAGCTCCAAAAACAAAACAAAACAAAACAAACAAACAAAAAAAAACCGCTAAGCATTAAGTATCCCACACCAATAATATACCGGCTATTAGTTTGTTTAAGAAAACAGGTTTATTTCTCCTGCATCCAAAAAGTACATTGGTTTTAGGTACAATTGCACACTCGTGTTTAGAATGCAATTGCCCATATTTCTTTTTTTCTTTTTTTTTTTTTTTTTTCTTTTTTTCTTTTTTTTTTTTTTTTTTTTTTTTTTTTTTGGTAAGTATATTTAGTGTTCATTAGTTTTTTATAAAAATCTTGAAGATTTTCTGTTTAATTGTAAGTATAGAATTTTCATTTAAATGTATTTCTTTTTTTTTTCTTTTTTTTTGGGGGGGGTGTTCCCCTCCCCACCCTTCCCCCATTACCACCCTCCCCCTAACAATCACGTACACTAGGGGTTCAGTTTTAGCAGGACCCAGGGCTTCCCCTTCCACTGGTGCTCTTACTAGGATATTCATTGCTACCTATGAGGTCAGAGTCCAGGGTCAGTCCATGTATAGTCTTTAGGTAGTGACTTAGTCCCTGGAAGCTCTGGTTGCTTGGCATTGTTGTACATATGGGGTCTCGAGTCCCTTCAAGCTCTTCCAGTTCTTTCTCTGATTCCTTCAACGGGCGTCCTATTCTCAGTTCAGTGGTTTCTGCTGGCATTTGCCTCTGTATTTGCTGTATTCTGGCTGTGTCTCTCAAGAGATCTACATCCAGTTCCTGTCAGTCTGCATTTCTTTGCTTCACCCGTCTTCTCTAATTGGGTCGCTGTATATGGGGCAACATGTGGGGCAGGCTCTGAATGGGTTTTTCTTCTGCCTCCGTTTTATTCTTGGCTTCCCAATTTCCTGCCAAGAGTATTCTTGTTCCCTTTTTAAAGAATGAGTCAGTCATTCATATTTTGATCATCGGTCTTGATTTTCATGTTTTCTATGCATCTAGGGTAATTTGGGCTAATAGTAACTTATCAATGAGAGCATACCATGTGTGTTTTTCTATGGTTGTGTTACCTCACTCAGGATGATATTTTACAGTTCCCTCCATTTGTCTATGAATTACATAAAGTCATTGTTTTTGATAGCTGAGTAGTATTCCTTTGTGAAGATTTGCCACATATCATAAGGCAATATTTTAAATGCTAGAAAGTATACTTTTCGGAGAACATTATTTTGTAAATTTAATTCATCAGTTTTCATTAGTTTTATCTGAATGAATATTATTTGCTAATATGTTTATATTTTAGGAAACTGTGTGTGTGAGTGTGTGTGTGTGCGCGCGTGTGTGTGTGTGTGTGTGTGTGTTTGATAATTCAACTCTAATATGACCAGGAAATTGCTTTAGTGATAATGATAATTTATGGGCACTGAGAATTTTTTTGATATAATATATAATATATATATATTATATAATATATAATGCATGTATACCTATATATATGAAAATATGTTCTGTATATTTTCTTCAAAGCACTGTTTAGATATGTATACTAGATTAAGCCTTCTAATTGCAGTTTTAGATTTTTCCAACACTAATTTTATCTTCTCAGGTGTCTAGAAAGAAATACATGGAATCATGAATCATCTCAACTTCAAATGTAGGTACACTCAATGTTATATCTTCCTTTTAAACATGATTGTTCATCTTTGGACCATAAAATATATATGTATATCTTTAATATGCTCTATTTATATTAGAAAAGTGTGCTACATTGTATATATATATTCGTTGATAACTTCCTTCTGTAACCAAATTTTAAGAATAAATTACTTATGTACATTATTATAAAATCTAAGACCATTGAGTTTTTTACCAAAATCAAATGCCATAATGCATAAATATAAGAAGCATTTATTGACTGTGGCTATTAACAAAAAATATTTGATATACAAACTCTATAAACTTATTTTGATATTAACCATTAAAGTTTCTTCAAGTAGTTGTTCAACTTTTAATAAAGGGAAGTCACCAATTCTGTCAATAATTTTTTCATTCTATATTCCCTTAAATTGTAAAATACATTTTTATTTAAATAAGTCATAACCTAAAGGGAAATATTATATAGACAGCAAAAGAGACCAAAGGAAATTAGTACCAAACTCTAATATTTTTGTCAATATCAGAAATGGCAAATGATAATTACTTTATTATTAATTTAATGAGACAAGATAACTTTTTTATTTAATCATTTTTCCTGAATATTTTATGTATTTACATTTCAAATGTTATTTCCTTCCCTTTTCTTCCATAACATCCCTGACCGTCTTCTGTGAGGATGTTCCAATTCCCACCAATCTACTTCAACCTCAATGCTGTGGCATTACCCTACATCGGGGATACAAGCCTTCACAAGATTAAGGGCTTTTCCTTCCAATGATGTTAGAGCAATCCTCTGTCACCTATGTGGCTGGAGTCATGGGTCCCTCAATCTGTACTCACTAGTGGGTGTTTTAATCCCTCGAATTTCTGGTAGGTCTGGTTGGTTGATATTGTTGTTCTTCCTGGGGTTTTGCAAACCCCTTCAGCTCATTAAGTACACTCTCTAACAACTTCATTGAACCCCCTTGTTCAATCCAATGTTTAGCTACAATCATCCCCACCAGTGTCAGCAGGGTTCTGTCAGAGTCTCTCAGGAGACATCCATATCTGTCTCCTGTCAACAAGGACTTGGTGGCATCAGCAATAGTGACTGGTTTGTGTGACTGCATATGGGACAGATCCCCACATGGGGCAGTCTCTGGTTGACCCTTTCTTCAGTCCCTGCTTGACTCTTTATCCTTGAATTTCCTCCCATGAATATTTTTTATCCCTCCTAAGAAGGATTGTAACATCTGCATTTTGGTCTTCTTCCTGCTGGCTTCAAAAGGCCTGTGAATTCTTTCTTATGTTTTCCATACTTTTGGGCTGATACAAACTTCCAATAAATATATACAATTTGTGGTCTTTTGTGACTGGGTTACCTTAAACAAAATGATAATTTCTACTCTATCCTAGAATTTAATGAAAAAATTGTTTTTGATAGGTTAGAAGAACACAGGTGTGTAAATGTACTATATTTCATTTATCCATTACTATGTTGAGGGACATCTGGTTTCTTTTCAGCTTCTGGCTATTATAAAAAAGAAAGGTTGCTCTCAACCTGTAGCATCATGTGTCCTTCTTATATGTTGGAGCATCTTTTGCGTATATATCAAAGAAATGGGATTGTGGTATCCTCAGGTAGTACTATATACAACTTTGTGAGAAAATTCCAGACTGATTTCCAGATGGTTACACCAGCTTGCAATCTGACCAACAATGGAGGAGAGTTCCTCTTTCTCCACCTAATTGCCAGAATCTGTTGTGAATTTCTTGACTTAGCCATTCTGAGTTGCGTGCTGTATTACATTAGAATTTGTTGATTTGCATTTACCTGATGGCTAAGGATATTAATATTCCACAGTAGAGAAATCTTTTGTTTAGTGCTATTCACCATTTTTGAAAGGACTATTTGATTTTCTGAAGTCTATCTCCTTGAGTCTTTGTATACATTGATTTTAGCCCTCTACCAGATGGAAGATTGGTAAAGATCTTTTCTTAACCTAATGATTTTACCTTTTTCCAAATTCCAGTGACCAAGCCTTACAAAAGCTTTATGAAGTCCCATTTGTCAGTTCTCGATCTTGAAGCAAAGTCATTGGTGTTCTGTTCAGTAAATTTCCCAACTTTTTCTTCTATTTGTTTAAGTAATTCAAAAGGGAAGATGAGGATGCCGTGAGCTTCTGTCAGGTGTTACAAGGATCCGGTGTTTAGCTTCCCTGAGTACGTTAGACTCTGTTGCATCCTGTAATATTTTTTGAGGTCTCTTCTCAATGCCCCTTGATGACCACAAAGAGCTCCTGCACTGGCTTGTCCAGCCTGGCTCTCCTTCAACTGGATGGCTTCCTACACACCTGTGGGCCCTGTTACCATATCTAGCCCCAGGAAGTTCCCGTCTTTTACTCACATGTGAGCTCATCCTCAGAAACTCTTGATGGTGCCTCCAGTGCAGAGGTGCTGAGCTCTTTCTATGCCATTTGCCGTGACTTTAAAATGCTTTGCGGTTCCTGACCATGTAGCTCTCTCCTCCGGAGAAGCCCCTGTGCACCCCAGGGGGTCTCTCTGAGCCACATCTACACTCCAAGAGTGTCTTTGGAGACAACCTTATCTTGGACTCATTCATTGCTGTTTCTTCTCTCAAGATTAAGTTTCTCACTGCAGGACTTGAAAATATTTTTTATTGTTGATTAATTCTGCTATTTGTGAGTTTTTATACTGGCTGGTTGTCTGATGATTTCATTGCTGCGAAAAGACACCATGACCAATGCAACTTATAAGGGACAACATTTTTGGGGGGGTTCTTTTTTTTTCGGAGCTGGGGAACAAACCCAGGGCCTTGCGCTTCCTAGGCAACCGCTCTACCACTGAGCTAAATCCCCAAACCCAAGGGACAACGTTTAATTGGTGCAGGCTTTCAGGTTCAGAAGTTCAGTCTATTTTCATCAAGGCAGGAATCATGGAAGCGTCTAGGCAGACATGGTGTTAGAGAAGAAGCACATCACCCCCACAGTGATATGCTTCCTCCAACAAGGCCACACCTACTCCCACAAGGCCACACCTACTACTTGTGCCACACTTCCCATGGGACAATCCCATTCTAACCACCGCCCTGATTTTATGCCAACGTGACGCAAGCTAGAGTCGTCAGAGAAGAGGGCGCCTCAGTTGAGAACATGCGTCCATAAGATCCAGCTGTAGGGCATTTTCTTAGTGATTGGTGGGGAGGGCCTGGCCCACTGTGAGCGGCACCATTCCTAGGCTGGTGGTCCTGGGTTCTATAAGAAAGCAAGCTAAGCAAGACATGAGGAGCAAGACGGTATGCAGTGCCCCTCCATAGCCTCTGCCTCAGTTCCTGCCTCCAGGATCCTGTCCTGTTTGAGTTCCTGTCCCAACTTCCTTTGGTGATGAGCAGCAATGTAGAAGTGTAAGCTGAATAAACCTTTTCCTCCCTAACTTGCTCTTTGGTCACCGTGTTTCCTTACAACAATAGGAACCCTAAGTAAGACAATGTCTTATAGAAACAGTGTGTCTAGTAGAGCCACAGATACTTACATCATAACCACAAATAGAAATGTATAGACACTTTTTTTTAATTTAAAGGTAAGACTTGCTCATGTACTGACCTGTGACGTTCTAGTTTGCTTCCTTCTAGTCATGATGAATTCCATGATCAAAACTATCTTGAGGAGGAAAGGGTTACTTGCCTTACAGGTTACAGACCATCACTGAGGGAATCCAGAACAGGAGCTTGAAGCGGTAACAAGGAGCTCTGCTTGTTGGCCTGTTCACTGTCTCAGTCATTGTTCTATTGCTGTGAAGAGACACCATGGTCAAGGCAACTACTATAATGAAAGCATGTAATTGGAGGATCCCTGACAGTTTCAGACGTCTGGTCCATCATCATGGCAGGGAGCATAACACGGGAGCAATAGAGAGCTACTGCTCTGTAAGCAGAGAGAGAGAGAGACAGAGACCGAGACAGAGTGAGAGAGAGAGAGAGAGAGACAGAGACAGAGAGACAGAGAGAGAGACAGAGAGAGACAGAGAGAGACAGAGAGAGAGAGAGGGAGGGAGAGAGAGACAGAGAGAGAAACAGAGAGAAAGAGAGAGATAGAGAGAGAGATAGAGAGACAGAGAGAGACAGAGAGACAGAGAGAGAGAGGGAGATTGAGAGACAGAGAGAAAGAGACAGAGAGAGACAGAGAGACAGAGAGAGAGAGGGAGAGAGACAGAGAGAGAGACAGAGAGAGAGACAGAGAGAGACAGAGAGACAGAGAGAGAGAGGGAGATTGAGAGACAGAGAGAGAGACAGAGATAGAGAGACAGAGAGAGAGAGATAGAGAGACAGAGAGACAGAGAGAGACAGAGAGAAACAGAGAGAGACAGAGAGAGATACATAGAGAGACAGAGAGAGAGAGACAGAGAAAGACAGAGAGAGAGAGAGGGACAGAGAGAGAGAGGGGGGAAGGGAGGGAGGGAGGGAGGGAGAGAGAGAGAAACTCTGGGAAAGCATGGGACTCTTGAAAACTCAAACCCCACCCTTGACGACACACCCACTTCCTCCAATGAGGCCACACCTCTTAATCTTTCTAATCCTTGAAAATACTGTCACTCCCTGTTAACTGAATATTCAAATATATGTCTGTGGGAACATTTCTTATTCAAACCGCCACACTCCCCATGGCTGCTCCCTTACTATTTCTTACAGCCTAAAAGGCTGTTCTTTTTACACATGACTACTGATGAACTTGCCCACAATGGTGGGCCCTCCCACAACAATCATTAATCAAGAAAATGTTCCATAGACTTACCTAAAGACTAATCTAATGGAGGCAGTTCTTGAATTGTTCTCTCTTCTAGTTGGCTCCAGATTGTCAAATTGGGAAAAAGAGAGAGAGAGAGAGAGAGAGAGAGAGAGAGAGAGAGAGAGAGAGACCCAGCACCATAATGTTTCTCTTACTCCATGTTACATACTCACCACCAGCCACTCTCTTCTCTCATGTACAGACCCACTTCCCTGTATGGCAGAACTGAAGAGTAACTACTGTAACCAACATGAATACTCGAGGATATGTGACAAGAAATGAATACATTCTACAGATCCCAACGCCAAGCAAAAGCGTTTCAGTGTGTGCTGCACTTACTGGGAGACTGTCAGTCACTGGCCATTTCATGGGTCACAGTAGACCACAGAACCAAAAAGTCACAACCTACATATCATCTCCTCTCAGCAGGAGACATAGCCCTGTCTCAAAACCCATGAATCTATCTGTAGGCTTAGATTTTTCAAAACATACTTTATTCCCTCCCTCTCCCTCTCCCTCTCCCTCTCCCTCTCCCTCTCCCTCTCCCTCTCCCTCTCCCTCTCCCTCTGCCTCTCTCTCTCTCTCTCTTTCTCTCTCTCTCTCTCTCATCTGTGGAGCAGGATGTGAGCTTTCAGGATCTACACAGCCAGGCCTGCCTGCCTGCCAGCCTTCTGCCATGGTGTCTACCAGGATGGTCCATGGACTCACCCTCTGAAACTGTAAGAACGAAATTAAATGTTTCCTTTCATAAATTGGTTTGGTCACGGTGTCTCTTCACAGCAATAGAACAGTAACTAATGCATACATCTTCCTGTTTATTTTTCTAATACTACTGTATTTATTTCATTAAAGTTACCTGTTGTCCATTGAACAGGTAACAGTTTTATGAATAAGTTTCAAGTTTGAAGACAAATAGTGACAAATAGGAATGCACTGCTAGGGGGTTTGGCCTTGTTGGAGTGGGTGTGGCCTTGTTGGGGTAGGCGTGTCACTGTGGGCATGGGCTGTAAGACCCTCACCCTAGCTGCCTGGAAGCCAGTCTTCTAGCAGCCTTCAGAGGAAGATGTAGAACGCTCAGCTCCTCCTGCACATGCCTGCCTAGATGCTGCCATGCTCCTGCCTTGATGATAATAGACTGAACATATGAACCTTTAAGCCAGCCCCAACTAAATGTCCTTGTAAGACTTGCATTGGTCATGATTTCTTTTCATATCAGTAAAACCCTAAGACATACATACATACATACATACATACATACATACACACACACACACACACACACACACACACACACACACACACACATATATATATATATATATATATATATATATATATATATATATATATATAGGTTTACACACACTTATCATAGCAGTAAAACACTAAGACATACATACATATATACTATACATATACACCTAGGTTTACACACACACACACACACACAAACACACACACACACACACACACACCATTTACAGGGATTTAAGAGCTAGCCAGGGCCCCTGCAGTTTCGTTGGTCCATCGGATACACGTGTTCATGGAACATGTCTCTCTCTGTTTCTTGTTCTAGGAAGTACGTGGACAACATCTGCAGATTCGCTTCATTTTGCTTTATTCTCCTCTTCAGCCTTAGAAATCTCAGCTTACAGAGAGGGGAAGATGGGAACTTGGTTCGATAGCTCTTTTTGTCTGTGGGTAGCTTACATCTCAAGTCACAAAGGGAAAATAAATATAACAAGAAATAATAATACACATCCAAACCGTGATGGGAAGTTCATATCCATTCCCCTTAATGAATGTCAGCTTTGGAAATTGGAATCCACAATGAGATGAGACATTTAAAAAATCCTAATTCTCAGGCAGGCTTTGGTATTTCTCTTTCCCTGAAAAGGAACACGACTAGAAAAAGACAGACGGTGGGTTGCTTTTGTCGACAAATCGAATCAGAAGCATTTTATAATGAGCATAGAGGGGGCTCACCCCATGATTACCAAAGAATAAAGTAATATGGTGGCGGGGAGACATCTAGAGAACAGTTGGTGCCTTATTGGTATTAAAAAAGAAATTCCAGAGGTTAAGATATAAGATATGACAAGAGAAAAAACTATGTTTTCATTAGGCAGAACTGTTTTTAAAATAGCCTTCCTTTTAGTCATGGAAGGAGAGGGGTGGAGCCGGTCAGTCTGTAGATAACTAAAGACATTCCCATCAAAAAAATTAAGAATGATGTGGATTTTTAATGGACTTGAATAAAATTAGAAATTTTAGCTTTCAAAGGGGAAAAATTGTGTTTCAGAGAGAGAGAGAGAGAGAGAGAGACAAAGGAGTGTCCAAACTCATACTTGATTCTTTCAATAAATCTACTGGTAACTCATGTGTTTGTTGATATTAGGATTAAAACGCAGGTTGGATATCTCGACTTAAGAGTGTAACGTGTGGGGCTGGATATTTAGCGCAGTGGTTAGAGCGCTTGCCTAGGAAGCGCTAGGCCCTGGGTTCGGTGCCCAGCTCTGAAAAAAAGAACCAAAAAAAAAAAAAAAAAAGAGTGTAACGTGTGTGAACAGCTGCCAGTGGAAAGACTTGTCCTCGGATTTCTCAAAAGGCATGAAAAAGCCACCGTGGAGTTACTGGATTTTGTTTCAAAGACTTTAGCTCCTTGTCTGCAGGGATGCAGGGCCTCAAAGGAAGGGCCCGAGACCTCCTAAGAGGTAGCATCCAACACCTGAGGCCATGCACACAGAGGGAAGTAGCCTTTCTCAGAAAATGGAGCTACGAGAGCTGACAAATGAAGGCGACACATCGATCAAATCGCTGTAATAGAACGACGGCAGCCAATTCACAGAGCGAGGCAGCTGTCAGCGACTCGGCCAAGAACTAAGAGGATTTGAAAAGATAATAACACACAGAGTTCACAGAAGCCACTATAGACTCATGGCATCTGCGAATTTAATCCATGTGCTCTGGGCAGAGACAACAATCCAAAACAGAGATCCCTCTTGCTCAGCCTGACGGAACGCTGTGCCATGTCCCGGATGTCCCATGTCAAGGACTCAACCTAGATGCCGAAAGCCTGTGAGAAACCGGAACTACGTCATTTCAGTGCTGACACCGGAAATGGCTCAATTCTGCACCTTCATTGGAAGCCGAAGAAATAAGTCACACAGCACCAGAAGTAATCCTCGTCAGGGTCTGTGTGTGGTCGGAAGTGGACGGCGCCATGATCGATCAGTAAGCACTGCCTACACGGTTCGGGTGAGCCCACACAAATGAGGAAATGGTTTTTAAATTTAAACACAATTTCTAATAACTAGTAACTTTTAAGTGTCCAGTTTTAGCACAAGCTTCCAGATTCACAAGCTTCACTGAACCTGGTGAAACATTTCCTACTCTCCTAGGAATCCTAGATGTGAGAGGGCACCAAGGCAGCCTGCGCAGCCCACGTCAGTCTCCATACAAAGTGCACTTTGCAGGCTGACACCCACATGGCTGGTCTGCAGTTCACCAATCCTGGTCATGAAGGCATCGAAAAACAGTAGACGCCCTCCCTGGGAGAGCCACAGTCTCTGGTTCCTGCCTTCTGGAGGCTCCACGGTCATTCCACCCTTAACTCTGCACCATCCTGTTGACAAGTGTCTGGGCTTTATCTTTGACTTAGGAGTATATTTTAGTCCTTTAGAGATCTCTCTCTTTCTCTCTCTCTCTCTCTCTCTCTCTCTCTCTCTCTCTCTCTCTCTCTCTCTCTTTCTCTCTCTGTGTGTGTATGTTTGTGTGTGTGTGTTTGTGTGTTTTGTGTTTGTGTGTTTGTGTGTGTGTGTGTGTGTTTGTGTGTGTGTGTGTGTGTGTGTAAATGTTATAAAGGTTAATAAAAAGAAAAAGTTGCTGGTTCCAGTACACATTTAAAATAAAGATTTTTTTTAAAACTTTATTCATTTATTCCATGTATGTGAGAACACTGTCACTGTCTTCAGACACAGCAAAAGAGGGAATCAGATCCCATTACAGATGGTTGTGAGTCACCATGTGGTTGCCGGGAATTGAACTCAGGCCTCTTTGGAAGAGCAGTCAGTGCTCTTAACTACTGAGCCATCTCTCCAGCACTAAAATAAAGTTTGTTAAGAGAGCAGTTTAGCGTGGGAAGCAATAAAGATGCCCCATTTATGGATGAGCACTCAGTCTCTTTAAACTCCTGGGACTCGGGAAGCATCTTGGACAAGGAGGTGGGAAGAGTGTAAGAGCCAGGGGGTAGGAAGAAGGGCTGTGGTTTGCTGCCTTCAGGACAGGACATGGCTGCTGCAATCGTGAGCTCACAGCAGCTGTGGTCACCTGCAGAGGTCTATAAAGGACCACCAGCAAGACAGAATCCCTTACTGAGGAGGTTTTCGTGTGCTGAGGGCTGCTGGGGTAAAAGAATCATTCTTCTCTGAGGGTTTGGTCACTGGTAGAATTCCCACATGCCTGTAGATGGTCACACACCCATAAGTACATAACCAATGCTAATTGGGCTTAGTGGTTATAGGTTGGGAAATAGGATATGAATTTTGAGGGATGGTTATTAGCAGGGAATTGGGCAGAGCAGAGGGTGAAATGGAAGAGTTTATGGCCATGTTTCATTGTATACATGTATGAAATACTCAAGGACAAAGACAATTTATTATTTAATAGAAATTTTAGACTATTCGCTTTAGCTACATAATATAAGGCTGTATGTGTCAAAAGAATTCAAATATTGAACATAAATCAAACCAATTGACTGCCTTATGATTCAAGGAGCAAATTATATGTACTTAATATAATGCACTCTCTCCCTCTTTCGGTCTCTTTCTATCTCTTGTCTCTCTGTCTCTCTCTCTCAAACACACATGCAAACACACATACACACTCACACATGCAGGTGCACACTTACATTATTTTTATGTCAACGTATTAAAACTCATGATACAATCAATATGAAGGAATAGAGGTTTGTTTAGGGCACACAGTCACAGTCATTGGGTTCAGACTGTCGGGGCAATGACCACATGGCCACAGTGTATTGATCTGTGTCACTGAGAGCCTGCATGAGTCCTGCTTATATTTGGGTGGATCAGGCAGCCAAGAGTTTGGTCTCAACCAGCCAGCTCCCTCCTTCCTGCCCCAGTGACCTACTTCTGCTAGGGAACAGCCTGAAAAATTAATCCACCTTCCTAGACAGTGCCATCAGCTTGAGACAAAGTGTTCCCACAGCTGAGACCCTGGGAAATTTCACACTCAAGCCCTAACGACACTGAGCCAGGCAAGTGCGAAATGTTTTGTGAAAACAGTTTAATTTCAGTTCTGTAAACAGGACAGGGAGGAACCCTTTGATGTGGATTGATTTAGTCTTTAGCTTCCAGAGTGCACCCGCAAAAGATACATAGTGTAGAAAATGCACAGTTTTCTATGTAGCAAGCATGGCGCTGAAAACAACACACTAATGAAAGTAAAATGCAAAGAAATGGGATATATAGTGACAATTCCAATCGTCAGTGTGAAAGGCTCTTTATTTACATATGTGAGCTGTCGTTATTAGTTCCCTACTGGGTTGGTTTTACAAGGAAAGAAAATCGCAAGCTCTGACTATCCCATCGACCACGGTGTCATGCATCTCAGTGTTAGGGGGCTCCCATCTAGGGATTAATCATAGGGTTTGACAACAAAATCCATTGGCTCAATACATGAGGCTTTAGGGGAGAAAGTGAGGTTACAAGTATGTAATGCCCTTTAGTGTCTTCTCTGCCAGTCTGTTGTATACATCCCTTGTTGTTGACTATTGTCATTGGTGGTGGTTGTTGTTGTTTGTAAATATGAAATGTTGAATGCAAGGGCAAGTGGCAGGGATCCGATAGATCTTTTTATCCTCACTTTCTCCTTCCCATCTCGGGCTAAGTCCCCCAATCCTCAGCTATCATTCAAATACACTGAAACAACTCAAATATACCGAAACAAGGTGAAATCAAGACACTAACACAAGTCAAATATACCGAAACAAGGTGAAGTCAAGATGCATTTGCCATCTCTAATTTGTTTTTGCATGTTGAACGTAATCGTCTGGTCAGCCTTAAAAACCACACGATGGGTCTTAGGAGGATTGGAGGGTGAAACTGCTTGCTGCCTAAGCAGACCTGAAATCAGATCCCAGTCACCATGAAACAGGCAGGGGAAACCTGTAACCCCGGGGACAGGAAGGGGGAACAGAATCACTAAGGTCTGCTGGCTTCCAGCCCTGATGAAAATATGAGAGTTTGGGATCAGGCAAAGACACCTCCTGTCTTAGTTAGGGCTCCATTGCTGTGAGGAGACACCATGACCAAGGCAGCTCTTAATAAAGGAAACATTTAATTGGGCCTGGCTTACAGTTTCAGAGGTTCAGTCCATTATTATCATGGTGGGAAGCATGGCAGAGTCCAGGTAGACATGGTACTGGAGTGTGTTCTATATCTAAATCTGAAGGCATCCCAGAGAGAGACTTGCAGCCACAAGCAGCCAGGAAGAGCATCCATCTTCCTCACTGGGCAGAGCTTGAACACTAGGAGCCCTCAGAGCTGGCCTACACAGTGACACACTTTCTCCAACAAGGCCACACCTCCTACTAGTGGCACTTCCCATGGGCCAAGCGTGTTCAAACCACCACAGTGCATCAAAAGAAAATGGCAGAGAGACATAGAGAAAGATACTGCATGGTATCCTCTTGTAGCAGGGTGCTGCACCCCTCACACACACACACACATAAACGCATGCACATGTGCACACATGAGCAGATTTATTTATTTATTTATTTATTTATTTATTTATTTACTTTGTTTTAATTTTTTTTCTTAAGAACTTGGTACATACATATAATGTGTTTGAGCAAATCCATCCCCATCCCCTCCCTTCACGTCCCTCCCCTTTTCTCCCTCCTAATTGCATCTGCATTGTAATAGAAACTGCTGAGTCCATTTTGTTCTGACTAGATGTGTGGGTGTGGGTACAAACATCCAGGGGAGCATGGACAGCCGTCAGGGGCCAAATCCATGAAGAAAACGGGCCCTCTGCCCTGTAGTCATCAGTTGCCAGTAGTTCCTCAATTGGGGGAGAGGAGCTTCGAGGGTCTCCACCCGTCTATTCTGGGATTCATTTGTGCAGATTTTGTAGATGGGATCCTGGACACTGTGAAACACATGAACACACACACACACACACACACACACACACACACACACACACACACACACACCAAAATTTAAAAACAGAGAATTGTTTTTAAAAGGTTACACAACATCCTAAATTCAGTTCCTTGGTGGCGAAATATTTAAATTCCACACCAGATCATAATACTATCTATATAAAATTAAATTATTCAAACGAATATTTTAAAGTTCAGCGGATCTTTATCTGTTAAATAGCACAGGCTGAACGACATCACATGAGTACACATACATATCTCTCTCACATACTCAAAGAAAGAAAAGAAGAAAAGAGAAAGAAAGAAAGAAAGAAGGAAGGAAAGAAAGGAGGAAGGAAAGAAGGAAATAAAGAAAGAAGAGGATAGATAAAATACATAAGTAGAAACTGCAATTAGGCTCCATTTACCCGTTTTTGATGTAAAAAGAAAGGGGTTGGTGGAAATGCCCTGTTTTGGTCTTTAAGTAGCGCTGCAGACCAAATCCAAGACCTTGTGCAGCTAAACGATCTTCCTGTAGCCCTATTAGGCGCTCACTGACCTACAAAGGGCTGGTTTCCCTCTGAAATTGGAGGGATACGACTGTGCCCAGGTCAGAGGTGGATGCAGGTCTCCCAGGTGAGATCTCACAGAGATGTCGTCCCTCTGGCGCTAGAGGGCGCACGTGGCCTGGAGCCTCTCCGTGTGTTCTTCAATCTCAGATAGTCCAGGCAGGGCTCTCCAAAACCCCACCCCCAACCCACCCTAAACCCGGAAGATGGGGACAGAGCCTAAACAGCTTTGCAGCTGTCAAGATGGGTGGACCCTGCCTGCTCCCTCTCCCGCCACCCCAGATCTAGTGGGAGGGACTGGAGGAAGGTTTTCCTTGTGCACCCTAGAAGAGACCTCAACTCGGACAGAAGATTTTCTCCATGCACAGTGGAAGTCACGTCTCAGATATCTTGATGGTCACTCTTGCTTTGGGATCAATGGGTGGGGGTGGAGATTTGCAGCAGTGTCTCTGAGGATGTCTTAAAGATCAGACATACCGAGAGTGAATCTCTCTCTGCCCTGCCCTTTGCTGTGTGGACCTGAACAAAGACATCTCTGAACTTCAGTTCCTTCTAGCCCGGAGACAGGATGAGCACCTCTTCACTGTAGGCTTGGGACAAAGACTGTATACCATCCTATACCTGCAGGTGACTCAAAGAGCACCTGTAGAGACACGAGCCTGCAGCCAACCACGTGCAGCTCCAGTGTGGATTTTTCTGCTCAGGAAGAGAAATGCTGACTTTCCATTGATCCACCTAATGGCTTTGTGTGGTTAATCAGCCTGAACTGCATCCTATTGTGTGTCTGCAGTTAGATCTAACTGTTGATCTAATTACCCAGGTCTAGAGTTAGACTCTCACCCGGAACTGGGAGAACTGCTTCCACCATATCCTCCTTCTAATGGAAACCCTTCTGAGACTGAGAGCGTCCTCCCTGAAGCCTCAAAGTTGCCTTGAGCTAAAATGGCAGGTAGCAAAGGAAGTCTTATTTCCCCCCAAGCCCCAACTAATTACGGGATGTCATCACAGCCCGATTAGTATTTACACAACAATGTGCTGATTCCTGATCCAGCCAAAAGGTTAACAACCATTTAAATGGAGCACGATATTTAAATCTTAATTTCATTACTTGCTGGTAATAATCTTACAATTATAAATCCAAAGTATCACTCGGAATACATTTGCATACGTAAAAGAATCTGTCCTCATTGTTGTTCAAACCAGAGCTGAATATCCTTTTATGGAGAGAGATAACGGGATTTTTCCCTGCACCGAAGCCTGCTTGGAGAGGGAGAGAAACACATCCACACCATAAAAGGGCATCTGGGCAAGCACAAGTGCCCCACATGTCACCTGTGAGATATGAGCCACTTCTGTGTGGGTTACTGATGCTCTCACATTTCTGCTAATAAGTCAGTCGATACAACAAAAGCCACTTCAGAATTCCCAGACATTCAACACTGATTGTCACAGAAGGGGCAGTGGAGACTGTCAGCCTGTGCATGTGTGTATCTGTCTATGTCTCTCTGTGTGTGTCTTTGTGTATGTGTGTGTGTGTCTGTGTGTGTTTGTGTGTATGTGTGTGTGTATGTGTGTGTGTGTGTGTGTGTGTGTGTGTGTGTTAATCATGCACAAGCTAACAATCCTCACACACAGAGTTTCTGGATTGCTTTTCTTTTTGGAAGGTTGGCGAATCTTTCTCTTGTCCTAAGAAAAGACCACCCTGGTTCTCAACTCTCTCTGTGAAGTCATGACAGGTTGCGTGATTTTCATGTATGAGGAGTCTGTCCTTGTGAAAGTTGCTTTCATGGATACAATAAACCTTGAAAAACACATCTCAACATTTAATTTCCTTAGTCCGTGATCCCTTGAGTGGATTATTCCATTATTATTATTATTATTATTATTATTATTATCATTATCATCATCATCATCATCATCATCATCATCATCATCATCAAAATCATCATCAACTACAACAACAACAACATCATCATCATCATCATCATCATATATTATTATTATTATTACTGTTCCAGGATTATTCCATTATATTATTGTATGCGATGTTACCAGTGTGCTAATGTTCACTGATGGTAGGAAGATTTTGGTTCACGTGGGTCCCATTGGACGGCCATGTCTTTGTTCTTGGAACTGAAAGATTTATTTGCATGTTCCAAAGAGCAAATACATGCAAGTATAGAAAGATCCTTGGTCTTCTACATGAGAGTGAAACCCTCACGTAGTCCTCTGATCTATTTGAGAAACAGAATTTAGACGAGCAATGAAAAAGTTGGTGACCAAAGACCCAAGTTAGGGAGACATAAGGCAGTTTTCCACAATGTTTCGGGATTTGGGGATTGGTAGACATTACATAACCGTCTTTTCATTCATAGCAGGAATAGTCCAAATTATTAAATAATAGTAGGCAGAAAATTTATACAACATGTGTGTGCTGACTAATTTAAATTCCCGTATTTCATCTCTAGAACATTATATATTCTCTTTCAAGTTCTTCTTGAAATTCTTTGAAGAAGTGAAAACCGGTATGTGTTTATCTGTTCACATTCATAAAGCATGGCCGTCGCTCTAGTGATGGACAGACGACACGACTGTCAAGAGACAGACTGACTTTCTTGCCAAGAAATAAAACTTCAATGTCATGGAGGCAGTTTTGTTCTTAGGTGCGGGTCTTAGGTGCAGAATTTTAAAATCCCCTGAGAATGCTTCCTACAGCTACCATTTCATGTATATTGTAATATCCTAGGAAATGGGTTTTCTCTTTGCATTTTGTTTCAAGGGTTATGATCTACAAAAAAGTTTTGAGTGTGTGTACTATTTGGAGATGTTGTCTTTCTTCTTTTGTATAGATGGATTCTGGGTTGTAGACTCTCAGGCATTTTCTGATCCATCCCTCACAGTAGGGGCTGCAAATGAGATGAGTCTTCATCAGGAATAAAGGAAATAAGACAGATAAGGTAATAGATGACTCCCTGATGTATTTATCCCTGTGAATCTGAGGTGACTGTTGTCATCAACCTGTATATATAAACTTTAACTTTACAACAAAGTACACTCACATGAGTTTAAACCTTCGTACTTTTCATTGTGTAAATATTTGCAATAAAGAGAGCTTTCAAAGTGATAAAGTTGTGTGATGTGTGTAACTCATTTAATAGATTCCCTTGTATAACTTAATAGAATATATAAATGGTTTTCCTTCATGTTGAATGTAATGAAGACAGTGTCTCTTCTAACAATATATGTTGTAATTCTGGCCTCTATAAAATTTCATATGCTCATATCTTGCCTAAACATCCACCACAATTACTTATGGGATACTTCCTATACTTACTCAGTGTTTTTTCCTAAATATTGACTTTAAGATGCATTTAGCAGAATAGATATTGAGGAGGACGGAGGGAGGGAGGAAACGGAATGGGAGGGGAGGTAGTGAAGGGAGTGGGTTTGGAGGAATCAGGTGTAGGGAAAAAAGGGAAAAGGGAATGGAAATCACAAGTGTGGGGTGTGCATCTCTAGGAAGTGCCAGAGACCTGGGAAAGGCGAATCCCCAGGGTGTCTATTGGGGTAACTCTAGCAGTCAGGGATACACATCCTTAATTGTCCACTTCTGTAGCAGGCATGACTCCCAGTGATGTGACAAGGAAAAAAAATCCACCCACAAAACCTTCAATCCAAAATGAACAGAGACTACAAGACCTTCAGAGACAAAGATAGATAGAACAGACATGGAAGGATCGTCCAACCAATGGTTAGCGCAGATTGAGACATACCCCGAGTGTACCGTGCGTGACTTTCCGCCGGCAAGAAGAACGCGGACATTGAGAAATCCTTGCTATGACCAAACTGTATTTTAATCTTAAAGAGAAGCGCCCGCCGCGCCAACATGGCGTGCTTATAAACACCCTAGTGCGGTGCACCCGCACCTGATTGGTCGCTTACCCATGATCTCAATAGGCACGCCCCGGAGTGGGCAAAGACCTGGCACGAAGGCACTCTTGCACATGCGCACACAGTTAACTTCCTGAAAGGGGGCTGGTTGGCGCGGCGAAGGTTGGCGCCATCTTGTAATGGCGGAGGCTCTCCTGGCCTTCCACATGGGGTGCAGTGGAAGCCAGCGCCATCTAGTGGTGGCAAATGTTATTGCGGCTCTCTACACCGGAGGGCAAGCACTGATCCCTGACACTATTAAAGATTCTCTATCGTGCTTGCAGACAGAATCGTAGCATAAGTGTCCTCTGAGTGACTCCACCCTACAGCTGAGAGAAACAAGTGAAAAGATTCACCACCAAACATTAGCTGGAGCTTGGGGAGTCTTTAAAAAAAAAAAATCAGGTGAAGAATCGAGGCCCAGATGGGATGAGGGACTCCACAGGAAGACGAAGAGAGTCAACTCACGGGGACTCTTGGGGTTTGCCAAAGACTGAACCACCAACCATAGAGTGAACATGGACTGAACCTGAGCCCCCAGGACATAGATAGGATATGTGTAGCTTTGTCTTATAACGGGTTCCCTCGACAATGGGTGTTGGCATTCCATGAAGATGGAGACCGGTTTTGGGATAAAAAGTGAGTAAAAAAATAAATGAATTTTAAAGACACAGATGCCCCATCTACAGACAACATGTTTTGGGAAAGCCCAATTCTTGTTGTTCGATACCCGCATGAAGACAAAGTCTGTGGAGGGCCTATGCCCTTAGAGGCCATAATCCCTTTCATTCTGTTCTTCCATCAGAGTCCCAAGCTCCACCCGTGGTTTGGATAGTGGGTTTCTGCTTCTGTCTGAGTGAGCGGCTTAGTGGAGTCTCTCAGAGGGAAGCCATGATGGACTCCTGTCTGCCAGCATAACAGAGCGTCATTAATAGTGTCAGGGATCGGTGCTCATCCATGAGGAGGATCTTAATCTGCACTAACCATTGGTTGATCATTCCTCACTCTCTGCTCTATGCACAGCCCTTTCGTTTCTTGTGGTCAGAATAAATTATGGGTGAAAAGTTCGTGTCTCTATCATTCCATTTGGTTTGCTCTTGGCTCCAGGAGATGGCTTCTTCAGGTCCATATCACTGAGGCTGTGAGTCTCAGCTAAGGAAACACCCATGATTCATGGCATCTCTTACCCCAGCTCTCTGCCTCTTTCTGGATGTGACCTCTACCTCCCCACCCCTATCCATCTAGGCTTCTGTGTCTGGCCTCAGTAGCAGAGGGTGTGATCACAGAGACTGGATATGAAAGCTGAGGAGATACCCGTGGGGTCCCCTCCTGCTCAGAGGAGAAAGGGCTGGGGGAAGGATTGTGAGAGGGGTGAACTGGAGGGGGGCAGTGTGCAGCATGTAAAGTGCATAAATAAACAAATAACTATGAATATACCTAAGTCTACTTGAAGGTAAGAAGCAGGTGTGTGTGTGTGTGTAAGTAAACTTGAAGGTAAGAGCTGTTATGCATGTGTGTGTGTGTTTGTATATATATATATATATATATATATATATATATATATATATATATGAAGGTAAGAAGCTGGTGGGTGTGTGTTTAATATTAAATTATCACATTTGAGAAAACAGTGATCTATGCAGAAGACAGGACAGCTTAGGCACTATATTTACAAAAAAATGGCGTTTGCGGAAGATGAAGAAATGATTCGGTATTTAATAGCATTATCTGTTCTTCCAGAGAACCCGGGGCCGATCCCCAGCTCCCGAGTGACAGCTCACAACTGGCTGTAATTTCAGCATCACTGAATCTCACACCCTCTTCAACCTCCTGGACCCTAGGCATGTATGTGGGGCACACGTGAACAAGCAGGTAAAAGTCTTACACATGTACAACAAAAAGTATAAAAACAGAAGAGCAGTCCCTGGTTGACATAACTTGATTTTTGTGAATATTCATAGTGATGATCTCAGTCAAATAAACACTTTATTGATCTATAATGCAATCAAAGCCACTAAAGGTAAAGATCACATGGGTCACGTAAAATCTATTATTTAAAAAAATGCAATAAAAATTTGCTGTAATGAAATTAAAATTTTATTAATATACAAATTATTAAACATTATTATTCTCATATAGAGCTGAAAATAATACTTTCCACATATTTGTTTGGCTTCCATAAATCTTGCAGTTTGTGGTTAGTTTGTTGTTCGTTTTTGTAGGAGTTCATTTCCAGGTATTAGCCCATAAACTCTACAAACTCATGCAGAATACACTACAGGAACTTAGGCCCTGCTGTGTTGAATCCAGGAAGGTTGTCATCTGTTTTCCTTCTTGTCTGATCAATTTTCTCTACGTACATTACAAGGATAATTTTGTTCTCGGATTCTTGCAGTTTTGTCAAGCTGATAGCTGATTGCTGATAACTGGAGAATATTTAATTTTTGAAGATCATTTATGAAGCTATTTCCTGATGTCTGCACTATCAATGTTGTAGACTTTCAAATGAGTGACCAAATGAACAGCTATTATCAATTATAGCTACTATTATGCCTTATAAATACTGTTGTTTTCTCTTTTTGAAAGAAGAAGTCAGAAAGGGATGGTGTTTGGGGTAAGGGACTCTGTGGGGAAAACAGGAAGGAGGACAGCATTTGAGACATAGATAAATTAGCAAAATAAATAAATACAAAAAATAAAGCAGAATTCAAACAGTACAGGAAAATCAGATTTATTTGATAGGAACCAGTTTTATATAGTAACCTAATTTCTGAATTTTATATACTTTAATCAATCTAATGACTAATTCTCAAAAATCAGAAAATTCAAAAAAAGTTACAAAAATGTTACATAGTAGGTTGACCGAATCATAACAACAATGTTTCTAGAACTGTACACTTTCTATGCCCGTATCCAATCCAGAAATCCAGTTGACATTTAGTTATTGCATGTCTTACGTCATTCTATTCTGTGATAATTCATTACTATTTTTATATTCTGTGATCACACCTTTGAAGATAAATAATTACTTTGGTAGAATGTCTCTGAATTTGGATTTGCACAGTGATTTTTCTCTTTTAGATTGAGATTATACGTACTTGACACAGATACCATAAAGTGTTTCTTGCTTTGATTATCACAGTTAAGCATTAGGAGGACGCCTGTCATCTTAACAACAACCAATTACGGAGCAATGAAATCATTTTTAATTATTCTCCTTTCATAGATAAAATATTTTAGTGTATTTTTCTTTTGTATTTTCTTTTAAAGTAATAGAAGTTATAGGAGAATAGGTACTTAAAGCCTAAGGAAAGACTGTGTGTCTCTTCAATACTTTAGGCTTTATTTTCACCATCTCGGTCATTTTTTACTAACATTTTGACCAGAATGGTCCTTACTGCATGTAAGTAGACTCAGAACCGTGAGTCCGAGGAGAATATAATTATTGTCTTTCTGTTTAGATGACTCATGCCTAAAACATTACTGTAGTTTTAGTGTCATGGTAATTTTTTTTAATATCTTCCATATTTTCAGCACACTTAAATGGAATTTTATTTTTGTTTCATTATACTCACAAAGACTCAAGATTCTAATTTTATGTTATTTTATTTTCTTGTTGAATAGCAACCTGAATCTAATTATCTGACACTAGCTGAATTTTATGTGTATTCTGTCACTTGTAAATCCACTTCAATTCCTGTATAATGTGTGCATTCATGCATGTGTGTGTGTGTGTTTGTGTGTGTGTGTGCATGTGTGTTTGTGTGTGTGAAGGCTTGTGTGTGTGCGTGTGGGTTTGTACGTGTGTTTGTACGTGTGTGTGTGTGTTTGTACATGTGTGTTTGTACGTGTGTGTGTGTGCGTGTGTGTGTGTGTGTGTGTGTGTGTGTGTGTGTGTGTTTATCTGAAACTATGATATTGATGTTGAGAATCACCTGGCTGAAATTCTTTTCCTCCACCCTATAGAAATAAAAAAGTGGAGGAAAGACGACTCCTGTTCCAAAATCATAGGCCCTGGGTGCCCAGAACTGATGTATGGACTGACCAAATGGTACACAAAGCAGAGGTTAGCAATTCACTGTCCTGAGGACTACTTAGCAGTTCCAGTCCAATGCAATGAATTTACATGTACTGAGGAAGATGGAATTGTAGCATAACGAGCTGAGATCATTTACAAACAATTTCTGGATTGGATAAGAATGGACACAGAGAATTATCAAGACCCTGAGTCATTTCCATGTGGTTTAAACTCTGTCCAGAGGAAACCGCTTAAGTACTGGACTGATCTACTAAAGTAATTTAGCAGCAAGCAAACTTTACAATTGTTTGCAATTAAGCATGGTGAGGAATAAAGAGAAAACTCTAAATCAAAGTTTTGTTTCTTAAAGTTTGTTTCAAGACAGCAAGAAAGAGCACAGAGGTTTTGTTTTCTTTCTTTCACAGACTTTGCACCTTTTTTTTTTTTTATTAACTTGAGTATTTCTTATATACATTTCAAGTGTTATTCCCTTTCCCGGTTTCCGGGCAAAATTCCCCTCCCCCCTCCCCTTCCTTATGGGTGTTCCCCTCCCAACCCTCCCACCATTGCCGCCCTCCCCCCATAGTCTAGTTCACTGGGGGTTCAGTCTTAGCAGGAACCAGGGCTTCCCCTTCCACTGGTGCTCTTACTAGGATATGCATTGCTACCTATGAGGTCAGAGTCCAGGGTCAGTCCATGTATAGTCTTTGGGTAGGGGCTTAGTCCCTGGAAGCTCTGGTTGCTTGGCATTGTTGTACATATGGAGTCTCGAGCCCCTTCAAGCTCTTCCAGTTCTTTCTCTGATTCCTTCAACGGGGGACCTATTCTCAGTTCAGTGGTTTGCTGCTGGCATTCGCCTCTGTATTTGCTGTATTCTGGCTGTGTCTCTCAGGAGCGATCTACATCCGGCTACTGTCGGTCTGCACTTCTTTGCTTCATCCATCTTGTCCAATTGGGTGGCTGTGTATGTATGGGCCACCTGTGGGGCAGGCTCTGAATGGGTGTTCCTTCAGTCTCTGTTTTAATCTTTGCCTCTCCCTTCCCAGGCAAGGGTATTCATTTTCCTCATTTAAAGAAGGAGTGAAGCATTCACATTTTGATCATCCGTCTTGAGTTTCGTTTGTTCTAGGGATCTAGGGTAATTCAAGCATTTGGGCTAATAGCCACTTATCAATGAGTGCATACCATGTATGTCTTTCTGTGATTGGGTTAGCTCACTCAGGATGATATTTTCCAGTTCCAACCATTTGCCTACGAATTTCATAGACTCGTTGTTTTTGATAGCTGAGTAATATTCCATTGCGTAGATGTACCACATTTTCTGTATCCATTCCTCTGTTGAAGGGCATCTGGGTTCTTTCCATTTTCTGGCTATTATAAATAAGGCTGCGATGAACATAGTGGAGCACGTGTCTCTTTTATATGTTGAGGCATCTTTTGGGTATATGCCCAAGAGAGGTATAGCTGGATCCTCAGGCAGTTCAATGTCCAATTTTCTGAGGAACCTCCAGACTGATTTCCAGAATGGTTTTACCAGTCTGCAATCCCACCAACAATGGAGGAGTGTTCCTCTTTCTCCACATCCTCGCCAGTATCTGCTGTCACCTGAGTTTTTGATCTTAGCCATTCTCACTGGTGTGAGGTGAAATCTCAGGGTTGTTTTGATTTGCATTTCCCTTATGACTAAAGATGTTGAACATTTCTTTAGGTGTTTCTCAGCCATTCGGCATTCCTCAGCTGTGAATTCTTTGTTTAGCTCTGAACCCCATTTTTTAATAGGGTTATTTGTTTCCCTGCGGTCTAACTTCTTGAGTTCTTTGTATATTTTGGATATAAGGCCTCTATCTGTTGTAGGATTGGTAAAGATCTTTTCCCAATCTGTTGGTTGCCGTTTTGTCCTAACCACCGTGTCCTTTGCCTTACAGAAGCTTTGCAGTTTTATGAGATCCCATTTGTCGATTCTTGATCTTAGAGCATAAGCCATTGGTGTTTTGTTCAGGAAATTTTTTCCAGTGCCCATGTGTTCCAGATGCTGCCCTAGTTTTTCTTCTATTAGTTTGAGTGTGTCTGGTTTGATGTGGAGGTCCTTGATCCACTTGGACTTAAGCTTTGTACAGGGTGATAAGCATGGATCGATCTGCATTCTTCTACATGTTGCCCTCCAGTTGAACCAGCACCATTTGCTGAAAATGCTATCTTTTTTCCATTGGATGGTTTTGGCTCCTTTGTCAAAAATCAAGTGACCATAGGTGTGTGGGTTCATTTCTGGGTCTTCAAGTCTATGCCATTGGTCTATCTGTCTGTCTCTGTACCAATACCATGCAGTTTTTATCACTATTGCTCTGTAATACTGCTTGAGTTCAGGGATAGTGATTCCCCCTGAAGTCCTTTTATTGTTGAGGATAGCTTTATCTATCCTGGGTTTTTTGTTATTCCAGATTAATTTGCAAATTGTTCTGTCTAACTCTTTGAAGAATTGGATTGGTATTTTGATGGGGATTGCATTGAATCTGTAGATTGCTTTTGGTAAAATGGCCATTTTTACTATATTAATCCTGCCAATCCATGAGCATGGGAGATCTTTCCATCTTCTGAGGTCTTCTTCAATTTCTTTTTCAGTGTCTTGAAGTTCTTATTGTACAGATCTTTTATTTGCTTGGTTAAAGTCACACCGAGGTACTTTATATTATTTGGGTCTATTATGAAGGGTGTCGTTTCCTTAATTTCTTTCTCGGCTTGTTTCTCTTTTGTATAGAGGAAGGCAACTGATTTATTTGAGTTAATTTTATACCCAGCCACTTTGCTGAAGTTGTTTATCAGCTTTAGTAGTTCTCTGGTGGAACTTTTGGGATCACTTAAATATACTATCATGTCATCTGCAAATAGTGATATTTTGACTTCTTCTTTTCCGATCTGTATCCCCTTGATCTCCTTTTGTTGTCTGATTGCTCTGGCTAGAACTTCAAGAACTATATTGAATAAGTAGGGAGAGAGTGGGCAGCCTTGTCTAGTCCCTGATTTTAGTGGGATTGCTTCGAGTTTCTCTCCATTTAGTTTAATGTTAGCAACTGGTTTGCTGTATATGGCTTTTACTATGTTTAGGTATGGGCCTTGAATTCCTATTCTTTCCAGGACTTTTATCATGAAGGGGTGTTGAATTTTGTCAAATGCTTTCTCAGCATCTAATGAAATGATCATGTGGTTTTGTTCTTTCAGTTTGTTTATATGATGGATCATGTTGATGGTTTTCCGTATATTAAACCATCCCTGCATGCCTGGGATGAAGCCTACTTGATCATGGTGGATGATTGTTTTGATGTGCTCTTGAATTCGGTTTGCCAGAATTTTATTGAGTATTTTTGTGTCGATATTCATTAGGGAAATTGGTCTGAAGTTCTCTTTCTTTGTTGTGTCTTTGTGTGGTTTAGGTATAAGAGTAATTGTGGCTTCGTAGAAGGAATTCGGTAGTGCTCCATCTGTTTCAATTTTGTGGAATAGTTTGGATAATATTGGTATGAGGTCTTCTATGAAGGTTTGATAGAATTCTGCACTAAACCCGTCTGGACCTGGGCTCTTTTTGGTTGGAAGACCTTTAATGACTGCTTCTATTTCCTTAGGAGTTATGGGGTTGTTTAACTGGTTTATCTGTTCCTGATTTAACTTCGATACCTGGTATCTGTCTAGGAAATTGTCCATTTCCTGAAGATTTTCAAATTTTGTTGAATATAGGTTTTTATAGGAAGATCTGATGATTTTTTGAATTTCCTCTGAATCTGTAGTTATGTCTCCCTTTTCATTTCTAATTTTGTTAATTTGGACGCACTCTCTGTGTCCTCTCGTTAGTCTGGCTAAGGGTTTATCTATCATGTTGATTTTCTCAAAGAACCAACTTTTGGTTCTGTTGATTCTTTCTATGGTCCTTTTTGTTTCTACTTGGTTGATTTCAGCTCTGAGTTTGATTATTTCCTGCCTTCTACTCCTCCTGGGTGTATTTGCTTCTTTTTGTTCTAGAGCTTTTAGGTGTGCTGTCAAGCTGCTGACATATGCTCTTTCCTGTTTCTTTCTGCAGGCACTCAGCGCTATGAGTTTTCCTCTTAGCACAGCTTTCATTGTGTCCCATAAGTTTGGGTATGTTGTATCTTCATTTTCATTAAATTCTAAAAAGTTTTTAATTTCTTTCTTTATTTCTTCCTTGACCAGGTTATCATTGAGTAGAGCATTGTTCAATTTCCACGTATATGTGGGCATTCTTCCCTTATTGTTATTGAAGACCAGTTGTAGGCCGTGGTGGTCCGATAGCATGCATGGGATTATCTCTATCTTTCTGTACCAGTTGAGGCCCGTTTTTTGACCAATTATATGGTCAATTTTGGAGAAAGTACCATGAGGAGCTGAGAAGAAGGTATATCCTTTTGCTTTAGGATAGAATGTTCTATAAATATCCGTTAAGTCCATTTGGCTCATGACTTCTCTTAGTCTGTCGACATCACTGTTTAATTTCTGTTTCCATCATCTGTCCATTGATGAGAGTGGGGTGTTGAAGTCTCCCACTATTATTGTGTGAGGTGCAATGTGTGTTTTGAGTTTTAGTAAGGTTTCTTTTACGTATGTAGGTGCCCTTGTATTTGGGGCATAGATATTTAGGATTGAGAGTTCATCTTGGTGGATTTTTCCTTTGATGAATATGAAGTGTCCTTCCTTATCTTTTTTGATGACTTTTAGTTGGAAATTGATTTTATTTGATATTAGAATGGCTACTCAAGCTTGCTTCTTCTGACCATTTGCTTGGAAAGTTGTTTTCCAGCCTTTCACTCTGAGGTAGTGTCTGTCTTTGTCTCTGAGGTGTGTTTCCTGTAGGCAGCAGAATGCAGGGTCCTCATTGCGTATCCAGTTTGTTAATTTATGTCTTTTTATTGGGGAGTTGAGGCCATTGATATTGAGAGATATTAAGGAATAGTGATTATTGCTTCCCTTTATATTCATATTTGGATGTGAGGTTATGTTTGTGTGCTTTCATTCTCTTTGTTTTGTTGCCAAGACGATTAGTTTCTTGCTTCTTCTAGGGTATAGCTTGCCTCCTTATGTTGGGCTTTACCATTTATTATCCTTTGTAGTGCTAGATTTGTAGAAAGATATTGTGTAAATTTGGTTTTGTCATGGAATATCTTGGTTTCTCCATCAATGTTAATTGAGAGTTTTGCTGGATACAGTAACCTGGGCTGGCATTTGTGTTCTCTTAGGGTCTGTATGACATCAGTCCAGGATCTTCTGGCCTTCATAGTTTCTGGTGAGAAGTCTGGTGTGATTCTGATAGGTCTCCCTTTATATGTTACTTGACCTTTTTGCCTTACTGCTTTTAATATTCTTTCTTTATTTTGTGCGTTTGGTGTTTTGACAATTATGTGACGGGAGGTGTTTCTTTTCTGGTCCAATCTATTTGGAGTTCTGTAGGCTTCTTGTATGTCTATGGGTATCTCTTTTTTTAGGTTAGGGAAGTTTTCTTCTATGATTTTGTTGAAGATATTTACTGGTCCTTTGAGCTGGGAGTCTTCACTCTCTTCTATACCTATTATCCTTAGGTTTGATCTTCTCATTGAGTCCTGGATTTCCTGTATGTTTTGGACCAGTAGCTTTTTCCGCTTTACATTATCTTTGACAGTTGAGTCAATGATTTCTATGGAATCTTCTGCTCCTGAGATTCTCTCTTCCATCTCTTGAATTCTGTTGGTGAGGCTTGTATCTACAGCTCCTTGTCTCTTCTTTTGGTTTTCTATATCCAGGGTTGTTTCCATGTGTTCTTTCTTGATTGCTTCTATTTCCATTTTTAATTCCTTCAACTGTTTGATTGTGTTTTCCTGGAATTCTTTCAGGGATTTTTGCGATTCCTCTCTGTAGGCTTTTACTTGTTTTATATGTTTTCCTGTGCTTCCCTAAGTGTGTTCATGTCTTTCTTGAAGTCCTCCAGCATCATGATCAAATATGATTTTGTAACTAGATCTTGCTTTTCTGGTGTGTTTGGATACTCCATGTTTGTTTTGGTGGGAGAATTGGGCTCCGATGATGGCATGTAGTCTTGGTTTCTGTTGCTTGGGTTCCTGCGCTTGCCTCTCGCCATCAGATTATCTCTAGTGTTACTTTGTTCTGCTATTTCTGACAGTGGCTAGACTGTCCTATAAGCCTGTGTGACAGGAGTGCTGTAGACCTGTTTTCCTCTCTTTCAGTCAGTTATGGGGACAGAGTGTTCTGCTTTCTGGCGTGTAGTTTTTCCTCTCTACAGGTCTTCAGCTGTTCCTGTGGGCCTGTGTCTTGAGTTCACCAGGCAGCTTTCTTGCAGCAGAAAATTTGGACTTACCTGTGGTCCCGAGGCTCAGGTTCGCTCGTGGGGTGCTGCCTACGGGCTCTCTGCAGCGGCAGCAACCAGGAAGACCTGTGCCGCCCCTTCCGGGAACTTCAGTGCACCAGGGTTCCAGATGGTCTTTGGCTTTTTCCTCTGGCGTCCGAGATGTGTGTGCAGGGAGCAGTCACTTCTGGTTTCCCAGGCTTGTCTGCCTCTCTGAAGGTTTAGCTCTCCCTCCCACGGGATTTGGGTGCAGAGAACTTTTTATCCGGTCTGTTTCTTTCAGGTTCCGGTGGTGTCTCAGGTACAGGGGTCCTGCCGCTCCTGGGCCCTTCCCCACGGGAGCCCAGAGGCCTTATACAGTTTCCTCTTGGGCCAGGGATGTGGGCAGGGGTGAGCAGAGTTGGTGGTCTCTTCCGCTCTGCAGCCTCAGGAGTGCCCACCTGACCAGGCGGTTGGGTCTCTCTCTCACCGGGTCTGGGAGCAGAGAGCTGCTGCGGGCCGGGATCCGCGGGTGTGGGACTTCTGGTAAACACAGAACGTGCCCGGTCCTAGAGAAATTCTGCTTCCGTGTGTCCCAAGCTCACCAGGCAGCTTTCTTGCAGCAGAAAATTTGGTCTTACCTGTGGTCCCGAGGCTCAGGTTCGCTCGTGGGGTGCTCCCCACGGGCTCTCTGCAGCGGCAGCAACCAGGAAGACCTGTGCCGCCCCTTCCGGGAGCTTCAGTGCACCAGGGTTCCAGATCGTCTTTGGCTTTTTCCTCTGGTGTCTGAGATGTGTGTGCAGGGAGCAGTCACTTCTGGTTTCCCAGGCTTGTCTGCCTCTCTGAATGTTTAGCTCTCCCTCCCCGACTTTGCACCTTTTTGAAAGAGCACTTTGGGATCCTTAATTACCTATTTATTATCAGAACTTTCTTCTGACCCAGAGTTGTTCTCAGTGCTGCCTTGACTTCTTGATCATTAAGCTATAGATGATGGGGTTCAGCATGGATGTCACTGTGGTATGTAAGATGACCAAGAATTTATCAACTCCTTGTGGGTTGTTAGATTTGGGCCTCAAGTAGTTTTGTCCCAACACTACATGGCAACCTATTCCTCATGAAAAAATTACCAAATGGGCACATACCTCACGACTCATTTGGGTTGCATAGTGAAGCAGGGCCATACAGTGGCCAAAGGCCATGGCTGCCAATAGGAAACACTGAGTTATACCAAAAGTGTGAAGAACAACATCTGTGGGGCACGTCCCTCCTGAGAGATTCCTCAGATCTCACTTACACGGCTCTGCATATCTTGGGTGTGACAGAGCCAGTGTGACCAATTTCCAGAATACATGAGTTCACCAGAAAGAAGTGCATGGGGGTGTGTGGAGATTGTCGGGTGCAGATAGCAAAGGCCATGAGAGCAGAATGAGGGTGAACAGAGGGAGCATTCTCCAGGGACCTCACAGTTCTTGGCAATTGCAATGCATGTGACAAACGAGCCCTTTTCCTGCCACAAAGAGCAATTGACACACTCGACACTCATCTCCAGAAACACAGAGCAGTAAGCCATTAGTAGGATTCTTGCAGATGAGAGATATTAATTTTTTAGTATTTTAGAGGCTCAGTTACATCAGAGTCAAAGTCTTTGTCTGCAGTCACAAAAATCAAAGCTTAGAAAAGATGTATTTCTCATATAATTTCATAGCTAATACTTTCTCTCTTAACACCAGGGGATGTTTCAAAGTGTGCTAAGCATTGAGCCAAGTGTCCAAATACTTACAATAGAAGGTGGAAACATGTAGTCCTGGCACTAATGAAGCTCAGGCAGAAGGTTTACCGTGAGTCTGTGTTCAGTTTCACATGCTGTATAAGCAGTCATTCAAACGAAGGAAAAGAGAACCTTGACTGTATCTCGATTTTTACCCATTCTTATCATTAACTAGTTATCAATGTTATGCAGAAAAACTGATCAATCCACTCATCTCTATGCTTTCCTGATGAAACAGGCATAGTCTCTCCATCCACCCTGTGTGTTTGTTGGGCCCCGACTATCCTCTGATTGCTACTATGAATATTCAAACCCACACAATAAAGGTATCATTTCCTCAAGACTCATTATTTTTGAAGATAAAGTAAAATCAAATAGTCATTTGATAAATAAATGATTACTGGTTTTGATACATAGACTTAATGGCAAGGCACCTCTCGATGTCTGCACAGTAACGAGGTCGTCAGAGAAGATTTCTAAGATGTGTACAGTGAGCCATGAAAGTGAAGAAGGATCAAGCAAACAATACCAGACACCTTCATGCCAGAACCTTCAATATGACAGCTGGTATCTGTAACTTAATAATTACTGTCTCTTTATAGAATATGTTTTCTTAGCAGGAGTATCACTGCGTAGGCATTAAATGTCTGTTTTCTTAATATTGTTCATGATATTCTATCAATCAGACTATTGATTTAAATAAAGAAAAAAATAAAAGATGTATTGTCTGGATATGTAGTCCAGGCTAACCTGAAATTCCTAATTTCTCTCCCTCAGTCTCTCGAATGTGAGTTTTCTAAGAGCAAGACATGGTGCCTGGCTTGATAGAAATTCCTTCCTATCCTCTCATCTCAACATCTTAGAATTCCACCAAACAACCTGTATTTCTGTACACATAGTATCTACACAATTCATTCCTCTTTGCTCACTTTTGCATATGGCACCTGCTGTGTGCTTCCTTGGTTACTTACATGGAAAGCTGTTCAGTTCCAGCACAGCCTTGTCTGTTTTCAAATATCATCCTTCCCTTCTGTCTATAGTTACACTCTGTTTTTCACAGTGTGACTGCTAAAGTAGCTGTTAGCTCTGTGGTGGTGACTCCTTCTCATCTTGTTCACATTGTAGCCTGATATGGAGACTGAGTATGGACTGCAAAGTTCTTATCATTATGTTCACCATCCTCACCAATCTCTGAGCTCTAGGGTAATGAGAAGCTCCAGGGTTTAGCGTACTTTGGCTCCTTGGGGATTCTGCCTGTCCCTTCCCATTATATCTTCTGAAGTTCAGTCTCATGTCCCTCAAATATTGGAATGTGGAAAACTCATTTTTCTCCCAGTCTGATATCTTTTCCCTTCAAATTACATAACCTTTCCTGTTTTGTGGGGTGTATATGTCTTTTCTGAAGTTTGGGTTTTCTTGGCAAAAGATACACCACTTTTTCCTGACAAGAGCAGAGAAGGAGACATCACCATCCTCTTAGGCTCTCTTTCTATTCTCCTGATATAATGAAATGTCAAGGTATATGACTAGATCAGCACATGGTTGATCCGCAAATCAAATGTGGGTTTCAGTATTTCCAAATTATAAATAAATAAACATGTTACCTATGTTCATAAATACCATATAGGACACACACCCACATGCACACACCCACACACACAAACACACACACACACACACACACAAACACACACACTGGTATGCCACATACACATGTGTGCCTATATATTCATGCAGAGACAGAGACACAGAGAACCCCAATAGAGAAAGAGCACAAAGAGATTGTACATGAATTAAAATGTTAGTATAAACAACAATCAAGGATAACAGTATTTGTTTACATCCTGCTTCACCATTTGGTCACTTATAAACACGACTAAGAAAAAAATGTATTCCCCATAAATTTTCTTCCGTGTGAATAAGTTAATTTCCCAAATCACTTAAATTGATTGTGTGTGGAATGCTTGTCAGCTACGTGGGTCATGAGCATGTGTGCATGTCTACACACAAACATTTCAGATTTACCTTTGTGTACACTCTATTTTTGGGAATTTCTCACCATAATACATAATTTTTGTATCTATTCATTAATTGATCACTATATTAATTTTCTATTGGGGATAATGAAAAACACAGCTTCCCAAACAACAACAACAACAAAAAGAAAAGCAATACAAAGTTTTCACATGGGGTCAGGGGACATAGTCAGGTATATCAGCATATTAGATCTATTAGATTAGATCTGACCCATTCATGCAAAAGTTATGAAAATCTAGGTGTAGAGAACATAGAGTAGACTTAAAGCTCTGACAATTATGAAGCAGGAGGTCTGTTGTACATGCTTGACAATTCAGTAGACTCTGCTCTTGTAGAAAAAATGCTGGAATGAAGAGGATTCTCTTGTGATGCGTTTCGCACTTATTTTGATTACTGTAAGTATTTCTCCATATTAAATTAAAACAAATAAAAAATAAACAACCTTCCCACAGCCAACACAGAAAATGACTATATTTTTAATTTGAAATATTTTTTAAGCAACTTCCTTTTCTTTTCTTTTTTTTTAATTTTTTTTTTTTTGGTTTTTTTTTTTTTTTTTCAGAGCTGGGGACCGAACCCAGGGCCTTGCGCTTCCTAGGCAAGCGCTCTACCACTGAGCTAAATCCCCAACCCCAGCAAATTCCTTTTCATTAGTAGGTTCAGTATTTGTATAGGTAGCTCTCTAGTTAGAGAGTGAGGCCTTGCCTCTCCCAGTTAAATTTCCAGAATATCAACTCAAGAACCAGAATTTCATATTTACATTTGGATTTGTGCAATAAAAATGATTCACGAGAAATCCTGAGGTTTCATAACAGAAACCTTACTAAAGCTAAAAGCACACATTGCACATGACATGATAACAGTATGAGATTTCAACACCCCACCCTCATCACTGGAGAGATCGTGGAAACAGAAATTAAACAGAGATGTAGAGAAAGCAATAGAAGTTATGAACCAAATGGATTTAGCAGATATTTATAGAACATTCCAGCCTAAAAAATAAGGATATACATTCTTCTCATAATCTCCGGAACTTTCTTAAAAATTGACCACATAATCGATCCCTCAACAGACCTTAACAGATACAGGAAGATAGAAATAATCCCATGCATTCCTTCAGATCAACGCACACTAAGACTGGTCTTCAACAATAACAATAATGACAGAAAGCCCTCATATACATGGAAGTTGAAAAATGCTTTACTCCATGACAACTTGGTGAAGGAAGAAATAAAGAAATTGAAGACTTCTTAGAACTTAATGAAAATGAAGACACAATAATCCCACATATATGTGATTGATTGAAAGAAGAGTTAAGAGGAAAACTTATAACTCTGAGTGCTTGCAAAAAGAAACAGGAGAGAGCATATGTCAGGAGTTTGATAGCACATGTAAAAGCTCTAGAACAAAAAGAACTAAGTAAACCCAAGGGGGGTAGAAAGCAGGAAAATATCAAACTCAGAGCTGAAATCAACGAAGTAAAAATGAAAAGGACGATACAAAGAATCAAAAAAACCAGGAGCTGTTTCTTCGAGAAAAACAATAAGATAGATAAACCCTTAGCCAAACTAACCAGAGGTCAGAGAGACTGTATCCAAATTACAAAAAATCAGAAATGAAAAGGGAGACGTAACAACAGAATTTGAAGAAATTAAAAAAAAAATCATCAGCTCGTACTATAAAAGCGTATTTTCAACAAAACTCCAAAATCCGTAGGAAATGGACAATTTAGTAGATAACAGGTAGCAAAGTTAAATCAGGAACAAATAAACTATCTAAACAACCCCATAACTCCTAAAGATGTAGAACAGATATTAAAAGTGTCCCAACAAAACATAGCCCAAGTTGAGATGGATTCAGAGCAGAATTCTATAAGATCTTCTTAGAAGACCTCATACTAATATTGTTCAAACTATTCCACAAAATTGAAACAGACAGAGCAATAGCGCATTCTTTATATGAATCCACAATTACTCTTTTACCTAACCCACACAAAGACTCAGCACAGAAAGAGAACTTCAGACCAATTTCCCTTATGAATATTGACGAAAAAATAATCAATAAAATTCTTGCAAACAGAAACTAAGAACACATCAAAAAAATCATCCATCATGATCAAGTAGACTTGAACCCCGGGATGGAAGGATGGTTTAATATAGGAAAATTCATAAATGAAATCCATCATGTAAACAAACTCAAAGATAAGGAGCACAAGGTCATTTCATTAGATGGTGAGAAAGCATTTGACAAAATTCAACAACCCTTGTGGATAAAATGTCCTGGAAAAAATTACGAATTGAAGGCTCATATCAAAACATAGTGTAAGAAATATGCAGCAAACCAGTAGCTAACATCAAACTAAATGCAAAGAAACTTGAAGCAACCCCACTAAAATCAGGCACTAGACAAGGCTGCCCATCTCTCTCCCTATTTATTCAAAACAGGACTCCATTTCAAGCCAGAGAAACCAGACAGCAAAAGAGGGTCAAAGGGATCCAAGTTGGAAGGGAAGATATCAAAATATCACTATTTTCAGATGATATGATAGTATATAAGTGACCCTAAAAGTTCCACCAGAGAACTTCTTAACCTGATAAAAAAACTTCAGCAAAGTGTCAGGGTATAAAATTAACTCAAACATACCAGGAGCCTTCCTCTCCTCGATGGATAAACAGGCTGAGAAAGAAAATAATGAAATCACACACTTCACAATAGTCCCAAATAATATGAAATATCTTGGTGTGAGATTAACCAAGCAGGTGAATGATCTGTATGACAAGAAGATCAAGTATCTGAAGAAAGAAATTGAGGAAGATCTCAGAAGATAGAAAGAGCTTCCATGCTCATGGATTGACAGGATTAATATAGTATAGATGACCATTTTGCCAAAAGCAATGTACACATTCAATCTCCATCAAAATTCCTAATCACTTCTTTAATAGAGATAGAAAGAGCAATTTGCAAATTCATTTGGAATAAGAAAAAGCCAGGACAGCTAAAACTATCCTCAACAATAAAAGAACTTCTGGGGGAATCATCACCCTGAACTCAAGCCGTATTACAGAGCAATAGTGATAAAACTGCATGGTATTCATACAGAGACAGACGGATAGACCAGTGGAATAGAGTTGAAGACCTAGATATGAACACAAACCTATCACTTCATCTTTGGCAATGGAGATAAATCCATCCAAAGGAAGAACCAGCATTTTCCAAAAATAGTGCTGGTTCAACAGGAAGTCAGCATGTAGATGAATGCAAATTATACCATTTTTATGACCATGAACAAAGCTTAAGTACAAGTGAATCAAAGACCTACACATCAAACCAGATACACTGAAACGAATAGAAGAAAAGGTCGGAAAGAGTCTTGAACACGTGGGCACTGGAGAAAATTTCCTGAACAAAACACCAATGACTTATGCTCTAAGATCAAGAATTGACAAATAGGACCTCATAAAACAGCATCGTTCCGTAAGGCAAAAGACACTGTCATTAGGGCAAAACTACAACCAACAGATTGGGAAAACATTTTTACCAATCTTATATCTGATAGTGGGTAATATCCAAAATATACAAAGAACTTAGGAAGTTAGATTCTAGAAAGCAAAAATACACTATTAAAAATTGGGTACAGTGAGTTACAAAACATTCTCAGTTGAAGGTTATCAAATGGCCAAAAAACACCTAAATAAATGTCCAACATCCTTAGTCATCAGGGAAATTAAAATCAAAATAAATCTGAGATTCCACCTCACACCAGTGATAATGGCTAAGATATAAATCTCAGGTGACTGTGGATGCTGGCGAGGATGTGGAGAAAGAGGAACACTCCTCCATTGTTGGTGGGATTGCAGACTGTACAACCATTCTGGAAATCAGTCTGGAGGTTCCTCAGAAAATTGGACATTCCATGACCTGAGGACCCAGCTATACCTCTCTTGAACATATACCCAAAATATGGTCCAACATACAACAGAGAAATATATTTGACTGCGTTCATAGCAGCCTTATTTATAATAGCCAGAAGTTGGAAAGAACACAGATGCCCTTCAACAGAGGAATGGATACAGACATGTGGTACATCTACACTATAGAATATTACTCAGCTGTAAAAACAATGACTTCATGAAATTCAAAGGCAAATGGAATGAACTAGAAAATATCATCCTGAGTGAGGTTACTCAATCACAGAAAAACACATTTGATATGCATTCATTGATAAGCAGATATTAGCCAAAAAGCTTGAATTACCCATCATGCAATGCACAGACCACATGAAATCCAAGAAGGATGACCAAAATGCAGATGCTTCACTCCTTCTTTAAAAGGGGAACAAAATACCCGCAGGAGGGGATAAGGAGGCAAACTTTATAGCAGAGACTGAAGGACCTGCCGTCCAGAGCCTGGACCACATGTAGCCCAAACATATACAGACACCAAAACTAGATAAGATGGATGAAGCTAAGAAGTGCAGGCAGACGATGACTGGATATTGATCCCTCCTGAGAGACACAGCCAGAGTATGTCAAATACAGAGGCAAATGCCATCAGCAAACCACTGAATCAAGAACCAGACCCCAGTTGGAGGAATTAGAGAAAGGATTGAAAGAGCTGAAGGGATTTTCAACCACATAATAATAACAATGTCAACCACCCAGATCGTCCAGGGACCAAACCACAACAGAAAGACTGTACATGGACTGACTCATGGTTCCTACTGCATGGAGCAAAGGATGGTCTTGCTGGGAACAGTAGAATGAGAAACAATTTTTCTGACATGGTTTGTCCCTCAGTGTAGGGGAATGTGGGGAGGTGTGGGGAGGCCGTGTGGGGATGTGAACTCGCTTATAGAAGGGGAGGGGGAAGGGTTAAGGGGCTTATGGACTGGAAACCTGGAAAAGGGAATTATATTCGAAATGTAAAAGAGAAATATCCAAAAATGAGAGAGAGAGAAACAAGAAGAAGAAGAAGAAGAAGAAGAAGAAGAAGAAGAAGAAGGAGAAGGAGAAGGAGAAGGAGAAGGAGAAGGAGAAGGAGAAGGAGAAGGAGAAGGAGAAGGAGAAGGAGAAGGAGAAGGAGAAGGAGAAGGAGAAGGAGAAGGAGAAGGAGAAGGAGAAGGAGAAGGAGAAGAAGAAGAAGAAGAAGAAGAAGAAGAAGAAGAAGAAGAAGAAGAAGAAGAAGAAGAAGAAGAAGAAGAAGAAGAAGAAGAAGAAGAAGAAGTAGAAGAAGAAGAGGAAGAGGAAGAGGAAGAGGAAGAAGAAGAAGAAGAAGAAGAAGAAGAAGAAGAAGAAGAAGAAGAAGAAGAAGAAGAAGAAGAAGAAGAAGAAGAAGAAGAAGAAGAGGAAATTGAAACAGAAAGAAAACTAAACTTTCAGTCTCCCCATTCCCTGTCGTCCTCAGCTGTTGTTTAGGCAGTCGTGTTAGTGAGACGTTAGGAGTGTAATTTCTGGTGCTCCTTTGAGACACCATCTCATAGTAAACTTTAGTCTCTTACAATCTTCTTTCCCCTCTTCTGTAATGTTCCTCAGCCTTGAATCAAGTGACATTTTGTAGATAGAGCCATCGAGACTGGATGAGAAATTTCTATCCTGCATTTTGAATGGCTGGGATTTTCACTGTGATCTTTTTTGCAGAGACTGTAATTAATTCTGTATATAAGGACACATGGCTTTGATTGTTGTTAGGAATGACACTGGCTTAAGTAAGTAACGGGCTGTAAATTCTCCCCCATAACCACAGCTTCAATATCCTTATATATGTGGGTAAATTACCAGGACCATCCATGTTCATTGAACAGGACTTAAGCAAAATTAGAGAGCTGTTGGCTATCACCAAGATATTTATGCCACTGCACTGCCCTTATGTTTATCCTGCCATGTTGATCATTGTGTTTTACAGGCATGATGTGAACAATCACTTGAACCAGACAAGAATGATGATTGTAATCACAGGTTATACTAGAAATTATACCTGTGCCTGGCACATCTTCCTGTATAAGAATATTGACTTTATGATAGGCAGAAGGATGTAAAAGTTAAATTTAGTCTTAAACAAAAAGAGGAAATTAAAATTTTCCTGCTATAGCATGTTTAATTAATTGAAGCAAAATAAAATCTATTTACTTGATGGTGGGGAAATATCATTTAACAATATAATAGTAACTCCTTTTAAGTGATTAAAAGTCACAGATAGTTGGTAGCTGTGATACTGTGTAAAATAAGCATCAGGATTGTGACGATGAAATATTCTCTGTTTTATGCAAATGCATAGGAATAATGAACAAAATTTTGTACCAAGCTTCATGCTTTAGGTAACTAACTGCATGTATTCAATTCTATCTAGGATAATTTCATAATAGCTAGGTGTCAAATGCATAATAATTATGATTAAATTATTAACTAAATATTAAAATAAGCATAGTAGAGTTACCAAGTGGACATGGAAAATAAAATATATTAAAATAATAAAAAATATTTATTAAAAGCCAAATGATGAAAACATTGTATATATAAAGGCGGCCTGGAGCTATATGTCACCTTAAAGTGTTATAGTGTGTTCCAGTGAGGTGGTTTAGCAGATAAAATTTCATGCCATGAAAAACCAAGAACCTAAATTTGATACCTACACGTATATGTTTGGAAGACTTCCATATTCACTACATGAACAGAACACTTAAAAGCTTACAGAGAATATTAATAATGAGACTAATGAGAACAATAATAATAAGAAAAAGTAAATACAAAACTCTAGGAACATTTTAAAGAAATAATGTATTGGCCTTAAAATAGAAAATTCAACACAGATTCTTATCACATTAACTATTCAAAGAAAAACTAAAAGCCTTTTACTTCATTCTATATGAAAGCAAAGACACATGAGATGGATTGTGTAAAGAAAGAGAGAACTGCAAACTGTAAAATTAATATAGTCATTGCAGAGGAAAGAAACAGACACTAACCCAAGTTTCTATAAGTAAACATTTGGAGGATTTACTGCATAATATTAACATATTTAATTCAACACATCTTACTATGATAAAGGAAAGAAAACTGGAAAAATAATGCGTGAATGTAGTCTCAGAACCTAGAATGTGGCAAAATATCTCAAATTCAAAGATACCCTGAAATACATGAGAAAATTATAAATAGGTTGATTTTGTTATGGAATAAGTAATGTAGTATTAGCTTAGTAGTTAAGAGCACTTACTGCTCTTTAGAGCAAACACGTTCAGTTTCCAACATCCATGAAGCCACTTGCAACCAGCTGTAAAAGCAGCTCCAGGGCATCTGACATCTCCTGGTCTCCCCAGGTGCCTGTGTTCATGTGCACAAATCTATACATAGACGTTCACACATTATAGATCATTAAAATAAAAAAGATTCATGAATGTATTTTCTGCACATATTATGAATACTAAGCCTTCTACATATGCAAACACAATTGATGCAAAGTAATAAGAAAGGAGAAAATTCGCAAATAGTATGAATAGTAAGTTAAGGATTAATGCATATACAGTTCAGTAAGCAAAAACGCTAAACGTCACGATTGAATTGCAATATAGATGTTAAAAAGTAATTAGCATTTGAATTTATGAGTGAAACTATTTAAAATTTATTTTATTTATTTACATTCCTGCAATTGTGCCAAGTCCCCTCCACAGTTCCTCATCCCATTCCACCTCTTCCTCCCCTGACGCGAGGAGGATGCTCCCCAGACCCTGCCAGGCACCATAATCCCTGGGACCTCACGTCTTTCAAGGATTAGTCCAGACCAGGCCGTCCTCTGCTGTACATGTGTCAGGGCCTCACACCAGCTTGTGTGTCCTGCCTGGTTGGTGGCTCAGTGTCTGGGAGATCTCAGCGGTCCGGATTAGTTGCGACTGCTGGTCTTCCTATAGAGGGTGCCATCCCTTTAACTTCTTCAATCCTTCCCCTAATTAAAGAACTGACAGAAGTCAGAGACTGATACCTTTTTAAAATATATGTACCATTTAATTTTGAATGGTATAATATGGGTTCTCATGTAAAATTGATGGCAATATATATATATTATAGCCTTCTGAGGTGGAAATTTGTCAATATTTATACAAGTACTACATTACTTAACAGCCTTGACATCATTCCAATAATGTTTTTTGTAACTTATACAAAATATAATGTAAATAATCACCATTGAGTACTGTGCCTGAGTCAGTGTCCATGCTGATTTTCTGTAGCGAACTTTAGCTAATGAAAATGAAAATAATCTGAAAGGCACAATTAGGTTATTATTTAAACAAATGAGTGTACTTACATTTATTAAATGCATGATATTCCATGAAGATTCCCCATGCACAGTATTCAAGATACATTGTTAAATGAAAAACAAATGACAGAATATTGCATTATGTAATCAAATGCTCTGGGTCCTGCTAAGACTGAACCCACAGTGAAAGTGATTTTTGGGGGGGGCGGCAATGGGGGGAGGATGAGGAGGGGAACACCCATAAAGAAGGGGGAGGGGTTTAGGGGGATGTTGGCCCATAAACCGGGAAAGGGAATAACACTCGAAACGTAAATAAGAAATGCTCAAGTTAATAAAAAAAGAAAATGAAAAAATGACCTGTTCTGTCCCACGGTAAGGAGAAACCTGCTTGCACTTTCTTTTCTCTCCAGCTTCTTCTCTTTTCCTCTTCTCCTCTGCAGATTGCTCTCTCATGTTACCTATATAGTCTCTAAGTTATTCCTCTATACATTTCTTCTCAGCCCAGATCTTTTTGGCTCAGTTCTACTAAGCTCAGTTCTCCTTAACTCAAACCGGACTTTTCAGCTCAGCCCTCTCCAGCTCAGTCCATCTGTCTCTGTCCGTCCAGTTAAGTCCTTCTCCCTCAGTCCTTCTGTGTGTCTTCTCTTTCTCCTCAGTGCTTAAACATCTTTCAGAATACATGATCCCGTGTTACTATCTTCATCACAAGTTCATATGAAAAATCAAAGTATAAATTGAATTATAATTTACAACCGAGAATGTTTACATGAATATCCATCAGGAGTAATTATCTGGCTAAACATTCATCACCAGGGTCAGCTCTACAGGTTCACTGAAGCTAAAACCATAGTTGATAGAGAAGTTATATATAGATAAACCCAGTCAATATCTTTTCCTCTGTCCTTGCACCTGTAACAAATCATTTGTTCTCTTTTTATGACTCTTGATGACTGTTTTGCAACCTCTTGGAATGTGTTCTGAGTAGAGAAAGTCTGTTTACTATCTCAGAACAATTAACTGGTGACACGTGGGAGACTGGCGGGGTTGTCACTGCAATTCTGACTATTAGAAAGAGACTTATAGGAGTCCCACTATAAAAGAGCTTGATAACCATTGATATAATTTTAGGAAATATTGTAGGATCATTATTAAGACTAAAGAATTCATCTATTTGTCTGTATAGCATCAGTACGGGACAGTACAACTTCGTAGGCCTGCAGAGACCTGCTCCAAAGGGGTGTGCTCTTACTCAATGATTGTTATATATGTCCAATAATAACAACAGGAATAGCATTTCAATAGCAGGAAACTTTCCCAAAATGAATCCCTCACAGACATTCTTTTAAGGGCGAACCAGTTGTGGATTATAAAATAATCCGATGCTGTCCATCTCATACGATCACCTGCTAGTTACTAGCTTGTCCTGTTATGGCTCCTGACACTTTCTTCTCAGTCCCACGTGGTACCTTCTCCAAAACTGATAATATGATCCATCACAAAAGAGGCCTCAACAGATACAAGAAGATTGAATTAATCCCATGCATCCTATGAGATCACTACAGAATAAGAATGGTCTTCAATAACAACAAGAACAACCAAAGACCCACGTATACATGGTAACTGAGGAATGATTTACTCAATGAGAACTTGTTCAAGGAAGAAATAAAGAAAAAATTTGAAGACATTTTGAATTTAGTGAAAATGAAGGCATAACTTGGGAACACAAAAAATTAATGCTAAGAGGAAAGCTCATAGCTCTGAGAGCCTCCACAGAGAAGCAGGAGCTATGATACACTAGCAGTTTGACAGAACACCTGAAATCTCAGAGCCGATAATAATCCGAATACACCAAGAGGACTAGACAGCAGGAAATAATCAAACTCCGGACTGAAAACAACCAAGTAGAAACAAAAGGAATTATATAAAGAATCAACAAAACCACTAGCTGGCTCTTTGAAAAATCCAGAAATAGGTAAATCCTTTATATCCAAATTAAAAATAACAAAATCAGAAGTGAAATAGAGATATATCCATAGAAAATGAGGAACCTCAAAAAATTATTAGATCCTACTATAAAAGCCTACACTTAACAAAACGGGAAAGTGAGGGATAAATGGATAATTTTCTAGACAGATACAAGGTACCAAAGTTGAATCAGTATCAGATAAACCACCTAAATACTCCCATAACTCGTAAAGTAGTAGAAGCAGTCATTAAATGTCTCCCAACCAAAGATCCCAGGACCAGAAAGGTTTAGTATAGAATCCTCTCAGATGTTCATAGAATACCTAATACCAATATTCTCCAAACTATTCCACAAACTAGAAATAGAAGGAACACTACATAATTCCTTCTCTGACGCCACAGTTATGCTTATAACTAAAGCAAACAATGACCCAACAAAGAAAGAGAATTTCAGACCAATTTATTCATGAATTTCCCTGCAAAAATTCTCAGTAAATTTCTTGCAAGCCAAATCCAAGAAGACATCAAAACAATGATCCATCATGGTCAAGTAGGCTTCATCCTGGAGATAGAGAGATGGTTCAGTATACAGAACCTTATCACTAATCAAACTAATCTCACTATAAATACAAATTCAATGAAAACAAAACAAGCAATCATGTCAATAGATGCTGAGAAAGCATTTCACAGAACCTGCTCCTTCATGTTAAAAGTCTTGGATATATCAGAAATTCAAGGACCATACTGAACTCAGTAAAAGGAATATACAGCAAACCAGTAGCCAACATCAGACTAAATGGAGAGAAACTTAATGCAATCCCACTAAAATCAGGAACTAGACAAGGACACCCACTCTCTCCCTATCTTTTTAATATAGTATTCGAAGTCCTCGCCAGAGTAGTTAGAAAACAAATGGAGGTAAATAGATACATATTGCAAAGGAAGTATTCAAAATGTCACTATATGCAGATAATGTGATAGTATATTTAAGTGACCCCACAAATTCCACAAGTGAATTTCTAAGCCTGATAAACAACTTTAGCAAAGTGGCAGAGTATAAAATTGATTCAAACAAATCAGCAGCCTTCCTCTATCAAAAGAGAAACAGGCTGAGAAAGAAATTACAGAAATGACACCCTTGACCATAATCAAAAAGCATACAAAATACCTCAGTGTGACTCTAACCAAGCAAGTGAAAGATACATATGACAAGAACACATGTCTCTGGAGAAATAAATTGAAGATCTCAGTAATTAGAAAGATCTCCCATGTTCGTGTATTGGCAGGATCAATATTCTATAAATGGCCATTTTGCCAAAAGCAACCTACAGATTCAATGCAATCCCCATCAATATTCCGACTCAATTCTTCACAGTCTTAGAAATGGCAGTTTGCAAATTTATTTGAAATAAAATAAATCTCAGGATAGAGAAAACTCTTCTCAAAAATAAAAGATTTCTGGGGAAATCGCCATCCCTGAGCTCAACTTGTATTACAGAGCAATGGTGATGAAAAACTGTATTGTATTGGTATTGAGTCAGGCAGGTAGATCAATGGAATAGAATTGAAGACGCAGAAATGAACCCACACAGCTATGGCCACTTGAAAATTGATAAAGGATCTAAAACCATCCAGTGGATAAAAAGATACCATTTTTTAAAAAATTGTGCTGTTTAATCTGAAGGGCAGAATGTAGAAGAATGCAAATCAATCCATTCCTATCTCCTTGTCCAAATGTCAAGTGAAAGTAGATTAAAGTTCACATAAAGATCACCAGTGGAACAGGACGGCCTGGGTCCTGCTATGACTGAACCCCCAGTGAACGTGATTGTTGGGGGGAGCGCGGCATTGGGGGGAGGGTGGGGATGGGAACACCATAAAGAAGGGGAGGGGGAGGGACTAGGGGGATGTTTGCCCAGAAACCGGGAAAGGGAATAACACTCGAAATGTAAATAAGAAATACTCAAGTAAATTAAAAAAAAATTAAAAAAAAACCTCCAAATAAAACCAGATACACTGAAACTAACTGATGAAAAAACAGGGAAAAGCCTCAAACACATTGGTACTCGGGAAAATTTCCTGAATAGAACACCAAAGGCTTTTGTTCTAAGATCAAAAATTGGAAAATGAAACTTCACAAAATTTCAAAGTTTCTGTAAGGCAAAGGACATTGTCATTCCTTCCATACAGCAACTAACACATTGGGAAAAGATCTTTACCAATCCTATATTCGATGGAGCAATAATATACAATATATACAAAAAAACTCCATAAGCTCTCCTCCAGAGGTTCAAATAACACTATTTAATAGTGGGCTACAGTTCTACACAAACATTCTCAGCTGATGAATACTGAATGGGTGAGAAGCACCTAAAGAAATGTTCAACATCCTTAGTCATAAGGGAAAAGCCAATCAAAACCATCCTGAGATCCTACCTCATACCAGTCAGAATGGCTAAGATAAAAAGTCAGGTGACAACAGATTCTGGCAAGGGTGTGGAGAGAAAGGAACACTCTGTCACTGTGGAAATTGCAAGCTCTTAAAACCGCTCTGCAAACCAGGCTGGAGGGTCCTCAGAGAACTGAACAGAGTATTTACTACCTGAGGACCCAGCTGTACCATTCGATGGCACATACCCAAAACCTGCTGCAACCTACAACAAGGACACGTGCTCCTCTATGTTCACAGCAGCCTTATTTATAACAGACAGAAGCTGCAAAGAACACAGATGTCCCTCAAAAGAGACACAGATTCATATAATGTGGTCCATTTACACAATGGTGTGGGACTCAGCTATTAAATAGAATGACTTCATGAAATTCATAGGCAAATGGATGAAACTAGAAAATATCATCTTGAGTGAAATAACACAAAAACAAATAAACACACATACATTGCATGCACTCACTGGTAAGTGGAAATTAGCTCAAGATCTCAGAATATCCACAATAAACTCATATACACTCTGCAGCTCAACAAGAAAGGAAAAAGAGGGACGGCTTCAATCCCAATTAGAAGGGGGAAGAAAATTATCATGGGATGGAGATGGAGGAAGGACCCTGTGTGGGAGAGGAGAGTGAAGTGGAAAAACAGGAGAGCAGGATCAGATGTGGGAAGAGACAGGAGAGAAGCACAGAGGACCAGGAGAATGAGTATAGAAAGAAGGAACAGTGGAGGATGGTGTAACCTCTAGAATGTCCCAGATACTAGGGATGCGACAGGTTCCCTGGACCCAACACTGATGACATTGGCCAACATACACAACAACAATGAGATTGAACCTGAAGACACCCCCTGCAGTAGATAGACATGACCACAGTGTAAGGATGGGACACTCACCCATCTCTTATTATATCAGAGTTATCCGTGTCTATTGAAATGCAGGGTAAATATGGAGCAGAGGCTGGAGGAAAGGCCATCAGGAGATCTGCAGACACCAAACAGGACACTGTTGATGATGCTGAGATGTGCTTGCAAACAGGAGTCTGGTGTGGCTGTCCTCTGAGAGGCTCTGCCAGCACCAGACTGACACAGATGCAGATATTCACAGCCAACCATTGAACTGAGCCTAGAGATCCCAATGGACAATGTAGGGGAAGGGATGACTGAGCTGAAGGAGACTGTAATTAAAAACAATATCCATTACCCAGACCCCTCAGGGCTCCCATGGCCCTAACCACCAACCATAGAATATACATGGTCTGGTACCCTACGTATGTAGCAGAGGACGGCCTCATCTCACATCAGTGGAAGGGGAAGCACTTGGTCCTTTGGATGCTTGATGTCCCAGAGAATAGTGATTCTAGAGGGTGAGGAAAGGATGAACGGGGCTTGCGGAGTCACACTCTTAGAGACAAAGAGGAGGAATATGTGGAGGTGGGGTTCATGGAAAGGGGTTAATATTTGAAATATAAACAAATACAATGGTTAATGATACTAATAATAAAGGAGTGGTATTTTCCATACATTACTTTACTCCACAGGTTAGGTTGGAACATTTATTGTTGCCTAGATGCGTATTTCTTCCTACAGTTCATTATTTCTTCTTTCTCTGAGGAGTGTAGCCTTAGATCTTCCTCTTCATTCAAAGAAGGCATAACACCTAACTCCTTTCTCCAAGCAAGGGTGATTGTAGATATGTCTGTAAACGGCAAGAGGCATTTGTACAATCTAATTGGGGGTCACCAGAAGAATTATTTACAAGCAAAGCATGTAACACAAACTCTGTTCAATCAACTTACAGTATTGAAAGCATCCCAGGACTTCTGTCCAGGCAACTGCATACGATGTCAAGAGACATTAAGAATTTCAATATATGTGACTAGAGAAAATACTTTCCATTGTGTAGCATTCTCAATATTTCAAAAATGTCATCATGGAAAGAATATTAAGAGCTTTAGGACAAGAAAAAATAGTGATTGAGACATCAAGGCAGAAGCGTCACAGTGACACCTGGAACTCACATGGAATTCTAATATCAATCCTACACATTCTGTGCTCTATTCACATCCTATCACATGCTCATTCCCTAACACAGTCCACCAGTTATTTTCTAGTCCCTGCAGTCTCTGAGGAGCAAGGGTCTGGATCAGCCTTTCCCACTCGGTTATGAGCTGGTGTAAGAGGCGCTTGACCGCACAGTCTCCGAAGCGCCCTTTGCCCTTTCCATTCATGTTGCTCCTTCAGGAGTCACTTGTCACGACCCCTGACAGTGTGCACAAAACATGTAGCCCTCCGGACTCAAAGGAAGACATTCGACATGGTTCCTCCTCATTCAGAAAGCTTGGATGATCGCGTGCTACTACAAGCAGAACCGACAAGTGAGGCATCTCCTGGCTGTGCTCTGCTGACCTCGCGACTGCCCTGCGCAGACCTGGCGACTGCCCCGTGCAGACCTCGAGACTACCCCATGCAGACCTCGCGACTGCCCCGTGCAGACCTCGAGACTACCCGTGCAGACCTCGCAACTACCCCGTGCAGACCTCGAGACTATCTCATGCAGACCTCGCAACTGCCCCTTGCAGACCTGGCGACTGCCCCATTTAGACCTCGCGACTGCCCTGTGCAGACCTCGCCACTGTCCGTTTCAGACCTCGAGACGGCCCCATGCAGACCTTGAGACTACCCCATGCAGACCTCGCAACTGCCCCGTGCAGACCTCGAGACTACCCGTGCAGACCTCGCAACTGCCCCGTGCAGACCTGGCGACTGCCCCATTCAGACCTTGTAACTGCCCCGTGCAGACCTCGCGGCTGCCCTGTGCAGACCTCGCCACTGTCCCTTTCAGACCTCGAGACTGCCCCGTGCAGACCTCGCTACTGCCTCCTGCAAACTGGAGGACAGCCCCTCTCGAGCTTTGGTTGTTTCCTGAGATCAATGGTCACTAGAGATTTCCCTGCTTTGCCTTCCGGACTTGTCCACAGTTCTCGGGAGAGAGAGAAATACTCAAAGGATACAGCTCGACTGATGCTCACCACGACTCACCACTGCCGACTCCTTTCACTGCCCCTTCACGGGGTAGTGTTTAGAGAGGACAGAGAGCCTCATCCCGGACTTTACCCTCTGACAATGCACCAGCGATTTCCCAGCCTCCATGGCCTGGGAACCCCTTCAGAGTCCCCCGAGATGATTATAACCCCAGAGTGCAGGAGGGGAATCAGTGGAAGGATTGCCAGTCTCCACAGCCTGGAAGCCCATTCAGTGTCCACCAAGCGGATTATAACTCCGGACTCCAATGGGGGAAGAACTTGATGGTTCCCAGCTTCGGCCACCTGAGACCGCCTTCAGGGTCCCCCAACCGGATTATAACATCCTACCCCAACGGGGGAAGCACTTGAACAGCAGAGACCCGAGCGACTTTCCACCTCCGGGACTACTTAGACGGATTCGGCACAAGTTCAGATGCTCAAAACCCTATGAAGACAGAGATTCAAAAACCTGATGCTCGTGTTACAGAAATGCTTCAGAAACTCAAAGATCATATAAAGGCTTCAGTCAGTAAGAGGGCCCTAGACCCCTGAAATGAACTGACAGAGAAGAAATGGACAGTTCGACTTCCTCTGAGGGTTCCTGAGGGCATGAGTAATCCACTGACTAAGGATAGCAGATCACTGAGTAACCCACTTGCATAATATATATGTCGTATGTATGTAGTATGTGTATAGTATGTATGTGTGTAATATATGTGTATATATGTAGTACGTATGTATGTATGTATGTATGTATGTATGTACACCCATGTGCATAAGAAGAGGGCATCAGACTCCCTAGAGTTGGGGACCCTCTGATATAGTTGCTGGGAACTGAACCCAGGTCCTCTGAGAGGAATGCAAACCATCTTAACTGACATTATTTCAGTTTCCCATCATTTGTGAAACATCTTACCATCCATTGTGTCTTGTACTATGCAGTGTTCGTTCCTTAGTGCAATGGTGTCCCTTCAGTCAGACTGGGTTTTGACGGTCTGTTGAACATGTAATAGCGGCATGGCAGAAGGTTAGCGTAGGGGGGTGTGCTCTGATGCAAAGAGGGACATTGCACTAACTGCTCAGTGACTGTCTCTGCTGGCCTGCACTCTGCAGCATGTGCCTCCTGCGAAGCCAACAGCTTTCCGTGTTGCCTGAGCTGACAGCCCTTGCAGCCTCCTCTAGGCCCTCCTCTGTACATCCCCAGGGGATCATCTTGAGGGATCCCTGAAGGGAAATCCCTGATAAAAATTCTCCAGTGCTTACTAGAGCCTCACGCTAAAGCCCAAACTCCTGGTTGGGAAATAAAACCAGCTCCCAGTCCACCACAGCCTGACATCGGGTCCCATCCATCCTGCCTGCCATTCATCCCACTAACGCTTCTATTCTGATAGGGTTGATGATCATATTGGATTAGGGGCCCAGCACACTCCAGGGTCGTCTTCATTATAACCACTTACATCTGCAATGACTCTACTTCCAATGGATATCACAGCCTGAGCAGCCAGGAGTTAGGATGAAAAGAGAGGCTGGTGCACAAGCCAGACACTCACCCTGTGTGGGATACTGACTTACTTTATTAAGTGATTTTAAAAATGTATAAAAAATTAGAGAAGTTTGCACCCGAAGAATGGATTAGCACTTTCATGTCTATAATTCATTCACCTGCTCTCTATAAGCACCTACTACCTCCAGGGACTCAGATAAGCCAAAATTGATTCCCTCTTTCCACCCTAGATAAGGCACAGGTAATCCATCGAAAACTGCTAAGCTGAGACTTTAGGAAACCTGTTGAAGACATCAGTTCAGGAAGCCAGATGTCCTGGCCAAGACCTTCGAGATGGGTCTTCACAGAGATGGCAGATTTGCTAAGGAATTGGAGACCTGCCCTTCAGAGAAGATGGCTTCAAAGAATGGAGTCTCCAAGCACCTCTCCTTGGAACAAGTGCTTGTTCCTATTTGGGTTGGGGGGGCGGCTGCATTTCAACCTCAGGCACCGGAGAGTGACGTGTCCAGAACTTCACGAGTCGGCTCAGTGTGCGATGACTTAGGTGGAGAATCACTAGCTTCCTCACTTCAACTAGACCAAGGAAGGATGCTCTGCTCTGTCTCGCTGCCTTGGAAAGATACCTTCAACCCTGTTGTTCATGCCCAAGGCTTCCTATGGTCCTCACCTGTTTGCTTCTGAGTCAGCTGAGGTGTGTTGACATACCTCACTGTGTGAGAGCTTTCCTTAAGAGCTCTAAACCCCCAACCCGTCCTGTACACTCCATCTCTATTGTTCTATTTAGCTTGATTTTTTTTTTCTTCAACAAAACATGAGATGGAAGTGGATGTCTCAAATGGCTAATGCTTGCAGTCTTCTAAAGTTGAGGCCCAGGTGAACGCAATGAATTGTGGGCAGTAAATCACACAGACAGATCTTTATGCCTATTTTCTTGGCTTTCGATGATGTTTAAAATGTGGTGTTTGGGGGAAGGAAATTACAACATGGTAGCAACAACGATTTATCGTGTGTCTCTGTTAAGGTTTGTTTTATTCAAAGTGACAAATGCTCCTCCCATGACTCCATATTTAAGGAGGTGAAGAGGTGAGCTAGGTCCATAAAACGATGGCCTTAGGACCCAGGGCTGGTGGTTGTCTTCCCCATTTGTCCTTCAAATATATCTTGCCACCAACCGGTTATAGCTGCGGTTCACAACCTGTGTGTGGGTCACTATCCCTTTGACAAACTTCAGTCTCCAAAATGATTCCCGACTACGATTCATAACAGAAGGAAAATTACAACTATGAAGAAGCAACAAGAAGAATTGTGTCATCAAGGGTCGTAACAACATAGGAAATGGCTTAAAGGGGGCAGCATTAGGAAGGTAGATCACTTAATTATAGTCCAAGAAAGAGCATCTAGCTATGGGCCAAATAAACAAAATACAGGATCTCCAGCATGCCAGAAACATGGATAAAATGCAAGCTGGGGAGATAGTTTTGTGGGAAGCAGTGCCTGCTGTGAAATTACCAGCACCTGCATGAGAGCCCATAACCCATGATTGGAGGGATAATGACAGGACACATGGAGGGTCCCACGGCTCCAGCCACATCTATAGCAGAGGATGGCATTGTCTGCATCAATAGGAGGAGAAGCCCTTGGTCCAGTGAAGGCTCCTTTCCCCAAAGTGGGGGATGCCAGGGTGTTGAGATGGGAGTGGGTGGGAAGAAAAGCATCATCACTGAAGCAGGGGGGAGAGAATGGGAGAGAGGGGATCCAGGAAAGGGGATAACATTTGAAATTTAAATACATAAAATTCCAATAAAAAAAGAGACAGGAAGTGTTTATTTTGACGCATTGTTTGAGCTGGTACCATCCATCACGATGGGGAAAGCATAGCAATTCGAGTGTAATGGTCACATTGCAGACCTGGAGGGTGTTCAGCTTTCTTTGTTTCTTTGTTTCTTTGTTTCTTTGTTTCTTTGTTTCTTTGTTTCTTTGTTTCTTTCTAAAGAGCAATTCACTTTGAAGATCATTAGCTCTGTGTGTATCTTCAAAGTCAACTTCCTACAAGCTTTTCCTGCTGGAACCAACAGAATTCTCCAAAGAATGTTCCTTTCAGACTGGGAATCGCATGTTTTGTCTATATTGAAAAGTGTGCTTTTTAACCTCTAAAACCCGCTTGGAAGGAACATCATGGTTTGCCTGTTCACTTGATGCTGTCCTGGCCAGTCTGCTGGCTAACAGAGGAGGAGCACCTCTTCCTCTGCAACCAGCAAGGTCTATGCTCATTCCACTTCCTCCCACAGACCTCCTTCTCCCATTTCCTATGAGCACAATGAATCTTCAAAAAATTTTAGGGCCCCCAAAATGAGGGAAACCATGTGGTATTTGCCTATTTTGTTTGGGAAGGGCCCTCCCAATGTAAGCCCTTCTCTATTTAAAAGATCAGATACCAAACAGACCCACACAGCCATATCTCTCCCCAGAAGCTCAGGAAAATACTCCAATTTCAGAGAATCTTGAAATCCACCTATCCACCCTGTTTCCCGCTACGACCCAACACATGAACACACACACACACACACACACACACACACACACACACACACACACACACACAATCTGTCTGGCCCTTTCTTCTCCTAGACTAGAAATTGTAGGTAATATTTCTGCTTTACATGTTCCCAAGGATCCCTGTGCCATGTTCTATCTGACCACTGAAATGACTTGATGCCTTAGAAAACATGACTTGCCAGAGCTCCGGTTCTAGGTGCGGGGGACAGGGAGTGGGCACAGAGGCCAACCTCATTGTCCCCAATGCTATCTGCTTTGGTCCTAGTTTCCTTGTACTAAGACAGACAGTCTGGTGTCTACTCCTCTCCTGGCAACCCATGCCCACAACTTCACCTCTGAGAGTCTTTCTCTTCCTCCAAGGAAAGGACTTCTTGGTATTTGGAAGGCTGAGGCAGGGGAATCGTTGCAAGCATGAGGCCAGCCAAGGCTATATAGTGAGACGCTGTCTTGAAAGGGGGAGTGGAGGAAGAAGGGGAAGGGAAAAGGAGCAGAAGGAAGCAGAGGTACAAGGAGGGATAGAGGGATGGGGTGCTGTAAACATCTATCTCCAATGCTCACCAACACAGCTGTAGCTTTCATAATATCCATGATGATTCCCAATGTAAGGGTGCACAGTCATTCACGGAACACACACACACACACACACACACACACACACACACACACAAGCACACACACACAGTCATCTCATGCAAAGCCTCCATCCAAAGAGAGAGCACACAGCTTAGGCTCAGAGCCTCTAGGTGAATGGCAGTCAGCCTCTGCATTTGGACACCGTGCCCACAGGACTCAGAGGCAACACATCAGAGGACACCTGCACACCAGGCTTACTGTGGCACTATTCTCAGTAGACAAGATGTGGAATCAGCCTGAGCATCCATCAATAGACCACTGAATAAGTCCTGGTACACATATAACAATGGAATTTTATCCAGCCACAAAAGGGATGGAATTAAGTGTTTGGTAGGAAAACTGGAGAACACCCCATTAAGCAAAATCAACCAGACTCCGAGAAGTAAATACTGTAATTTTTGTCTCGTTTGTGAGTCCTGTAATTCTTTACAGAATCTTTATGGATTCTTAATAGATCCAACAACAAACAAACAAAAAAACAAAAAAACAAACAAAAAACCCATCTATGTCCGTATGTCACGAAGGCAGAGAAAGGCCTGGAGAAGGAAGGAGACTAGGCAGGGGGTTGGGGGATGGGGGTGAGCAGGAAGTTCGGATAGGGTAAAGCACATGACATGGTTAAGGAAGTTGTCTCGATGCAACCCAGCACTGTGGATAATGAATAGACACTGATACAAAAAAAAAATGAAGAAGGAAAAAGAAAATGAAAAGGTTACAATTTCAGCATCAGAGACACTGATGAGGCTGAGGACCGCCACCTACATTCAAATGCACCAAGAGCCATGGCACCCTGGCCTGAGATGGCTTAGGTATCTTTCCTTTGAAATTTCAAAACACGTCCTCAGTCAAATATGAGCATCCGACATACACTGCAGAAGCCAGGGAGATGGATCCACAACTAAAGCACTTTCCATCGAAGCACAGAGACCTAGTACAACTCCCCTCCCCTGGAAACCCACATAAATGGGGGGAGGGGTCGGAGGGGGTGGGTGTGGAGGTTGCCTATAATTAAAGCCTGGGACGGCAGAGTTAGGGAATCCAGGGAGGAAAGTTACAAGCAGAACTGGTCATATCAATGAGTCTGATTTTGACTGAAAGACCTTGCTGCGGAGAATCTGATAGGAAAGCAATGAAAATCTATGACATCATATCACACATACACACATGTCTGCACAATACACATTCAAACACATGAGTACACATACATATCTCTCACACACACAAAGAAAGAAAGAGAGAGAGAAAGAAAGGAGGAAATGGATAGATAAAATACATAAGTTGAACTGCAATTAGGCTCCATTTATCCGTTTTTGATGTAAAAAGAAAGGGGTTGGTCGAAATGCCCTGTTTTGTTCTTTAAGTAGCGCTGAAGACCCAATCCAAGACCTTGTGCAGCTAAACGCTCTTCCTGTAGCCCTATTAGGCGCTCACGGACCTACAAAGGGCAGGTTTCCCTCTCAAATTGGAGGTATACGGCTGTACCCAGGTCAGAGGTGGATGCAGGTCTCCCAGGTGAGATCTCACGGAGATATCGTCCCTCTGACTGGCGCTAGAGGGCGCACGTGGCCTGGAGCCCCTCCGTGTTTTCTTCAATCTCGCATAGTCCAGGCAGGGCTCTCCAAACCCCCACCCCAAACCCACCCTAAACCCGGAAGGTGGGGACAGAGCATGAAACAGCCTTGCAGCTGTCAAGATGGGGGACCCTGCCTGCTCCCTCTCGCGGCACCCCAGAGCTGGTGGGAGTTACTGGAGGAAGGTTTTCCTTGTGCACCCTAGAAGAGACCTCAACTCGTACAGACGTTTTTCTCCGTGCACAGTGGAAGTCAAGTCTTAGATATCTTGATGGTCACTCTTGCTTTGGGATCAATGGGTGGTGGTGGAGATTTGCAGCAGTGTCTCTGAGGTTGTCTTAAAGCATCAGACATACCGAGAGTGAATCACTCTCTGCCCTGCCCTTTGTTGTGTGGACCTGAACAAAGACATCTCTGAACTTCAGTTCCTTCTAGCCCGGAGACAGGATGAGGACCTCTTCACTGTAGGCTTGGGACAAAGACTGTACACCATCCTATACCTGCAGGTGTCTCAGAGAGCACCTGTAGAGACACGAGCTGCAGCCACCCACGCGCAGCTCCAGTGTGGATTGTTCTGCTCAGGAAAAGAAATGCTGACTTTTCATTGATCCACCTAATGGCCTTGTGTGGCTAATCAGCCTGAACTGCATCCTATTGTTTGTCTGCAGTTAGATCTAACTGTTGATCTAATTACCCAGGTCTAGAATTAGACTCTCACCCGGAGCTGGGAGAACTGCTTCCACCATCTCCTCCTTCTAATGGAAACCCTTCTGAGACTGAGAGCGTCCTCCCTGAAGCCTCAAAGTTGCCTTGAACTAAAATGGCAGGTAGCAAAGAAAATCTTATTTCCCCCCCAAGCCCTAACTAATTACGGGATGTCATCCCAGCCCGATTAGTATTTACCCAACAATGTGCTGATTCCTGATCCAGCCAAAAGCTTACCTGCCATTTAAATGGAGCACGATATTTAAATCTTAATTTCATTACCTGCTGGTAATAATCTTACAATTATAAATCCAAAGTATCGCTCGGAATATATTTGCATACGTAAAGGAATTTGTCCTCATTGTTGTTCCATGTCACACATGGCTGTTGGTTTGACGTTCAAACCAGAGCTGAATATCCTTTTATGGAGAGAGAGATAACGGGGCTTTTCCCTGCACCGAAGCCTGCTTGGAGAGGGAGAGAAACACATGCACACCATGAAAGGGCATCTGGGCAAGCACAAGTGCCCCGCATTTTACCTGTGAGATATGAGCCACCTCTGTGTGGGTTACTGATGCTCTCACATTTCTGCTAACAAGTCAGTCGATACAACAAAAGCCACTTCAGAATTCCCAGACATTCAACACTGATTGTCACAGAAGGGGCAGTGGAGACTGTCAGCCTCTGCAGGACTCTCAGGCTGCCAGGGCATCGATGCCTATATTCTGGCTGTTATATCTCTAGGGCAACGTTCTCCCAGAGGAATAGAGGGTTTGCGGGCTCATCAGCACACGTGTGTGCACATGCGCAGAAAAGAACCATCACGGCAGCTGGGAGTCCTGCACCAGTGGAAGGGGAAGTCTCTGGTCCTGCCAAGACTGAACTCCCCAGTGGATGGGATTGTTGGGAAAGGGCAGAATGTGTGGGTGCATCAGGAGAGGAACACCCCTACAGTAGGGGAGTGTGAGGTGCTAGGGAGATGTTAGCCTGGATACCAGGAACGGGAATAACATTTGAAATGTAAATAAGAAATACCCAATTTAATAAAGGTAGAATAAAAAAAGACAGACCTTCTGGAAGAGGAGAATGTGTTATTTCTTTTCAGGATCTGTGGGAAGACTTTGGACACCTGGGCAAATGTGGAATTACCTATACATCCTTGGAAAAAATTGGATAGTTCCAGAAATGCCTGGTAAAGTGGAAGATCCAAGATCTCTATGGCAAGAGAGGAAGGTTTATGTGAACCTGGAATGTGTGGGGAATTACCTGTCCCAGTTTGTCAGTAGAAGAGTCAGCAGAAGGAGGCCCAGGCACACTGTGATCTTCTTTGAGTCTTTCACTGTTCTCCCCAGTACTGTGTTTTGTAGATGTTGCAGGCGCTCTGGCTACCAACTCGTCACAGTCCACATGTTCTTCAAACCCAGTAGACATAACCTGGCTTTTTTTTTTCACCTTCCCAAGAATGGGCACTAAAGATGAGGCCACTCTTTTTCTAGTAGCAGGATGAAGGCAGATGTTCTGGTATCCCTGTTCCTCAGCATCGAGATATATTAAAAAAATTAAGACACTTGTTTTATGTGTTTCCACCACATATGGTATTTACAATATGTGTCAAAGAATCCAGACTCACCCCTAGTTAAATACTTCTTTAGTTGTATTAATAAGTAGCCCGTGGAATCTTATATTTCCAATTACTCCTTCCCATCTGCTCTAGCTTGCTGTCTATTTTATATTTACTTCAGATGTGAACATATATTGCTATTATTTCATGTTGCAGAGCAATCATTACTGAAAATGTTAATTTTAGTTCTGTTTAAATTACTCTGTTCCTCATGCACTGATTTCAGTGTGAATATCAATTTCTTCTCATTATTTTGTCTCCTTAAATGATTCTTCTGTAACATTCTTTTTCAAAGTCTACTTTTTAATTTTTAATTATCTCTGTGAGTGTACGTGTTTGTGTGTGTGTGTGTGTGTGTGTGTGTGTGTGTGTGTGTGTATACACATATGAGCATGATGTCCAAGAAAGCCAGCAGGGGGCGGTAGATCCCCTGGAGCTGAAATAACAAGTGGTTGTGGGTCACAAGACACGGGAGCCTGAATCCAAACTCAGATCTTCTGTAAAAGCAGTTTGCATTCTTAATTACTATGTCGTCTCTGTGGCACCCTTTTAACAATTCTTCAATTAGTCCAGTTGGTTAGCAATTCCACTAGATGTTGTCTGGGAAAAAACAAAACTTTTTAAAAGTTTTATATTTAATAGGCACTTTTTTTCTTCTGAGCACAGAATTGGAACTTTAGAGTTATTTATTTCAGAAGTGACCTTGTGCCATCCTGCCTGTTTTGCAGTGGGCATGATTTCCAGTCTAACCACACCTGTACCTTCTGTTTTGATTCTCTGTTCTTTCCTTGTTTTATTTTTCTTTCTTTCAAGCTTTTCCACTACCAAGTTCTTTATTATATTAATATATGATCGTATTAATTATGCATCTCTCCCAGCTCAGCTTTTAACTCTCATGAGCACTGATCCTGTGTCTGGCTGTACTCTGTGTTCAGCACCTGGGACAGCTCCCGGGTCTCAGCCACATTAAGTGTTTGTTAAACAAAGAGGCTTTTTATTCTTATTTTACAGATGAGATGCCTCAGGCAGGGAAAGGTTATGGTAACAGAACACACTGGGATTCCTAACGTGGTTTCTGAGAGACTTAATGAGTTGCAGACAGAACAGGAGAGACTACGTTTCTTAGGGTTGTTCATTCAAGGTCTCAGCCACAGAGGATGAAAGGTAACACGTTCAGTATGGCAAGAACAGCTCAGATTTAGGTCACTACAACTCAGTGTGGATCCGCTCACATCAGCCCCTCCCTGGATGTGTGGCTTGCCTGGAAGAGTGTTAAGACAATTGTACATTGAATCCTGTTCTGACATGCAAGCATAAATGTTGAGGACAAATAATGTTTATATGATTATGGCTATGAAATTTTATTTTTCTTGTGTTTATTATATTTTATTGTATTTATTGTATTTTGTTACACTTTATGTTTGAGACAAGATCTTACAATGTAGCTTTTGCTGCCCTGGAACTTGTTTTGTAGACCAGGATGATTAGAAGAGAATCTTTAAAAAACATTCTTAGGAGCAAGTAAAAGCTAGCCTGCCTTGATGGACCTTGCCCTGGAGACCCATGTTAGTACAGTAATGTGTGGAAAATACTGATTAACTGTTATTGATCCTCCTCTATGACTCTGCCTGGAAGGAGCCAAAAGAAAGCTCACAGCCACCATACAGCCAGGCAGAAGAAAGGATTGAACTTGAAATCTTGAAAGAAGAGATTAGGGACAAGAGCTTGTATCCTGAGTCCATGTGTATATTTCAGGAAGCAAAAACTAGCCTATAGTGATAAAGGCATCATCATGGTTTGAATATGCTTGACCCAGGCTTGTCCCATGCCTGACAACCTAAGATTGATACCCAGGACCCACGTGGTAGAAGGAGACAGCTGACCCTCACAAGTTGTATTTTGACCTCCGTGTGTGTGTGTGTGTGTGTGTGTGTGTGTGTGTGTGTGTGTGTTCATGCACTTACAGATTAAAAATGGACATTTCCTAGACAAATACCAGGCACTGAAGTTAAATCAGGAACAAATAAACCAGTTAAACAACCCCATAACACCTAAGGAAATAGAAGCATATTGAAAAAGGGACATAACTATTTCTAACCATGCAACTTAGCTCTGATATGTCCTGAAGTGATCACCACTATTTTTAAATCAAATATTCATTTTTATTTATTTCTCAATATTTTATGCCATGTTTTAATTTCTGATTATGTGGAATCAGAAAAAAGAATGTATTATTCTTTAACTCCAAGGAAATAAATTAATTTACCTTCTGATACATAACCCTGAATATTCTACATTCTCATGAGAATAAAATAGCGTATAGGTAAAATTATTTTGTCTGTATGTAGACTAGAAATTAAGTCTGTTATAAATATAAAGTTGAGACAAGAACTTACCTTACTGTGAAAGGCAAACTAAGATTGAGTATCTCCTCTGAACAAAGATGCACCATCATTCTTTCTCATGTGTAGGTCAGATTTATCGACACCATTGCTAGATTTTTTCATGTAGGGACATGAAAAAAAGTGAAATTATTGTCTCAAATTATTATCTTTTTTTTAATATAAACTATGTAGACATCCTGGAAAAATATACTGATACATTTAAACTTCACATCATTCCTTTAGTGGTAAATTAATTTGCTTTTAAAAGAAATGGTGGGGGCTGGGGATTTAGCTCAGTGGTAGAGTGCTTACCTAGGAAGCTCCAGGCCCTGGGTTCGGTCCCCAGCTCCGAAAAAAAAAAAGAACAAAAAGGAAAAAAAAGTAATGGTGGAAGGGAGTTCAAAATGGATTGAAGATAAGAGTTACTGCTGTGCAAGTTTCATGACATCATTGGGTCCATGACTCTAGGCTGGGAATTTGGATTCTAGTTACCCACCTGTGAAGTGTGACATATACATGTGCAGACATATATGCAAATAAACATAGAGATGCAAATACATTCATACATGAAGGCACACACACTGCAAAAAAACATATACTATCAAAGGTGGTTTTGTTTTGTTTTCTTTGCTTTGCTTTCATTTACTAGTAATGACTCATGCCTTTATTTATACCATAAAACCAGAGAAGGGGATGACAAGTAGGAGGCCAGAGCTTCACATGTGAGAGCTTCAGAGCAGTTAGTACAAGGCTAACATGAAACACATGAGAACTTTTCTCAAAATCCTAAGAGCTTGAAATATAGATCAGGGCCTGACTGGCACACAGTAGGTTATAGCTTTGCTCTTCACAACTGAATTTTTTCAATCAAATTTCAGTTACTTCTCTATTGAATGATTTCAAATAACAAAATTGTGATTAATTTTTAGAATTCGTTTTGTGTTCAAATGTAAATCTCCCAAACTCTAACCTTTATCTCTGACTTTCTCAACCAGAAAAATCATAGGAACATTTGATATATCTGGCCTTATATGTTGTATATTTTCATTTTAAATGGCTTTCTTTTACATCATTATAGTGTTCCTGGGATTTACAGATTACCTACCTGGAATATTAGCAGATACAAACTTAGAACCTTTGGGTCAGACCTTCACAGGTTCTTTCACATAATTTATCATTCCTTTTTCAGGTGACATAAGGAGCTGTTGCTGAGCTGTGGCTAAGACTGAGTGTGGATTACAATAGTGTCAACATCCTTCTGCAATGTGAAGCCATACATGTTCCCTAAACACATTCCTGAAAGATAGTTTCCATAATTCATGGAGTTTTCATTAGATAGCTACATTCTTTCATTTTTGGAGGATGTTTTTGAAGACTATTCTGTCATTTATGTCAATTGCTATCCCTCCTTCGTGGGAAATTTCTGTTTCTTTTCTGGATGCTTCTACGAACTATGTTTCTACTATCGCTGGGTTCAGTTTGGTCACCTGGGTTCAGATTTCTTATTATTTATCATGCCTGAAATTTGTTTGGTTGAGGATTTTATTGTTCTCATTCTACAATTCTTCATTGTTATGCCTGCAAACTTTTCTCTTCTTATTTTGAATATTCCTCCTTTTAGTCTTCTGTAGACTCATGGGTCTTCCACCTGCATGGAGCCTGGGTATTGCTCATCACGGTTTCACGTGTATGAGTTGTTCTATAGAGTTATTAGTTTTCAATGTCTAAGATTATAGATTCTAGTTTTTGGTATTTATGAAATTTGCAGATTTCATAACTTCTAGAATAACATGATTTCCTTACCTTTTCATTTTTTAGTTTTTCTGGAATGATTAAAATAAACAATTTATAGAGAATAACAAGCATAAGAAAAATGTATATTGTGAACATATTTCTGCAAAAGGTCTCATGTATTGATGCAGTTGAAATAACGAGATTTGCCATGCTCTCTGTGACTGCTCCCACATCTCCCTTCTCCTTTCCCCACAGTGATAGTATTTACTCATTTACTTTTCTTCTCCCCTTACATTTGTTTATTCATTAGTTGTGTGCTCAAATGCTACAGTATTTTATTTAGTTGAGAGGACAATTTTCAGAAATGACTTATTAGCTTCTGCCATGTTGGTCACAGGGATTTTTCTCAGCAGTTCAAGTTCAGTTTGGCAAACAACCACCCTTAGCCAGGGAACCTTTATGCAATACCCAAATTTAATATTTCCTAATACTATCTGAGAGCATTTCTATGACTTCAGAATTAGTAACTGGATTATTTTAGTGGAAAGTGATTATGTGGGAATTATTTTATACATTATAGACACAGTGTTTTAATGCTACCCTTTCTTCTATTTTATGCACTACTCATTACATTTTTATATGTGTTTTAAAAAACCCTGCTTAGCCAAGAAGCACAACCTCTGCTGATAATATTATATAGCTTCCTTATGTTGATGAGTATGTCTCTACATCATTTTATGCTCAATGTTTTGGCATACTGATTTCTCTGAATCCATCCAATTACAAAATTCACCATTATAGCTAATACCTTATTTGAATTATTTAACATGTGTTTGGTTTCATCTTCATATTATATACCAAAGGAAGCATAGTTAGTGCTCCCCTATAATCAAATAGCCTCATCGTCTGCAGTATATTAGTAATATATCAAAATTCGTTTCTTAAGTTCATTTACTTTGAAGAATTTAATCTCAGCAGAAATGCTGAAAAAATATATTAAGTAACCTCACTTAATAAAATATAAATCTTTACAAAATATAAATGATATAGTAAAATAAGTTATAAAACACAGAAATAAATCCCAAAGTTCAAACTCAGATTACCCCCAACAAACACACAGCTCACTGAAAATAAAGACCATGGACCCATTATATAAGTAAGTACCTGTGAGCACATGCTTGAGAAACTCTAATTTTTTCCCTCCCTTAATATTAAGGGAGCAGAGGTAATGGTTTCCCCTAATTTCTCAGAATTATCCATGGTTCTGGTTAAGATGCAAAGAAAAATATAGAATGCCTATTTATGAAAGATGAGGTTATTTTTTTATTTGCATCCTTAATGTACCATAATCGATGAAATACTAGATGCCTAGTGAAGAAGTCTTATAAAAATAATGATGAAGAGTATTCAATATAAAATTATATTATGTTTATTAGAAGAATTTTTCCACTCAATTTCATAATCCATTTTGTATAATACAGACTCTGTAATTCTTCTCCACAGATTCCAGTCAGGATGTGTCTTAATACACCACGCTTATTTAAGTGTATTTTGTATCTATTTGTATCCACCTCCCCATGACAACCACGTCAATATATATTTCATATACAGGAAATGCCTGTCTTGATATTTCCATTTATTAGGATGATACTATCAAGAAGATACAAGCTTCCTGTTTCTGGCTGCGCCCAGAGATGACATAGGACAATAGCACACTGTACCCAAATTCGGTGGGGGAGAAAGCTGGACTCCCAGAATCATGGACAATTCTGAGTACTTAGGGGCAACCCTTACCTCTGCTCACATTGCTGTTCTGAGAGGAAGCTGCTTAGACCCCTATTGATGCATGAACCTAGGAAGAGTAAGGGAGGGGATCCTTCCAGTATCTACCTGTGTCTAGAGATGGAAGCCATTGGCCAGGAAATGTAACACAACTGAGAACACAGGTGAGACCAATCCTTCTGCTCCAAGCAACCAGGCTGGAGGCCTCAGGACACAGAAAACAAGAGCATTCTGGGACAGGACACTTCCTGTTTCTGCCTGCACCCATTGCTGATCTGGTCCCACATATCTCTGTACCCACATCTTGGTGGGAGAAAAGAAGTCTATAGGAACAGTGACAAAGAGTTTTACAGGATGGTCATGCCACCGTCAGAGAAAGCAAGACCACGAAACACCAGAGAAAACCTGATGACAAGAGTCAAGCACAGAAACCTAAGCAATAAAAAACAAAACGACTTGGCATCATCAGAGCTCCCTTATGCCAAGAAAGCAAGTATTGGATATCCCAACAAACTGAAAAAGCAAGATGTGGATTCAAAATCATTTTTCATGATGACGATAGAGGACATTGAGTAGGGAACAAATAAAACTCTTCAAGAAATACAGGACAACACGGGGAAAAAGTGGAAGCCCTTAAAGGGGAAACACAAAATTCCTTCAAGAATCACAGGGAAACACAGTCAGACAGATGAAGGAATTTAAAAATCTAGGATCAATGAGTGGAAATAGAAGCAATAAAGAAACCACAAAGAGAGACAACCCTGGAGGTGGAAAACCTGGGGAAGAAATCAGAAGTCATAGACAGAAGCATCAGAAAGAGAATACAAGAGATAAAAGATAAACATCTCAGGGGCAGCAGATACTATAGAAAACATTTACACAACCATCAAAGAAAATATAAAGCTCAAAAAGCTCCTAATGGAAAACAACCAGGAAATCCAGGACCCAATGAGAAGATCAACTCAAAGGAAAATGGGTATAAAAGAGAGCGAAGATTCCCATATAAAAGGGCTAGTAAATATCATCAAAAATTATAGGAGAAAACTTCCCTAACCTAAAGGGAGAAATGCCTATAATAACAAAAGAATCAAACATTTCTCCAAATAGCTTGGACCAAAAAGAAATTTCTCCCTTCACATAATAGTCAAACACCAAATGCCAAAACAAATAAAGAATATTAAAGGCATTAAGGGAAAAAGTCATGTAACATATATAGGCATACCTATATGTATTACATGAGACTTCTCACCAGAGACTATGAAAGTCAGATCCAGAGTGGATTTCATAAAACTCTAAGAGAAAATAAATGCCAGCCCAGGCTACTATCCCTGCAAAACTTTCAATCAGAGCAGCTGGAGAAACCAAGATATTTTATGATAAACTAAATTTACACAGTATATCTTCACAAATCCTGCCCTACAAAAGATAATAGATGGGAAACTCCAATACAAGGAGGGAAATTACACCCTATAAAAAGCAAGAAAATAGGGGGCTGGGGATTTAGCTCAGTGGTAGAGCGCTTACCTAGGAAGCGCAAGGCCCTGGGTTCGGTCCCCAGCTCCGAAAAAAAAAAAAAAAAAGAACCAAAAAAAAAAGCAAGAAAGTAATCCTCTTGCAACAAGTCTAAAGAAAAGAGACACAAACATAATTCCACCTCTACCAAAAAATAATATCAGAAAACCGCAATAATTATTCCTTAATATCTCTTAGCATCAATGCTCAATTCTCCAATAAAAAAGACATAGACTAACAGACTGCATACATAAAGAAGAACTAGAATTTTGTTGCATAAAGGAAAAACAGCTCAGTGACAAAGACAGATAGTATCTCAGAATAAAATGTGGGAAAACAATTTTCCAAGAAAATGGTCTGTAGAAACATCCTGGAGCATACATTCCAGTATCTAATTTACCCAAAAGTTATCAAAAGAAAGATAAGGAAGGACACGTAATTTTCATCAAAGAAAAAAATTGCACCAGGGTCAGTCTCTATCCTGAATATCTATACGCTACATCCAAGGGCACCTAAATTTATAAAGGAAACCGTATTGAAGCTCGGGCTACAGAAATAGTCGTGGGAGACTTCAAAATGCCACACTCAGCAATGGCCAGATCTTGGATTGGGAAACCTGAGACACAGAGAAATTAACAGATTTTTAACCAAATGGATTTAAGAAATATCTATAGAATATTTATTAGTGAACAAAAGAATATACCTTATTCTCAGGAACTCATGGCACATTCTCCAAAACTGATCATACAGTGGGTCATAAAAGAGGCATCAACAGATAGAAAAGAATGAAATACTCCCATGCATTTTCTCACACTACCATGACCTAAGGCTGGACTTCAATAACAACAAAAATGTCAGGAAGCCCAAATACACATGGACATTTAACAATATTTTACTCAGTGATAACTTGGTAGAGGAAGAACTAAAAAAAAAAATAGAAATATTTTAGAGTTTAAGGAAAAGTAAGGCACATAAACTCAAACTTATGGGACACAATGATTGTATAGCTAAGAGGAAAACTCAAAGCTCTGAGAGTATCCAAAGTGAAACTGGAGAGAGCATACATTAGCAGCTTGACAACTAATATAAAAGGTCAAAAACAAAAAGAAGCAGATACAGCAAAGAGGAGCAGAAGGCAGGAAAATGGAGGAGAGACATAGAGAAAGATACTGCATGGTATCCTCTTGCTGCACCCCCCACAGACATAAACCCATGAGATTGTGCACATATGAGCAGATTTATTTATTTACTTTGTTTTAATTTTTTTTAATTTTTTTTAAGATCTTGGTACATACACATAAAGTGTTTGATCAAATCCATCCCCATCCCCTCCCCTCAAATCCCTCCCTTTTCCGCCCTCCTAATTCCATCTGCATTTTAATAGAAACTGCAGAGTCCATTTCATTCTGACTAGATGTGTGGGGTGGGTACAAACATCCAGGGGAGCATGGACAGCTGTCAGGGGCAAAATCCATGAAGAAAACGGGCCCTCTGCCCTGTAGTCATCAGTTGCCAGTAGTTCCTCAGTTGGGCGAGGGGAGCTTCCAGAGTTTCCACCCGTCTATTCTAGGATTTATCTGTGCAGATTTTGTAGATGGGATCCTGGACACTGTGAAACACATGAACACACACACACACACACACACACACACACACACACACACACACACACCAAAATTTAAAACCAGAGAATTGTTTTTAAAAGGTTACACAACGTCCTAAATTCAGTTCCTTGGTGGCGAAATATTTAAATTCCACACCAGATCATAATACTATCTATATAAAATTAAATTATTCAAATGAATATTTTAAAGTTCAGCGGATCTTCATCTGTGAAATAGCACAGGCTGAACGAAATCAGTTGGTGCCAAACCTCCCTACGGCTGCACAAGAAATATTGTAAAACAGTTTTCAAAAGCATGAATCCACATGTGAGGGAATCATCAGAGATCGAGGACCTACAGGATCGGGTAGGGATGCTCAGTAGACCAGACACGTGGATCATAAGCAAAGAGCCTGGAAAACGGGCCATTCATACCTTGACAACCTTCAAAGTCTAGGGGAAACGCAGGGATAGGTACCCCCCGAAGTGGGAATAAAAAAACTTTAATACATTTACAGGACACTTAGCTTCTAAATACAGTGTGGATTGGAATCTACAGTGTGAAAAGACAAAGGAGTAGTAGTGTCCAGTTTTCCCCCTTGCTGTGACAAAATTGTGTCATTTAGGGGCTGGAGAGATGGCTCAGCTACTCAGAACACTTAGCATCCTCACAACTGACTCTGGCTCTGGAGATCTGCCTCCCTCTTCTGGCCTTTGCAGGTTCTGCAGACACATGACATAACCCAAAAAAGACCCACGAACAAAAGTAAAAACGAGAACTTAAAATGAGTCATTTAGTTGATGTTAATGCACTGAGGTTTGTAGAGAGAATCTCTTCTAAGCGTCACCTGTCAATAAAAAGACCTATGAGCTGAGGCAGGAAATAGAAGGCGGAACACTGGCAGCAAGAGAGGATTCTGGGACATAGTGTATAAAAGGAGACCCAGGGAGGGACGCTGCGGCAGATGCTGAAGGAGATGTTGAGGAAGACAGTAAGAAAGGGGATGAAAGCAAAGTAAATAACCATGTACAAGACACAGAATAGGGGTTGGGGATTTAGCTGAGTGGTAGAGCGCTTACCTAGGAAGCGCAAGTCACTAGGTTCGGTACCCAGCTCCGAAAAAAAAAAAAAAAAAGACACGGAATAGTTTGAATGGGTTAAATACGTTAGTCCGTGATTGAGCCAAAGTTTGTGGCTTATGAATTTTTTAATAAATAATTAGTTTCAGAGTTGTCATTGTGGGAGCGGGAGCTGGGAAGGAAAAAAGTACTCTTTTTTCCAAAGGTTAATTTCTCCTAATTATTTTCATATGATTATGTAAGATGCTAATATATGGAAATCATGTGTAGGTTATATGGGAAATTGCAACTATCCTGGAGAATTCTAACATAAATATGTTTTTTAATGCAAACTCGGTAGTGATATTTTTTTCAACTTCCATTTTTCAAGTCTCTGTCTATTCTAAAATATATGTGTGTATTTTATCTACAGTAGAAAATGTCCTTGTGACGTAATGAAACATTAGTCAGCCCTACTAAGGTGCTTTCTGGATGTCAGTTAACCTCAGGCACTGAGAGATGTGATGACTTAAGATGGGCCCAAAGCACTTTCGGGATCGCAATCTGATGAGCATGGGCTTGTGGTCACATTCACCCCCAAAAGTGACCACACACACACACACACACACACACACACACACACACACACACACACACACAGCCGACATCACTGACTAACTATAACTCAGCTAGAGCTTCGGCTTTGAGATCCTGGAGGAGGAGGCACTGGGTTTATATGGCCTTACACTTTGACAGAAGCAGACAGCCACACTCACAACTCTCCCTCTGGCCCCCTCTTCCTTCACAGCGAGTTCCAACACAATTTCTTATTTCTGATTTTATCCATCCAGTCTGGTCATCCCTCTTCCAGATCTTAAGTTTTTTGTTCAGTGTGTGTGTGTGTGTGTGTGTGTGTGTGTGTGTGTGTGTGTGTGTGTAAGAGAGACTCTGTGTGTGTGACAGAGAGAGAAAGAGAGGGAGAGAGAGAGAGAGAGAGAGAGAGAAATAATTAGTCACCCAGTTAACACATGTGCATGCACACACATGTGGAAGAACAAGGTACACTCAGGAAATATCCTGAATGTCTTGTCTGTCTTGTTCACTGTGGCAGCAACTCTCACTCACAGGCAAAGCTCCTTTTGGTGTGGGTCACCTTTCCAGACAGCGTGCTCTGGGCATCCTGCCTCTGCCTTCCAAGGTGAACTTATAGGATGGTCTCCACATCCACGGGGCATCTATGTAAGTTTCTGGGGAGCGAGAGCTTAACTGCTAGACTCTCTCCCCAGCCACTTCCAGTACTTTCTGTCCCAACTCCCCTTTACCTTTCTTTTTGAAATTTATTGAGTATGCTTGACAAATGGAGACTGTATACATTTGGAGTATGAGGTGCAGTATTCTGATCACATTATACATTGAACAGATATTTTAAGATCAAGCTCATTCTCTCTCTCTCTCTCTCTCTCTCTCTCTCTCTCTCTCTCTGTGTGTGTGTGTGTGTGTGTGTGTCTCTCTCTCTCTCAGATACAATGCCTTAACATACTCCATGAACACAAAACCGCAGTGACAATCAGTTCACTGTTCCCAGGCTTTGATGTTGTTCATCCCATAACCGAGTTATGTTGTACATTCTGTCCAATCTACTTCTCAAAAGGAAAAATGAGCACACCAGTCACCGGTTAAAACACTGAATTGGCTCCATGTCACTGAGGGTAAGTTGGAAAGCCCCTCTGTTGAAGTCCCTCTGTTGATAGACAAATGCTGATCCAGAAAGACCAAGAGCTATGACACAACATCCCGAGCCTGGGAAATCATAAGTTTAGCTTCTTGTGTTTGTAAACTGAACAGAAAATGGGGTTAACAGAACAAGGAGAATGTAAAATTTTGTGTTGCTAGAATAGTCAGTCACATAGGTTATAGAGCGGCTGAACTCAGGGTTCAACAGGTGTGTGGTTGGGGGATTCATGTCTGTGTATGAGTTGAATGCCTGTTCCCAAGTGTGTGGGCACATATGTGTGTATATACATTCAGAGATGAGTAGAATGTGCATTCTTTTCCTCACTACTCTCCGTCTCTCAGTGAACCACAGCCCACCATTTTGACTAGTGTGGATGGCCAGGATGCTCTTGGCAATCCACCTGCCTCCACCCTACCATGTTCCAGACATGATTAGCCCTGCCTGGAGTTTTACAAAGGTGCAGAGAGAATTTGAACTCTTCGGGCTTGCAGAGCAAAGGCTCTTGCCCACTGAGCTATCTTCCCAGGCCCATCAGGATATGGTCTAACTCAGCTTTCATGCCCTGCCTTCTGATGTGTGTGTGTCTCAGTGTCCGAAGAAATATTCTCTCACAGAAACGGTTCCACCCCCACATGCCTCTGTGCTTACACCCAGAACAGAGTGTCTCTTTTATCAGGAGAACTAATTCAGAGGTGGACATGTTCTGATTGCATCCCGTGAGGTACAGAGAAGACTGGCTGCATCTTCAAGACTTGGGATTTCTTACCCTGTGAACTGAAAGCTGGTGTCCCTCCCTGGAGGATGGAGAAGAGGAGAGAAGGATGAGGGAAAGAGAAGGAGGCAGAGGTGTATGGTTGAGGTTGAAGTCACATTAAAAGTTCCAAGTTAGCATCAAACCTGAAGAGTAGACAGGGTCATTAGCACTCTTTCTTGTATATGGAATAAGGACAGAAGTGACTGTGTTATCTCGTAGGTAATGCATACTGTCCATCCTTCTCTTGTGCCTGCCCAGGTCACTGTGGCTTACAGTGATAGAAGAGCCAGAAGCTGCAAGCACAGGCTCCTGAGAATCTGTTCAGCATCAGTCCTCCCTGCTGCCCCATGGAGTCTGTTCTAGGATCCTTTCTGTGGCTGTGATAAAATGCTTGGATGGAAAGTAGTGTAGGGGAGAAAAATGTTTTGACTTCAACTTTCAGGTCATGGAGGGGAGTCATAGTAGGAACTACAACAAGGTCTTGAGGCTGATGCCACCAAGGGACTCTGCTTGACGGCTCAATGCCCCTAGATGACCACAAAGAGCTCCGGCATGGGCTTGTCTTGCCTGGCTCTCCTTCGACTGGATGGCTTCCTACACACCTGTGGTCCCTCTTACCATATCTAGCCCCAGGAAGTTCCTTTCTTTGACTCAAATATAAGCTTATCCTCAGAAAAATCTTGATGGTGACACCAAAGCAGAGGTGCTGCATTGAGCTCTTTCCTATGCCATTTGCCATTACTTTAAAATGCTTTGCGGTTCCTGACCATGTAGCTCTCTCCTCCTGAGAATCCCCTGTACACTCCATGGGGTTTCCCTGAGCCACATCTACAGTCCAAGTGTGTCTTTGGAGACAACTTTATCTTGGACACATTCATTGCTGTTTCTTCTCTCAAGAATAAGTTTCTCACTGCAGGACATGAAAATACTTTCTATCATTGATCAATTCTGCTATTTGGGTGTTTTTATACTGGCTGGTTGTCTGACGGTTTCATTGCTGCGAAAAGACACCATGACCAAGGCAACTTATAAGGGACAACATTTTTTTTGGGGATCTTTTTTTTCGGAGCTGGCCTTATGCTTCCTAGGCAAGCGCTCTACCACTGAGCTAAATCGCCAACCCCAAGGGACAACATTTAATTGGTGCAGGCTTTCAGGTTCAGAAGTTCAGTCTATTTTCATCAAGGCAGGAATCATGGAAGCGTCTAGGCAGACATGGTGTTGGAGAAGAAGCATATCACCCCCACAGTGATATGCTTCCTCCAACAAGGCCACACCTACTCCCACAAGGCCACACCTACTACTTGTGCCACACTTCCCATGGGACAATCACATTGTAACCACCACCCTGATTTTATGACAAATTGACACAAGCTAGAGTCATCAGAGAAGAGGGCGCCTCAGTTGAGAACATGCGTCCATAAGGTCCAGCTGTAGGGCATTTTCTTAGTGATTGGTGGGGAGGGCCCGGGCCACTGTGAGGGGCACCATTCCTAGGCTGGTGCTCCTGGGTTCTATAAGAAAGCAAGCTCAGCAAGACATGAGGAGCAAGACGGTAAGCTGTGCCCCTCCATAGCCTCTGCCTCAGTTTCTGCCTCCAGGATCCTGTCCTGTTTGAGTTCCTGTCCCAACTTCCTTTGGTGATGAGCAGCAATGTAGAAGTGTAAGCTGAATAAACCTTTTCCTCCCTGACTTGCTCTTTGGTCATGGTGTTTCCTTACAACAATAGGACAATGTAAGACAATGTCTTATAGAAACAGTGTGTCTAGTAGAGCCACAGACGCTTACCTCATAACCACAAATAGAAACGTATAGACACTTTGTTTTAATTTAAAGGTAAGACTTGCTCATGTACTGACCCGTGACGTTCTAGTTCGCTTCCTTCTCTCCGTGATGAATGCCATGATCAAAACTAACTTGGCGAGGAAAGGGTTATTTGCCTTACAGGTTACAGACCATCACTGAGGGAAACCAGAGCAGGAGCTTGAAGCGGTAACAAGGAGCTCTGCTTGTTGGCCTGCTCCCTGTCTCAGTCATTGTTCTGTTGCTGTGAAGAGACACCAAGGTTAAGGAACTACAATAATGAAATCATGTAATTGTAGGCTCCCTTACAATTTCAGACGTCTGGTCCATCATCATGGCAGGGAGCATAACACGGGAGCAATAGAGAGCTACTGCTCTGTAAGGAGAGGGAGAGAGAGAGAGAGAGAGAGAGAGAGAGAGAGAGAGAGAGAGAGAGAGAGAGAGAGAGAGGGAGAGAGAGAGAGAGGGAGAGGGAGGGAGAGAGAGAGGGACAGAGAGAGAGGGAGAGGGAGGGAGAGAGAGAGGGACAGAGAGAGAGAGAGGGAGAGAGAGAGGGACAGAGAGAGAGAGAGGGACAGAGAGAGACAGAGAGAGACAGAGAGAGAAACAGAGAGAGAGAAACAGAGAGAGACAGAGACACAGAGAGAGAGACACAGAGAGACAGAGAGAGAGGGAGAGAGGGAGGGAGAGAGAGAGAGAGGGAAAGAGAGAGACTCTGGGAAAGCATGGGGCTCTTGAAAACTCAAACCCCACCCTGGTCGACACACCCACTTCCTCCAATGAGGACCACCTCTTAATCCTTCTAATCCTGTAAAATACTGTCACTCCCTGTTAACTAAATATTCAAATATATGACTGTGGGAGCCTTTCTTATTCAAACCGCCACACTCCCCATGGCTGCTCCATTACTATTTCTTACAGCCTAAAAGGCTATTCTTTTTACACATGACTACTGATGAACTTGCCCACAATGGTGGGCCCTCCCACAACAATCATTAATCAAGAAAATGTTCCATAGACTTACCCAAAGACTAATCTAATGGAGGCAGTTCTTGACTTGTTCTCTCTTCTCAGTTGGCTCCAGATTGTCAAGTTGGGAAAAAAAAAAGAAAAGAGACCCAGCACCATAATGATTCTCTTGCCCCATGTTACGTACTCACCACCAGCCACTCTCTTCTCTCAGTGTATAGACCCACTTCCCTGTATGGCAGAACTGAAGAGTAACTACTGTCACCAACATGAATACTCGAGGATATGTGACAAGAAATGAATACATTCTACAGCTCCCAACACCAAGCAAAAGCATTTTAGTGTGGGCTACACTTACTGGGAGACTGTAAGTCACTGGCCATTTAATGGGTCACAGTAGACCAGAGAACCAAAAAGTCACAACCTACATATCATCTCCTCTCAGCAGGAGACATAGCCCTTTCTCAAAACCCATGAATCTATCTGTAGGCTTAGATTTTTTCAAAACCTACTTTATTTAGTGTTCTTAAAACTTCTTGCCCACCAACCAGAGGTAGCAGAGAGAGAACGTTGATAGGAAAAGGGAGAGAGTTGTGGACCTATTTAGAAGTAATTCTTTGGGGTAACTCCAATCTTCATGGTGCATTACGGTCCAATAGCAAACGCAAAACACGAATCAGTAGCAGTGCCTTGACCTGGCTTAGACCACAAGGCTATAACCAACGAGAAGCAGCAGAAGCAGCCAGAAGCAGCCCGGATAGCACAGGTTCTTTTGTCCATTTCTCATTACAGAACGAAGACCAGCATAGACCACCGAAACCTTGCAAGTAGTAGCAATGTAAAAATGTCCTCTCCCTCTCTGTGGGATTACATTTATGTTCTCCATAAACATCCTGTCCCTCTTCAAGCGTGTGCTCCAGCGAAATATCACATGCCTTCTCATGTGTCTGCTTCAGCAAAACATCCTCTCCTAACATAGCTTCCAGAGAAACATCCTGTGACACAAGTGAGTTTCCAAAGAAACCAAAATTTTTCCACTTCATCTAGCCTTATCTCACATTCGGCCATGACATCACAAAACATATAATGGCCATCTTGCAAGGCTCCTAGGCCTCAGCCTCATCAGCCGCTGGAGCTTCTGCAACTGCACTCCATGACACTCAGCCCCTTTTGTGAGCACGACCTTCAGTTATCCACGTAAACATTGTGCTCTCTCCATCTTTGCTCTCAGCCAATAGCTGTCCAACTTCCAGCCAACTCAGCTGTGACCAGAAAAACCCTCATCTAGAAAGCCAATGAATTTGACTTGATTTTTTCCCTGACTGAACGGAGTGTTCTCCCTGCCTGGTTACACTGGTGTCTGAGTCAGCTGTAATAAAACCCATTACTAATAAGATCAAAGTCACAGGAACTATGACAAATAACAAATCACACGACAAGCATCATAGTAGGCCAAGTCTTTTCTGCAGCTTTATTGAAGTATAATATACATACTTAAAAAATCCATTTAATTTAAGTGTGTAATTTAATGATTTTACAGCAAAATTTATAGCTTCCTTTCCTTTTTTGATACTCATTTTCCACTAGTTCATACAATATCGAAGTCTATAAAAACACGGAAGTGAAGTCAGGACCAGAGCGGGAAGCAGGAGGTTCTTTATTTGCTAAGACGACAGATACATTGGCAGAATCGTCTGGATAAAACCACTTGGGAAACATTGGGTCTTCTCTTAGCATGCAGCCTCCAGACAAAGAGTTTAAAGGATTAAGTCATGGGTCCTCCTACATCGAATCCGGACCTGACCTGGTATGGTCAGCATCACTTTTGGCCACTTTCATGTTAATCACATTCATCACTCTTACAAGTTGCCTAGCAACTGACATAGTAAAGAAACTTCTTTTGGTTCATGATTTCATAGGTTTTGGTCCATGGTCACATGACCATGAAAGGGGCATGATAGAGCTCAACTGCTATCCTCACTGTCATCCAAGAAGCATCAACACAGGAAGAGACCAAGGACAAAAAAACACCCTCCAAGACACGTCCCAAATAACCAAGACCCTTAATTTCCTATCTCCTAGTTTCCCGCCACCTTCATACACATCCATCAACAGATGAACTCATTGATTACAGCCCACAGGGTCCAATCGCCTTTCATAGTCCCACATTTGAACATTGTACTAGGACAATGTGTATCTTAAACCCATAGGGTAGCGCCAGAAGGTTGTGTCAGAGGTCTAACCTTCACCTCACACTAGAAACAGCTGGGTAGGTTTCTCAACAGCCCCTATTTCTTTCTGGTACTGAGCTACACCATGTCTGCATTGCAGCATTTTGTCTGGGGTGAGATACCATCAGCAGTCAATTGTAAAGACTCCCCCCACCATGTGTTTTCTTGAGTGTAAAATGGGACATCTATAGAGAAACACGCATATACACAGACTCACAGAGAGAGGCAAAAGTGGAAGGAGTTGAGTCTTAGGAACCCTCAACGAAGAGGGAGTGGAAATATAAGATACAGATGTCAGTGTGAACCAGAACAAAGCAGTGTCTTCTATACACGACAGGACCACTATCCCTCAGCCCTAGCTTACATGGAAGGGAGAGTCAGTTTTCTACAAAGATATAGCTGGTGACAAGCTGGCCAGGCTCCAGGGGCTTGCCCAAGGCCCATGAATTTATGGGCAGCATAAATGACTTGGGTGGGTTGTTACAGAGGGCAGAAAGGGAGCTTGAAGTTGGGAGAAGGGATGAGGTGGGATGGATCTGGGAGGAGTTAGGAAGAGAAGTGAGAAGTAAATTCTATCAATATATAACGTACGAAGTTCTCTAGGAACTAATAAATGTGGTTTATAAAATACCATATCTGTACTGAACTCATACAAACCATTTTGCTTGTCATCTCCTAAATAACAGCCCCTCATGATTTCATTTCATTAAGTACAAAAGTTATTCAGAGATTATTTAAAATGTAGGAGGATCTGGGGAGATGGCAGAGGGGTAAAGACAAGTGTGTGGTCACACATGCAAACACCAGGGCTTGGTATGGGAACAGGAGAATGACCGGGGCTTCCTGACAGTGAGCCTCACCTCAGGTTCAGCAGGGGACCCTGTCACAAGGGAATACAGTAGGTAGTGAAGGAGCAGAACACGCTCTACCCTCTCCTAGCCTCTGCACTTACATGTCTCTATGCACGCACACACACGCACACACACGCACACACACACACATATAAATATGACTAGAGTATACGAGAGGCTTGCAGAAGTTATATGCAAATGCAGTGTCATTTTAGCCAAGGAACCTGAGGAGTTTTAGGTCACTGGGACTCCTGGGCCAACTCTCAGAGGACATGATATATCTCCTTATTGTGCAAACGAATCCTTTGTTGAGTGTGTGTCAGTGACTCCACACAGTTCTCCTCCTCTAGGTTCCTTTGTATTACAGAGAATGATCTGGAAATACTGAAACAAACATAAACTAAAGGCTTTGTTGGGGTTTCTAGGCTTGCGTTAAAATCATATTTATAACGTTTTATTAAATGGAAGGGAAATCTTCAGCTCCCAGCAACAATAGACTCAATCATGATGGCTTCTGTTTTATCCCATTATAAATAGCAATTAATTGCACATCAATAGCTCACCATGGTTTGTACTAAATCAGGATGAAGGGATATGTTTCCGTAACCCCTATTTGGATAATCAAGGAGAAGCGGGGGAGGTATGATGCCTTTGGCTTCGGGAGAATTATGGTTTGCTTGGATACTTGTTATGAAAATAACCCTAACCTCTGAGGAATGAAATGTAACGATAAAATATACTACCAAGTGGGATGGACACTCATTACTTGATTTCTTTAAAAGAAAAAAAAAACATACTTTAGGATTTTGAATAAGTGTGACCCTCAGAATTTCAAATATTTGAATGTGTTTGGTTTCCCCTTGGTGGATTGTTTAGAAAGGATTGGGAGTTGTGTTTTAGTTAAAAGAGATGTGTCAATGGGAGGTGGGGCCTTGAGATTTCAAAAGGCCACCAGGCTTCTGTCCCTCTCCCTCCCTCCCTCCCTGTCTCCCTCTCCCTCTCTCTCTCTCCCTCCCTCCCTCTACCTCTCCCTCTCTCTGTCTGTTTGTTGTCTCTCTCCCTCTCCCTCTCCCTCTCTCTCTCTCTCCCTCCCTCCCTCTCTCTTTCCCTCCCTCTCCCTCTCCCTCTCTCTGTTTGTTTGTCTCTCCCCCTCTCCCTCTCCCTCTCCCTCCCTGTCTCTCTCCATCTCCCTCCCTCTCTCTCTCCCTCCCTCTCCCTCTCTTTCCTTCTCCCTCTCTCTCCCTCTCTCTCTCTCTCTCCCTCCCTCCCTCCCTCTCCCTCTCCCTCTCCCTCTTCTTCTTCCTGTCTCTGTCTCTCTCTCCCTCTCCCTCTCTCTCTCTCTCTCTCTCTCTCTCCTCTCTCTCCCTCTCTCTCTCTCTCACCCTCTCCCTCTCCCTCTCCCTCTCCCTCTCCCTCTCCCTCTCTCTCTCTCTCTCTCTCTCTCTCTCTCTCTCTCTCTCTCTCTCTCTCATCTGGGGAGCAGGATGTGGGCTCTCAGGAACTACTCAGCCAGGCCTGCCTGCCTGCCAGCCTGCTGTCATGGTGTCTACCACGATGGTCCACGGACTCACCCTCTGAAACTGTAAAACGGCAATTAAATGTTTCCTTTCATGAATTGGTTTGGTCACGGTGTCTCTTCACAGCAATAGAACAGCAACTAAGGCCCACATCTTCCTGTGTATTTTTCTAATACTTCTGTATTTATTTCATTAAAGTTACCTGTTGTCCATTGAACAGTTTTATGAATAAGTTTCAAGTTCAAAGACAAATAGTGCCAAATAGGAGTGGCACTGCTAGGGGGGTTGGCCTTGTTGGAGTGGGTGTGGCCTTGTTGGAGTAGGTGTGTCACTGTGGGCGTGGGCTTTAAGACCCTCACCCTAGCTGCCTGGAAGCCAGTCTTCTAGCAGCCATCAGAGGAAGATGTAGAAGGCTCAGCTCCTCCTGCACCATGTCTGCCTAGATGCTGACATGCTCCTGCCTTGATGTTAATATGTTGCAGTTTCCTCTCCAACCCGAATAGGCCCATACAATGAAAAAGCAACTCAATTAATGAGAAAACAATCCAGCCTCTAGATTTGGCAGATCCACCCTACACTATCCTATTCCTAGCTCCCAAATCTCTCATCCTTTGCACCTTTTATTTTCCAAGTCTCCAGCTTCTTCTTCTGCCACGACGACTCTCTCCTCGCTTCTTCTCTTTCTCCTCCCCTGATTCCTCTTGCTTTTCTCAGTTCCCCATCGTGTGCTAAACAGTCCCTTTTTCACCTCTCTTCCTTACTCCTCTCCCAACTCTCCCCGCCCCCGTTTAATCCCTCCCGCTTCCTCAGGTTCTACTGGCTCAACTGTCACAAACTGTTTTCTCTCACCCTATTCTCTGATTCTCATCCCCCTCTCACTCCCAACTTTTCCCTCTGTACAAAACTCACGCTCTTGCCTTTATTTAACAAATTCAGAGAAAATTTCAAGGCCAACCACAATATTTCCCCCTTTTTTCCAGTTAAAATACCTTTTCTATATATATATATATATGTGAACTAAGTATTATTATTACCATTCTGCAATTTATAAAACCAACAATACACTCATCACCCAGTGCATCAATTTTTTTCATTAACCATGTCATCTATACTAAAAACTATACCTGACTATATCCTGGTTCTAGATCCTATGCCACCTGAAAACCGCCCTGACAGATTTATCATCTTTCTCAATACTAAACCGCTTGGGTTGTCTATGAGACTACCAGTCTCCAACCATATCAGAAATCCAAGAATGATTAATATTACCTGAAAATATGGGAAGCACAAAACATGGCTTCCAAGCTTAGCCAATTTATAGAGACTGCTGATCACCTGGACACTCCCCCTATTCCTCAATATGTCGGAGCATCAGTCTTCAGCCTTCTGGCACAGGATCATCTGGCAGACTTTTGTAATGCAGATTTTGAAGGGCTGATCACCCTGCCTTGGCAGAGATTATCAGTCGACTCTTCTGCATAATTTGTCCTTTTCTGGACAGTGTTTTGTCTGTAGATGAATTGAAGCAATTTGCTCAGTGACTGTGTCACCACGATTTGAGCAACTCCATTGATGCTAAATTTCTTCTTTGAGTCTAAGGGGTCCTGTCAGGGGCAGACAAGTCTCTAGTCAAATGATCTAGACAAAAAAAAGTCCATATTCTGTGGACTTCTGACGCCCTTGAAGATTTCCTATCTACAAGGTGTTTCTGAACTGTTAAGCATAGACTACCGTTGGCCCTCTCTAATCAAAGTATTTCCAAAACCCATCTAAACTGACTCAGAACCATGACTTTGCAATCTGGTCTTTAGCTGGTTCTGGTTAATCAACTAAAAATAATGTATAATAGCATTTATAGGACTGGGTCTAAGACTTGTATTCTTAGATGCATAGTGGAGGCACAATGCTAATGTTAAAGTAGCAATATTAATCTCAATTATAAATCAATAAGAAAGTATACCAATGAAAACCTCGCATTTGTGTAAAATGCATTCTATACCAATGAAAAGATTGCAGCTTCAACTTTGTATCAATTACAAACATTTCTATCAATGTTAGATATAGCTGTAAAATTCTGTTTAAGAGTAAGTTTGCTAATTTGCTGTTTGTCTATTTCTCTAACTTCTATGTATTACTATATCACCCCCCCCCTTTTTTTTTAACTAAGAAGGATAGAAAAGAGGAAAGGAAAGATAGCATACCCTGAGTTTAAATTCTCTAGTTCCCCATGTCCAAAGCTACATTTGTATAGTATCCCTTAAAAGAAAACATATCTACTGTTCTTAGAATAACCAGAACCATCCACCCCAACATAAGGAACTGGGAAGATAATCTTCCTCGTCTTCTTCCAGCTGAATTGGGGTGAAGAATTCCCTTCTGGGGCCCAAGGGGAATTAGGAAGAGTTGGCTTTGTCGGAGTAGAGGTAGCTGGGATTTGCCTGCCAGTCACTCTGTGCTGAGAATGTTCATCTCTTAGCTGACCTCTTGACTATGACAGTCTGAAGGGCTGGATAAGTAAGATGGCTGTTCTGGAAAAGTTCTGAAAGCAGGCCTTGAAATGAAGCAGCTTCAGTGTCATTGAGGGAGAATCAAACACGAAGTTGGCCTGGAAGGTCTCGGAATCTCAGCATCCCAGAGTGTGGGTCATTTCAGGGCTGTCTTTCTCTTCTTTCATCCTGCAGCACACAAAACTGTACAAGCATCATATAGTTCTGTAAGCGCGTTACATGGAGTAAGCAGGGTGCACAGCTTAGTTAATAAAGATCAAGAAAGAAAGGTGACTGCCTTTCTTCACGTTAGTTGGATCATATAATCAAACCGTAACATAATTTTGTAATACATGCCAATTTACAGGATGCATGTAATAACAAGTTATGAGAAATTCGTACTCAAAATGTTACTGGCTGTTTATAGACACTTTAGTCTCAGTTCATACATGGAGACCTAAACATCCTCATATATACATCACCTATTTGTTGATTGTCTTAGTCTCCCTTTTCTTCTGTGTTGCCGAGGACTTCAGGAGGTCTTCCCTTGTCATGTCTGATCTTTATCAGCTTGGAAGGAACCCACAGCTTTTCTTCTCCTGAACAAACATAGGCATAACCCCTTCCCCAGCGTAACACATTTCCCATTTTCCATTCTGATGTCAGAATATCCTTAATATAAACAGGCTGGTTTAGTTCAGTAGTCTTTTCCACAATCCAATGTCTTTCAGCAGCTGGGCTGTTTTGTTCATCAGCATATAAAAAATTTAAAGTTAATAAAGCACTATGTAGCCTATCTCTGGGAGTTTTTGTTGCCCCTTTTTGCCTGTTAAGCATCCCCTTTAGACTTCGATTAGATCTCTCCACAATCGCTTGTCCTGTAGGATTGTGTGGTATACCTGTCACATGTTTTATATTATAATATTCAAAGAAGCGCTTAATCTTGTTAGAGATACATGCTGGACAATTGTCCGTTTTAATTTGCATGGGTATTTCCATTATAGCCATAACTTCTAACAAATGTGTAATTACAGAATCGGCCTTTTCTGACGCTAAGGCAGTTGCCCATTGAAATCCTGAGTATGTATCTATAGTACGGTGTATGTATTTCAGCTTACCAAACTCTGTAAAGTGGAGAACATCCATTTGCCAAATTTCATTTCTTTGGGTGCCTTTAGGGTTAGTTCCTGAAGGCAATGGAGTTTGATTATATAACGAACAAGTAGGACATTGCCTCACAATCTCCTTGGCTTGTTGCCAAGTGATAGAGAATTCTTTCTTTAAGCCTTTGCTGTTAACATGGTGTTTTTTATGGAATTCTGAAGCCTCTAGTGCACTTCCTATCAGTAGCTGGTCAATTTCATTATTACCTTGCGCCAGAGGGCCTGGCAGACCTGTATGGGATCTTATGTGTGTTATATATAGTGGGTAACTCCTATTTCTGATCTTTTGTTGTAGCTGAATAAATAGTGATGTCAATTCAGAATAATCCTGAATAAGTTCTGCAGTCTCTATGTGCAAAGCAACCCTTTCTGCATATTGAGAGTCAATTACTGTATTAAGAGGCTCTTGAAAATCTGACAACACCATGAGTATTGCATATAATTCACATTTTTGAAATGACTTATAGGGACTCTCAGTCACCTTGCTTACATTTTCTGATTTATTTATGTATTTATGTATGTATGTATGTATGTATGTATGTATGTATGTATTTATTTATTTATTTATTTATTTATTTATTTATTTTTGGTTCTTTTTTTCGGAGTTCGGGATCGAACCCAGGGCCTTGCGCTTCCTAGGCAAGCACTCTACCACTGAGCTAAATCCCCCCTTTTCTGATTTATATGTTGCCTTTCCTGACTTTCTGGCATCAGTGTAAAATGTAGGGGCTCCAGATATTGGAGTTCCCTTTATTATAAGAGAGAGGATCCAGTTAGTTCCTTCTATGAACTGAAGTCGCTTGCTTTTAGGGTATCTGTTGTTAATCTCTCCTAAGAACTTCCTGCATGCTCTTTGCAAATGTTCAATTTGTACCCACAAAGAGGCAATTTCTGCATTAGTAAAAGGTACCACAATTTCAGCCGGGTCCATTCCAACTTTGGTCGAAGTCTCAATTTTCCTTTAAGTATCAATTCAGAGACCTTCTCAATGTAGGTTTTCAGTTTCTTGCTCTGTTTATGTGCTAAAAATATCCATTATAAGATATAATCTTCCCTCTGCATGAGAATTCCTGTAGGGGAATGAGTAGAGGGTAAGATGACCAATATGCAGGCCATCTTTGGATCAATACAATCTAGATGTGTGTCCTGCAATTTCCTTTCTACCAAAGCTAGCTCTTTCTCAGCCTCAGCTGACAGATTCCTTGGGCTATTTAAATCTTTATCTCCTTGTAACGTTTGAAATAAATTGCTCAACTCTAGACTGGTCAAGCCAATCACAAGCTTCAACCAGTTAATATCTACCTGTAGTTTCTGAAAATCATTAAGTGTCCTTAATTGATTTCTTTTGAATTGCACCTTTTGTGGCATAATCCTTTGTAGACTTATTTTATACCCTAGATAATTAATAGAATCCCCTCTTTGTATTTTCTCAGGGGCGATGCGTAATCCCCAGCAAGGTAAGGTTTTTTTCACTTCATCACACATTCTTTCCAGGATATTTATATCTGAATCAGACAATAAAATGTCATCCATGTAATGATAAATGATAGATTGGGGAAATTGTTTGTGAATCATCTCCAATGACTGTTGTACAAAATATTGACACAAGGTAGGGCTATTCAACATTCCCTGTGGCAGGACTTTCCATTGATATCTTTTTATGGACTGACCTCTATTGAGGGTAGGCACTGAAAAGGCAAACCTTTCCTTATCGCCTTCATGTAGAGGAATAGTGAAAAAACAGTCTTTTAAGACAATCACTATAATAGGCCACTCCTTAGGCAACAAAGAAGGCAGCGGGATCCCAGCAGCAGGGAACCCATCAGCTGAATAATCTTATTAGTTGCTCTGAGATCTGTCAACACCCTCCATTTGCCAGACCTTTTTTTAATGACAAATACTGGAGAATTCCAAGGGCTGGTGGACTCCTCTATATGCTGAGCCTCCAGCTGCTCCTGGACTAGCTGTTCTAATGCCTGTAGTTTTTCTTTTGTCATAGACCACTGATCAATCCAGATGGGTTGGTCAGTCAGCCACCTTAGTGGCAAGGCTGTTGTTGTCCTAACTGCAGTGGCTCCTTGGGGTAGCACTAAATTGTCAGCCTCTGCTGTATCTTGCTTATGGACAGCTTGGACCATCTCTAACTGTCCTTGATCACATTCCCTGACTGATTTAAAGTTTTTATTAGGAGCCTGATGAATTTCAGGGCCAGACCCTGAAACTGAGGGGATATTAATTTGAGTTTTCCACTGCTGTAGTAGGTCTCTTCCCCATAATTTAAAGGCTATATCAGCCACGTATGGCCTTAATTTTCCTACCTGACCTTCTGGTCCTATACATTTAAGCCACCTGGTGTTTTGTTTTATTTGGGATAAAGTGCCAACACCTTGAAGCTGCATATCCACTCCTTGAAGTGGCCAACTAGTGGGCCAAGATTTTGGAGAGATGATGGTTACATCTGCTCCAGTGTCAACCATTCCTTCAATTTCAATATTGTTTACCAGTATTGTTCATTTTGACCTTTGGTCCTCTATAGACGTTTGCCAAAATATTCGTTTTTCGCTCCCTTTGAGGCTTTTGGGATTGTCCATAGGACTTCCCTCAGCCTCCTCTGGTCCCAGAACATCTATTTTTGAAGTCATGCCATTTAATTGTTCTGAGGAAGAGAACTCTTCCTGCCTGGCATTGGGGCCTGCAAGAGGCCCCCCTGGGAGTTTTTTGGCAAGATGTGGCCCCGTCTGTCTGTTATTGCTCTACATTCCTTAGTCGAATGTCCACATCTGCCACATCTTTGACACATTCCAGGAGGCATAGTCCCCCTTTTGGTATTTTTTTTGCAGTAATATCAGAGATGATCCTGCTCACCACAATTAAAACATTTGAAATCTTGGGTCATCTCTAGCTGCCCAGTGGCAGCTTCTCCTATCACAGTCGTAGCAGGAGAACAAGATCCAACAATAGCTGTATATCTAATCCACTCATGTATTGGTGCTGGCCTCGCCTTCAGTGGTCTGATTACTTCCCTGCATTTGGTATTTGCATTTTCAAAGGCTAAAGACTCAATTATCGCCTTTCTTGCTGCTGAATCTGATACACTCCTTTCCACACCTGAGGTAAGCATTTGTAAAAAGTCAGAGAAGGTTTCTTTAGGACCTTGTATGACTTGAGTGAATGTTTCAAGTCTTTTCCCTGATTCTGCGACTTTGTCCCAGTCCTTTAAGGCTGAAAATCGACACCATGCCAGAGTTTCTTCATCATATACGGCCTGCACCTCTACTTCAGCAAGCGGCCTTCACCAAGCAGTTGATCTGTGGAAATCTCTCTGCCCCTAGCTCTATTTTGTCGTGCTATCTCCCTCACTTCTTCTCTCCACCACGAAATCCAATGTAAATTTTCAGCAGGCTCTAGAATTGCTCTTACAATATCTTTCCAGTCTTTGGGGATTACTCTATTTTTAATAGGCCAAGAAATCAAGATTTGTTTTAAAAATGGTTAATGCATTCCAAAATTAGTTACGATTTCCTTAAATTTCCTTAATTCTAACACATCCATGAATTGCCATTCAAATTCTTCATAACCTTGTGGATGATCATCGTTTGGAGGCTTTTGTTGTACACTAACCGGATAGACTAAAGTATGTTTCCTAATAACCTTAGGTTGGCTTTCCCTAATTTTATCTTCTGTCTCTACCTGAGTTTTTTCTTTAGTTGTAATTTTAAATTCCTCTCTTAAAGTCTGTACCCATGCTTCATATTTCTCCTTCTGTCTTCCCCCCTGTTCCTTGAGTTCCTGAATTCTCTGTTCAAGGCTTTGCTTCCACACTTTGAATATTTCTTTATATTGTACTTCTAATAATTTGCTATCCATTATCTTTTGATTGATTAATTTTAAAAAGTTATTCTCCAAGTCTTGCTTCCAAACCTCATTACTTTCTCTCTGCTGTTCAGTATGACTTGTGAGCTGTTGTATGTTCTGTTCTAACATCCTTTCTAGTTCCTGTCTACCACTTTTATTTTCATCTTTCTGTCTCTTATTCTGATCTATAATTTCCTGTGTCTTCAGTTCTAGTGTTTCTTCTAGGCTACTTTGCCAAGATTTAATTTTCTCTTTCTGTTTTTCATATCGTTCCATAATTACCTGTATCTTCTGTTCTAAGCCCTGCTTCCATAATTTTAGCTTCTCTTTATGTTGTAATTCTGATATTGCAGCCTCTGCCTTATTTTGATTTGCTAGTTTTAGTAAGTTATCCTCTAGACTTTTTTCCAGATTCAATCTCTATTTTCCTGCTCTTCAATTTGATCTTTGAGTTGTCGAATTCTTTTTTCTAGTGTCTCTTCTAGCTCCTGTTGCCAAAACTTAAGCTTATCTCTCTGTTGTTTAGAGTCATCTATATATCTGAGAAATTTCTGTTCTAGCATTACTTGTAATTTCTTTCCTAAGGCTAGAAATTTGCTATTTAGGGCCCTGTCCTTTGAGAAGATATAGTAAATCAGAAGAATGAATATTGAAATACCGGTCAATGATAAAGTGTCTTTTTCGTCAAAATTCACAACCGTCAGACAATTCAAAATATCATTCCATAAGGCCCAAAAGATATTCATTGTGTTTCTCATCTTTAAGTATCAAAAAGTTGTATATCTCTCTTACATCAAAGTAGTATCTGATCCGAAGCCGTTTGTACCTTTTTCTCCCTCCGCTTCAGAACACGGGCAGACCTCACAATTCTTCCTAGACCCCTCAGACCCAGTCTTCAACTTCTAATCCACCAGTACTCCTGCCTAGATCTATCAGAGCCCTATTCTGGGGGTGAGAGGGAAGTAAACTTGTATCTCAGGTTAGTTGAGTTCTATGGATACGTTGGGCGCCAGTTGTTGCAGTTTCCTCTCCAACCAGAATTGGCCCGTACAAAGAAAACGCAACTCAATCCAGCATCTAGATTGGGCAGATCCACCAAACACTGTCCTGTTCCTAGCTCTCAAATCCCTCATCCCTTGCACCTTTTATTTTCCTGGTCTCCAGCTTTTCCTTCTCCCATGATAACTCTCTCCTCATTTCTTTCCTTTTTTTTCCCTGACTCCTCCCCCTTGTGACTCCCCCCTCCTGACTCCTCCCATCTCCTGACTCCTCCCCTCTCCTGACTCCTCCCCTCTCGCTCCCGACTCCTCCATCTGCCCAAATTCGAGCTCTTGCCTTTATTTTACAAATCCAGAGAGAAATCCAAGGCAAACCACGACAGAAAAGTAAGCTTTTTAGATTCTACAACCAATTAAAACTAAGCTTATTGGCCAAGTAACAGCAATTCACTGTGCAAATCACTAGCTGTGCGTATATCTTGAAAGTCAACTTCCTACAAGCTTTTCCCCCTTGAAACGAACAAAAGTCGCCTAAGAATGTGTTATTCAGACTGGGAAATGCACTTTTGTCTATATAGAAAAGTATATATTATATAGCATATAATATATTTATTATATATTTATATAATACATATAGAATAGTCTATATTGGAAAGTCTGCTTTTTACCCGCTAGAACCACTTAATACTAAGCTTATTCGCCTAGTAACAGCAAATCACTTTGCAAAACACTAGCTGTGTGTTTTTCTTCAATGTCAATTTCCTACAAGATTTTCCCGCTAGGAAGGAACAGAATTAGCCAAAGAATGAGGGACTGAGACTGGGAAAAGTTTATATACTCTATATAGAAAAGTATACTTTTTCCATCTAGAACCACTTAAAAGTAAGCTTAATCGCCACTTAAGGACAATTCACTTTGTAAATCACTAGCTGTGTGTTTATCTTCAAAGTCACCTTCCTACAAACTTTTCCCACTTGGAACGAACATCATTCGCCAAAGAATGTGTGGTTCCGACTGGGAAATGCATGTTTTGTCTATACATAAAAGTCTACTTTTTCGTCTCTAGAACCACTGAAAACTAAGCTTATTGGCCAAGTAACAGCAATTCACTTTGCAAAACACTAGCTGTGTGTTTATCTTCAAAGTCAACTTCCTACAAGCTTTTCCCACTTCGAACGAACAGAATTCGCCAAAGAATGAGAGATTCAGACTCTGAAAACCAGGTTATGTCTATATTGAAAAGTCTGCTTTTTACCCTTTAGAACCACTTAAAACTAAGCATAATCGCCAAGTAACACCATTCAATTTGCAAAACACTAGCTGTGTGTTTATCTTCAAAGTCAACTTCCTACAAGCCTTTCCCACTTGGAACGAACATGATTCGCGAAAGAATGTTCAATTCAGACTGGGAAAGGAAACCCATGTTTTGTCCATATAGAAAAGTATGCTTTTTACGATCTAGAACCACTTAAAATTGAGCTTATTTGCCAAGTAACAGCAATTAACTCTGTAAAACACTAGCTGTGTGTTTTTCTCCATAGTCCACTTCCTACAAAGTTTTCCCGCTTTGAACAAACAGATTCACCAAAAAATGTGTGATTCAGACTGGGAAATGCATGTTATGTCTATACATAAAAGTCTGCTTTTTCGCCTCTAGAACCACTGAAAAGTAAGCTTACTCGCCTACTAACAGAAATTCACTTTGCAAAACACTAGCTGTGTGTTTATCATGAAAGTCAACTTCCTACAAGCTTTTCCCTCTTGGAACCAACAGAATTCGCCAAAGAATGTGAGACTGATACTGGGAATAGCTTTTTCAGTCTATATAAATAAGTCTCCTTTTTACCATCTAGAACCACTGAAAACTAAGCTTATTGGCCAAGTAACAGCAATTCAATAGGCAGAACACTAGCTGTGTGTTTATCTTCAAGGTCAACTTCCTATAACCATTTCCTGCTTGTAAAGAACAAAATTCACCTAAGAATGTCTGATTCAGACTGGAAAACGCAAGTTTTGTCTATATAGAAAAGTCTGCTTTTACTGTCTAGGACCACTTAAAACTAAGCTTATTGGCCAAGTAAGAACAATTCACTTTGCAGATCATTAGCTCTGTGTTTATCTTCAAAGTCAACTTCCTAAAAGCTTTTCCTGCTTTGAACGAACAGAATTCGCTAAAGAATGTTCGATACAGACTGGGAAAACCATGTTTTATCTATCTTGAAAAGTCTGCTTTTTCTCCTCTAGAACCACTGAAAACTAAGCTTATTGGCCAAGTAACAGCAATTCACTTTGCAAAACACAAGCTGTGTGTTTATCTTCAAAGTCAACTTCCTACAAGCTTTTCCCGCTTCGAACAAACAGATTTCGGAAAGAATGAGAGATTCAGACTAGGAAAACGATGTTTTGTCTATATTGAAAAGTCTGCTTTTTACCCTCTAGAACCACTTAAAACTAAGCTTATTGGCCAAGTAACACCATTCACTTTGCATATCACTAGATTTGTGTTCAGCTTCAAATTCAAGGAAACACCCATTGATTCATGGGCATCTCTTACCCCAGCTCTCTGCCTCTTTCTGGATGTGACCTCTACCTCCCCACCCCATCCATCTAGACTGCTGTGTCTGGCCTCAGTAGTAGAGGGTGTGATCACAGAGACTGGATATGCAAGGTGAGGAGATACCCGCGGGGTCCCCTCCTGCTCAGAGGAGAAAGGGCTGGGGGAAGGATTGCGAGGGGGGTGAACTGGAGGGGGGCAGTGTGCAGCATGTAAAGTGCATAAATCAACAAATAACTATGAAAATAACTAAGTCTACTTGAAGGTAAGAAGCAGGTGTGTGTGTGTGTGAGTGTGTCTGTGTTTGTGTGTGTGTAACTAAGTGAATGTGAAGGTAAGAAGCAGGTGTGTGTGTGTGTGTGTAAGTAAACTTGAAGGTAAGAGCTGTTATGCACGTGTCTGTGTGTGTATGTGTGTGTGTGTATATATATATATATATATATATATATATATATATGAAGGTAAGAAGCTGGTGGGTGTGTGTTTAATATTAAATTATCACATTTGAGAAAACAGTGGTCTATGCAAAAGATAGGACAGCTTATACAAAAAATAAAGCAGAATTCAAACTACGCAGGAAAATCAGTTTTATTTGATAGGAAACAGTATGGTTTTATATTGTAAACTAATTCCTGAATTTTATATACTTTAATCAATCTAATGACTAATTCTCAAAAAATCAGAAAATTGAAAAAAAATGTTCAAAGTAACACAGTAGTTTGACCGAATCATAATAACAATCTTTCAGAACAATGAGTCCGAGGAGAATATAATTATTGTCTTTCGGTTTGGGTGACTCATGCCTAAAACATTACTGTAGTTTTAGTGTCATGGCAATTTTTTAAATGTCTTCCATATTTTCATCACACTTAAATGGAATTTTATTTTTATTTAATTATACTCATAAAAAGTCAATATTATAATTTTATGTTATTTTATTTTCTTGTTGAATAGCAACCTGAATCTAATTATCTGACACTAGCTGACTTTTATATTTGTATTCTGTAACTTGTAAACCCACTTCAATTCCTGTATAATGTGTGCATGCATGCTTGTGTGTGTGTGTGTGTGCATGTGTGTTTGTGTGTGTGTATGCTTGTGTGTGTGCGTGTGTGTTTGTACGTGTGTTTGTACGTGTGTGTGCGTGTGTGTGTTTGTACATGTGTTTGTGTGCATATGTCTGTACGTTTGTCTGTCTGAGTGTGTGTGTGTGTGTGTGTGTGTGTGTTTATCTGAAACTATGATATTAATGTTGAGAATCACCTGGCTGAAATTATTTTCCTCCACCCTATAGAAATCAAACAGTGGAGGAAAGACTGTTTTGGAAAGATGTTCCAAAATCATAGGCCCTGGGTGCCCAGAACTGACGTATGGATTGATCAAATAATACACAAACCAGAGGCTAACAATTCACTGTCCTGAGAACTACTTAGCAGTTCCAGTCCAATGAAATGAATTTACATGTACTGAGGGATATGGAATTGTAGCATAACGAGCTGAAATCATTTACAAACAATTTCTGGAAGATTTCGAAATAGCTAAGAATTGATACAGGGAATTTTCAAGGCCCTGAGACATTAGCATGTGGTTTAAACTCTGCCCAGATGAAAACATTTAAGTACTTGACTGATCTACTAAAGTAATTTAGTAGCAAGCAAACTTTACAATTGTTTGCAAATAAGCATGGTGGGGAATAAAGAGAACACTCTAAATCAAAGTTATGTTTCTTAAAGTTTGTTTCAAGACAGCAAGAAAGAGCACAGGTTTTTGTTTTTTTTTTTTTTTTTTTTTTTGTTTTGTTTTCTTTCTTTCACAGACTTTGCACCTTTTTGAAAGAGCACTTTGGGATACTTAATTACCTATTTATTATCAGAACTTTCTATTGACCCAGAGTCCTTCTCAGTGCTGCCTTGACTTCTTGGTTCCTTAAGCTATAGATGATGGGGTTCAGCATGGATGTCACTGTGGTATGGAAGATGACCAAGAATTTATCGAGTCCTTGTGGGTGGTTAGATTTGGGTATCAAGTAGTTTTGTCCCAACCCTACAAGGCAACCTATTCCCCATGAAACAATTGCCAAATGGGCACATACCTCACGACTCATTTTGGTTGCATAGTGAAGGTGGGCCATACGGTGGCCAAAGGCCATGACTGCCAATAGGAAACACTCAGTTATACCAAAAGTGTGAAGAACAACATCTGCGGTGCACATCCCTCCTGAGAGACTCCTCAGATCTCACTCACACGGCTCTCCATATCTTGGGTATGACAGAGCCAGTGTGACCAATTTCCAGGATACATAAGTTCCCCAGAAAGAAGTGCATAGGGGTGTGTGGAGATGGACGGGTGCAGATAGCAAAGGCCATGAGAGCAGAATGAGGGTGAACAGAGGAAGCATTCTCCAGGGACCTCACAGTTCTTGGCAATTGCAAAGCATTTGACAGAAAAGCCCTTTTCCTGCCACAAAGAGCAATGGACACACTTGACACTCATCTCCAGAAACACAGAGCAGTAAGCAATTAGTAGCTTTCTTGCAGATGAGAGATATTATTTTTTTAGTATTTTAGAGGCTCAGTTACATCAGAGTCAAAGTCTTTGTATGCAGTCACAAAAATCAAAGCTCAGATAAGATTTTTTTTCTCACATAATTTCATAGCTAATACTTTCTCTCTTAACACCAGGGGATTTTTCAAAGTGTGCTAAGCATTGAGCCAAGTGTCCAAATACTTACAATAGAAGGTGGAAACATGTAGTCCTGGCACTAATGAAGCTCAGGCAGAAGGTTTACCGTGGGTTTAAGTTCAGTTTCACATGCTGTATAAGCAATCATTCAAACGAAGGAAAAGTGAACCTTGACTGTATCTCGATTTTTACCCATTCTTATCATTAACTAGTTATCAATGTTATACAGAAAAACTGATCATTCCACTCATCTCTATGCTTTCCTGATTACACAGGCATAGTCTCTCCAACCACCCTGTGTGTGTGTTGGGCCCCGACTATCCTCTGATTGTTATTATGAATATTCAAACCCACACAATAAACGTATCATTTCCTCAAGACTCATTATTTTTGAAGATAAAGTAAAATCAAATAGTCATTTGATAAATAAATGATTACTGGTTTTAATACATAGAATTAAGGCAGAAAAAAATTTTAAAATGTGTACAGTGAGCCATGAAAGTGAAGAAGGATCAACCAAACAACACCAGACCCCTTCATACCACAACCTTCAATATGACAGCTAGTATTTGTAACTTAATAATTCCTGTCTCTTTATAGAATATGTTTTCTTAGCAGGAGTATCACTGCGTAGGCATTAAATGTCTGTTTTCTTAATATTGTTCATGATATTCTATCAATCAGACTATTGATTTAAATAAAGAAAAAAAAAGATGTATTGTCTGGATATGTAGTCCAGGCTAAGCTGAAATTCCTAATTTCTCTCCCTCATGTCTCTTGAATGTGAGTATTCTAAGAGCAAGACATGGCGTCTGGCTTGATAGAAATTCCTTCCTATTCTTTCATCTCAACATCTTAGAATTCCACCAAACAACCTGTATTTCTGTATACATAGTATCTACACAGGTCATTCCTCTTTGCTCACTTTTGCATATGGCACCTGCTGTGTGCTTGCTTGGTTACTTACATGGAAAACTGTTCAGTTCTAGCACAGCCTTGTCTGATTTCAAATATCATCCTTCTCTTCTGTCTACAGTTACACTCTGTTTTTCACAATGTGACTGCTAAAGTAGCTGTTAGCTCTGTGGTGCTGACTCCTTCTCATCTTTTCACATTGTAGCCTTATATGGAGACTGAGTATGGACTGCAAAGTTCTTATCATTATGTTCACCATCCTCACCAATCTCTGAGCTCTCGTGTAATGAGAAGCTCCAGGGTTTAGCTTACTTTGGATCCTTGGGGATTCTGCCTGTCCCTTCCCATTATATCTTCTGAAGTTCAGTCTCATGTCCCTCAAATATTGGAACGTGGCAAACTCATTTTTCTCCCAGTCTGATAACTTTCCCCTTCAAATGAGATGTCATCTCCTGTTTTGTGGAGTGTATATGTCTTTGCTGAAGTTTGGGTTTTCTTGCCAAAAGATACACCACTTTTTCCTGACAAGAGTAGAGAAGGAGACATCACCAGCCTGTTAGGCTCTCTCTCTATTCGCCTGATATAATGAAATGTCAGATGTATTGAGTAGATCAGCACATGGTTGATCCACAAACAAATGTGATTTTCAGTATTTCCTAATTATAAATAAACATGTTACCTATGTTTAAAAATACCATATAAGATACACACACATACACACACATATGCACACACACTCACACGTATGACACATACACATGTCTGCTTATATATTCATGCAGAAACACAGACTCAGAGAAACACAATAGAGAAAGAGGACATGGAGATTGTACATGAATTAAAATGTTAGTATAAACAACAATGCAGGGTAACAGTATTTTTTTACATATTTTTCACCATTTGGTCACTTTTAAATGCAGCGAAGAAAAAAATGTATTCCCTATGAGTTTGCTTCTGTGTGAATTAAGTTAATTTCCCAAATCACTTAAGTTGATCTGGTGTTGAATGCTTGTCAGCTACATGGGACATGAGTATGAGTGCATGTCTACACACAAACATTTCAGATTTACCTTTGTGTAAACTCTATTTTGGGGAATTTCTCAGCACAACACATAATTTTCGTTTCTATTCACTAATTGATCACTAGATTAATTTTCTATTGGGGATAATGAAAAACACAGCTCCCCAAAGAACAACAACAAAAAAGCAAAACAATACAAAGTTTTCTCATGGGAGCAGACGACATAGTCTGGTTACTATCTTATTAGATCTATTAGATTAGATCTGCACCCATTCATGAAAAAGTTATAAAAATCTAAGTGTAGATAACATAGGACAGTCTTAAAGCTCTGACAATTAGGAAGCAGGAGGTCTGTTGTACATACTTGACCACTCAGTGGACTCTGCTCTTGTAGAAAAATTGCTGGAATGAAGAGGATTCTATTGTGATTCATTTCACACTTATTTTGATGTACTGTTAATATTTCTTCATATTAAAACAAACAAAAAAACAAGTAAACAACCTTCCCACAGACAAAACAGAAAATGAATACTTTTCTAATTTTGAAATATTTTTAAAGCAACTTCCTTTTCATTAGTAGTTTCTGTATTTGTATAGGTAGCTCTCTAGTTAGAGAGTGAGGCCTTGCCTCTCCCCGTTAAATTTCCAGAATATCAACTCAAGAACCAGAATGTTATACTTACATTTGGATTTGTTCAATAAAAATGATTCACGAGAAATCCTGAGGTTTCATAAAAGAAACCTTACTAAAGTTAAAACACATATTGTACCTGACATGATAATAGTAGAAGATTTCAACAACCCACCCTCATCACTGGAGAGATATTGGAAACAGAAATTAAACAGAGATGTAGAGAAAGCAATAGAAGTTATGAACCAAATGGATTTAGCAGATATTTATAGAACATTCCATCCTAAAAAAATAAGGAAATACATTCTTCTCATGATCTCGGGAACCTTCTTCAAAATTGACCACATAATCGATCCCTCAACAGACCTTAACAGATACAGGAAGATAGAATTAATCCCATGCATTCTCTCAGATCACCACACACTAAGGCTGGTCTTCAACAATAACAATAATGACAGAAAGTCCTCATATACATGGAAGCTGAAAAATGCTTTACTCCATGACAACTTGGTGAAGGAAGAAATAAAGAAATTAAAGACTTCTTAGAACTTAATGAAAATGAAGATAAAACATTCCCAAACATATGTGACACAAGGAAACAGAGCTAAGGGGAAAGCATAGCTCTGAGTGCTTGGGAAAAGAAACAGCGAAAAAAAAAGAACCAAAAAAAAAAAAAAAAAGAAACAGGAGAGAGCATATGTCAGGAGCTTGATAGCACATGTAAAAGCTCTAGAACAAAAAGAAATAAGTATACACAAGGGGCGTAGAACGCAGGAAATTATCAAACTCAGAGCTGAAAACAACAAAGTAGAAATGAAAAGGACGATACAAAGAATCAACAAAACCAGGAGCTGTTTCTTCAAGGAAAACAATAAGATAGATAAACCCTTAGCCAAACTAACCAGAGGTCAAAGAGACTGTATCCAAATTAACAAAATCAGAAATGAAAAGGGACACATAACAACAGAATCTGAAGTAATTAAAAAAAATCATCAGCTTGTACTATAAAAGCCTATATTCAACAAAACTGCAAAATCTGGAGGCAATGGACAATTTTGTAGACAGATAACAGGTAGCAAAGTTAAATCAGGAACAAATAAACTATCTAAACAACCCCATAACTCCTAAGGAAATAAGCAGATATTAAAAGACTCCCAACCAAACAGAGTCCAGGTCGAGATGGGTTCAGTGCAGAATTCTATCAGACCTTCGTAGAAGACCTCATACTAATATTGTCAAAACTATTCCACAAAATTGGAGAGACGGAGCACTAGCGCATTCCTTATATGAATCCACAATTACTCTTATACCTAACACACACAAAGACTCAGCACAGAATAAGAACCTCAGACCAATTTCCCTTATGAATATTGACGAAAAATACTCAATAAAATTCTTGCAAACGTAATCTAAGAACACATCAAAAAAAATCATCCTCTCTGCTCCCAAACCCCGTGGGAGAGAGACCTCACCGCCTGATCAAATGGGCACTCCTGAGGCTGCAGAGCGGAGGAGACCACCAACACTGCCCACCCCTGCCCACATCCCTGGCCCAAGAGGCAACTGTATAAGGCCTCTGGGTTCCCATAGGGGAGGGCCCGGGAGCGGCAGGACCCCTGCGTCTGAGACACTGCCGGAACCTGAGGGAAACAGACCGGAAAAACAGTTCTCTGCACCCAAATCCCGTGGGAGGGAGAGCTGAACCTTCAGACAGGCGGACACGCCTGGGAAACCAGAAGAGACTGCACTCTGTGCACATCCAGGCGCCAGAGGAAAACACCAAACGTCATCTGAAACCCTGGTTCACGGAGGCTCCCGGAAGGAGCGGCACAGATTTTCCCGGTTGCTGCCACAGCGGAGAGGACTTAGGCAGTACCCCACGAGCAAACTTGAGCCTTGGAACCACAGGTAGGACCAACTTTTCCCCTGCAAGAAACCTGCCTGGTGAACTCAAGACACAGGCCCACAGGAACAGCTGAAGACCTGTAGAGAGGAAAAACTACACGCCCGAAAGCAGAACACTCTGTCCACATAACTGGCTGAAAGAAAACAGGAAAACAGGTCTACAGCACTCCTGACACACAGGTTATAGGACAGTCTAGGCACTGTCAGAAATAGCAGAACAAATTAACACTAGAGATAATCTGATGGCGAGAGGCAAGCGCAGGAACACAAGCAACAGAAACCAAGACTACATGCCATCATCGGAGCCCAATTCTCCCACCAAAGCAAACACGGAATATCCAAACACACCAGAAAAGCAAGACCTAGTTTCAAAATCATATTTGATCATGATGCTGGAGGACTTCAAGAAAGACATAAAGAACTCCCTTAGAGAACAAGTAGAAGCCTACAGAGAGGAATCGCAAAAATCCCTGAAAGAATTCCAGGAAAACACAATCAAACAGTTGAAGGAATTAAAAATGGAAATAGAAGCAATCAAGAAAGAACACATGGAAACAACCCTGGACATAGAAAATCAAAAGAAAAGACAAGGAGCTGTAGATACAAGCTTCACCAACAGAATTCAAGAGATGGAAGAGAGAATCTCGGGAGCAGAAGATTCCATAGAAATCATTGACTCAACTGTCAAAGATAATGTAAAGCGGAAAAAGCTACTGGTCCAAAACATACAGGAAATCCAGGACTCAATGAGAAGATCAAACCTAAGGATAATAGGTATAGAAGAGAGTGAAGACTCCCAGCTCAAAGGACCAGTAAATATCTTCAACAAAATCATAGAAGAAAACTTCCCTAACCTAAAAAAAGAGATACCCATAGGCATACAAGAAGCCTACAGAACTCCAAATAGATTGGACCAGAAAAGAAACACCTCCCGTCACATAATTGTCAAAACACCAAACGCACAAAATAAAGAAAGAATATTAAAAGCAGTAAGGCAAAAAGGTCAAGTAACATATAAAGGCAGACCTATCAGAATCACACCAGACTTTTCGCCAGAAACTATGAAGGCCAGAAGATCCTGGACAGATGTCATACAGACCCTAAGAGAACACAAATGCCAGCCCAGGTTACTGTATCCTGCAAAACTCTCAATTAATATAGATGGAGAAACCAAGATATTCCATTACAAAACCAAATTTACACAATATCTTTCTACAAGTCCAGCACTACAAAAGATAATAAAGGGTAAAGCCCAACATAAGGAGGCAAGCTATACCCTAGAAGCAAGAAACTAATCATCTTGGCAACAAAACAAAGAGAATGAAAGCACACAAACATAACCTCACTTCCAAATATGAATATAACGGGAAGCAATAATCACTATTCCTTAATATCTCTCAATATCAATGGTCTCAACTCCCCAATAAAAAGACATAGATTAAAAAACTGGATACGCAATGAAGACCCTGCATTCTGCTGCCTAAAGGAAACACACCTCAGAGACAAAGACAGACACTACCTCAGAGTGAAAGGCTGGAAAACAACTTTCCAAGCAAATGGTCTGAAGAACCAAGCTGTGTAGCCATTCTAATATCAAATAAAATCAATTTTCAACTAAACGTCATCAAAAAAGATAAGGAAGGACACTTCATATTCATCAAAGGAAAAATCCACCAAGATGAACTCTCAATCCTAAATATCTATGCACCAATACAAGGCCACCTACATACGTAAAAGAAACCTTACTAAAGCTCAAAACACACATTGCACCTCACACAATAATAGTAGGAGATTTCAACACCCCACTCTCATCAATGGACAGATCATGGAAACAGAAATTAAACAGTGATGTCGACAGACTAAGAAAAGTCATGAGCCAAATGGACTTAACGGATATTTATAGAACATTCTATCCTAAAGCAAAAGGATATACCTTCTTCTCAGCTCCTCATGGTACTTTCTCCAAAATTGACCATATAATGGGGCAAAAAACGGGCCTCAACAGGTACAGAAAGATAGAAATAATCCCATGCGTGCTATCGGACCACCACAGCCTAAAACTGGTCTTCAATAACAATAAGGGAAGAATGCCCACATATACGTGGAAATTGAACAATGCTCTACTCAATGATAACCTGGTCAAGGAAGAAATAAAGAAAGAAATTAAAAACTTTTTAGAATTTAATGAAAATGAAGGTACAACATACCCAAACTTATGGGACACAATGAAAGCTGTGCTAAGAGGAAAACTCATAGCGCTGAGTGCCTGCAGAAAGAAACAGGAACGAGCATATGTCAGCAGCTTGACAGCACACCTAAAAGCTCTAGAACAAAAAGAAGCAAATACACCCAGGAGGAGTAGAAGGCAGGACATAATCAAACTCAGAGCTGAAATCAACAAAGTAGAAACAAAAAGGACCATAGAAAGAATCAACAGAACCAAAAGTTGGTTCTTTGAGAAAATCAACAAGATAGATAAACCCTTAGCCAGACTAACGAGAGGACACAGAGAGTGCGTCCAAATTAACAAAATCAGAAATGAAAAGGGAGACATAACTACAGATTCAGAGGAAATTCAAAAAATCATCAGATCTTACTATAAAAACCTATATTCAACAAAACTTGAAAATCTTCAGGAAATGGACAATTTCCTAGACAGATACCAGGTATCGAAGTTAAATCAGGAACAGATAAACCAGTTAAACAACCCCATAACTCCTAAGGAAATAGAAGCAGTCATTAAAGGTCTCCCAACCAAAAAGAGCCCAGGTCCAGACGGGTTTAGTGCAGAATTCTATCAAACCTTCATAGAAGACCTTATACCAATATTATCCAAACTATTCCACAAAACTGAAACAGATGGAGCCCTACCGAATTCCTTCTATGAAGCCACAATTACTCTTATACCTAAACCACACAAAGACCCAACAAAGAAAGAGAACTTCAGACCAATTTCCCTTATGAATATCGACACAAAAATACTCAATAAAATTCTGGCAAACCGAATTCAAGAGCACATCAAAACAATCATCCACCATGATCAAGTAGGCTTCATCCCAGGCATGCAGGGATGGTTTAATATAAGGAAAACCATCAACGTGATCCATCATATAAACAAACTGAAAGAACAGAACCACATGATCATTTCATTAGATGCTGAGAAAGCATTTGACAAAATTCAACATGCCTTCATGATAAAAGTCCTGGAAAGAATAGGTATTCAAGGCCCATACCTAAACATAGTAAAAGCCATATACAGCAAACCAGTTGCTAACATTAAACTAAATGGAGAGAAACTTGAAGCAATCCCACTAAAATCAGGGACTAGACAAGGCTGCCCACTCTCTCCCTACTTATTCAATATAGTTCTTGAAGTTCTAGCCAGAGCAATCAGACAACAAAAGGAGATCAAGGGGATACAGATCGGAAAAGAAGAGGTCAAAATATCACTATTTGCAGACGACATGATAGTATATTTAAGTGATCCCAAAAGTTCCACCAGAGAACTACTAAAGCTGATAAACAACTTCAGCAAAGTGGCTGGGTATAAAATTAACTCAAATAAATCAGTTGCCTTCCTCTATACAAAAGAGAAACAAGCCGAGAAAGAAATTAGGGAAACGACACCCTTCATAATAGACCCAAATAATATAAAGTAACTCGGTGTGACTTTAACCAAGCAAGTAAAAGATCTGTACAATAAGAACTTCAAGACACTGAAAAAGAAATTGAAGAAGACCTCAGAAGATGGAAAGATCTCCCATGCTCATGGATTGGCAGGATTAATATAGTAAAAATGGCCATTTTACCAAAAGCAATCTACAGATTCAATGCAATCCCCATCAAAATACCAATCCAATTCTTCAAAGAGTTAGACAGAACAATTTGTAAATTCATCTGGAATAACAAAAAACCCAGGATAGCTAAAGCTATCCTCAACAATAAGAGGACTTCAGGGGGAATCACTATCCCTGAACTCAAGCAGTATTACAGAGCAATAGTGATAAAAACTGCATGGTATTGGTACAGAGACAGACAGATAGACCAATGGCATAGAATTGAAGACCCAGAAATGAACCCACACACCTATGGTCACTTGATTTTTGACAAAGGAGCCAAAACCATCCAATGGAAAAAAGATAGCATTTTCAGCAAATGGTGCTGGTTCAACTGGAGGGCAACATGTAGAAGAATGCAGATCGATCCATGCTTATCACCCTGTACAAAGCTTAAGTCCAAGTGGATCAAGGACCTCCACATCAAACCAGACACACTCAAACTAATAGAAGAAAAACTAGGGAAGCATCTGGAACACATGGGCACTGGAAAAAATTTCCTGAACAAAACACCAATGGCTTATGCTCTAAGATCAAGAATCGACAAATGGGATCTCATAAAACTGCAAAGCTTCTGTAAATTAAAGGACACTGTGGTTAGGACAAAACGGCAACCAACAGATTGGGAAAAGATCTTTACCAATCCTACAACAGATAGAGGCCTTATATCCAAAATATACAAAGAACTCAAGAAGTTATACCGCAGGGAAACAAATAACCCTATTAAAAAATGGGGTTCAGAGCTGAACAAAGAATTCACAGCTGAGGAATGCCGAATGGCTGAGAAACACCTAAAGAAATGTTCAACATCTTTAGTCAGAAGGGAAATGCAAATCAAAACAACCCTGAGATTTCACCTCACACCAGTGAGAATGCCTAAGATCAAAAACTCAGGTGACAGCAGATGCTGGCGAGGATGTGGAGAAAGAGGAACACTCCTCCATTGTTGGTGGGATTGCAGACTGGTAAAACCATTCTGGAAATCAGTCTGGAGGTTCCTCAGAAAATTGGACATTGAACTGCCTGAGGATCCAGCCATACCTCTCTTGGGCATATACCCAAAAGATGCCTCAACATATAAAAGAGACACGTGCTCCACTATGTTCATCGCAGCCTTATTTATAGTAGCCAGAAACTGGAAAGAACCCAGATGCCCTTCAACAGAGGAATGGATACAGAAAATGTGGTACATCTACACAATGGAATATTACTCAGCTATCAAAAACGAGTTTATGAAATTCTTAGGCAAATGGTTGGAACTGGAAAATATCATCCTGAGTGAGCTAACCCACTCACAGAAAGACATACATGGTATGCACTCATTGATAAGTGGCTATTAGCCCAAATGCTTGAATTACCCTAGATCCCTAGAACAAAGGAAACTCAAGACGGATGATCAAAATGTGAATGCTTCACTCCTTCTTTAAATGAGGAAAAAGAATACCCTTGGCAGGGAAGGGAGAGGCAAAGATTAAAACAGAGACTGAAGGAACACCCATTCAGAGCCTGCCCCACAGGTGGCCCATATATATACAGCCACCCAATTAGACAAGATGGATGAAGCAAAGAATTGCAGACCGACAGGAGCCGGATGTAGATCGCTCCTGAGAGACACAGCCAGAATACAGCAAATACAGAGGCGAATGCCAGCAGCAAACCACTGAACTGAGAATAGGTCCCCCGTTGAAGGAATCAGAGAAAGAACTGGAAGAGCTTGAAGGTGCTCGAGACCCCAAAAGTACAACAATGTCAATCAACCAGAGCTTCCAGGGACTAAGCCACTACCTAAAGACTATACATGGACTGACCCTGGACTCTGTCCCCATAGGTAGCAATGAATATCCTAGTAAGAGCACCAGTGGAAGGGGAAGCCCTGGGTCCTGCTAAGACTGAACCCCCAGTGAACTAAACTATGCGGGGAGGGTGGCAATGGGGGGAGGTTTGGGAGGGGAACACCCACAAGGAAGGGGAGGGGGGAGGGTGATGTCTGTCCGGAAACCGGGAAAGGGAATAACACTTGAAATGTATATAAGTAATACTCAAGATAATAAAAAAAAAAAAAAAAAGAGTTCCCACCTGAAAAAAAAAATCATCCATCATGATCAAGTAGACTTGAACCCAGGGATGGAAGGACGGTTTAATATAATAAAATTCATAAATGAAATCCATCATGTAAACAAACTCAAAGATAAGGAGCACATGGACATTTCATTAGATGGTGAGAAAGCATTTGACAAAATTCAACAACCCTTGTGGATAAAAGTCCTGAAAAAATCACGAATTGAAGGCTCATCTCAAAATATAGTGTAAGAAATATACAGCAAACCAGTAGCTAACATCAAATTAAATGGAGAGTAACTTGAAGCAATCCCACTAAAATCAGGCACTAGACAAGGCTGCCCATCTCTCTCCCTATTTATTCAAAACAGGACTCCATGTCACAGCCAGAGAAACCAGACAGTAAAAAGGGGTCAAAGGGATTCAAATTGGAAGGGAAGATATCAAAATATCACCATTTGCAGATGATATGATAGTATATACTTAAGTGACCCCAAAAGTTCCACCACAGAACTTCTTAACCTGATAAATAACTTCAGCAAAGTGTCAGGGTATAAAATTAACTCAAACATACCAGGAGCCTTCCTCTCCTCAATGGATAAACAGGCTGAGAAAGAAAATAATGAAATCACACACTTCACAATATTCCCAAATAATATAAAATATCTTGGTGTGAGATTAACCAAGCAGGTGAATGATCTGTATGACAAGAAGTTCAAGTATCTGATGAAAGAAATTGAGGAAGATCTCAGAAGATGGAAAGAGCTTCCATGCTCATGGATTGACAGGATTAATATAGTCAAGATGACCATTTTGACAAAAGCAATGTGCACATTCAATGCAATATCCATCAAAATTCCTACTCACTTCTTTAATAGAGATAGAAAGAGCATTTTGCAAATTCATTTGGAATAAGAAAAAGCCAGGATAGTTAAAACTATCCTCAACAATAAAAGAACTTCTGGGGGAATCATCACCCATGAATTCAAGCAGAATTACAGAGCAATAGTGATAAAAACTGCATGGTATTCATACAGAGACAGATGGATAGACCAGTGGAATAGAATTGAAGACCCTGAAATGAACCCACACACCCATCATTTGATATTTGGCAAAAGACATAAAACCATCCAAAGGAAGAAACATAGCATTTTCCAAAAATAGTGCTGGTTCAACAGGAAGTCAGCATGTAGATGAATCCAAATTATCCCATTTTTATGACCATGTACAAAGCTTAAGTACAAGTGAATCAACGACCTACACATCAAACCTGATGCACTCAAACTAATAGAAGAAAAGGTGGGGAAGAGTCTTGAACACATGGGCACTGGAGAAAATTTCCTGAAAAAAACACCAATGACTTATTCTCTAAGATCAAGAATTGACAAATAGGACCTCATAAAACAGCAATGTTCTGTAAGGTAAAAGACACTGTCATTAGGGCAAAACTACAACCAACCGTTTGGGAAAACATTTTTACCAATCCTATATCTGATAGAGGACAATATCCAAAATATACGAAGAACTTAGGAAGTTAGACTTTAGAAAGCAAAAATACACTATTAAAAATTAGGTACTGTGAGTTACAAAACATTCTCAGCTGAAGGTTATCAAATGGGCAAAAAACACCTAAATAAATGTTCAACATCCTTAGTCATCATGGAAATTAAAATCAAAATAAATCTGAAATTGTGCATCACACCAGTGATAATGGCTAAGATATAAATCTCAGGTGACGGCAGATGCTGGCGAGGATGTGGAGAAAGAGGAACACCCCTCCATTGTTGGTGGGATTGCAGACTGGTACAACCATTCTGGAAATCAGGCTGGAGGCTCCTCAGAAAATTGGACATTCCATGACCTGTAGACCCAGCTATACCTCTCTTGAGCATATACCCAAAATATGGTCCAACATACAACAGAGAAATATATTCAACTCTGATCATAGCAGCCTTATTTATAATAGCCAGAAGCTGGAAAGAACCCAGATGCCCTTCAACAGAGGAATGGATACAGACATGTGGTACATCTACACTATGGAATACTACTCAGCTGTAAAAACAATGACTTTATGAAATTCTAGGCAAGTAAAATGAACTAGAAAATATCATCCTGAGTGAGGTTACTCAATCACAGAAAAACACACTTGATATGCATTCATTGATAAGCAGATATTAGCCAAAAAGCTTGAATTACCCATCATGCAATACACAGACCACATGAAACTCAAGAAGGATGACCAAAATGCAGATGCTTCACTCCTTCTTTAAAAGGGGAACAAAATACCCACAGGAGGGGATAAGGAGGCAAACTTTATAGCAGAGACTGAAGGAACTGCCGTCCAGAGCCTGGACCACATGTAGCCCAGACATATACAGACACCAAAACTAGATAAGATGGATGAAGCTAAGAAGTGCAGGCTGACGATGACTGGATATTGCTCCCTCCTGAGAGACACATCCAGAGTATGTCAAATACAGAGGCAAATGCCATCAGCAAACCACTGAACCAAGAACCAGACCCCAGCTGGAGGAAATAGAGAAAGGATTGAAAGAGCTGAAGGGATTTTCAACCCCATAATAGTAACAATGTCAACCACCCAGAGCGTCCAGGGACCAAACCACAACAGAAAGACTGTACATGGACTGACTCATGGTTCCTACTGCATGGAGCAAAGGATGGCCTTGTTGGGAACAGTGGAATGAGAAACAATTTTTTCTGACATGGTTTGTCCCCCAGTGAAGGGGAATGTGGGGAGGTGAGGGGAGGCCGTGTGGGGATTTGAACTCTCTTATAGAAGGGTAGGGGGAAGAGTTAAGGGGCTTATGGACTGGAAACCTGGTGAGGGAATAACTTTCGAAATGTAAATAGGAAATACCCAACAAGGAGAGAGAGAGAGAAGAGAGAGAGAGAGAGAGAGAGAGAGAGAGAGAGAGAGAGAGGAAGAAGAAGAAGAAGAAGAAGAAGAAGAAGAAGAAGAAGAAGAAGAAGAAGAAGAAGAAGAAGAAGAAGAAGAAGAAGAAGAAGAAGAAGAAGAAGAAGAAGAAGAAGAAGAAGAAGAAGAAGAAGAAGAAGAAGAAGAAGAAGAAGAAGAAGAAGCAGAAGCAGAAGCAGAAGAAGAAGAAGAAGAAGAAGAAGAAGAAGAAGAAGAAGAAGAAGAAGAAGAAGAAGAAGAAGAAGAAGAAGAAGAAGAAGAAGAAGAAGAAGCAGAAGCAGAAGCAGAAGCAGAAGCAGAAGAAGAAGAAGAAGAAGAAGAAGAAGAAGAAGAAGAAGAAGAAGAAGAAGAAGAAGAAGAAGAAGAAGAAGAAGAAGAAGAAGCAGAAGCAGAAGAAGAAGAAGAAGAAGAAGAAGAAGAAGAAGAAGAAGAAGAAGAAGAAGAAGAAGAAGAAGAAGAAGAAGAAGAAGAAGAAGAAGAAGAAGAAGAAGAAGAAGAAGAAGAAGAAGAAGAAGAAGAAGAAGAAGCAGAAGAAGAAGAAGAAGAAGAAGAAGAAGAAGAAGAAGAAGAAGAAGAAGAAGAAGAAGAAGAAGAAGAAGAAGAAGAAGAAGAAGAAGAAGAAGAAGAAGCAGAAGAAGAAGAAGAAGAAGCAGAAGCAGAAGAAGAAGAAGAAGAAGAAGAAGAAGAAGAAGAAGAAGAAGAAGAAGAAGAAGAAGAAGAAGAAGAAGAAGAAGAAGAAGAAGAAGGAGAAGGAGAAGGAGAAGGAGAAGGAGAAGGAGAAGGAGAAGAAGAAGAAGCAGAAGAAGAAGCAGAAGAAGAAGAAAAGAAGAAGAAGAAGAAGAAGAAGAAGAAGAACAAGGAGAAGAAGAAGAAGAAAAGAAGAAGGAGGAGGAGGAGGAGGAGGAGGAGAAGAAGAAGATGAAGAAGGAGAAGGAGAAGGAGAAGGAGAAGGAGAAGGAGAAGGAGAAGGAGAAGGAGAAGGAGAAGGAGAAGAAGAAGAAGAAGAAGAAGAAGAAGAAGAAGAAGAAGAAGAAGAAGAAGAAGAAGAAGAAGAAGAAGAAGAAGAAGAAGAAGAAGAAGAAGAAGAAGAAGAAGAGGGAGTTGAAACAGAAAGAAAACTAAACTTTCATTCTCCCCATTCCCTGTCGTCCTCAGCTGTTGTTGAGGCAGTCGTGTTAGTGAGACGTTATGAGTGTAATTTCTGGTGTTACTTTGAGACACCATCTCATAGTAAACTTTAGTCTCTTACAATCTTCTTTCTCCTCTTCTGTAATGTTCCTTAGCCTTGAATCAAGCGACGTTTTGTAAATAGAGGCCTTGAGTCTGGATGTGAAATTTCTATCCTGAATTTTGAATGGCTGGGATTTTCACTGTGATGTTTGTTGCAGAGACTGTAATTAATTCTGTATATAAGGACACATGGCTTTGATTGTTGTTAGGTAAGATACTGGCTTAAGTAAGTAAGAGCCTGTACATTGTCCCCCATAACCACAGCTTCAATAGCCTTATAAATGTGAGTAAATTACCAGGACCATCCATGTTCATTGAACAGGACTTAAGCAAAATTACAGAGCTGTTGGCTATCACCAAGCTATTTATGCCACTGCACTGCCCTTATTGTGATCCTGCCATGTTGATAATTGGGTTTTACAGGCATGATGTAACAATCACTTGAACCTGACAAGACTGTTGATTGTAATTACATGTTATACTAGAAATTCGACCTGTGCCTGGCACATCTTCCTGTATAAGAATATTGACTTTCTGATAGGCAGGAGGATGTAAAAGTTAAATTTAGTCTTAACTAAAAAAAGGAAATTAAAATGTTCCTGCTGTAGCATTTTTTTTCTTTTTCTTTTTTTCGGAGCTGGGGATCGAACCCAGGACCTTGCGCTTTCTAGGCAAGCGCTCTACCACTGAGCTAAATCCCCAACCCCCTGCTATAGCATGTTTAATTAATTGAAGCAAAATAAAATCTATTTACTTGATGGTGGGGAAATATCATTTAACAATATAATACTAACTCCTTTTAAGTGATTAAAAGTCACAGATAGTTGGTAGCTGTGATACTGTGTAAAATAGGAATCAGGATTGTGACGATGAAATATTCTCTGGTTTACGCAAATGCATAGTAATAGTGAACAAAATTATGTACCAAGCTTCATGCTTTAGGTAACTAATTGCATGTATTCAATTGTATCTAGGATAATTTCATATTAGCTAGGGATCAAATGCATAATAATTATGACTAACTTATTAATTAAATATTAAAATAAGCATAGTAGAGTTACCAAGTGGACATGGACAATAAAATATATTAGAATAATCAAAAATATTTATTAAAAGCCAAATGATGAAAACATTTTATATATAAAAGCAGCCTGGAGCTAAATGTCACCTTAAAGTGTGATAGTGTGTTGCAGTGAGGTGGTTTAGCAGATAAAATTTCATGCCATGAAAAACCAAGAACCTAAATTTGATACCTATACATATATGTTTGGAAGACTTCTATATTCACTACATGACCAGAACACATAAAAGCTTAAACCGAATATTAATAATGAGACTAATGAGAACAATAATAATAAGAAAAAGAAAAAACAAAACTCTAGGAATATTTTCCAGAAATAATGTATTGTATTGGCCTTAAAATAGGAAAATCAACACATTTTCTTAGTACACTAACTATTCAAAGAAAAACTAAAAGTCTTTTACTTCATTCTATATGAAAGCAAAAACACATGAGATGGATTGTGTAAAGAAAGAGAGAACTGCAAACTGTAAAATTAATATAGTCTTTGCAGAGGAAAGAAACAGACACTAACCCAAGGTTCTATAAGTAAACATTTGGAGGATTTACTGCATATTATTAACATATTTAATCCAACACATCTAACTATGGAAAAGGAAAGAAAACTGGGAAAAATAAAGCCTGAATATAGTCTCAGAACCAAGAATCTGGGAAGATGTCTCAAATTCAAAGATACCCTGAAATATATGAGAAAATTATAAATAGGTTGATTTTACTATGGAATAAGTATTGTAGTATTAGCTTAGTAGTTAAGAGCACTTACTGCTCTTTAGAGCAAACACGTTCACTTTCCAACACCCATAAAGCCACTTGCAACCAACTGTAAAGCAGCTCCAGGGGATCTGACATCTCCTGTGTTCATGTGCACAAATCTATACATAGACGTTCACACATAACAGATCATTAAAATAAAAAGATTCATAAACGTATTTTCTGCACATATTACAAATAGTAAGCCTTCTACATATGCAAACACAATTGATGCAAAGTAATAAGAATGCAGAAAATCGCAAATAGTATGAAGAGTAAATTAAGGATTAATGCTTACACAGTTCAGTAAACAAAAACGCTAAACTTCACGACTGAATTGCAATGTAGATGTTAAAAAGAATCTAGCATTTGAATTTATGAGTGAAACTATTTATAAATTATTTTATTTATTTACATTCCTTCCATTGTACACTCTCCTGGTCCCCTCCCACAGTTCCTCATCCCATTCCACCCCTTCCTTCCCTGACTCGAAGAGGATGCTCCCCAGACCCTACCAGGAACCATAATCCCTGGGACCTCAAGTCTCTCAAGGATCAGGACAGACCAGGCCGTCCTCTGCTATCCATGTGTCAGGGCATCACACCAGCTTGTGTGTCCTGCCTGGTTCGTGGCTCAGTGTCTGGGAGATCTCAGCCTTCCGGATTAGTTGCGACTGCTGGTCTTCCTATAGAGGGTGCCGTCCCCTTCAACTTCTTCAATCCTTCCCCTAATTAAAGAACTGACAGAAGTCAGAGACTGATACCTTTTTAAAATATAAGTACCATTTAATTTTGAATGGTATACTATGGGTTCTCATATAAAATTGATGTATTTATTATAGTCTTCTGAGATGGAAATTTGGCAATATTTATACAAGTATTACATTACTTAACAGCCTTGACATCATTCCAACAACGTGTTTTGTAATTTATACAAAATATAATGTAAATAATCACCATTGAGTACTGTGCCTGAGTCAGTGTCCATGCAGATTTTATGTAGCGAACATTAACTAATGAAAATGAAAATAATCTGAAAGGCACAATTAGGTTATTGTTTAAGCAAATGAGTATACTACCATTTATTAAATGCATGATATTCCATGAAGATTCCCCTTGCACATCTATTCAAGACACATTGTTAAATGAAAAACAAATGACAGAATATTGCATTATGTAATCAAATGCTCTGGGTCCTGCTAGGACTGAACCCACAGTGAACGTGATTTTTTTTGGGGGGGGGGCGGCAATGGGGGGAGGATGAGGAGGGCAACACCCATAAAGAAGGGGGAGGGGTTTAGGGGGATGTTGGCCCATAAACCGGGAAAGGGAATAACACTCGAAACGTAAATAAGAAATACTCAAGTTAATAAAAAAGAAAATAAAAAAATGACCTGTTCTGTCCCACGGTAAGGAGAAACCTGCCTGCACCTTCTGTTCTTTCCAGCTTCTTCTCTTTTCCTCTTCTCCTCTGCAGATTGCTTTCTCATGTTACCTATATAGTCTCTAAATTATTCCTCTATACATTTCTCCTCAGCCCAGATCTTTTTGGCTCAGTTCTACTAAGCTCAGTTCTCCTTAGCTCAAACCGGACTTTTCAGCTCAGCCTCTCTCCAGCTCAGTCCATCTGTCTCTGTCCGTCCAGTTCAGTCCTTCTCCCTCAGTCCTTCTGTGTGTCTTCTCTTTCTCCTCAGCATTAAACATATTTCAGAATACATGATCCCGTGTTACTATGTTCATCACAAGTTCATAGGAAAGATAAAAGCATAAATTGAAATATAATTTACAACTGAGAATGTTTATATGAATATCCACCTGAAATAAATATCTGGCTAAACATTCATCACCAGTGTCAGCTCTACAGCTTCACTGAAGCTAAAACCATAGTTGATAGAGAAGTTACTTACAGATAAACCCAGTCAGTATCTTATCATCTGTCCTTGCACCTGTAACAAATCGTTTGTTCTCTTTTTATCACCCTTGATAACTGTTTTGCAACCTCTTGGAATGTGTTCTGAGTAGGAGAAAGTCTGTTTAAAATCTCAGAAAAATTAACTGGTGACACCTGGGAGAATGGCAGGGTTGTCACTGCAATTTTGACTAATTGAAAGAGACTTATAGCAGTCCCACTATAAAAGAGCTTAATACCCATTGATATAATTTTAGGAATTATTGTAGGATCATTATTAAGACTAAAGATTCATCTATTTGTCTGTATAGCATCACTACGGGGCAGTACAACTTCGTAGGCCTGCAGAGATCTGCTCCAAAAGGGGTGTGCTCTTACTCAATGGTAGTTATATATGTCTAATAATAACAACAGGAATAGCATTTTAATAGCAGGAAACTTTCCCAAAATGAATCCCTCACAGCCTTGCTTAATAGGGGCGAAACAGTTGTGGATTATAAAATAATCCAAGGCTGTCGATCTCAGGATGATCACCTGCTAATTATTAGCTTGTCCTGTTATGGCTCCTGACACTTTCTTCTCAGTCCCACGTGGTACCTTCTCCAAAACTGACAATATGATCCATCACAAAACAGGCCTCAACAGATACAAGAAGATTGAATTAATCCCATGCATCCTATGAGATCACTACAGAATAAGAATGGTCTTCAATAACAACAAGAACAACCAAAGACCCACGTATACATGGTAACTGAGGAATGATTTACTCAATGAGAACTTGTTCAAGGAAGAAATAAAGAAAAAATTTGAAGACATTTTGAATTTAGTGAAAATGAAGGCGTAACTTGGGAACACAAAAAATTAATGCTAAGAGGAAAACTCATAGCTCTGAGAGCCTCCATAAAGAAACAGGAGCTATGATACACTAGCAATTTGACTGAACACCTGAAATCTCAGAACCGATAAAAATCCAAATACACCAAGAACACTAGACAGCAGGAAATAAACAAACTCTGGACTGAAAACAACCAAGTAGAAACAAAAGGAATTATATAAAGAATCAACAAAACCAGGGACTGGTTCTTTGAAAAATCCAGAAGATAGGTAAATCAAATTAAAAATTCAAATTAAAAATATTCAAGGACCAGAAAGGTTTAGTACAGAATTCTCTCAGACGTTCATAGAATACCTAATACCAATATTCTCCAAATATTCAACAAGCTAGAAATAGAAGGAACACTACACAGTTCCTTCTCTGATAACTAAAGCAAACAAAGTCCCAACAAAGACAGAGAATTTCAGACCAATTTTTTCATGAATTTCCCTGCAAAAATTCTTAGTAAATTTCTTGCAAGCAAAATACAAGAAGACATCAAAACAATGATCCATCATGGTCAAGAAGGCTTCATCCTGGAGATACAGGGATGGTTCAGTATACAGAACCTGATCACTAATAAAACTAATCTCAATATAAATACAAATTCAATGAAAACAAAACAAGCCCTCATCTCATTAGATGCTGAGAAAGCATTTTACAGAACCTGCCCCTTCATGTTAAAAGTCTTGGAAATATCAGAAATTCAAGGACCATACTGAAGCACAGTAAACGCAATATACAGCAAACCAGTAGCCAACATCAGACTAAATTGACAGAAACTTAATGCAATCCCACTAAAATCAGGAACTAGACAAGGACACCCACTCTCTCCCTACCTTTTCAATATAGTGTTTGAAGTCCTCCCAGAGTAGTTAGAAAACAAATGGAGGTAAATAGATACATATTGCAAAGGAAGTATTCAAAATGTCACTATATGCAGATAATGTGATAGTATATTTAAGTGACCCCACAAATTCCACCAGTGAACTTCTAAGCCTGATAAACAACTTTAGCAAAGTGGCAGAGTATAAAATTGATTCAAACATATCAGCAGCCTTCCTCTATCAAAAGAGAAACAGGCTGAGAAAGAAATTACAGAAATGACACACTTGACAATAGTCAGAAAGCATATAAAATACCTCAGTGTGACTCTATCAAAGCAAGTGGAAGAAATATATGACAAGAACACATGTCTCTGAAGAAATAAATTGAAGATCTCAGAAATTAGAAAGATCTCCCATGTTCGTGTTTTGGCAGGATCAATATTGTATAAATGGCCATTTTGCCAAATGCAACCTACAGATTCAATGCAATCCCCATCAATATTCTGACTCAATTCTTCACATTCATAGAAATGTCAGTTTGCAAATTTATTTGGAATAAAATAAATCCCAGGATAGAGAAAACTATTCTGAAAAATAAAAGCATTTTGGGGAAATCGCCATCCCTGAGCTCAAGTTGTATTACAGAGCAATGGTGATGAAAAACTGTATTGTATTGGTATTGAGACAGGCAGGTAGATCAATGGAATAGAATTGAAGACGCAGAAATGAACCCACACAGCTATGGCCACTTGAAAATTGATAAAGAATTTAAACCATCCAGTGGATAAAAAGATAGCATTTTTTTTTTTTAAAATTGTGCTCTTTCACCTGAAGGGCAGAATGTAGAAGAATGCAATTCAGTCCATTCCTATCTCCTTGTACAAATTTCAAGTAAAAGTGGATTAAAGTCCTCCACATAAAGATCACCAGTGGAAGGGAAAGCCCTGGGTCCTGCTATGACTGAACCCACAGTGAACGTGATTGTTGGGGGGAGGGCGGCAATGGGGGGAGGGGGGGATGCGAACACCATAAAGAAGGGGAGGGGGAGGGACTAGGGGGATGTTTGTCCAGAAACCGGGAAAGGGAATAAACTCCAAATGTAAATAAGAAATACTCAAGTAAATGAAAAAAAATAAAAAACGACCTCCAAATAAAGCCAGATACACTGAAACTAACTGATGAAAAAGCAGGGAAAAGCCTTGAACACATTGGTACTTGGGAAAATTTCCTGAATAGAACACCAAAGGCTTTTGTTCTAAGATCAAAAATTGAAAAATGAAACTTCACAAAATTTCAGTCTCTGTAAGGCAAAGGAAACTGTCATTACTTCCATACAACAACTAACACATTGGGAAAAGATCTTTACCAATCCTATATCCGATGGGGTGCTAATATCCAATATATACAAAAAACTCCATAAGCTCTCCTCCAGAGGTTCAAATAACACTATTTAATAGTGGGCTACTGTTCTACACAAACATTCTCAGCTGATGAATACTGAATGGCTGAGAAGCACCTAAAGAAATATTCAACATCCTTAGTCGTTGGGGAAATTCAAATCAAAACAGTCCTGAGATCCTACCTCATACCAGTCAGAATGGCTAAGATAAAAAGTCAGGTGACAACAGACTGTGGCAAGGGTGTGGAGAGAAAGGAACACTCTGTCACTGTTGAAATTGCAAGCTCTTAAAACCGCTCTGCAAACCAGGCTGGAGGGTCCTCAGAGAACTGAACATAGTATTTGCTAACTGAGGACCCAGCTGTACCATTCAATGGCATATACCCAAAACTTGCTGCAACCTACAACAAGGACACGTGCTCCTCTATGTTCATAGAAGCCTTATTTATAACAGACAGAAGCTGCAAAGAACACAGATGTCCCTCAAAAGAGACACAGATTCATATAATGTGGTCCATTTACACAATGGTGTGGGACTCAGCTATTAAATAGAATGACTTCATGAAATTCATAGGCAAATGGATGAAATTAGAAAATATCATCTTGAGTGAAATAACACAAACACAAATAAACGCACATACATTGCATGCACTCACTGGTAAGTGGAAATTAGCTCAAGATCTCAGAATATCCACAATAAACTCATATACACTCTACAGCTCAACAAGAAAGGACAAAGAGGGACGGCTTCAATCCCAATTAGAAGGGGGAAGAAAATTATCATGGGATGGAGATGGAGGAAGGACCCTGTGTGGGAGAGGAGAGTGAAGTGGAAAAACAGGAGAGCAGGATCAGACGTGGGAAGAGACAGGAGAGAAGCACAGAGGACCAGGAGAATGAGTATAGAAAGAAGGAACAGTGGAGGATGGTGTAACCTCTAGAATGTCCCAGATACTAGTGATGCGACAGGTTCCCTGGACCCAACACTGATGACATTGGCCAACATACACAACAACAGTGAGATTGAACCTGCAGACACCACCTGCGGTAGATAGACATGACCACAGTGTAAGGATGGGACACTCACCCATCTCTTATTAAATCAGAGTTATCCGTGTCTATTGAAATGCAGGGTAAATATGGAGCAGAGGCTGTAGGAAAGGCCATGAGGAGATCTGCACACACCAAACCGGACACTGTTGCTGATGCTGAGATGTGCTTGCAAACAGGAGTCTGGTGTGGCTGTCCTCTGAGAGGCTCTGCCAGCACCAGACTGACACAGATGCAGATATTCACAGCCAACCATTGAACTGAGCCTAGAGATCCCAATGGACGATGTAGGGGAAGGGCTGAGGGAGCTGAAGGAGACTGTAATTAACAGCAATATCCATTAACCAGAACACCTCAGGGCTCCCATGGACCTAACCACCAACCATAGATTACACATGGTCTGGTACCCTACGTATGTAGCAGAGGATGGACCCATCTCACATCAGTGGAAGGGGAAGCACTTGGTCCTTTGGATGCTTGATGTCCCAGAGAAGAGCGATTCAGAGAAGAGTGATTCTAGAGGGTGAGGCAAGAATGAGTGGGAGAGTTGGGGAGTCACCCTCTTAGAGACAAAGAGGAGGATTATGCGGTGGTGCGGTTTATTGACGGGGACTGGAAAAGGGTTAATATTTCCAATGAAAACAAATACAATGATTAATGATACTAATAATAAAGGAGTGGTATTTTCCATACATTACTGCACAGGTTAGGTTGGAACATTTATTGTTGCCTAGATGCATATTTCTTCCTACAGTACCTGATATCTTCTTTCTCTGAGGAGTGTAGACTTAGATCTTCCTCTTCATTCAAAGAAGGCATAACACTTAACTCCTTTCTCCAAGCAAGGGTGATTGTAGATATGTCTGTAAAAGGCAGGAGGCATTTGTACAATCTAATTGGGGGTCACCAAAAGAATTATTTACAAGCAAAGCATGTAACACAAACTCTGTTCAATCAACTTACAGTATTGAAAGCATCCCAGGACTTCTGGCCAGGCAACTGCATACGATGTCAAGAGACATTAAGAATTTCAATATATGTGACTAGAGAAAATACTTTCCATTGTGTAGCATTCTCAATATTTCAAAAATGTCATCATGGAAAGAATATTAAGAGCTTTAGGACAAGAAAAAATAGTGATTGAGACATCAAGGCAGAAGCGTCACAGTGACAGCTGGAACTCACATGGAATTCTAATATCAATCCTACACATTTTGTGCTCTATTCACATCCTATCACATGCTCATTCCCTAACACAGTCCACCAGTGATTTTCTAGTCCCTGCAGTCTCTGAGGAGCAAGGGTCTGGATCAGCCTTTCCCACTCGGTTATGATCTGGTGTAAGAGGCGCTTGACTGCACAGTCTCCGAAGCGCCCTTTGCCCTTTCCATTCATGTTGCTCCTTCAGGAGTCACTTGTCACGACCCCTGACAGTGTGCACAAAACAGGTAGCACTCCGGACTCAAAGGAAGAGAGACAACAGGGTTCCTCCTCATTCAGAAATCTTGGATGATCGTCCCGCTACTACAAGCAGAACTGACAAGTGAGGCAGCTACTGACTGGCTGGTGCAGTCTCGAGAACAGCCCCTCTCGAGCATTGCTTTTGTCTTGAGATCAAAGTTCAATCAAGTTGGTGCTGCTTCCTGTTCAGGACATGTCCATTGTTCTCGGGAGAGAGCCATACTCAAAGGATACAGCTGAACTGGTGTTCGCCATGACTCACCTTTGGCAAGTACTTTCACTGCCTCTTCACGGGGTAGCCCATTTGACAATTTTTGTTCAATTTCCTTAACGACTAAATGGCCAAACATGTGGAGAGAGGCCAGCGATCTTCATTCCGGAATTCACCCTCTGATCATGCACCGCCGATTTCCCACCCTCCACGGCCTGGGAACCCCGTCAGGGTTTCTTAAGATGATTATAACACCGGCCTCCAAAGGGGGAAGCACTTGAAGGGATCCCAGCCTTCGCCACCTGAGACCGCCTTCAGTGTCCCCCAACCGATTATAACATCCTACCCCAACGGAAGCAATTGAACAGCAGAGATCCGAGCGACGTTGCAAATCAGGGACTACTTAGAAGGACTCTACAAAAGTTCAGATGCACAAAACCCTATGAAGACCAGAGATTCAAAAAACCTGATGCTCGTGTTACAGAAAAACTACAGAAACTCAAAGATCATATAAAGGCTTCAGTCAATTAGAGGGCCCTAGACCCCAGAAGGGAACTGACGGAGAACAAGAAATGGACAGTTCCACTTCCTCTGAGGGTTCCTGAGGGCATGAGTAATCCACTCACTGACCAAGGATAGCAGATCACTGAGTAACACACTGACCAGGAATACCAGAACATCTGTTTTACATTCTGCTACTAGAAAAAGAGTGGCCTCATCTTTAGTGCACATTCTTGGGTAGGTGAAAAAAAAAAAAAAAAACCCGGGTTATGTCTACTGGGTTTGAAGGACATGTGGTCTATGAAGAGTTGGTAGCCAGAGTGCCTGCAACATCTACAAAACACAGTACTGGAGAGAACAGTGAACGACTCAAAGAAGATCACACTGTGCCTGGGCCTCCTTCTGCTGACTCTTCTACTGACAAACTTGGACAGGTAATGTCCCCACACATTCCAGGTTCAAATAAACCTTCCCTATCTAGACATGTAGAACTTGTATCTCCCATTTTTCCCCAAGATGTTCCTACCCACCCAATACTTTCCAGACATAACCAAATATTTCCAATGTTCTATAGGGTTATTCCACATTTGCCCAAGAGTCCATAATTCTTCCCAAAGATCCTCAAAAGAAACCATACATTCTCCTCTTTCAGAAGGATTGGTTTTTTCTTCAATCTTTATTAATTTGTGTATTTCTTATTTACATTTCAAATGTTATTCCCTTTCCAGTTTCCGAGGTTAACATTTTCCTAGCCCCTCCCCCTCTCTTTCTATACGGGTGTTCCTCTCCTGATCCTCCCCCACATTACTGCCCTTCTCCCAACAATGCTAGTCACTGGGGCTTCAGTCTTGGCAGGACAAAAGTCTTCCCCTTCCACTGGTGCTGCTACTAGGAATTCAGTGATACCTATGATTTTGGAGACCAGCGTTAGTTCATGTATAGTCTTTGAGTAGTAGCTTAGTCTCTGGAAGCTCTGGTTGGTTGGCATTTTTGTTCATATGGGGTCTCTAGCTCCTTCAGCTCTTTCAGGCCTTTCTCTGATTCCTTCAGCTGGGATCCCTTTCTCAGTTCAATGGTTTGCTGCTGGCATTTGCCTAAGTATTTGCCATATTCTTTTTTTGTCTCTCAGGAGAGATCCAAATTTGGCTCCTGTCAGCCTGCACTTCTTTGCTGCTTCATCCATCTTATCTAGTTTGGTGGCTGTATATGTATGGGCCCCATGTTGGGCAGTCTCTCAATACCTGCTCCTTCATTCTCTTCTCTAAACTTTGCCACCCTGTGCCCTACAGGGTATTCTTGTTCCCCTATTAAAGAAGGAGTGAAGCATCCACATTTTGAAAATCCTTGAGATTCCTGTGGTCTGTGTATTTTGGGTAATTCGAGCATTTGGGTTAACATCCACTTATCATTGACTGAATACCATGTGTGTTTTTTCTGTGATTGGGTTACCTCACTCAGGAAGATATTTTCTAGTTCCTTCTATTTGCCTAGAATTTCATGAGGTCATTGTTTTTGATAGCTGAGTAGTATTCCATTGTGTAGATGTACCACATTTTCTGTATCCATTCCTCTCTTGTATTGCATCTGGGTACTTTCCAGCTTCTTCTGTGAATATAGTGGAGCATTTGTCTTTGTTGTATGTTGGAGAATGTTTTGGGAATATGCTCACAGGAGTTATACTTGGTTACATACATAGTGCAATGTCCAATTTTCTAAAGAACCTCTCAGACAGGATCCCAGAATGGGTTTTACCAGTCTGCAAGCACCAACAATGGAGGAGTGCTCTTTTTTTCTCCACATCCTTCCCAGAATCTGCTGTCACCTGAGATTTTTTTGTATCTACTCAGACTGATGTGAGGTGGAATGTCAGGTCATTTTGAATTGCATTTTCATTATGACTAAAGATGCAGAAAATTTCTTTTTTTCTCCATATTTATTAACTTGGTTATTTTGTTTTTTAAAATTTCAATTGTTACTCCCTTTCCCAGTTTCTAGGCCAACATCCCTGTATCCCCTACACATCCGCTTCTATATGGATGTTAGCTCCCCTTCCTCCCCCCTTATTGCCTCCCCACAACAATCCCATTTAATGCGGACTTCAGTCTTGGCAGGACCAAGGGCTTCCCCTTCCACTGGTGCTCTTACTAGGCTATTCATTCCTACCTATAAAGTTCAATCCCAGGGTCAGTCCATGTAGAGTCTTTGGGTAGTGGCCTAGTCTATGGAAGGTCTGCTTGGTTGGGATTGTTTTTCAGATGGGTTCTCGAGAACCTTCAAACTCTGTCCTTTCCCTGATTCCTTCAACAACGGTCCCGTTCTCAATTTAGTGGTTTGTTGCTGACATTGGCATATGTATTTGCTGTATTCTGGCTGTGTCTATCAGGAGAGATCTACATCTGGTTCCTGTTGGCCTGCACTTCTTTGCTTCATCCATCTTATCTAATTAGGTGGCTGTGTATGTATAGGCCACACATGGGGCAGGCTGTGAATGGGTGTTCCTTCTACCTCTGTTGTAAACTTTACCTCCCCATTCCCTCCCAAATGTATCCTTGTTCCCCTTTTAAAGGAGTGAAGCATTCACATTTTGGCCAACCTTCTTAAGTTTCATGTGTTCTGTGCATCTAGGGTAAATCGAACATTTGGGCTAATAACCACTTATCAATGAGTGCATACCATGTGTGCTTTTCTGTGATTGGTTTACCTCACTCAGGATGATATTTTCCAGTTCCATCTATCTGACAATGAATTTCATACAGTCATTGTTTTTGATATTTGAGAAATATTGCATTGTGTAGATGTACCACAATTTCTGTATCCATTTCTCTTTTGAAGGGCATCTGGGTTCTTTTCAGCTTCTGGCAATTATAAATAAGGCTGCTATGAACAAAGTGGATCACAAGACGTTACTACCATTGACAGCTGCCAAAGCAGGGCAGAGGGCTATGTCCACTCAGAAAGACTGTCAAAGATGTCCCCCATCTCCACCAAAGTGCCTTATGCAATCTGCTTCGGGTAAAGTGAGTTTGAAACCCAATTCTTCTGACAAAGGTGATTTCAGAACTTCCCTATTAAACCAAGGGGACCTTCAAAGTCCTCCACCATTAAAAAATTGGCCTATATCATCACTTATGGTCCAAGGGGTTCAAAGTACAATCACATATCCTCAAGTGAACCTATAACACACATACCAGCCCAAGCAGAGACAAAACTTCCTGCATGTACATCATTAGTTCAAGGACCATGGACAGTTTCCGAAGGGGTTCTTGAGAGTTCCACAGCCACTCAAGATGTGGAAGAAAATTCTGAGTCCACCCAATGGACTCTTTTGCACTGCGGACATAAAAAATGTGATCTAGCACCGTCACCATCTCTCCCAGTGCTTCCTATGTCCCTATACAACAGAGAATTATTCAAAATCATTTACCACCCAAACGGACCCTCCTGACTTTTCATCAGGCCCAAAAGAGCCAAGATTATCACAACACACAGTCAATGAGTATTGCAGATTCCATATTGATAAAATGTGCAGAGAAGATAAAACATCCCCTACCACCTCAGGGAACTCTAGGTCATTCTGTCCTGAAAGGAGAGGCTCCAAAATTTTCCACTTATACATCTGAGGTGTTAGGATTTCCCAAAACTGAGCAGGATTCTCTGAGTAGTACTCTATCTCATAAAGAGACTGTGGGACAACAAACATATACAAAACATATACAGCCACATATTTAGAAATGGCTTGTGGATGTGACACATGTACAAAAGATTTTCTAGGACACATTCCATCTGTAGAGAAGGTTATGGATCCAACCATAGGTGATCCTGGAGTGGGGAAACATGTTATGAAAACACCAGTTTCTGTAGCATCCTCGATATCTGAGGAAAGGGATTCCTTTTTTTCTTTTGTTGAAAAAAATGCATACGTTCTCCGCAAACTTCACAGGAGGCTATTTGAACTTCCTTATCTCCCCAAGATCAGGCCATCTTCCCCAACTACAGAAGTTGCTACACCCTCTTCCAAATATGCACAAAGTTTTTCCAGTCCTCCTTTATACCCACAAGCAGGCCCAGAACATCTACCAAATACATCAAAGGGTCTGGATTTTACCTTATCTTCTAAAGGGGCCTTGGCACCTGTTTTGCCTATCAAGCAGGCTAGGGAACCTGACACTTTTATTTGAAAGTCTATTTCCACTTCTCCAGCAGAAGAAATTGTTCTTGGAACTTCCACAATTTCACAACAATATCTGGAAACATCCTTATCTGCTCATGAGGCTCCCAGACCTCTCACATATATCCATGATGCTCTAGGAGAGGTAACATCTTCAGAGGTAGCTCTAATACCTTCCCCCCATTCTGACATCCCAGTCAGGATTTCTACACATGTACATGGTACATTAAAACCTTCCTCATCTGAGAAGGATGTCTTAGGATCTACTGCATCTAAACAGCATGCTTTACATCTATCCCAATTTACCCAAAAAGATTTATTTCACATGTCCACTCTGTGGAGAAATAATCGATATTCTCCCTCTACCAAAGTGGACCACAGGCATCCATTTTGTAGAAACAAAGTGTTACTATTTGATCTTTTTGATGGAGTATTGAGAACTTTCTCGTCTAAGGAAGAGAGTTTCAACCTTCCCCCTACTGCCAAAAGGGATCTTGTGCCATCTTCTGCTGCCAAAAAGACACCAAAACCTACAACTATTCCTCAGGTGAGTCCCACACCTCCATCTTTCCAAGGGCCTTGGAATATTCCTAAAATAACCAAGGAAATGTCGAATGTTGCCAACCCTTACAAGGGCATGCTGGATATTCCTTATCATCCAAACATGTTCAAGTAACTCCTCCTTCTACCAAAAAGGCATGCCCAGGGTTTTAGGGAATTTCTTCACCCCTGTCTAGGGAACTAGAAAGTGTTCTCCATGCTCAACGTGATTTGTCATTGTGCAAATTATACTTCAAAAGTACAAAACCATTTTTATATTTTCAAAGGTCTGAGGTAAAGTCCACATTGAAAAATAAAACATTTAGATTTTGTGTCAATTGCCCAAGTATATAGAAAAATTAGATGTCTTCTAAAGCATCTAAAATCAATCTAGCTCTAGCACTCTTCCTGGGAAACATTTACCATCAGCCATGCAATCCCCAGGACCATCGAAATCTAAAAAGGGGTATCTAGAAACTTTCCCATCTACTCAAAATTCTTTATGATTTTCAGCAACTTCTCAAAGAGCTCGGTGAACTTAAAGAACAAAATAACTTAAGTCATCTTCCCAGGGTATTTTCCCAAGAACCACATATTTCTTCTTTTTTGTTATACTAAGACAGATGTGCATTTTCCTCCTCCCCATCTCTGATCCCTTCATCCTATTTGTACTCCCTCCCAATTGGCTCTTTACTATGAATTTGAGGCCAATTAGTAAACCATAGATATATGGAAGGAATATCTGAGAGGCAGTTGCTGTCAAACAACACTGTTAAAGTCACAGAAGAAGCTAGAGCTCTCCTGGACACAAGAGATTTTTCATGTAGGGACTAATGATGATGGCACTGAGATTTGCCATAGCCTACCTGCTGAACAGCTTTCCCTACATTGACCAGATTTGAGGGTACCCTTTCCAGGATATCTCCTGTGACACAGTGGAAACCTTTACATGCTACATCTCTCTAAAGCTAGAGACTTCTCACTGCTTAATTAGTGGTAACATGCTCTGAATGGAGAAAGTTAGTCAGGGTCTTGGCATAGGTAGAAAAGATCTAGGAACATGGAGTAGAGGAGATTCTTCTGGATAATAATTCTATTCCCAGGTATATTCCTGTGACATATAGTTCAATCGGCTAGGTTTCCTCTGTTTCCCAAAGACCAGGTTTTTCTGTGCAGACCTTTAATTGAATGAAAATTGTATTACATTTTCTTATTGTACATTCCTTGGTATAGGAATATATATATATATATATATATATATATATATATATATTCCCGAATGTGAACTTAAAAATTCTGCTTTTCAATTCAATTTTTTACAATGATTTTAGAAACCAAGGGGGGGTGTGAGGAGGTGTCCGAGGAGCTGTCCTCACATATGTGAAGAGCTGTCCTCACATACTCCATTACAAGATGGCACCGGCATCCGGCAGAACGCACCTAGTAAAAAGGGCAATACGCAGGCGCCTGGTAACTTCCCTACTCAAAGGGACACGTATGCTGTGGTACGTCATCGGGCATAATTGGCAGCGACCAGTCAGAGAGTGACACATCCTAGGCGAGGATAGTTTCCTATATAAGGGACGGTAATTCCTCATTTGGTGTCTCCGCATTGTAAGCTTATGCTCTCCCTCTCAAGACGCATTAAAGCTTTTCTGCAGTAAGATCCTATGTGTGCCACGTCATTCCTGCTGGCGAGACGTAGCGCGGGACATCTGGTGCTGAAAACCCGGGAAAGACCTCACCATCGTCAGCACCTTCGGAAATGCCTTGGTGACAAGGAAGATTCAGAACTGCAGGTAGGTACGTTCGGAGAGGCAGCCGTCTCTTGGACTTTGGTCTGGGGTTGTCACCACCTTGGGAAGGATTTGTTGAGGCTATATTATTTGTCCTGTTAGCCACCCTACTCTTTATGTTCTGTTTTCACCGTTTTCGCTGTTAAAAAGACGATCACAGCAGCTGAAGGCGCATCTCAGTCTCTCTTATATAAGTGAGCTTCACGCAGCTCCTTTTTACCTTCGATTTTGACTGTTGAGGAACAAGGACACGATAAGGCCGATGTAGATAAGCGGCACCGTCCGGGGAGGCGCGTGTAAGCCTCCCGTACATAAGAGAGCAGCGTGTCCGTCTCTACCCTTTCACCTCACGCCTTGTCAGACGGACGTAGATAAGCCGCCGGCGTTCCTGGCCCATCATGGGATCCTCACAGTCTGTGCTCATGGCCTTGGAAACAGTGTTAAAGCAGAGGGACATCAAAATTGGAGGAAGAACAATTAAAACCTTTGTGAAGGAAGTGGAGAGGGTGGCTCCTTGGTTTGCCTGTTCAGGCTCGCTTACAATTGCCTCATGGAACAAACTTGGAAAAGACTTTGACAGAAAATTGGTGGAAGAGGATCTGCGCCTAGGGACCAAAGCTATATGGAAGCTGGTTAGGAATTGTTTAAAGGATGAAATGTGTAAGGCAGCAGTAGTAGAGGGACAGGCCACTCTCGAGGTAGTCCAGGAAAGTATGTCAGAAACCAAACGTAGTGAGAGGTTGGGCGCGCACAAGAAAAAGGACGTCCTAAGAAAGAAAAAAGGCCCTCCCAGTAAGTCCGCACACAAGGGAGCTTTGAAATTTTCAGATTCCAGCACTTCCTCCTCTACACATAAACCAGGAGGGGGAGCCAGCCTATACCCTGTGAAAGAACTAGAAGCGCTGAACCTCGACAGTTCTGAAAGCTCTGAAAATAAAACCTTAGACTCAGAGGAGGAGGCCGAGCTAGATGAGGAAGCAGTTAAATATGAGGAGGAAAGATATTACCCCGATGAATGTAGGGGAAGAAATAGAAGCCTTCTAGCGCGGCCGCCACCAATGGCGCCCCCTCCAAATGAGACACGCTCACGCGCCTTCTCACTAGTCCCCGAGAGGGTGAGAAGAAAGCTGAGTATGACATTTCCTATCTTTGAGACTCCGGAGGGAGGATGGGTCCATGCCCCTGTTGAATATAATCAGATTAAGGAATTAGCGGAATCAGTTAGAAAGTATGGAGTCACGGCCAACTTTACTCTAACACAACTCGACACGTTGGCCATGACAGCATTGACACCAGCTGATTGGCAGATGATTGCTAAGGCAGCCCTTGCCAGCATGGGCCAATACATGGAATGGAAAGCGCTCTGGTATGAGGCAGCCCAAACACACGCAGAGCGAATGCTACGGCCTTAATACCTGAGCAACAGAAATGGACTTTCGAACTCTTAACAGGACAGGGCCGCTTAGCAGCTGATCAGTCTGCTTACCACTGGGGCGCCTATGCTCAGGTCTCCAGCACGGCTATTAGAGCCTGGAAGGCACTGTCCAGGAGAGGAGGGATTGATAATCAACTTACAAAAATCGTTCAGGGACCACAGGAAAATTTCTCAGATTTTGTAGCTAGAATGACAGAGGCTGCAGGATGAATCTTTGGCGATCCTGAACAATCAGCACCGCTTAAGATGAGCTCGTTTTCGAGCAAGCCACCCAGGAGTGCCGAGCAGCCATAGCCCCCCAAAGAAATAAAGGGCTCTAGGATTGGCTTTGAGTTTGCAGGGAACTTGAAGGGCCCCTTACTAACTCAGGCCTGGCGGCAGCCATTCTCCAATCCCAGTGACGCACCATTAAAGGGACAGATAAAAGATCATGCTTTCAATGTGGGAAAACAGGCCCTCTAAAAAGAGACTGCTGGATGACAAAAAGAGACAGGGGGTCTGTAACCCTCTGTGTCCTATGTGGCAAAGGCTACCATAGGGTTGACCAGTGCCGATCAGTGAGAGACATTAAAGGCAAACTACTCCCTCCTTTGGAGTCTCGACCTAATGAGATGTCAAAAAACGGGCTGGTGGGCCCCCGGTCCCAGGGCCCTCAAAGATATGGGAACCGCTTTCACAGGGCCACGACCCCGGCAGAGGAGGTCCCCCAAGAGGCGACACAAAATTGGACCTGCGTGCCGCCTCAGACTTCTTTCTAATGCCCCAGATGGGCATTCAGCCAATTCCTGCTCAGACTGTGGGGCCTCTACCCCCGGGAACCATAGGCCTTGTCCTTGGGAGAGGATCTCTCGCCCTACAAGGACTGATAGTCCATCCAGGCCTTGTTGAAGCTCAGCGCTCTCTTGATATTCAGATTCTTTGTTCAAGTCCCCATGGGGTTTTTTCCATAAGTAAAGGAGATAGAATAGCACAGTTATTACTCCTTCCGTGCTTCCAGGCCACGATACAGGATACTAAGGGACCCATGGGGTCCACTGGTCATGATTCGGCATATTTGGTGGTTCACCTTAACAACTGCCCAAAATTGAACTTAGAAATTAAAGGAAAGAAATTCGAAGGCATACTGGATACTGGGGCTGATAAAAGTATAATTTCCTCAAAATGGTGGCCTCAGTCATGGCCAACCACAAAATCTTCTCACTCACTACAAGGATTAGGCTACCAGTCATGACCTATGATCAGCTCTGCCACTCTAACTTGAACAATTGCCGATGGCTGACAGGGACAATTTATTCCTTATGTACTTCCCCTGCCCGTTAATCTTTGGGGGAGGGATGTTATGCAGACCATGGGACTGACCTTATCTAATGAATACACCCCACAAGTGGCCCACATGATGTCAAGGATGGGCTATGAGGAAGGGAAAGGCCTAGGGCGATTAGAACAGGGTTGTCTCACGCCCATTGAACCGATCGCCAACCCCCATAAACAAGGCCTGGGTTTTTCCTAGGCGCCATTGGGGCAGCACGACCCATACCATGGAGGACGGAGGACACGGTGTGGGATCCCCAATGGCCATTAACCTCTGAGAAATTACAGGCGGCTACAGGACTGGTGGATGAACAATTAAGATTGGGACATTTGGAGCCCTCTACCTCTCCTTGGAACACCCCAATTTTTGTAATAAGGAAAAAATCAGGAAAATGGCGACTACTCCATGACTTGAGGGCCATTAACGATCAGATGGAATCCCTTGGACCCATTCAGCGGGGCCTTCCTATACTCTCGGCCCTACAAAAAGATTGGAATTTGGTAATAATAGATATCAAGGATTGTTTTTTCTCTATTCCTCTTTACCCCCCAGATATGCCCAGGTTTGCTTTTACTGTTCCATCAATTAATCATATTGAACCTGATAAAAGATACCAGTGGAAGGTCCTACCTCAGGGCATGGCCAACAGCCCTACGATGTGTCAGTTATATGTTCAGGAAGCCCTCAAACCAGTCAGGGAGACCTATCCAAATTTACTGTTAATCCATTACATGGATGATATATTGATGTGTCATAAAGACTTAGAATTACTCAAACAAGCCTATTCCTTATTACAAAAAACCCTTAAACAATGGGACTTACATATTGCTACAGAAAAGGTCCAAATTGCTGACACAGGTCATTTTCTTGGATCCATTATTTTCCCTGATAAGATTATACCCCAGAAACTGAAAATCCGTCGAGACCACCTCCATTCTCTTAATGACTTTCAGAAGCTCTTGGGAGATATCAACTGGTTGAGACCATTTTTGAAAATCCCTTCCGCGGAATTAAAACCTTTGTTCGAAATATTGGAAGGGGACGGCCACATCACCTCCCCTCGTGTGCTAACTCCCGCTGCAACCAAGGCCTTACTAAAAGTAGAAGATGCCATAAAACAGGCCCAGTTGCAACGCATTGATTGGTCTCTACCTTTTTCACTCTGTGTACTAGATACCAAGGATTTACCCACTGCCGTTTTATGGCAACAAGGTCCACTGTTATGGATCCATCCACATGCTTCCCCTGTGAAGATTATTGATTGGTATCCAGCCGCAGTATCACATCTGGCTATTAAGGGCCTTAAAGCTGCCATCCTAGACTCCACCCTAATCCTTGATTATCCCATATACACCCTAATAGGTCCAAACTCTAGCCGCTACCTCTGATGATTGGGCAGTGCTGCTCACATCCTTTACAGGGAAGATAGATAATCATTATCCTAAACACCCCCTATTGTGTTTCGCAAGATCACAACCTATTGTTTTCCCTCGCATCACATCCCACAAACCATTAAAGGAGGGGATAACGGTGTATACGGATGGGTCAAAAACAGGGGTGGGAGCATATGTGGTAAACTCCCAAGTATTCTCACGACAATATTTTGAAACCTCACGCCAAGTGGTAGAATGCCTAGTGGTCATGGAGGTCATTGAAAAATTCCAGGTTCCTCTAAATATTGTTTGAGATTCCTCCTATGTGGTTAATGCTGTTAGTATTCTTGAAACCGCCGGTATAATTAAAACCACTAGTAAGGTGGCAGATATTTTCCGAAAAATCCAAATTATCCTATTAAATAGAAGATTCCCTGTATACATTACTCATATACGGGCCCATTCTGGACTCCCTGGCCCAATGAGTTCAGAGAATGATTTGGCTGACAAAGCCACAAATATGATAGCTGTGGCCCTGGCCTCTCCTTTAGAGGCCGCTAAAGCCTTTCATGGCAATTTCCATGTCACCTCAGAAACTTTACGCCACCTCTTCTCTATAACTAGAAAAGAGGCACGTGATATAGTCACCCAATGCCAACAGTGCTGCCAGTTCCTCCCAGTTCCTCACATTGGGGTCAACCCGAGAGGAATAGGAATACAGCCATTGCAAATCTGGCAATTGGATGTTACTCATAATTCTACTTTTGGAAAATTACAGTATGTGCATGTATCTATAGACACATGTCCTGGCATTCTATATGCCACCCCACTTACAGGAGAAAAAACAACGACTGGGACTCCTGCACCTCCTCACTCTTCTTCCATGGATGCCAGCAATGGTGCAGGGTGAGCTAGGATGGGGAATAATGTCAACCTTTCCACTCCCGATGCCGGTGATGTACCACTAACGGGGATTTAGGGTAGGCCTATTTACCTAAGGATCCACAGGTTGAATGACTAAAAGAAAATAGGACTATTCCCCTTAAGGGCAGCCTTTGATTTGGCATATTCAACAAAACATCTTTTGATCTCCCTTGCATTATGTTATATAATCAATCTTCTGCTTGGTTAAGGGAGGCCACATGGGGAACTGGTGAGGAGGACATTGTGGTTAACGCCACAGTTCTCTATGGTGGTGGCCTTACATTGGGTTAATGGTAGCTGCACTGATCTTACGCCCATGGCGATGCTACTTGGAGGAAAGGGCGAAAAGGGGCGGTTGTCAATTTCCTGGACGGGGAACATCAAACTTGCTGCCTCTGTCTGGACAGCTACTCATATAAAATATCGCAGTAGTTACCCGCATGCCTCGCTTTATCCCGATCCCTGTTGATGCCCCGGGGACCATGACCTTATTTAGAGAAAAAAGAGATTTTGGCATTTCTGCAATTATTGCTGGCATTATTGCTGCGACAGCAGTCGCTGCCTTGGTTACTGCCTCGGCATTGGCCTTGTCAAATTCAGTACAGAGTACCCAAACTATCAATGATTTATCGGCCACCATCTCTGTGGCTCGGGACAGACAGTCCTCAGCCAATACTCAGATATAGGGAGGCCTTATGCTTGTCAACCAACGTATAGATCTGGTCCGAGAGCAATTAGACATTCTATGGCAAGTGGCCCAGCTTGGCTGTGAGCAAAAACTCCCAGGCCTTTGTGTCACCTCCATAAAATATGACAAATTTACCTGAGCTGCTAATCTGTCTAAGAGTCTTTCACAGCATCTGTTACAGAATTGGACCTCGGAGTTTGAACAGACACTTTGGGAGCTGAGAGCGACCATCATTCAAGTAAATTCTACCCGACTGGACCTGTCTTTGACGGAGGGATTGTCGTCCTGGATCACCTTAGCAGTCTCTTATTTCAAGGAATGGGTGGGAGTGGGACCTTTTGGAGTGATCCTCACAAAGTGAGGGGGACATAGATGGGGAATTTATAGGACTGGGGGGAAAATGTTTGTTTGTTTTTCTGTGTTTCAGATACCCACATGCCTTTGACAACCCCAGTATCTTTTCCAGTGGAATTTGTTTTTGCTCTAAAAATTAAAATGTGCGACGTGACGTGTTGTGTGTGAACACTTTGGTGGAGGAGACGGACTGTGGGGGATGGACAATCGAGAGGAAGCCGAAAAAGTGAAGGCTGTAAACAGTAAGTCTGATGTCACGTAGACTAAAACAAACAGGACTGAGCTGGTCTGGTCTTTAGGGAGAGAAAATAACTGGAGATGAGGCTTAGAGGAGCAGGGATGGCACAGGGGGAAAAAGATGTATGTTTAGGAAGCAGTGGAGAGGCGCCAGACATAGATAGACTCTCTGAGGTGAAGTTTGAGGGAGAAACAGACAGTTGGGGAAAGAGGGGCAGGTAACAGGGAGGTGGTCTTGGAACTCAAGGGGAAACCCAATAAACTGATCCAAGCAGACTCAGAATCAGAGAAGTTCAGGGATTGTTTGACTAACGAAACCTAATGAAACCTGTTTCTCATCTGTAGATGTATTATTTTTAATTATGTGGGTGGGGGCAGGGCATGAATAAGGAGACCACAGAGACAAGAATAGTCAGGTCCACTGGAGCTGGAATTAAAGGTGATTGGGAGCCATTGGACATGAGCTCAAAGAACAAATCCACGTCCTCTTTCAAAGCAGACGAGCTCTTGATCCATTGTTCATCTCTCCAGGCCCCTAAAGTCATCTTTTCAAATAAATCCAACCTTCACATGCAGAGAAGAGACCAGGATGAGGGTAAAAAGATTAAATTGATGGTGATTTGGAAGAAAGACTAAAGAACACATGAGGGAGTAGAGGACACTGAGGGACGCAGGAATTCCAAGATGGAGTACTAAAAAAGTGAAGCAGGAGACCAGGAAGAACAGAAAGGGTCTAGAATGAGTTGAACTTGGGCCGCATCCATATTGGTCTCTTTGGTTCCTTAAAGAACAGCTAACCATCACTACAGAAGGTGGACGTGAGGTGGAGGCTCCCCCGGAGGACATTTTGACGATGATAACTCAAGAGTAGTGAATGCCAAACTAAGTTTATATCTATCGATTCCTGAAAGTATCATAAAGCCCATTATTTTGTATGATCAGTAAAAAGTAATTCAAAAGGGAAGATGAGGATGCCGTGAGCTTATGTCAGGTGTTACAAGGATCCGGTGTTTAGCTTCGCTGAGCTCGTTAGACTCTGTTGCATCCTGTAATATTTTTTGAGGTCTCTTCTCAATGCCCCTAGATGACCACAAAGAGCTCCTGCACTGGCTTGTCTTGCCTGGCTCTCCTTCGACTGGATGGCTTCTTACACACCTGTGTGCCCTGTTACCATATCTAGCCCCAGGAAGTTCCTTTCTTTGACTCAAATATAAGCTTATCCTCAGAAAACTGTTGATGGTGACTCCAAAGCAGAGGTGCTGCATTGAGCTCTTTCCTATGCCTTTTGCTGTGACTTTAAAATGCTTTGCGGTTCCTGACCATGTAGCTCTCTCCTCCTGAGAAGCCCTTGTGCACTCCATGGGGTCTCCCTGAGCCACATCTACACTCCAAGAGTGTCTTTGGAGACAACCTTATCTTGGATTCATTCGTTGCTGTTTCTTCTCTCAAGAATAAGTTTCTCACTGGAGGACTTGAAAATACTTTCTATCGTTGATTAATTCTGCTATTTGGTGGTTTTTATACTGGCTGGTTGTCTGACGGTTTCATTGCTGCGAAAAGACACCATGACCAAGGCAACTTATAAGGGACAACATTTTTTTTGGGGTTCTTTTTTTTCGGAGCTGGGGACTGAAATCAGGGCCTTGCGCTTCCTAGGCAAGCGCTCTACCCCAACCCCAAGGGACAACATTTAATTAGGGCAGGGTTTCAGGTTCAGAAGTTCAGTCTATTTTCATCAATGCAGGGAGCATGGAAGGGTCTAGGCAGACATGGTGTTGGACAAGAAGCATATCACCCCCACAGTGATATGCTTCCTCCAACAACGCCACACCTACTCCCACAAGGCCACACCTCCTACTTGTGCCACACTTCCCATGGGACAATCACATTCTAACCACCGCCCTGATTTTATGCCAACTGGACACAAGCTAGTGTCGTCAGAGAAGAGGGCCCCTCAGTTGAGAACATGCGTCCATAAGATCCAGCTGGAGGGCATTTTCTTAGTGATTGGTGGAGAGGGCCCGGCCCACTGTGAGCGGCACCATTCCTAGGCTGGTGGTCATGGGTTCTATAAGAAAGCAAGCTCAGCAAGACATGAGGAGCAAGACGGTAAGCAGTGCCATTCCATAGCCAATGCCTCAGTTCCTGCCTCCAGGATCCTGTCCTGTTTGAGTTCCTGTCCCAACTTCCTTTGGTGATGAGCAGCAATGTAGAAGTGTAAGCTGAATAAACCTTTTCCTCCCTAACTTGCTCTTTGGTCACCGTGTTTCCTTACAACAATAGGATCCCTAATTAAGACAATTTCTTATAGAAACAGTGTGTCTAGTAGAGCCACAGACGCTTACCTCATAACCACAAATAGAAACGTATAGACACTTTGTTTTATTTGAAAGGTAAGACTTGCTCATGTACTGACCTGTGAACTTCTAGTTTGCTTCCTTCTCTCCGTGATGAATGCCATGATCGAAACTAACTTGGGGAGGAAAGGGTTATTTGCCTTACAGGTTACAAACCATCACTGAGGGAAACCAGAGCAGGAGCTTGAAGCGGTAACAAGGAGCTCTGCTTGTTGGCCTGCTCCCTGTCTCAGTCATTGTTCTGTTGCTGTGAAGAGACACCAAGGTCAAGGAACTACTATAATGAAAGCATGTAATTAGAGTCTAGCTTAAAGTTTCAGACGTCTGGTCCATCATCATGGCAGGGAGCATAACACGGGAGCAATAGAGAGCTGCTGCTCTGTAAGCAGAGAGAGAGAGAGAGAGAGAGAGAGAGAGAGAGAGAGAGAGAGAGAGAGAGAGAGAGACAGAGAGAGACAGAGAGAGACAGAGAGAGACAGAGAGAGAGGGAGGGAGAGAGAGACAGAGAGAGAGAGACTGAGAGAGAGACTGAGAGAGAGACAGAGAGAGAGACTGAGAGAGAGACAGAGAGAAAAAGGGAGGGAGAGAGAGACAGAGAGAGAGAGACTGAGAGAGAGACTGAGAGAGAGACAGAGAGAGACAGAGAGAGAGACAGAGAGAGACAGAGAGAGGGAGAGAGAGACAGAGAGAGACTGAGAGAGAGACAGAGAGAGACAGAGAGAGACAGAAATAGAGAGAGAGGGCAGGAGAGAGAGAGAGGGAGGAAGAGAGCGAGAGAGAGAGAGGGAGAGAGAGGGGGGAGGGAGGGAGAGAGGGAGGGAGGGAGAGAGACAGAGACAGAGACAGAGAGAGGGAGGGAGAGAGAGAGACTCTGGGAAATCATGGGGCTCTTGAAAACTCAAACCCCACCCTTGTCAACACACCCACTTCCTCCAATGAGGCCCACCTCTTAATCCTTCTAATCCTTGAAAACACTGTCACTCCCTGTTTCAGGGTGGGTTTTAGCCTTGGGGAAGGGGTATGACATGTATATCCAACTCATCATGGCTGAATTAAGTAAAGTGTAGACAACTATATAATGAATGAAAGGAAGAGGTCACTCTTGGAAAGTATTAGAAAGATCGTCATAACCTCTGGCCGTGTTAGGTAATGAAAGGGTTGAATTAATAAAATGAAAGAGAATATAGGAAACATGGAGAAAGCACAGATTACTTAGATTTACTCTTCAAATCTAGAATATTTTTAACGCATTCGTGATTTACTCTGGGGAGCGGGTGTAGCTGCAATCCCAAGATGGAGCCCGGGACTGCTGCCGTGTTTCCCGACGAGCACCTGAAATTAAGCCACGCCCCATCGTGAGAGCTGTGCAGGCGCACCATGACGATGGATCAGGCCGTGTGACGACCTATGAACGGAGGTTATGCAGACTGGACGGTTGAGGCGGTTGAGGGAGTATATAGGGAGTGGGCTCGGGGGCTGGATGGAGACGTCGTTCCTGCTCGCAGACAAAAGAGTTCCTGAATAAACTGCTTTGAGAGGAATGTGTGGTGTCGCTCCTTTCCTGCTGGTCGGGGCTGGAAGTGACAGTAAATACTAGATGTATTTTATACACCAATATTAAATCAGCCCATTTTGCATGACGTAAACAGCTCTATACTGAACAATTACATAGAATCAGGTATTTAGTTTCTCCCACCTCAAATATCAAACGACTTCATGTATTCACTTGAAAAAAAAATGATTATACATTTAAATAGTATTTAAAGTGTCTAAGATTATTCCATAAAGTAGACAAAAGGATCGAATACATTAAGATGCTATTTTGAGTCTGGTATTATCTGACAATGACAGAGAAAATAAGGAGAGAGAGTGAGACGAGGGGACAGTGAGGCAAAAGGGAAGGTGATGAGAGGGAGAAAGAGTTACGGACGACTGACAGAAAGACAGGAAGAGAGAGTATTACACACTAATTTACACCGATACACACATATTCTCAATGAAATACTTGTGAACAGATTCAAGACAACATTAAAAATAATCTTCAACCAGGTAAGCTTTCTCCAAATCCCAGACATACAAGTTTGATTAGTCCTGGGGAAGCTGTAGATATGGAGGATATAGTTCAACATAATAAAGTCAAGGTGCAAGAAGCCCACCACAAGCATCGTGCTAAAGAGAGAAAAACCCAAAGCAGTTCCACTACCAGCAGGAAGAAGACAAGAATATACACTGGTTTCACAACTATGTATTACAGTATTTGTAATCTTAGCTAGAGCAATATGACAACTAAAGAAGATCCAGGGAACACAAATGAAAAATGAAGAAATCAAAACGGTCTCCTTTGCAGATGTCATGATACCATTTTAAAAACTCTAAAAATTTGTCAGTCTCTTAAGACTGAAAAATATGGTCATAAAAGCAGAATATCATACGAACACACAAAATTCCTGAGCCTTCCTTTATGCCAATCCAAACCATATTGTGAGGAAATATGGGTAAAATAACCCTCGCAATGATCAGAAAATATAAAACAAAATAATGTGGATGAAAATGTGTAAAATGCAAAGACCACTATGAATTAGCTAGAAGTGATCCTGAATAGAGACAATTGTTCTCTAAAAAATTAAGTTTCTTAAAGCTCAAAATACATTAATAAAATAGTAGAATTCAAAGTGAATACTCAAAACACGTTATCTTTCCTGTTATCCAATTTCAAACCACGGGAGGGAAATCAGGGAAATATTCCACTTGAAACACTCTTAAAATATATAACAAAACACCCTGGATTAGCATAGTTATAAAGCATACTATTAGTTAGAAGACATATGAAGTAACCATGATCCATATAGAATATATATAAGAACGTCCCAGCTGATGTTGTGAAGGACCTTAAAGACCAGAATAAATCAAAGCTTTTATAGTTTTAAGGATAAGTAGATAGTGTAATATTGTCATTTTTTGATTAATTAATAAAGTTAATGCAATAAATGTTGATTAGAAAATTTTACTACAATAAATCACCCAATTTATGAAACTCAAGAATTTGACTATAATTATTCTACTATGGGGCAGAGGACAACTTTAAAGTACAAAGTGCTAGCATGTTTAGGGAGATAATTTTAAAGAGAAAAAATGAGGGAAGAAAAATATCATTAGATTAAAAAATGTAAGTTACATACACAGTGTGATGTTGTTGGCAGAGTGAATATTTCAAAGGATTGGAGCGTCCAGGATTTATTTATTGATTTAAAAGGTGAGGTCACATACCAGCAGGAGGACGGACTATCGGACCAGATCTCAAGAAAATGCCAAATGTTCCAGTTAGTACTACTATGTTATAGTAAACATAAAAATGCCAAGGTGGGAAATTGAAGGATTTATTCACCTCACAAGTTACATTTCATAATCAATGGAATCCAAGAAAAGGACGCAAGGCAGCAGCATGAAAATAAAGAGGAATTCTGCTTACTAGTCTGTCAGCTCCTTTTTCTCTATAACCTCCTCAGCTTACTAGTGCTGGTACCAACCACAGTGCGCTAAGTCCCCAGACATCAACTAGCCATCCAGAAAATGCAAAATATGGATGCCCGCAAGCCATCCTGATGGAGTCAGTTGCTGAATAATGCATCATTTAGCAGCCGCAATAAGCAATCCCAGCAAGCCACGAAAGGGAAATAGAAAACTTAGCCAATGAAAGATGAGTGCCCCTTCAGGAACGGAATTCGAGGTCAAAACTGAAGTTCTATGTGAGGGAGAAATCAGAAGGAATGATGCCAGAAATCACACTTTATCTAAAATAAAAAGTGACAACAAGACAAAGCCACAAATAAAATAGTGTGAAGTTTGACATTTTGAAACCTCTTCTGGAGATGGCAGGGTAGACTCAGGACATGGTTTTTGGCTGGCAGCACCATTGACCATCCAGTGTTTTGGTGGAGGATTTTCCATCAGAAGCCTGAGCTTTACCACAGACGCCGGGTCCAAAATACAAATCATAGTCAGTCAACCATTTGCCAGATCTTGTGCTCCACAAAAAAGGAGCAGTTCACTTAGTGATTTGGTGATGACTCTAACTCATTTCAGGGTCATAGATATTGCCGGCGTATAGAAGTGTTGTCCTGAATAGAGGACAACACCCGTTGTCAACACCAGTAATCTCCGCATTGCCCACAGTCACCATAGTGACTTTCTTGGATCCTTTTATCCTGGCATAATTAATACTATATATATATATATATATATATATATATATATATATATATATATATATATATGTGTGTGTGTGTGTGTGTGTGTGTGTATATATATATATTTATTAATTCTTTGAATTTCAACTCTGAAATTCTAACTGCTCTATCTCCCTCCAGTGGTGAGCTCTACAGTATGATTTGTTTCTGTTTCCTGTTGTTGCAGCGTACAAACCTTGTTTCTTTGAGCCACAGAGAAGTTTCAAATAAAATAATGAATACGTTTTGCATTGAAAGCTATTGGTGGCTTGTAGTTGTAGTTGAAAACGAGGACCTCAAGCAATCCTCACTTCGTCCTCTTCTTTTAGGAACGGGGTTGATTCGCTTTTGCTTTTGCTTTTTGTTTCATTTTGGTGACTTTTTAATTTTATTTTGTTTTCTTTTTCTTTTTGTTCTTTTCTGCATGCAGAGATCAAGAAGTGGTCGCAAGAATTTCAAGTACAAATTCAGATGGCTGGAAAGAGCCCCGTCTTTCTAACACGTCCACATTGTTTGCTGTTCTAGGTTTTTTTCTTTTTTTTTCTTTTGCTTTAATGTTACCCATTTCCACTTTCTTGGATCCTTTTATCCTGGCATAATTTTATATATATATATATATATATATATATATATATATATATATATATATATATATATATATATAAATTCTTTGAATTCCAACTCTGAAATTCTAACTGCTCTATCTCCCTCCCAAAACCAGTGACGTGGATTGAGTCTTGTTTGGTCTCGTTTTGATTCTTAGATCGGGAATCTTCCTGCGAACACTGAAGGTCCTGTTTCCAAATTGAGTCTTTATAGTTCAATAAAGTTGCTCTTGGCCAACCAGTTGTGTGGACATCTAGTATTCCTGCAGGAGGCTAGAAGACACAAGGGTGGAGAAAGGATTTAATACTTCAGACGGAGTAAGAGCTACCAGTCGTGTGCGCTCTAGTATGGCGTGGCCATTGGTGTAGCAGGCAGGATGTTAGAAACACAGCAAGATGAGAGCATATTTGGGGTGCTGAGCTATGACTAATATCAACTGAGCAATTGAGCTAGGGCAGATTTAGAGGTGTTGAGAAGGGAGTAAAAATGACAGCTTGCTATTTGGTAGTGGCTTAAAAAAAACCTGAAATGGAGCTAAAGCACATCAAAAGGTCCTCAGGGTATGTGGATATCAAGTGCATTGTAAGGGAACCTGATCAGCTCCGGTAGCTTGGACTTCCTGGAGCTTAAAGTGAGGCAGTAGGAAGAACCTTCTGCAGAGACTTATGAGAGCAATCCATGACCATAATGGGCGTGTCATGGTCAATCCTTGACAATAATGGTCAATCCATGAGCAATCCATGACCATAATGAGCGTATTGTGGTCAATCCATGACAATAATGGTCAATCCATGAGCAATCCATGACCATAATGAGCGTGTCATGGTCAATCCACGACAAGAATGGTCAGTCCATGAGCAATCCATGACCATAATGAGCATGTCATGGTCAATCCATGACAATACTGGTCAATCCATGAGCAATCCATGACCATAATGAGCGAGTCATGAGCGTGTTGTGGTCAACCCATGACAATAATGGTCAATCCATGAGCAATCCATGACCATAATGAGCGTGTCATGGTCAATCCATGACAATAATGGTCAATCCATGAGCAATCCATGACCATAATGAGCGTGTCATGAGCGTGTTGTGGTCAATCCATGACAATAATGGTCAATCCATGAGCAATCCATGACCACAATGAGCGTGTCATGGTCAGTCACCTTGACCATGACAATAATGGTCAATCCATGAGCAATCCATGACCACAATGAGCGTGTCATGGTCAGTCACCTTGACCATGACAATAATGGTCAATCCATGAGCAATCCATGACCACAATGAGCGTGTCATGGTCAGTCACCTTGACCATGACAATAATGGTCAATCCATGAGCAATCCATGACCACAATGAGCGTGTCATGGTCAGTCACCTTGACCATGACAATAATGGTCAATCCATGAGCAATCCATGACCACAATGAGCGTGTCATGGTCAGTCACCTTGACCATGACAATAATGGTCAATCCATGAGCAATCCATGACCACAATGAGCGTGTCATGGTCAGTCACCTTGACCATGAGGGTTAGAGCTGACCCACATGTATCTTTTGATTATATCCGTTTCTTCTTTGTGATCTTTAAGTGTTCCGTTTGCTCAAAATTATTATTGAAAAGGGTAAAATGATTCTATGGGCTTCTCTTTGTTGCCAACTATTCATCTGAGATTAATTAAACCCCAACGATAGAGGGAATATGTGAGGAATTTTTGCATAATATAAGGTCAATGTCAAATGTACTTCTTATACGGATCTTTGCGGTAGGATGTTGCATCTTTACCCTAGAACTTTATCAAGATCTATTCTTTATATTTATTTCTTCAGGGATCTGCAGATACATGCTTTTGAGGAATGAATCCTTCTCACTGGAGACCATAGAGGTGACCTGCATTTCAATGATAATTAAACGTCACTTCAAGACATCAAAGCAAAATATCAAAGTGAGTATGGAATAAATTTATTAGGACAGTGTTTTGCAAACAACTTCTTTCACAAACAGCGTTGGAGGGAGAGCTCTGAAATTTTGCATTTCATATTTGACTTTCCTGGTACTCGGACAGAATCAACTCACAACTGTTTGGGACTTTATGTGCCATTAAGCACTAAAAACAGAGCTGAATGTATCATATGCTCTGCCGTCTGTGTTAATGTGGCTACAGTGAGGAACAACTATGATAAAGCTCTTCATCTGTTACTCAAACATCATCCTCATACAGGTGTGGACATCTGTGGGTTGCTGGATGGAGAGGTTGAGAACACGGGCTGAGAGCTGCAAATGCAGACATGGGATGGTACATGCTTGGGGCGTGAAAGGCCTGTGTGTAGATCATAAACAACTTCACAACATTCATTACTTTAATAATCGTTAGGAAGTGGACTTCTGTAAAATGACCTCAGCAGACCAGCATGGCAGAGAAACGGTAACTGATTCCCTGCAGATTTAAACGCACTGGATCATGAAACATGGACTTAGAGGTAGAGACATGTCAGCACATGAAGGCCGGATAATCAAACGTCTGTTGTCTCTTTTTTTTTTTTTTTCGGAGCTGGGGACCGAACTCAGGGCCTTGCCCTTACTAGGCAAGCGCTCTACCATTGAGCTAAATCCCCAACCCCACCTCTGTTGTCTCTTAAGCTTCCCTACCCCATGGTTTGAGGCAAACAGCAACAGATTTTTACACTGAGGACTAGAATAAAAGCCAATTTGTTGAAAATCCCAATCATAAGAAAATACTGACATCCTCCGTGATGCACATCATGTCTCAGGTGCACTGGCCTCAGCATGGCTGAAAGACAGCTGTCAGCACGGGATTTACGGACACCCTTTTCACACCTGCAGAGCTCCAATCTGCTTCATCTAAGTCATCAGCTCCTCATGCTGTTGCAGGTAAATTAGATCACGCGTCTCCCTATGCAGACTTTCTCTACATATAAAGGCACAAGGAACTGCTCTCACTCCAGTGAGCTGGTGTGAGGAATCTTGAATCTCATTGTTGTTGTTAGTGGCCGTGATGTCTTCAAATCCCAGAAGACCATGTTTGCAAAGGAGTTGATTGAGGACGTCTTGGGTATTTCTGTAATAGGGGCAGGTGGGAATCGATGAGCAGGTCGGCCTTCCCAGACTGGATCTTGCAGTTCGCATACACCTGAGACAGGCTGACAGGGTGCAGCTTCCCAGAAAAGAATGTTAAGTTGAAGATACTGTCTGTTTGAAAATCGCAATCCCAATGTGTTCTTACCCATGCATTCTACTTGAATCCCCATAGAAAACACGGAGGAAAGAAGCTTTTAGTTTTCATGTTTGCACTCACAAGGCTACCGAACCCTCACAGACATTAGAACCTGCATTCTGAAGATTTATCCGTATACCAGTGACCAGATGAGACATCTAGCCTTTTGGACTAATAAACTAATGGATTCTAGGACTTTACAAATAGTCAGACACTGTTATACTATGTGGTGCATAGTGTGTGCTCATTGTGACTAGTCTGATTCCTCTGTACAGAGAGATGCGTCCTTTACTATCTGTTGGGGAAAACCAACTACGAAACCAGGAATCTAGAGAATACCTTTTACAGCAGTTTGTCTCTAGCAAGTTTCAGCTCAGTTACAAGTTTCCAATGTCCACATTCCCTTAGTCTGATTTTCATACGATGCTTTGATACAGTCCTTCATATTTTCTATAGTTCTTGTCAACGGAATTAAAATAGCAATAGTAGGGGCTGGGGATTTAGCTCAGTGGTTAGAGCGCTTACCTAGGAAGCGCAAGGCCCTGGGGTCGGTCCCCAGCTCCGAGAAAAAGAACCAAAAAAAAAAAAATAGCAATAGTAACCTATCAATAAAGTGCACAAAAATTTATTTGCATGAGTGCAGCAGAGAGAAGGATTATAGGATAAACAGGAATTTTTACAGATTGGAAAGGGAAAGCATGTAATTTTCAGGACAATGAATGGATCTTGTGAAAGTCGTCATAGATGAGATAATCCAGATGAAAAAAAGGAAAATGGGATCCATTTTCACTTTAATCTGGATGTTAATTCTCCACACTGTATCGGTATGATCAGTTTAGTGTAAAAGTCAAGGGACACGGTCCCGACTGTCCTCACTTTGGGACGTACAAATGCACTTATGGATTGCAGAGGGACACTGTCAGGGACGGGAGTGTCAAATGTGAAGACAGAGGGAAGAGGGCGACATGGAGGCAATATAGAGACATACAGTTAAATTGGGAGACATTTGAGGCATTGAATGGGAACCTAATGGAACAGAAATAAAAAAAATTGGAAAGCAAGATTTCCTTCCTTCTGAGGACTAAGACCAGGAAACCTGAACTACAAAAAAATCTGAGACAAGTTTTCTGAAGTTTGTTCTTTCCTTCAATCATGGGGCTCCTAGTGAAGGAGCTCAGGTCTCAGAGTTGGCACAAAATTCCTTAATTCCTGAGCCAGGTCAAGTGCTGAATACCTCATTCATGGACCTGAAGACACTCTGTATCCATCCTGCTATAATGTGTATATATCTATGTGTCGTTCAGATAATGGACACTTCACTGTTGGTTTGAAAGAAACAGTTTGTCCCTGAAGAGACGCAGATTCCTCTTTCACACATTATTTCACAGGCTGATGGCGGGTCTCATAAGTGCATTCTGGGATTTGCTTTACAATAATCATTCAGTGATCTGGAAGAAACACTTTTTAATGTTGTGAGATCTACTAGAACAATATCAAGCATCATTTTCCCTTCCCAGTTTAATACTGAATCATTCTCCACCAAAGGTCTGAGGTCTCTGATGAAGGCAGCATCTCCACAGACTAGCCTGAATATTGCTCTTGGCTCTGCATTTATGATACATCAATGTGATTTCCTTAACACTTTCTTCCCCAGGAGAGTTTTTCAATTCTTCATTTCATCCGATGGGTCTAATCTACATTATCACCCAGGATGAGATTTGATAGTTTTGAAAATAAATAAATAAATAAATAAATAATAAATAATATGAAAGAAATAAAAGAAAGGAAAACTGCAAGCTTATCTCACCAATTGACTCAGAAATCTAACGTGTTATTCAGTGGAAATACTAGTGGAAAGACTGAGATGATGAAGTCTCAACAAGAAGCACTTCTCTCTCCCAGATATTAGTGAAAGACACAAACTGCATTATTGTTATCCAAAGCATGGAGGAGTTTACTCTGAGCAGAGGACGAATTCTTGTCTTTCCCTTCTTACTTAGGACATTTTTATAATTGAGAAAAAGAATAAATGCCACGAGCTCCCAGGAAAACGTGTATGACCTTCCAAACACTTGGCGTTTGGAGTAAAGAAATGAATGATATAAACTCTCTGACTTCCAGGATCCATAAGAACTGAGAAGTCCAGATGCTTCTGAGAGGCTCGCAGCTCCTGACTCCCGTATGTGGTCAAGTAGATGGAATGAGAAAGTATTGTTCTGGATGAGGTATCTGAGACCCAAAATAACATGTACACATTTACTTAAAAGAGGGTATTAGCCATAAAGTACAGAATTCACACACTACGATCTTTGGAACCAAAGAGGATAAACATGAAGAAAGACCAAAGAAAAATGCTTGAATTTCACCCAGAAGGAGGAATAAACTAATGAGAGGAGGCAGATGGAAAGAAAGGATTGGGTGGCTGAGGGGATGGGGAGGGAAATGGGGTGTGAGAATCATTTCTTGGGACAGACGGGCAAGAGGGACAGAGGGCAGGAGAAAAGACTGAATCAGTGACTGTCCAGGGCGGGCGCTATCTCTATGATTAACCTGCAGTCTGCGATGGGTGAGGCTGCCCTGGCGTCCATGAGGGTGACTTTAGCTGAGACTCGGTGCAGTGGGGATACGGAGACCGAAATGGTCACTTTCTGTATCCAGAGGACCCCAGGTGGAAGGATAAGGACACAAACACACCCCCAAAATTTTGACCCAGATATTGCCTTTTCTATAAGAGACACAGGGACAGAGATGGAAGAGGAAATGAGGGAATGTTGACAGGATACGTGACCGGATGTGAGGCTTATCCTATGGGCAGACGGCAAACCCTGACATTATTGATGGTCCTTCTTGTGTCTGCAGACGGGAGGGTAGCGTTATTGTCCTCTGCAGTCTCCACCGAGCAGCCTACTGACACAGAAGCACAGACACACGGACAAATATCGGATGGAGCTCAGTGAGTCTCACTGAGGAGCTGAGGGAAGGACTGAGAGAGGCAGAGGAGCACAATAGAGTCTTCACGTGATGTCACTAACCCGTCGCCTGTCTGTGGATCCTGTTCTCCTACCCGGTTGCGTTTTCAGGACCTAGTGGGAGACGATGAATCTCGTCCTGCAGAGACTTGATGTGCCAGGGGAGAGGGTGCACCCAGAGGGGTCCTCCACTCTCTCAGAGAAGAAGGGGGGAGGGTAGGAGGAGGGACTGTAAATGGTGGGAGCCTAGAGGGCTGTGGTGACAGGGCCACATTCAGAGTGTTACCTGGTGAATAGATACAACCATTCTAGCAAGGGGCGCAGGAATGACATCACGGGGACTGTGGCGTGACATCATGGGTGTGGGGCATGACATTGTGGGGGTGGGGCATGACATCGTGGGTTTGGGGCATGACATTTTGGGATGGGGAATGACATCGTGGGGTTGGGGCATGACATCATGGGTGTGGGGCATGGCATCATGGGAGTGGGTCATGACATCATTGGTGTAGGGCATGGCATCGTGGTGGTGAGGCATGACATCATGGGAGTGGGACATGACATCATGTGGGTGGGGAATGACATCATGGGTGTGGGGCATGGCATCATGGGAGTGGGGCACGACATCATGTGGGTGGGGCATGACATCATGGGGTTGAGGAATGATATCATAGGGATGGGGGCATGACATCATGGGGTTGAGGAATGATATCATAGGGATGGGGAATGAGATCATGAATCTTAAGAGAAAATAGATGAAACTAAAAGAAAGAATCCAGCCCGAGAGGGAGCTGAGACCTAGAGACGCAAACATGGCGGGCGTTTACCTTTGGATGGTATCGGCTGTGAGATAAATCTTATTCTATCTACGATCCACACATGCAGAGAGGACACAGGAAAGGAGAAGGCCCGTGAGGGGGAAAGCATCGACCTCTCTGAAAGGAAAACTGGAACAGATTCTGTGGGTGAGTGAGGGCGACTGAGGACAGGAGCGGAAGGTCGGTGGGGACGATGGAGGGAGAGCGCGGTGCAGAGAGAACCGGCCAGAATTAGGGGACACACGGGTTAATGCAGAAACTCGATGGACGCGCTGGTTAATTCATGGTGTCTAGAGGGCAAACTCCGGAGGATTTAATGTGATAGAGAACGCAGAGTCCGAACCTTCAATCCTTTGAAATCGAGCAAGTGGGACCTCAGGGTGGGGATGGGGCACACTCAGTGGAGTCGGTGTCTGAGGAGGTCACATGGAGATCCCTGAACAGCAGACCGATGCTGGGACAGAGATTATAAAGATATAGCAAATGAGACCTTCCTGGTGCCTTAAGCCTCCATCGATGTAAATGCACCCGAAAACCCCTTCCCCCTCTCCAAGGTTTGTGTAGCCCTCGTTCACCCTGAGTAAAATATATGCACACAGCGTGTCCCTGAACACCTTCTAACAGAGCTGTGACACGGAAATCCTTGGAGCAAACCCCAACTCACTTGCAGGCAGAACAAGATTCTGTTGACCGACTAGTTCCTGAGGCCACTTCATCCTTTTGCACCTGGACACTCTAGGAAGCAGACATCAGAGATGTGTGTGTGTGTGTGTGTGTGTGTGTGTCTGTGTCTGTGTCTGTGTCTGTGTCTGTGTCTGTGTGTCTGTGTGTGTCTCTGTGTGCATTTTTATGTGTGTGAGTGTTTGTATGTGTGTGTGTCTGTGTGTGTCTCTGTGTGTTTATGTGTGTGTGTATATGTGTGTATGTGTGTGTCTCTATGTGTGTCTCTGTGTGTGTATTTTTATGTGTGTGAATGTTTGTATGTGTGTGTGTCTGTGTGTGTCTCTCTGTGTGTATGTGTGTGTGTATGTGTGTATGTGTGTGTCTCTGTCTGTGTGTCTCTGTGTGTGGGTCTGTCTGTCTGTGTCTCTCTCTGTGTCTTTTTCTGTGTGTGTGTCTGTGTATGTTTGTGTGCATGTGTGCGTGTGTGTGTGTCTGTGTCTGTGTCTGTGTGTATCTGTATATTGGTTATCATCTGTGTGTCTGTGTTTGTGTATATGTGTGTGTATGTGTGTCTGTGTGTGAGTGTGTCTGTCTGTGTGTCTGTGTGTTTATGTGTCTCTGTGTGTGTGTATACGTGTGTGTGTCTGTGTGTTTGTGTATGTGTGTCTGTGTCTGCGTGTTTGTCTGTGTCTCTCTGTCTGTGTCTCTCTGTGTGTATGTCTGTTTGTCTAACTGTCTAGGTCTCTTTGTGTGTGTTTCTGTGTATCTGTGTGTGTCTGTGTGCATATGTGTGTGCATATGTGTATGTGTGTGTGTATGTGTGTGTGTGGGTGTGTGCATGTGTGTGTGTGTGTGTGTGTGTGTTGGTCATGCATAAGCTAACCATCCTCACACACAGAGTGTCTGGATTGCTTTTCTTCTGGAAGGTTGGCGAATCTTTCTCTTGTCCTAAGAAAAGACCACCCTGGTTCTCAACTCTCTCTGTGAATTCATGACAGGTTGAGTGATTTTCATGTGTGAGGAGTCTGTCCTATTGAAAATTGCTTTCATGGATAAAATAAACCTTGAAAAACACATCTCAACATTTACTTTCATTAGTCTGTGATCCCTTGAGGGGATTATTCCATTATTATAATAATTATTATTATTATTATCATCTTCATCATCATCATCATCATCAACAACAACAACAACAACATCATCATCATCATCTTTATTATACATTATTATTATTATTCCAGGATTATTCCATTATATTATTGTCTGTGCTGTTACCAGTGTGCTAATGTTCACTGATGGCAGAAAGATTTTGTTTCATGTGGGTCCCATTGGACGGCCATGTTTTGGTTCTTGAAATGGACAGTTTTATTTACATGCTCTCAAGAGCAAATACATGCAAGGACAGAAAGTTCCTTGGCCTTCTACACGATATTGACACCCTCACGTAGTCCTCTGATCTATTTGAGAAACAGAATTTAGACAAGCAATGAAAAGGTTGGTGACCAGAGACCCAAGTTAGGGAGAAATAAAACAGTTTTTCACAATGTTACAGGCTTTGGGGATTGGTAGACATTACATAACTTTTCATAATCTTTTCATTCATAGCAGGAAGAGTCAAAATTATTAAATAATAGTAGGCAGAAAATTTTAACAACATGTGTGTGCTGGCTAATTTAAATTCCCGTATTTCATCTCTAGAACATTATATATTCTCTTTCAGGTTCTTCTTGAAATTCTTTGAACATGTGAAACCCGGTATGGGTTTATGTGTACACATTCATAAAGCATGGCCGTCGCTCTAGTGATGGACAGACGACACAACTGTCAAGAGACAGACTGACCTTCTTGCCAAAGAAATAAAACTTCAACTTCTTGGAGGCAGTTTTGTTCTTAGGTGCAGAAGTTTAAAATGCCCTGAGAAAGCTTCCTACAGCTACCGTTTCCTATATGAGGTAATATCGTAGCATGTGGGTTTGTTCTTTGCATTTTGTTTCAAGATCTACAAGAAAGTTTTGACTGCATGTACTATTTGGAGATGTTGTCTTTTATCTTTCCTATAGATGTATTCTGGGTTGTAGACTCTCAGGCATTTTCTGATCCATCCCTCACAGTAAGGGCTGCAAGTGAGATGAGTCTTCATCAGGAATAAAGGGAAGAAGACAGATAAGGTAATAGATGACTCCCTGATGTATTTATCCCTGTGAATCTGAGATGACTGTTGTCATCAACCTGTATATATAAACTTTAACTTTACAACAAAGTACACTCACATGAGTTTAAACCTTTGTACTTTTCATTGTGTAAATATTTGCAATAAAGAGAGCTTTCAAAGTGATAAAGTTGTGTGATGTGTGTATCTCATTTAATAGATTCTCTTGTATAACTTAATAGAATATATAAATGGTTTTCCTTCATGTTGAATGTAATGAAGACAGTGTCTCTTCTAACAATATATGTAGTAATTTTGGCCTCTATAAAATTTAATATGTTCATATCTTGCCAAAACATCCACCACAATTACTTATGGGATACTTCCTATACTTACTCAGTGTTTTTTCCTAAATATTGACTTTAAAATGCATTTAGCAGAATAGATATTGAGGAGGATGGAGGAAGGGAGGAAACTGAATGGGAGGGGAGGTGGGGAAGGGGGTAGGTAGGAGGAATTAGGTAGAGTGGGTTTGGAGGAATTAGGTAGAGTGAATGGAGGGAAAAGGGAATGGAAATCACAAGTGTGGGGTGCGAATCTCTAGGAAGTGCCAGAGACCTGGGAAAGGTGAATCCCCAGGATGTCTATTGGGGTGACTCTAGCAGTGGGGATGCAGATCCTTAATTGTCCACTTCTGTAGCCAGGCATGACTCCCAGTGATGTGAGAAGGAAAAAACCCACGCACAAAACCTTCAATCCAAAGTGAACACAGACTACAAGACCTTCAGAGACAGAGATAGATAGAACAGACATGGAAGGATCGTCCAACCAATGGTTAGCGCAGATGGAGACCTACAACGAGTGTTCCATGCGTGACTTTCCGCCAGCAAGAAGCACGCGGACATTTAGAAATCCTTGCTATGACCAAACTGTATTTTAATCTTAAAGAGAAGCACCCGCTGCGCCAAAATGGCAGGCTTATAAACACCCAAGTGCGGCACACCCAGACCTAATTGGTCGCCTACCCATGATCTCAGTAGGCACGCCCCGGAGTGGGCAAAGACCTGGCACGAAGTCACTCTTACACATGCGCACACAGTTAACTTCCTGAAAGGGGGCCGGCTGGTGCGGCGAAGGCTGGCGCCATCTTGTAATGGCGGAGGCTATCCTGGCCTTCCACGTGGGGTGCAGTGGAAACCAGCGCCATCTAGTGGTGGCAAATGTTATTGCGGCCCTTTACACCCGAGGGCAAGCAGTGATCCCTGACACTATTAAAGATACTCTATCGTGCTTGCAGACAGATTCCTAGCATAACTGTCCTCTGAGTGACTCCACCCAACAGCTGAGGGAAACAAGTGAAAAGATTCACCACCAAACATTAGCTGGAGCTGGAGAGTCTTAAAAAAAGAAGGTGAAGAATCGAGATCCAGATGATATGAGCGACTCCACAGGAAGACCAATAGGGTCAACTCACGGGGACTCTCGGGGTTTGCCAAAGACTGAACCACCAACCAGAGAGTGAAAGTGGACTGAACCTGAGCCCCCAGGACATAGGAAGGAAATGTGTAGCTTTGTCTTTTTACGGGTTCCCCCGACAATGGGTGTTGTCGTACCTTGAAGATGGAGACCGATATTGGGATGTAAAGTGAGTAAATAAGTAAATGAATTTTAAAGACACAGATGTCCCATCTACAGACAACATGTTTTGGGAAAGCCCAATTCTAGTTGTTCGGTACCCACATGAAGACAAAGCCTGTGGAGTGCCTATGTCCTTAGAGGCCATAATCCCTTTCATTCTGTTCTTCCATCAGAGTCCCAAGCTCCACTCGTGGTTTGGATAGTGGGTTTCTGCTTCTGTCTGAGTCAGCAGCTTAGTGGAGTCTCTGAGAGGGAAGCCATGATGGACTCCTGTCTGCAAGCATAACAGAGCGTCATTAATAGTGTCAGGGATCGGTGCTCATCCATGGGGTGGGTCTCAATCTGCACTAACCATTGGTTGATCATTCCTCACTCTCTACTCTATGCACGGCCCCTGCATGTCCTGTGGTCAGAATAAATTTTGGGTCTAAAGTTGGTGTCTCTATCATTCCATTTTGGTTGCTCTCTGGCCACAGGAGACGGCTTCTTCAGGTCCATATCACTGAGGCTGTGAGTCTCAGCTCAGGAAACACCCATGATTCATGGCATCTCTTACCCCAGCTCTCTGCCTCTTTCTGGATGTGACCTCTACCTCCCCACCCCGTCCATTTAGGCTGCTGTGTCTGGCCTCAGTAGCAGAGGGTGTGATCACAGAGACTGGATATGCAAGGTGAGGAGATACCCGTGGGGTCCCCTCCTGCTCAGAGGAGAAAGGGCTGGGGGAAGGATTGTGAGAGGAGTGAACTGGAGGGGGGCAGTGTGCAGCATGTAAAGTGCATAAATAAATAAATAACTATGAAAATAACTAAGTCTACTTGAAAGTAAGAAGCAGGTGTGTGTGTGTGTGTGTCTGTGTGTGTGTGTGTGTGTGTGTGTAACTAAGCGAATTTGAAGGTAAGAAGCAGGTGTGTGTGTGTGTGTAAGTAAACTTGAAGGTAAGAGCTGTTATGCATGTGTCTGTGTGTGTGTATATGTGTGTGTCTATATATGTATATATATATATATATATATATATATATATATATATATATGAAGGTAAGAAGCTGGTGGGTGTGTGTTTAATATTAAATTATCACATTTGAGAAAACAGTGGTCTATGCAGAAGACAGGACAGCTTAGGCACTATATTTACAAAAAATGGCATTTGCAGAGGATGAAGAAATGATTCGGTGATTAATAGCATTATCTGTTCTTCCAGAGAACCCGGGACCGATCCCTAGCTCCTGAGTGACAGCTCACAAGTGGCTGTAATTTCAGCATCACGGAATCTCACACCCTCTTCAACCTCCTGGACACTAGGCATGAATGTGTTGCACACGTGAACAAGCAGGTAAAACTCTTGCACATGTACAACAAAAAGTATAAAAACAGAAGAGCAGTCCCTGGTTGACATAATTTGATTTTCGTGAATATTCATAGTGATGATCACAGTCAAATAAACACTTTATTGATCTATAGTGCAATCAAAGGCACTAAAAGTTAATGATCACATGAGTCACTTAAAATCTATTTATTTAGAAAAATTGTAATAAAAATTTACAGTAATGAAATTAAAATTTTATTAATATACAAATTGATAAACATTAATATTATCATATAGAGCTGAAAATAATACTTTCCACATATTTGTTTGGCTTTTATAAATATTGCAGTTTTTGGTTAGTTTGTTGTTGGTTTTTGTAGGAGTTCATTTCCAGGTATTAGCCCATAAACTCTATAAACTCATGCAGAATACACTACAGGAACTTAGGCCCTCCTGTGTTGAATCCAGGAAGGATGCCATCTGTTTTCCTTCTTGTCTGATCAATTTTTTCTACATACATTTCAAGGATATTTTTATTCTTGGATTCCTCCAGTTTTGTCAAGCTGATAGCTGATAGCTGATAACTGGAGAATATTTAGTTTTTGAAGATCATATTTGAAGCTATTTCCTGATGTCTGCACTATCAGTGTTGTAGATTTTCAAATGAGTGACCAAATGAACAGCTATTCAGCGACTAAACATGCCTTATAACTACTGTTGTTTGTCTTTTTAAAGAAGAAGTCAGAAAAAGATGGTGTTTGGTGTAAGGGAATCTGTGGGGGAAAACAGGAAGGAGGACAGCATTTGAGACATAAATAAATTAATAAAATAAATAAATACAAAAAATAAAGCAGAAGTCAAACTATACAGGAAAATCAGATTTAATTGATAGGAAACAGTATGGTTTTATATCGTAACCTAATTCCTGAATTTTATATACTTTAATCAATCTAGTGACTAATTCTCAAAAATCAGAAAATTAAAAAAAAGTTACAAGTAACACAGTAGGTTGACCAAATAATAACAATGTTTCTAGAACTGTACACTTTCTATGCCCATATCCAATCCAGAAATCCAGTTGACATTTAGATATTGCATGTCTTAAGTCATTCTATTCTGTGATAATTCATTACTATTTTTATATTCTGTGATCACACCTTTGACGATTAATAATTACTTTGCTGGAATGTCTCTGAATTTGGATTTACTCAGTGGTTTTTCTCATTTAGGTTGAGATTATACATACTTGACACAGATACCAAAAAGTGTTTCTTGCTTTGCTTATCACAGTTAAGCATTAGGAGGACGCCTGTCATCTAAACAACTCCCAATTATGGAGCAATGAAGTTATTTTAAATTATTTTCCTTTCATCGTTAAAATATTTTAATGTATTTTTCTTTTGTGTTTTCTTTTAAAGTAATAGAAGTAATTGGAAAATTACTTAAAGCCTAAGGAAAGACCGTGTGTCTCTTCAAAACTTTAGTATTTTTATTCAGCATCTCGGTCATTTTTTTTACCAACATTTTGACCTGAATGGTCCTTACTGCATGTAAGTAGACTCAGAACCATGAGTCCGAGGACAATATAATTATTGTCTTTCTGCCTAAAACATTACTCTAGTTTTAGTGTCATGGTAATTTTTTTAATGTCTTCCATATTTTCAGCACACTAAAATGGAATTTTATTTTTGTTTCACTATAGTCATAAAGACTCAAGATTCTAATTTTGTTATTTTATTTTCTTGTTGAATAGCAACCGGAATCTAATTATCTGACACTAGCTGACTTTTATATTTGCATTCTGTCACTTGTAAATCCACTTCAATTCCTGTATAATATGTGCATGCATGCTTGTGTGTGTGTGTGTGTGTGTGTTTGTACGTGTGTTTGTACATGTGTGTGTGTGCATGTGTGTGTGCATGTGTATGCGTGTGTGTTTGTACGTGTGTTTGTACATGTGTGTGTGTGTGTGTGTGTGTGTGTGTGCATGTGTGCATGTGTGTTTATCTGAAACTATGATATTGATGTTGAGAATCACCTGGCTGAAATTCTTTTCCTCCACCCTATAGAAATCAAACAGTGGAGGAAAGACGACTCCTGTTCCAAAATCATAGGCCCTGGGTGCCCAGAACTGACGTATGGACTGACCAAATAATACACAAAGCAGAGCCTAACAATTCACTGTCCTGAGGACTACTTAGCAGTTCCAGTCAAATGCAATGAATTTACATGTACTGAGAAAGATGGAATTGTAGCATAACGAGCTGAGATCACTTACAAACAATTTCTGGAAGATTTCCAAATAGCTATGAATGGACACAGAGATTTTCAAGGACCCAGAGACATTAGCATGTGGTTTAAACTCTGTCCAGATGAAACCGCTTAAGTACTGGACTGATCTACTAAAGTAATTTATTAGCAAGCAAACTTTACAATTGTTTGCAATTAAACATGGTGGGGAGTAAAGAGAATACTCTAAAACAAAGTTATGTTTCTTAAAGTTTGTTTCAAGACAGCAAGAAAGAGCACAGTGGTTTTGTTTTCGTTCTTTCACAGACTTTGCACCTTTTTGAAAGAGCACTTTGGGATCGTTAATTACCTATTTATTATCAGAACTTTCTTCTGACCCAGAGTTGTTCTCAGTGCTGCCTTGACTTCTTGGTTCCTTAAGCTATAGATGATGGGGTTCAGCATGGATGTCACTGTGGTATGGACGATGACCAAGAATTTATCAACTCCTTGTGGGTGGTTAGATTTGGGCCTCAAGTAGTTTTGGCCCAACCCTACAAGGCAACCTATTCCCCATGAAACAATTGCCAAATGGGTACATACCTCACGACTCATTTGGGTTGCATAGTGAAGCTAGGCCATACGATGGCCAAAGGCCATGACTGCCAATAGGCAGCACTCAGTTATACCAAAAAGTGTGAAGAACAATATCTGTGGGGCACGTCCCTCCTGAGAGACTCCTCAGATCTTACTTACACGGCTCTCCATGTCTTGGGTATGACAGAGCCAGTGTGACCAATTTCCAGGATACATAAGTTCCCTAGAAAGAAGTGCATGGGGGTGTGTAGAGATGGACGGGTGCAGATAGCAAAGGCCATGAGAGCAGAATGAGGATGAACAGAGGGAGCATTCTCCAGGGACCTCACAGTTCTTGGCAATTGCAAAGCATTTGACAGACAAGCCCTTTTCCTGCCACAAAGAGCAATTGACACACTCGACACTCATCTCCAGAAACACAGAGCAGTAAGCCATTAGTAGGATTCTTGCAGATGAGAGATATTATTTTTTTAGTATTTTAGAGGCTCAGTTACATCAGAGTCAAAGTCTTTCTCTGCAGTAACAAAAATCAAAGCTTAGAAAATATTTTTTCTCACAGAATTTCATAGCTAATACTTTCTCTCTTAACACCAGGAGATTTTTCAAAGTGTGCTAAGCATTGAGCCAAGTGTCCAAATACTTACAATAGAAGGTGGAAACATGTAGTCCTGGCACTAATGAAGCTCAGGCAGAAGGTTTACCTTGGGTTTAAGTTCAGTTTCACATGCTGTATAAGCAATCATTCAAATGAAGGAAAAGTGAACCTTGACTGTATCTCAATTTTTTACCCATTCTTATCATTAACTAGTTATCAATGTTATACAGAAAACCTGATCAACCCACTCATCTCTATGCTTTCATGATGACACAGGTATAGTCTCTCCACCACCCTGTGTGTGTTGGGCCCCGACTATCCTCTGATTGCTATTATGAATATTCAAACCCACACAATAAACGTATCATTTCCTCAAGACTCATTATTTTTGAAGATAAAGTAAAATCAAATAATCATTTGATAAATAAATGATTACTGGTTTTAATACATAGACTTAAAGGGAAGGCACATCTCGATGTCTGCACAGTAACGAGGTCGTCAGAGAAGATTTTTAAGATGTGTACAGTGAGCCATGAAAGTGAAGAAGGATCAAGCAAACAACACCAGACACCTTCATGCCACAACCTTCAATATGACAGCTGGCATTTGTAACTTAATAATTACTGTCTCTTTACAGAACATGTTTTCTTAGTAGGAGTATCACTGTGTAGGCATTAAATGTCTGTTTTCTTAATATTGTTCATGATATTCTATCAATCGGACTATCGATTTAAATAAAGAAAACAAGAATAAAAGATGTATTGTCTGGATATGTAGTCCAGGCTAACCTGAAATTCCTAATTTCTCTGCCTCAGTCTCTCGAATGTGAGTTTTCTAAGAGCAAGACATGGTGCCTGGCTTGATAGAAATTCCTTCGTATCCTCTCATCTCAACATCTTAGAATTTCACCAAACTACCTGTATTTCTGTACACATAGTATCTACACAGTTCATTCCTCTTTGCTCCCTTTTGCATATGGCACCTGCTGTGTGCTTGCTTGGTTACTTACTGAAAAACTGTTCAGTTCCAGCACAGCCTTGTCTGTTTTCAGATATCGTCCTTCTCTTCTGTCTATAGTTACACTCTGTTTTTCACACTGTGACTGCTAAAGTAGCTGTTAGCTCTGTGGTGGTGACTCCTTCTCATCTTGTTCACATTGTAGCCTTATATGGAGACTGAGTATGGACTGCAAAGTTCTTATCATTATGTTCACCATCCTCACCAATCCTTTAGCTCTCGTGTAATGAGAAGCTCCAGCGTTTAGCTTACTTTGGTTCCTTGGGGATTCTGCCTGTCCCTTCCCATTATATCTTCTGAAGTACAGTCTCATGTCCCTCAAATATTGGAATGAGGCAAACTCATTTTTCTCCCAGTCTGATAACTTTTCCCTTCAAAGGAGATGACCTTTCCTGCTTTGTTGGGTGTATATGCATTTGCTGAAGTTTGGGTTTTCTTTACAAAAATGCATCACTTTTTCCTGACAAGAGTAGAGAAGGAGATATCACCAGCCTGTTAGGCTCTCTCTCTATTCACTTGATATAATGAAATCTCAGAGGTATGTGAGTAGATCAGCACATGGTTGATCCACAATTCAAATGTGATTTTCAGTATTTCCAAATTATAAATAAACATGTAAACTATGTTTACAAATACCAATATAAGACAAACACACATACACACACATATGCACACACACTCACACGTATGCCACATACACATGTCTGCTTATATGTTCATGCAGAAACACAGACCCAGAGAATCACAATAGAGAAAGAGGACATGGAGATTGTACATGAATTAAAATGTTAGTATAAACAACAATGCAGGGTAACACTGTTCCTTTACATCCTTTTTCATCATTTAGTCAATTACAAATGCAGCGAAGAAAAAAAATGTATTCCGTATGAGTTTGCTTCTGTGTGAATTAAGTTAATTTCCCAAATCACTTAAGTTGATCTGGTGTGGAATGCTTGTCAGCTACATGGGACATGAGCTTGAGTGCATGCTTGCACACAAACATTTCAGATTTACCTTTGTGTAAACTCTATTTTGGGGAATTTCTCACCATAATACATAATTTTTGTTTCTATTCACTAATTGATCACTAGATTAATTTTCTATTGGGGATAATGAAAAACACAGCTCCCCAAACAACAACAACAAAAAAGCAAAACAATACAAAGTTTTCTCATGGGAGCAGACGGCATAATCAGGTATACTAGCTTATTAGATCTATTAGATTTGATCTGCACCCATTCATGAAAAACTTATAAAAACCTAAGTGTAGAGAACATAGGACAGTCTTAAAGCTCTGACAATTAGGAAGCAGGAGGTCTGTTGTACATACTTGCCCACTCAGTGGACTCTGCTCCTGTAGAAAAATTGCTGGAATGAAGAGGATTCTATTGTGATTCATTTCACACTTATTTTGATGTACTGTAAATATTTCTTCATATTAAAAACAAACAAACAAAAAACAAGTAAACAACCTTCCCACAGACAAAACAGAAATGAATACTTTTCTAAATTTGAAATATTTTTAAAGCAACTTTGTTTTCATTAGTACTTTCTGTATTTGTATAGGTATCTCTCTAGTTAGAGAGTGAGGCCTTGCCTCTCCCCGGTAAATTTCCAGAAAATCAACTCAAGAACCAGAATGTTATACTTACATTTGGATTTGTGCAATAAAAATGATTCACGAGAAATCCTGAGGTTTCATAAAAGAAAGCTTACTAAAGCTAAAAGCACACATTGCACCTGACATGATAATAGTAGGAGATTTCAACAACCCACCCTCATCACTGGAGAGATATTGCAAACAGAAATTAAAAGGATATGTAGAGAAAGTAATAGAAGTTATGAACCAAATGGATTTAGCAGATATTTATACAACATTCCATTCTAAAAAATAAGGATATACCTTCTTCTCATGATCTCGGGAACCTTCTTCAAAATTGACCACATAATCGATCCCTCTACAGACCTTAACAGATACAGGAAGATAGAAATAATCCCATGCATTCTCTCAGATCACCACACACTAAGACTGGTCTTCAACAATAACAATAATGACAGAAAGCCCTCATATACATGGAAGTTGAAAAATGCTTTACTCCATGACAACTTGGTGAAGGAAGAAATAAAGAAATTAAAGACTTCTTAGAACTTAATGAAAATGAAGATACAACATTCCCAAACATATGTGACACAAGGAAGCAGAGCTAAGAGGAAAACTTATAGATCTGAGTGCTTGGGAAAAGAAACAGGAGAGAGCATATGTCAGGAGCTTGATAGCACATGTAAAAGGTCTAGAACAAAAAGAACTAAGTAAACCCAAGGGGGGTAGAACGCAGGAAATTATCAAACTCAGAGCTGAAATCAGTGAAGTAGAAATGAAAAGGATGATACAAAGAATCAACAAAAACAGGAGCTGTTTCTTTGAGAAAAGCAATAACTAACCAGAGGTCAGAGAGACTGTATCCAAATTAACAAAATCAGAAATGAAAAGGGAGACATAACAACAGAATCTGAAGAAATTAAAAAAAAATCATCAGATTCTACTATAAAAGCCTATATTCAACAAAACTGCAAAATCTGGAGGAAATGGACAATTTTGTAGACAGATAACAGGTAGCAAAGTTAAATCAGGAACAAATAAACTATCTAAACAACCCCATAACTCCAAAGGAAATAGAAGCAGATATTAAAAATCTCCCAACCTAACAGAGTCCAGGTCGAGATGGGTTCAGTGCAGAATTCTATCAGACCTTCTTAGAAGACCTCATACCAATATTGTCAAAACTCTTCCACAAAATTGGACAGACGGAGCACTAGCGCATTCCTTATATGAATCCACAATTACTCTTATACCTAACCACACAAAGACTCAGGACAGAAAGAGAACTTCAGACCAATATCCCTTATGAATATTGATGAAAAAATAATCAATAAAATTCTTGCAAACAGAATCTAAGAACACATCAAAAAAATCATCCATCATGATCAAGTAGACTAGAAACCAGGGATGGAAGGACGGTTTAATACAGGAAAATTCATAAATGTAGTCCATCATATAAACAAAGACAAAGATAAGGAGCACAAGGTCATTTCATTAGATGGTGAGAAAGCATTTGACAAAATTCAACAACTCTTGGGGATAAAAGTCCTGGAAAAATCATGAATTGAAGGCTCATATCAAAACATACTGTAAGAAATATGCAGCAAACATGTAGCTAACATTAAACTAAATGGAAAGTAACTTGAAGCAATCCCACTAAAATCAGGCACTAGACAAGGCTGCCCAACTCTCTACCTACTTATTCAAAACAGGACTCCATGTGATATCCAGAGAAATCAGACAGGAAAAGAGGGTCAAAAGGATACAAATTGGAAGGGAAGATATCAAAATATCACCATTTGCAGATGATATGATAGTATATACTTAAGTGACCCAAAAAGTTCCACCAGAGAACTTCTTAACCTGATAAACAACTTTAGCAAAGTGTCAGGGTATAAAATTAACTCAAACATACCAGGAGCCTTCCTCTCCTCAATGGATAAACAGGCTGAGAAAGAAAATAATGAAACCACACACTTCACAATAGTCCCAAATAATATAAAATATCTTGGTGTGAGATTAACCAAGCAGGTGAATGATCTGTATGACAAGAAGATCAAGTATCTGAAGAAAGAAATTGAGGAAGACCTCAGAAGATAGAAAGAGCTTCCATGCTCATGGATTGACAGGATTAATATACTAAAGATGATCATTTTGCCAAAAGCAATCTACACATTCAATGCAATCTCCTTCAAAATTATGACTCACTTCTTTAATAGAGATAGAAAGAGCAATTTGCAAATTCATTTGGAATAAGAAAAAGCCAGGATAGTTAAAACTATCCTCAACAATAAAAGAACTTCTGGGGGAATCATCACCCCTGAACTCAAGCAGAATTACAGAGCAATAGTGATAAAACTGCATGGCATTCATACAGAGACAGATGGATAGACCAGTGGAATAGAATTGAAGACCCCAAAATGAGCCCACACACCTATCATTTGATATTTGGCAAGGGAGATAAAACAATCCAAAGGAGGAAACATAGCATTTTCCAAAAATAGTGCTGGTTCAACAGGAAGTCAGCATGTAGATGAATGCAAATTATACCATTTTTATGACCATGTACAAAGCTTAAGTACAAGTGAATCAAGGACGTACACATCAAACCAGAAACACTCAAACAAATAGAAGAAAAGGGGGGAAAGAGTCTTGAACACATGGGCACTGGAGAACATTTCCTGAACAAAACACACATGACTTATGCTCTAAGATCAAGAATTGACAAATAGGACCTCATAAAACAGCAACGTTCTGTAAGGCAAAAGACACTGTCATTAGGGCAAAACTGCAACCAACAGATTGGAAAAACATTTTTACCAATCTTATATATGATGGTGGGTAATATCCAAAATATACAAAGAACTTAGGAAGTTAGACTCTAGAAAGCAAAAATTCCCTATTAAAAATTGGGTACAGTGAGTTACAAAACATTCTCAGCTGAAGGTTATCAAATGGGCAAAATACACCTAAATAAATGTTCAACATGCTTAGTCATCAGGGAAACTAAAATCAAAATAAATCTGAAATTGTGCATCACACCAGTGATAATAGCTAAGATATAAATCTCAGGTGACGGCAGATGCTGGTGAGGATGTGGAGAAAGAGGAACACTCCTCCATTGTTGGTGGGATTGCAGACTGGTACAACCATTCTGGAAATCAGTCTGGAGGTTCCTCAGAAAATTGGACAGTCCATGACCTGAGGACCCAGCTATACCTCTCTTGAGCATATACCCAAAATATGGTCCAACCTACAACAGAGAAATATATTCTACTCTGATCATAGCAGCCTTATTTATAATAGCCAGAAGCTGGAAAGAACCCAGATGCCCTTCAACAGAGGAATGGATACAGAAATGTGGTCCATCTACACTATGGAATATTACTCAGCTGTAAAAACACTGACTTCATGAAATTCTAGGCAAATAGAATGAACTAGAAAATACCATCCTGAGTGAGGTTACTCATCACAGAAAAACACACTTGATATACATCCATTGATAAGCAGATATTAGCCAAAAAGCTTGAATTACCCATCATGCAATACACAGACCATATGAAATTCAAGGATGACCAAAATCAGATGCTTCACTCCTTCTTCAAAAGGGGAACCTAAATACCCACAGGAGGGGATAAGAGGCAAACTTTGTAGCAGAGACTGAAGGACCTGCCGTCCAGAGCCTGGCCCACATGTAGCCCAGACATATACAGACACCAAAACTAGATAAGATGGATGAAGCTAAGAAGTGCAGGGTGACGATGACTGGATATTGATCCCCCCTGAGAGACACAGCCAGAGTATGTCAAATACAGAGAAAAATGCCATCAGCAAACCAATGAATCAAGAACCAGACCCCTTTTGGAGGAATTTGAGAAAGGATTGAAAGATTTGAAGGGATTTGCAACTCCAAAATAATAACAATGCTGACCAACCAAGCAGGGGGAGAGAGGATGGGAGAGAGGGGATCCATGAAAGGTGATAACATTTGAAATTTAAATACAAAAAATTCCAAAAAAAAGAGACAGAAAGTGTTTATTTTGACACATTGTTTGAGCTGGTACCATCCATCATGATGGGGAAAGCATAACAACTGGAGTGTGATGGTCACATTGCAGACCTGGAGGGTGTTCAGCTTTCTTTCTTTCTTTCCTTCTTTCTTTCTTTCTTTCTTTCTTTCTTTCTTTCTTTCTTTCTTTCTTTCTTTCTTTCTTCCTTCCTTCCTTCCTTTCTTTCTTTCTTTTTTCTTTCTTTCTCTCTCTCTTTCTTTCTTTCTTTCTTTCTTTGTTCCCTTGTTTTAAATTCCATATATGGGTGTTTCCCTTGCTTTTATGAATCTGTATAAAAGATACATATACAGAAGCCATAAGAAACTTAGGGAAGAAAAGCAGGTATAGCTGTCAGTAAGACATGGGAGGCCACAGGGCTCAAGTCGGTTTCCCTCACGACCACATTTGTATTCATCAAGACAGGAGAAAGGAGCAGGGCACAGAACTGAACAAGAGTAATGAATGCTTGTGAGCCACCATGCTGGTGCCAGGGTCTGAACTCAGGTCCTCTGCAAGAGCAGTAACGGTTCCCAACTACCAAGACACCTCTCCAGTCACAAACAATCATTGTTTATACAACCCCCCAAACACAGCACCACTTGATGTGTGTGAACACGCATACTAGACGTGTGGTGTGATTTATTTGTGTGAATGTTGAGTCAGTGTGATACAAACGCTCTTGTATTCATAAATTTTGGCATCGCCGTTTTCACTTGGAGGTTCTCTTCATTCTCAGCTTTGGTGGTTACATACATCATCAAGAGAAGAACCGCCCTGTCAGCCTACCCCCGCCTCCCCCCCATTTGCAGCTATGCCTGCCTTTCTTCACTAAGTTAAACTCCACCTCAGACTCTGCTCTTTCATTTTGTTCAGTGTAGTAGACTCTCCAAAACCATAAAATGGAATCCCAGATGCAGAGGAAAGAAGTTTTGCTGTTTGTTACTTTGTTTGCTTTTAGTTGCTTTTTCCCACTTCCACTGGTTTGAACTTGTGTCCCATTCAGTGGCAGGTACTTAATTCAACCAGTATTTTGAGAAGGGCTGTGGGTGGAGTGTGATAAAAGGAAAATTACTGGAGAGAAGTCACTGGGATTTTGACGATAAATGCAAAGTTTTTATTGACTTGATTTTTCAGTCACACAGAACCCTGGACTGTACCGACTCGAACTAAAACTTCATATCTGACAATTTGTTCCAAGGAACCAAAAAACCTTAAAAACAAAATTGATCCAACAAAATAAGCCCTAAGTTGTAATGATTAACCCTCTATAAAGAGAAACATTAAACTTTTTTTTAAAAAATGATGATTTTGATGTTTTTGTTTAACAATTTCATATACTTATATAATGAGTTTTAGACCTTTCCTTTCTTTATTTCCCTTCCCAATTCCCCTCCCTCATCCCCCTCCATCATCCTCCCATCGCATCCTTCAGTTCTCCCTTGCTTTCTCCCTCATCCTCCTCCGTGATCCCCTCGGTCAACCCCTTCTCTTAAGCCATTCCCTCTCCAATCGGCACCGATATTCTGAATAAGTCCCCCTCCTATTTCATGTCTCCTTTCTGCGTGTAATCCCTAAGTTTAATTAATTACATGAGTACAGAGGAATTCGACAGAACAACTTATCTATGGGTACAGGAATGAAGAAGGGAGTGAAGCAGAAATTTCTGGTTTCTTTGGAGTCTCAACTGTTTCATGGATGTTGTCCTGGAAACTGTCTTAGGGGAGGATGTTTTGCTGAGAACAAACACATGGTGTTTCTGGTCGCTGCCTGTGAAAAGGACATGTGATGTTTAGAAAGGGTACGAGTATAACCCTGGACAACAGTGGGCAACACCACGGCATTGCCTTGCCTTGACACTCTTCGCTGATGCTCAATGGACTTTGATGATTCTGGTCTTCATTGACCATGCTGTGGCATTGGTTCACCTTTCCTTCCTCACTGACCATTGTTTGTCATGACTTTGTAGAGAGAAATGCACCAGAGAACTTCTTGTGGAGACAATGTGGTGGCTTCTTGCTGCCTCCTCGAACCCAGGCCAATTGGAAGAGCTCAGCAATTTCTTCTGGGTTGAACTGTCCTTGGTGATTCGTGAATGGTGTTTGCAAGTAGATCGACCTACCTCTGCTGATTCATGTCAACTGAACTGATATCCTGATGATGAAGATTGAAATCGCCCCAGAGAACTATTTCTAAGCAGGTCCACATCTTCCTTTGTTTGCCCTATTGTCCTTTCCTTTTCACTACTTCTGGTGGGTGGTGGGTTAGTGGAAGGTTAAAGGGTTTATGAACTCTTAATAAAGTAGGTCTTGAAAAATCTAAGCCTGCAGGATAGAACCCTCCTCCAATAAATGTTGATTGCCAAGGGAGGGGAGGGTCTTCATGGCCTCTCCCATCTGTAATGAAGTGTTGAGGGGCCCAGTCTTGTGCCCATGACCATAGCTGCCATCAGTTTAAGAGTTCAAGGACTAGGTCCAATCTAAAAGATATCCTTTTGCTGTCCCCTTCCCCATCTTCTGGTTCTTATATTCCTTCCACCCACTCTTTCATGAAGTTCTCTGAGCAGTGGAGGAGAAGACTTAGCTGTCCTATTTCCACCTGAACAGTCCAACACCACTGATTCCCAGCACTTTGTCCTGCTGTACGTCTCTGCCCATGGTAGTCAGAGGCTTCTTGTCTGATGAGAGCTGAGTGCAATGCTGATCTATAGATACAAATATGGATGTTTGGAAGGAAGTTCAACAATGTATTTAGCATTAGGTTCTTTCATAGGGCCTATATCACCCTAACCATAAGTTCTTGACCAGGTTACAGAACCTGGTGTGTATTCCCTCGTGTGCAATATGCCTTGTATCCAATTGGAAATCCACAGGTTACTCCCATGACTGCAATGCCACTAACACATTAGGGGCACATCTTGCCTGACATTTTAGCTTGAATGGTTCACCCCCGAGTAAGGTTGTAGATGATTTTCTCCCCTGGAAGCCTACATAGCACTTTCTTGAACCATGAAGGCTCGACATTATAGAGGATGCTTCCACCTCAACTTCAGATTGACCCTTCTGTGACCTGTGACCAAATGGATTCAGTGACCTCACAATAGGGTCTTACCATCAAGTTCTGGAGGGCTATGAAGTACAATGGCAACAACCTGTAAAGTTGTGAGGGCTTTTGGGATCTCGCTGGTCAGCAACTTTCAGGAAGACATCCCACATCTGGCACTGTGATTTTTGCTGAATTTTGGTTTTCTGTTGCTCTGAAGAATACTCTCACCAGAGCCAGCTTGGGAAGGGAAATCTTCATTTCGTCTTATCTGTTCCAGCCCATCATCAAGGAAAACCAAGACAGGATTGTGAAACAGGTACTACAGAGACTGCTCACTGCCTTGCGTCTAAACTCACATTCTACTACCTTTACAGAGTCCAGACCCATTCCCATAGGGCGGTGCTGCCCACAGTAGACCAGGCCCTCCAACATCAGTGAACAGTCAAGGAAATGCCACCTGGACATAGTCAATGCCAATCTGATGGAGGAAACTCCTTGAGGGAGGTTCTTTCCTCCTAGACTAGCCATCACAAGAAATCAATGAAAATAAAAAAAGAAAAGAAATCAGTAGCTTCAGGGAGAGCATGGCTTATCCATGGAGGCTGCCTCCATTTGAACTCAACAGTTGATCTTGTAGATATATTCTGTAACACAATGTTTTATAACCCCTCTTACCAAACTCTGTTCTAACCTAATCACCTATGGGGAGCTTGAGTTTGGAAAGTAAGTTTAAAAAAAAATAATTGGAGCAGAAAGAAATGCTTCTTGGAAATAAAGCAAAAAAGGAAGCATTTCTGCATCCTACATGCTTTCCTCGCATCATCTGTGCAAAGATAATGAAAACCGTTACATTCCAGGTACAATAATTTCCAATTTTACAAATCATATAAATAATACTGCTTATCATTCATAAAACACATTGGCACTAATCGTTTTGATGTGTTTTTCTAACTCACTCCTAGTGTAGATCTGATGAACTGGAATTGTTCGCCTGCTCATTTATACATGAGGGAAGTGAGGTTTAAACGTCGAGCCAATTTCCCAATACTTTAAGCTAATAAATTGCAGAGTAAGACAGCCGCACTTCCTCTGGCTTCATGGCATGGCCTCGTGAGAAATGCAAGTCAGGGGACATTGGCAGGGAATCCCAAGGATCAGTACATGGCAGATGAAAGTTGTCTTGGATGCAAGACTGGGAGTGATGCTCAAGTCAGCCGAGCCCCAGCTCAGGATTCCTGAAACAGAACACCAGAATATGTTAGAGAGTGAGGAGACTAAAGTAAACATCTGGGAGTCCTCAGCAGATTGTACAGATCCAGGGCTGAGGGTTCATAAGTGTGTTGGTGTTTGTGGGATGGAAAGGAACACATATTTAGATCCCCACCTCCTACTATGTGCTACTACAGTGTAGGCAATGTCTTAAGTCCAAGGTTTTTTGTTTTGATCCTGTGTGTGTGTGTGTGTGTGTGTGTGTACATACGTGCATATGCAGTGTATGATGTAGGTACTAATCCATTTCTCTTCTACCTTATTCATTGAAGCAGCATTTCTCAGTCATACCCAGAGTTCACCAATATGACTAGTCTTGACAGCTATCTTGCCCTGGGGATCTGCCCTATCTCTACCTCCCTGGACTGGGATTCTGTGTGGGCCACAAAGCCTACCCATCATTTACCTGAGACATGTGAGCCATCTCCTCACCTGCTAAGGTTCAAGTCCCGGTGTTGGACCCATCTCCTTTACTTTTGTTTTCTTATTCTTTTTTTTTTTTTTCTGTCTTGGTCATAATATCAGAACCAGGTTAAGGTATGACTGGCTCACTCAAACAATCACTCAAATCCCTCCACACAATTGTGTTCTAATAAGGAGGAGGACCCTGCTGACTCTCTGTTCTTTAAAGTCTTACCTTAACAGATGAGTTAAAGGGTGGAATTATACTAGTGGGTGATTGTGGATGCTGTTGTTGATGTTGAGGGAGGCTGGCAAATGAGGGGACACAGCTGAGTCACTTATAATAACAGATACAAAGCTGAGTTAGGTAGTGCATACCTATATTCTCAATACTCGCGAAGATCACAAGTTCAAATCCAGCCTGGGCTACATAGTAAGTCCAAAGACAGCCTGGGCTACATCATAAATCAAGACCAGCCTGGGCTACAGAGTAAGTCCATGGCCAGCCTGGGGTACAGAGTAAGTCCATGGCCACCCTGGGCTACAGAGTAAGTCCAAGGCCAACCTGGGCTACAGAGTAAGTCCAAGGTCAGTTGGCCTACTTACATGACTCTTCTCCAAACAACAACAATTTTTTTTTTCCTTTTTGGTTTCTGTCTCTCCTATTTCCTCTACACTGATACCAGTGCTGTAGTTTGGGGGTGTGGGGGAGAACTTTCGTCATGTCTGATGGTCCAGGACCTCCCAAGCAGCACGGCAAACCAAACAGTGCAGCAAACAAGTCTGTTTCAATTTTTGCAGAAAAATATGACACATGGGAAGTGCTGTCTGAGGAAATGGCTCTAAGATGGGACAACGCCTCGGGAGACTGGGCTTGGATCTTGTGCTAGTTTCCTCGTGATAAAAACAATGATGTTCTCAACCAGAGTCTGTGTTCGGAATACAATGCTGAGCTTCCATTTCAACACTGCATAATCTCCATATGGACACCCTGGAAATCTTGTCTGATATTAAAGAGATTATAGGAGAGACAAGTTGAGTATAAAAACTGTCATTAAAAAGTGTTTAAACGATGAATACTTTTTTTAAAAAAATTTTGTCTGCGGTACCAAGTTCAGTGTTCTGCATAAACTCTAAAACACGGCAATTACTTTTTTTATTTAAATTGCAAAACAGAATGGACCTTATATTTTTCTATCTAGGTGTAATCGAGACGTAAAAATAAAATTCTTTGATTTAAAAAAAAAACTAATTGTGTTTCATTGGCTGTTTTTGTTGTTGTTAATTTCTTATTTTTGGTGTTTTGTGTTTTGGGGTTCATTTTAACAATTATTTTTTCATTGAATTAATTATTTTCTTATTTTCTAGTGTAGACAAAAATTTAGGTTGCTGGTCTTTGTTTCTAATCTAAGAATTAGTGTTGTAAATAAAGTTTCCTCTTAGCACCATCATAGTTATATCTCACACATTTTGATAGTATGTTTCCTTTCTTCTTTTTTTCTTACTGTTACATAGTTTCATTATTTCTTGACATCTGTATTGCTTGTGAATGTGTGATTTAATGTTTCTGGACTGGGAGACTCCTGTTGTCTCTCATTGAAGACATCTATTTCAGTTTTGTTGTAGAAGCAGAACACATCCCGAGGGGCTGGAGATGCAGCTCAGTGGGCGGAGTGCTCACTTGGCTCTCACACGGCTCTGGGCTCCACCTACAGAACCTCATCAGCCTGGTGTGGTGGTATATGCCCAAAGTCCCATTACCAGGAGGAGAAGCAGGAGTTCAAAATCATCCTCGGGTGCATAGTGTGTTTGAGGCCAGCCTGGGCTACATGAAACCTGTATAAACAAATATGTCCCACACGACATCCTTTCTTAGGCATTTGCCACACTTTGTTCTGTGGTTTCTGAGTGTCTGAAAAGTCCAGGGTACTTGAAGGAAAAGAACATCCTGGTGCTACTAGGGACTGTCAGTCAGAGACATTGGCTGGTGAGGCCATCTCATCCGAGCTGGTTTTCCGCCTGCTTCTGTTGCTGATGGGCTGATCCGTGTCCACAGCTTTACTCATGATCGCCTGCTTCCTTTTAGCTGTACCCATTCTTGCTTCCTGCTGAGGCCGTGATGGAGTTAGTGACACAGAGTATTGGGGTCTCCTTCCAGCCCACTGATTCTCTCAACAATAAGTTCTTTCTTTGTAGAAATAGTTTCTCTGTTGCCTACATAATCAGAAATAAATATAACACTCTTTTCTGTATTATTTTGACAATGGGTTTCATTATGTAGGTAGGGATGGCCTGGAACTCACTGTATAAACCAGGTTGGTCTTGACCTCACAGAGATCAGCTTGCTTCTGAGTGCTGGGATTAAAGGGGCATACCTGGCTCCTTCTTTTTTCAATTTTTTTAAAATTTATCTCTATGGTGTGTGTGTGTGTGTGTGTGTGTGTGTGTGTTTGTGTGTGTGTGTATGTGTGTGTGTTTTTGTGAGTGTGTGTGTATGTGAGTGTGTGTGTATGTGAGTGTGTGTGTATGTGTGTGTGTATGTGAGTGTGTGTGTGTTTGTTTGTGTATGTGTGTGTATGTGAGTGTGTGTGTGTGTTTGTGATTGTGTGTGTATGTGTGTGTGTGTGTGTTTTGACCAAAGAGTCCATCAGATCCTCTGAACCCTGATCCTCTGCAAGAGCATCCAGTGTTCCTAACCAGTGAGCCGTCTCCCAGCCCCTTCTGCCTGCTCTAAAGTCCACTTCATTGTTCATAGTGCCCAGACATGTCTTTAATTCCTACTCTTAGTGTTATTTTTAATTCAGTTAGTTCCTATTCGATTTTCTCTTGTTTCTTCTATTACCTCACCAAGATGATGTGTATCCTTTTGTTTTGGAAGTTTCTCATTGACGACGCTTGAATCCAGGCTTTAAAATCCTTGCTGATAATTCTGACAAGGGTTTTCTCTTGGTGCCACCACCAGGGAAATGGTTTTTCTCCTCTGCTTTTCATTTAGGGGGATAGTCATGGTGTGACGTGATTTCAATTAGGTGGGGATGGATCTGGGAAGAGTTAGGTAGAATCGTGAGAAGTAAATTCTATCAATATATAATGTACAAAGTTCTCAAGGAACTAATAAAAGTGGTTTTTAAAATACCATATCTGTACTGAACACATACAAACAATTTTTCTTGACATCTCCTAAGTAACAGCCCCTCATGATTTCATTTCACTAAGTACAAAAGTAATGCAGAGATTATTTAAAATGTAGGAGGATCTGGGGAGACGGCATAGGGGTAAAGCCAAGTGTGTGGTCACACTTGCAAACACCAGGGCTTGGTATGGGAACAGGAGGATGACCGGGGCTTCCTGACAGTGAGCCTCACCTCAGGTTCAGCAGGGGACCCTGTCACAAGGGAATACAGTAGGTAGTGAAGGAGCAGAACACGCTCTACCCTCCCCCAGCCTCGGAACTTACATGTCTCTATGCACACACACACGCACACACACATATAAATATGACTAGAGTATACGAGAGGCTTGCATAGGTTATATGCAAATGCAGTGTCGCTTTATCCAAGGAACCTGAGGACTTTTAGATCATTGGGAGTCCTGGGGCCAACTCTCAGAGGACAGGATATATCTCCTTATTGTGCAAACGAATCCTTGGTTGAGTGTGTGTCAGTGAATCCACACAATTCTCCTCCTCCATGTTCCTGTGTATCACAGAGAATGATCTGGAAATACTGAAACAAATATAAACTAAAGGCTTCGTTGTGGTTTCTAGGCTTGCGTTAAAATCATATTTATCACGTTTTATTAAATGGAAGGGAAATCTTCAGCTCCCAGCAACAATAGACTCAATCATGTTGGCTTCTGTTTTATCCCATTATGAATAGCAATTAATTGCACATCAATAGCTCCCTATGCTTTGAACTAAATCAGGATGAAGGGATATGTTTCCGTAACCCCTATGTGGATAATCAAGTAGAAAGGGGGGAGGTATGATGCCTTTGGATTATGGGAGAGTTATGGCTTGATTGGATATTGTTATGCAAATAACCCTAACATCTGAGAAATGAAATATCACGATAAAATATACTACCAAATGGGATGGACACTCATTATTTGATTTCTTTTAAAAGAAAAAAAAAACATACTTTAGGATTTTGAATAACTGTGACCCTCAGAGGTTCAAATACTTGAAGGTGTTTGGTTTCCTGTTTGTGGATTGTTTAGAAAGGATTGGGAGTTGTGTTTTTGTTAAAAGAGATGTGTCAATGGGAGGTTGGGGCCTTGAGATTTCAAAAGCCCAACAGGATTCTCTCTCTCTCTCCCTCTCCCTCCCTCCCTCCCTCCCTCCCTCCCTCTCCCTCTCCCTCTCCCTCTCTTTCTCTCCCCCTCCCCCTCCCCCTCTCTTTCTCTCCCCCTCCTCCTCCCCCTCTCTCTCCTTGTCCCTTTCCCTCTCCCTCTCTCTCTTCCCCTCCTCCTCCCCCTCTCTCTCTCTCCCTCTCCCTCTCCCTCCCTCTCTCTCTCTCTCTCTCTCTCTCTCACATCTGTGGAAGCAGGATGTGAGCTCTCAGGAACTACTCCAGCCAGGCCTGCCTGCCTGCCAGCCTTCTGTCATGGTGTCTACCACGATGGTCCACGGACTCACCCTCTGAAACTGTAAGACCATAATTACATGTTTCCTGTCATAAAATGGTTTGGTCACGGTGTCTCTTCACAGCAATAGAATAGTAACTAAGGCACACATCTTCCTGTCTATGTTTCTAATACTTCTGTATTTATTTCATTAAAGTTACCTGTTATCCATTGAACAGTTTTATGAATGAGTTTCAAGTTTAAAGACAAAGAGTGACAAGTAGGAGTGGCAATGCTAGGGGGTTTGGCCTTGTTGGAGTGGGTGTGGCCTTGTTAGAGTAGGTGTGTCACTGTGGGTGTGGGCTGTAAGACCCTCACCCTAGCTGCCTGGAAGCCAGTCTTCTAGCAGCCTTCAGAGGAAGATATAGAAGGGTCAGCTCCTCCTGCACATGCCTGCGTAGATGCTGCCATGTTCCTGCCTTGATGATAATAGACTGAACATATGAACCTATAAGCCAGCCCCAAGTAAATGTCCTTGTAAGGCTTGCATTGGTCATGGTTTCTTTTCATAGCAGTAAAACCCTAAGACATACATACATATATACATATTCATATACACCCAAGATTACACACACACACACACACACACACACACACACACACACACACACCATTTACAGGAATTTTTACATCTAGCCAGGGTCCCTGCAATTTCATTGTTCCATCTGATACACGTGTTCATGGAACATGTCTCTCTCTGTTTTTTTGTTCTAGGAAGTACATCTGCAGACTCGCTTCATTTTGCTTTATTCTCCTCTTCAGCCTTAGAAATCTCAGCTTACAGAGAGGGGAAGACGGGAACTTAGTTCGATAGCTCTTTTTGTCTGTGGGGAGCTTACATCTCAAGTCACAAAGGGAAAATAAATTTAACAAGAAATAATAATACACATCCAAACCGCGATGGGAAGTTCATATCCGTTCCCCTTAATGAATGTCAAATTTGGAAATTGGAATCCACAATGAGATGAGACTTTTGAAAAATCCTAATTCTCAGGCAGGCTTTGGTATTTCTCTTACCCTGAAAAGGATCACCACAAGAAAAAGACAGATGGTAGGTTGCTTTTGTCCACAAATCGAATCAGAAGCATTTGATAACGAGCATAGAGGGGGCTCACCCCATGTTTACCAAAGAATAAAGTAATATGGGGGCGGGGGAGACATCTAGGGAACAGTTGGTGCCTTATTGGTATTAAAAAAAATTCCTGAAGTCAAGAAATAATATTTGACAAAAGAAAAAACTAGGTTTTCATTAGGCAGAACTGTTTTTAAAATAGCCTTCATTTGAGTCATGGAAAGAGGGGGGTGGAGCAGGTCAGTCTGTAGATAACTAAAGTCATTCCCATCAAAAAATTAGGAACAATGTGGATTTTTAATGGACTTGAATAAAATTAGAAATTTTACCTTTCAAAGGGGAAAAATTGTGTTCCAGAGAGAGAGAGAGACAAAGGAGTGTCCAAACTCATACTTGATTCTTTCAATAAATCTACCGGTAACTCATGTGTTTGTTGATATTTGGATTAAAACGCAGGTTGGATATCTCGACTTAGGAGTGTAACGTGTGGGGCTGGAGATTTAGCTCAGTGGTTAGAGCGCTTGTCTGGGAAGCGCAAATCCCTGGGTTCGGTCCCCAGCTCCGAAAAAAAGAACCAAAAAAAAAAAAAGAGAGAGAGAATTTAATGTGTGTAAACATCAGTCAGTGGAAAGAGTTGTCCTCGGTTCTCTCAAAAGGCATGAAAAAACCACCGTGGAGTTACTGGATTTTGTTTCAACTTTAGCTCCTTGTCTGCAGGGATGCAGAGCATCAAAGGAAGGTCCCGAGACCTCCTAAGAGGTAGCATCCAACACCTGAGGCCATGTGCACAGAGGGACGTAGCCTTTCTCAGAAAATGGAGCTAAGAGAGCGAACCAATGAAGGCGACATATCGATCAAATCGCTGTAATAGAACGACGGCAGCCAGTTCACAGAGCGAGGCAGCTGTCAGCGACTCAGCCAAGAACTAAGAGGATTTGAAAAGAGAATAACACACAGAGTTCACAAAAGCCACTATAGAATCATGGGGTCTGCGAATTTAATCCATGTTCTTTGGGCAGAGAAAACAATCCAAACTAGGGATCCCTCTTGCTCAGCACGATGGAACGCTGCGCCGTGCAGCAGATGTCCCATGTCAAGGACTCAACCTAGATGCCGGAAGCCTTTGAGAAACCGGAACTACGTCATTTTAGTGCTGACACCGGAAATGGCTCAAGTCTGCACCTTCGTTGGAAGGAAAAGAAATAAGTCACACAGCACCGGAAGTAATCCTCGTCAGGGTCTGTGTGAGGTCGGAAGTGTACGGCGCCATGATCGATCAGTAAGCACTGCCTACACGTGTCGGGTGAGCCCACACAAATGAGGAAATGGTTTTTAAATTTAAGCACGATTTCTAATAACTAGTAACTTTTAAGTGTCCAGGTTTAGCACAAGCTTCCAGATTATATGGTTTCTCAGGCGGAAGAACGCCGCACAAGAAGTGAGTTTGAAACTTCGGAAGTTCCCAATATGTGACAGCAAACTAAGAAAAGCATGGAGGTGGGGTGTGGTAAAACGAACTAAAGGAAATCTGTAAAACCAAGAAAGGAGAATTCAAAAGACTTGTACGGGAAAGTCCAGCAACAGGGGTGGCTCAGAAGACCATCCTAGTTTTCAGAGTTTATCACAGCAATATTGCCAAATACTGGTAGCAAAATTGCCACTTGTCCCTGTGGACAATCTCTGAACGTACACACACACACACACACACACACACACACACACATACACACACACACACACACAGAGAAGGGGAGGGGGAGAGGCAATGGGAGGGGAAGGGGGAGAGAGGGAGACAGACAGACACAAAAAGAAAGACAGAGACATACACACAGACACGCACATGCAGAGATATACACGAAGACACACACAGCTCAATTGAGGATTTACAGAAAGATAGCCATCAAAGGACCCGAATATTTGGTGCTAAATTATGTGAGCTTTGTGGGGGAATGAGTGCCAACCAAATTTTGCAAGTTCTGCAGCCACCTGCACGTTTCTGCACCCCCTTAGCTGTCGGGGTATCACATACATTGCTGTCACTCCTGCTTTCTTCATTTGTATTTTACTGTGAATCTCCCTTCTCCCAGTTCCATGTGGCCAGCAATTTTCCATGTGGAAGGACTTCACAATGCACTGTGTCTAGGGAGGCAGGGAAAACGATTTCAAAAGAGGCTCAGTGCTAGGGCAAAGAGTACAAACAATGCATACTTCACCTCCAAAGGAGGGGCTCAAAGAATACAGAGGCTCTGGCTGGCGCACAGGGCCGAGCTTACAGAGTTAGGGCCCACAGCATCACTGGGAACCAACAAGCAGCTCTCATTCAGCCCTCCATGCTAATGACTCATTCTCATGTCTTGAGACCAGAGGAAGAAGCATTTGGAAGATCCTCTCTATAAAAATGAAGCCTGTACAGAAACTCCTACGAAACTTAAAACAATTTTAAATAGGAAAGTACACACAAAGTAAAAAAAAATAATTAGCAGATTCCACAAAATTCTCTGCGATACCATCATGTACACATACACAAACACACACACACACACCAGAAGAATAGACCTGTAATTAAATAACCGCCTTTTAAAATACTGCTAGTCTGAAAGAAAGCTATTTGAGCATTTTCCTTAGCTGATGAATTACACGTAACAGTAGTCCATGATAAACATGCCTGTTCTAAAGCGATGCCTGAGAAAAAGAAAACACTTCTAGAACAATTGATGGGGGATTAGATTCCAAGTCTCAGGGCTCACTCAGTAGACTCTGTCCCCAGCAGGGAGCAGTGACCAATTAGGACCAGCTGCAAGACTGGTCTTCCAGAGGGTGTAAGATCCAGGAGCACCACTTCAGGGACTCTGTCAGACCTCACCTTTCCCAGAACAAATGCTGTTGTTGCCCATGCTGAGCCACTGAAGCCAAAAGAGTGAGGACAAAACAGCTCCCTTTGGTGACCATCTCTCCTAAGGAAGTTCCCCATCAGGGACAGAGGTTTTTCACTGCTGCTTCAGGGCCTGATCATGGCTGTAATGGCTGTCTGTGGTGCTGAACTGGAGGAAGCCATCAAGCAGAGTCCCTTGGTGGCATCAGCCTCAAGACCTTTTTGTGGTTCCTACTCTGACTCCCCTCCATGGCCTGAAAATTGAAGTCAAAATATTTTTCTCCCCTACACTACTTTCCATCCAAGCATTTTATCACAGCCACAGAAAGGAAACTAGAATAGACTCCATGGGGAAGCAGGGAGGACAGATACCTCCCAGATTCTCAGGAGCCTGTGCTTGCAGCTTCTGGGTCTTCTATCATTGTAAGCCACAGTGACCTGGGCAGGCTCAAGAGATGGATGGACAGTCTGCATTACCTATGAGATGACACAGTCAATTCTGTCCTTATTCCATGTACAAGAAAGAGTGCTAATGACCCAGCGGTTATAACGTTTAGCAGTGGGAACAGAAAGAGAGAAAAACTTAACACTTCCCACAGGGCAAAAAAGAGGACCAGAGGCAGAGGTGATGCTGGACTCTGTAGTACATTTCCTGTGTGGGCTCCCTTCCCCCACCTAGTAACCAAACAGAAGGTTCTAAGTCAAGAAATAAAGAAGAGAGCCACAAGACGAAAGAAACCCAAGGATCTCAATGATGCCCAAGCCTCAGATGCACTGCCCAGAGGTTTGTGAGTCTGTGGACATGTCTATGAGGAACTGCTTTGATTGTTCCCTGACTTAGGAGGGTCAAGCCCATTGTGGGCGGTACCATTCCCTAGGCAGGTGGGTTATGAGCTGTATAAAAAGACCCAGTCTTGGAGCTTGTCTTCTGCTCATGTGGTGTTTTTTCGGTTTTTTGTTTTCTAACTGACAGAGAGGTCTACAGTATTGCCTACAGCGAAGCATTTTGCCTGCTGCACAAAACTCAGCATTTTACTGTAAAAGAACTCAAGGAAAATTTCAGATCTCATTAAACAGATAGTGGCCACCTTGCTCCTTATCCAATTTCTAGTCATTAATGAATTTTAAAGCTCCGGTTATCCCACCTTAACCACAATACACTCTGATCTTCATAAGACTGATGGCACTCAAGCAGTGCAAGCCACCAGACAGAGGACAGAAGTAACAAATCCAAACATCCACTGCAATTCCCAACTCAAATACTTACAGAAGCCTTGTCAACCTTCAGTCAAAACAGGCATCAAGTTTCTCTCATTACCTACCCTTTAATTGTCAAAACATTTGCACGTCTAAGTTCTTTCTGTTAAAGGGGTGGGGGGCTTTCTTTCTACTTTATGAGCCATTTACTTTAGTGTTGTTAAGCAGAGAAGAGGACAATACAGTCGACATTTACTCTAATAGGTGACTGATTTATGCATGAGGCTGTCCCTGTTTCTCCGGTAACTATAAACCTAGATGCCTTTTCCTTGCAGGATGTAGGAAACGAGCCTTCTACCCCATCCTTCCTTTGTAATTCAGCAGTTCTCATGATCACTCTGGCATCCACCTCCTACCAGATCAGAAAGACTGGCCACGATCCCTTCTGCCATTAAGGATGAGACCCCACTGTGGGCTGGAGAGATGGCTAAGCAGCTAAAAGCACTGGCTGCTCTTGCAGAGGACTCAAGTTTGATGGTTGCACCCACATGGCAGCCCCCACACATCTGTAACTCCGGTTTCAGGGAAGACCTTCTGCTGGCTTCCCTGAGCTCCAGGCATGCCCAGGTACATATACATGCAAGCAAATAAAACACCCCTACACACACACACAAACACACACACACACACACACACACACACATATATATATATATACATATATATATATATATATATATATATATATATATATATATGCCTTAGAAGACAAGGAGGAAAAAGAAAAGAAGAAGAAAGAGAAGAGAAGGAGGCAGCCCTATGAAAGCCACAAAAACACTTCATTCAATTTTTTTTATTTATTTCCTTTTTTTATGAGTACACTGCAGCCATCTTCAGACATACCATAAGAGGGCATCAGATTCCATTACAGTTGGTTTTGAGCCACAATGTGGTTTCTGGGATTTGAACTCAGGACGTCTAAGAAGAGCAGTCATTGCTCTTAACCGCTGAGCTATCTCTCCAGCCCCTTGATTATTTTAACTTTGTAGTCCGTAAGTCCGAGCTCTTAGTTTAAAGAAATGCCAGGAGTGTGTGTGCACACTGTATATTATTAATCCAGTGCTGATGTCCAGAGACAGGTGGATCCTGGGGCTTGAGGGTCAGCCTATCCTGCCTAACTGGTGAGATCCAGGACAATGAGAGACCTTGTTTCAGATGATGTGGGTGGTGACCCGAGACTGACTCCAGTCTTTCAGCCTCCACAAACATGTGCACACGACCGTGAGTACACGTGATGCATACATTACAAAAATGAAAAATGAAATGTGGAAATTCAATAAAGAAAGTTCCTTTCCAGCTGGTGGGGTACAGAGAGGGTTGCTTCTCCGAGTACAGTTATCTCTGAAGAGGAAGTCAATAAATGACTCAGACAAGAGCCTTTGAGATATCAGCTGCCAACCCAGGGTCCAGACCTCCTCTCTGGCTGCAATTACCTTCTTAACATGGCCCCACATTGTCTCCTGGGACCCAGGTTTCCCCTTCCCCATAGCTCTGCCCTACTTTGACCCTAAGAACCCAAAGAGCTAGCCAAGAAAGAAGGGGAGAAAGGACACGAGGGGCTGGAGAGGAGGCTGACAGTAATCCAGTCATATACACAGACCATTGCATTGGCACTCAGTCCACGAATGCCAGGCAATGTCACTGACTGGATGCCCAGGAGGAAAGGCAGGGTTAATAATCAAATAGGTGGAAGTCTTTACCACAGTAAGTTCAGCCAGCTGTGAACACAGTCAGAACACAGAAGAAGATGACACCTGTCTGTGAACTGTGAACTCCTGAGTGCGAGTGCATGCTTGTGTAGAAGGACTGTGTGTCTGTGTGTGTGTGTGCACATGTGCATTGTTATTTAAGCTGGGTTTCTTTCTTTTATTTTCATATATTATTAGTCCCGGGACTACTTCATGACTTAACAAATCTTCCCATATTTCTTCCGCTGTGCCTGTTAGCTCTGAAAACCCCTGCTGGTCACCCAACGATGTGCTTTTCCTTGTAAACTATTTCAGGGGACTTGGGGGGGGGGCCCTTTCCGTGAACCCAAGAGACAAGAAGAGAACAGAACCCCGACTGGGAAAAGGAAGTGGGTACAACCTTGTCTGAAATGATTCGGGGTGGGCGAGCACGCAGATAAGAGAACGTGATGTGAGAACTGAGTGCAAGCTGGACACACAAATGGGGACATTGAACCCCACACAACCCCCACACCAAACGGTGCCTGTGGGTTTAGGCTTAAAAATACCTTCCACGGAGGGTCCAAAGGAATCAGTACTGAGTCTGTGGGGACATTGGGGAGAATAGAAAGCCTTTGCCTCTGCTCTCAGTAGAGGAGACGGCAGTAAAATGGGTTACAGGTGTGTAGGGCTAATGGCAGAAGAAGATTTAAAGAAAAGAACTTGACTCATCAGCCTTGATTTGAAATCTTTATTATGGCAAATGGTGGTTATTAGATAAAGATGCCTCACACATCCTCCATTCAGTCATTGGTACTTTCAGCCCATTTCAGCTGGTTATGTGTTCATGGATTAAAAGCTTTTTAATAATATCTACTAAAATGTTTTTTGTATCTCCCAGGGCAAGAAAGTAGCACAACTCGCTGTATGGCCATTATCTGAAGCCTGGACCAGAAAGATAATGGCCCAAAATTTACAAGGCAGGTGGGAACGATCAATTATACCCCGAGAATTGACAGCACAGCTCTGTTACCTGATCGGCAGGAGTGCTGGAGTTAACCTGGATTTCGGGACCAGCAGATTCCCGCTGTCCCCACTTGGGCTTCTCCGGGTGCAGGTCTGTCTCTTGTGGCATCAGGCAGGGAGCGTCCTACCAGCAACTCTGAGGAGCAACACGAGGACACGTCATGGAAACCAGGGCAGGAGAGAAGAGAGGAAAGGTGTCCTTCTCTGGCTCATAGACAAGAGTCAGAGACCTGAGTACCTGCTTCTAACTGAGTACAGAGCCTCTCCCACCATGTGTGTATGAACTCTGCTGGGGTCTCCAATCTATGATCATATTCACTTTCGGTCCATCATTTCCTACTGGAAGGAGAAGATACCCAGTTCCATCTAAAGTGACACTGAGAAGCAGGCCGGTTACGGCGTGCAGGACAAGACAAGGTGGAATCAAAACAGACATACAGTTACATGCACACAGACATGCATGACACATATATCTGCATGCATATGCACTCCAAGAACATGTGCACACATGCACGCATGCACACATAAGCATAGATAAATGGAATGCACTGATAATTTTATAAATACACATATACATATTAGCCTGTGTGCACTTAGTTTCACACATGTGATATCTTTATACTGTATATATACAATGTACTATATATATATATTACATACACACACACATATATATATAATACATACACACACACACATATATATATAATACATAAACACATATATATATATATATATATATATATATATATACAACATATATATATCCTAGTTTTGTGGTATCTGATTTCTGTATTCACCATATAAAGAGTCAGCCATTTGGTGCCCATTCCTAAAGCTTTTTCTTTTAAAATACATGACTGCAAATAAGCAGGTCACTAGGTCAGTTAAGTGTCTGCTTCACATATTAGTCTTCCTCTCTATAGCTGTGATAAAACACTATAGCCAAAAACAAATTGTAGAAGGAAAACATTTCTTTGGCTTGCACCTTGGCTCACCAGCTTTTGTGGGCAGTCAGACAGGAACTCGAGGATAGAATTACAAAGGAATACTGCTCACGGCCTTACTCACCTGCCCATGCTTAGTTCACGTTCTCATGAAGCCCAGACACCCTGGCCTAGGAATGATGACACCCACAGTGGGTGGGCCCAGCGTCATCACCTGTCAATGGAGACAGTCTCTCACACAGTAGGACACAAGCCAATCTGATGGAGGCAGCACTTCACTTGAGGTTCTCTCTTCCCAGGAGACTCTATGTCAAGTCTCTTCTAAGTTATGTCAAGATGTCAGTGAAAAGTAACCAGGATACCTCATAAGCATGAAGACCTAGGTTTGATTCCCAGAACCTACATCAAAATGTGAGTGGAGAAAGCTTCTAATGCCAGTTGTGGAAACAAGGACAGGATCCCCAAGATCTGCTGACCACCACAGCTGGCATGATGGGTAAGCTCATGGCCAATTAGAGACCCCGTCTCGAAAACAGAGACCATGCCTGAGGATGAGGCCTGAGGTTGTTCTCTGACTCTACCTGAATGTGGAGACATATAAACACATCTGCACACATATGCATCTACACACACCCATGCACACACCTTAGATAAATAGATGATAGATATTAGATAAAAAATGGTAGATAGATAGTAAATAGAAAAATTATAGATAGACAGATAGACAGATTGTAGATAATAGACAGACAGACAGATAGATTGATAGATAGATAGATAGATAGATAGATAGTGAGTAGATGGATGGGTGGATGGATAAATAGGTGATAGATGATAGACAAATGATAGATTAGATAGATAAGATAGACAGCCATCCAGACAGACAGATAAGATAAATAGACAGCATTGTATTTGAATGCAACTACTACAGAGCAGATTGGAGTCCCCCTCCTTCCCTTTCAGAACAGAACCTTTATCACAGGGGAACTCACAACTTCCCCGCAGGAAACAAGCATCCTATTCCCGCAGAGAGGTGGAAACAGGTGTTAATGTTTTCCCTGTGCCTTCGTGGGTCAGCACTGTGTATCACAAGATGAAAAACATGCCACCATAATTAAGTGTTAATTTCATTGTGGCAGAAAATATAAGAACGGCACCTCAGTTAGCAAGGATAGCAGCTCCGACCTGGGACGCCAGCATGGCGCAGCTTATATACACCCTATCACGGCGCATCCACACCTGATTGGTTGCTTACCCATGATCTCATTAGGAACGCCCCGGAGTGGGCAAAGACCTGGCACGAAGGCACTCCTGCACACAGTTAACTTCCTTAAAGGAAGTCGGGTGGCGCGGCGGAGGCCAGCGCCATCTTGTAATGGTGGAACTATCTTGGCCTTCCACGTGGGATGCAGTGGAAGCCAGCACCATCTTGTGGTGGCGAATGTTATTGCGGCCCTCTACAAGAAGAAATTACATCTCTCAGCTCCACCCCTTTCCAGAGGTTACTTTAGCATTAGCTCAAAATTTCAAACCACAAGTAAAGGGGCCCAGAGTGATGTTACCGAAAACTGTGTTGAGCAAACAACACTGTGCAATGAAGATGCACAGGAAACACAAGGGACCCGCAGCAGGCTGGGCTCAGGTCTACCCCTCAGGCTGTCACCCCCTCCCTTCTCCACAGAGTGGACCAGCCTTTGGAGGCAGAAATCCACAAGTTCTGCCCCTCTAAGCAGCTCTGACAACCTCTCAGGGGAGTTAAGAAGGACGTCCTACACCATCAGCTGTGTCTTCTATGTGCTGACATGAATGAGACATGAAGCTTTGGGGAAGTGGAGAGAAGAGTGGCTCGCCTGGCAGAGAACTGTCCTCACAGCTCTGCACATAAAGACCCATCCTGAATTCTCAGATGGTGATAAACAGAAGGGGAGGAAGGAGACGCACACTGAGCAGTCCTGGGGATGAGTAGATTTACCTGGTGTCTAGCACTAAGAGAGGAATAGTCCCACACATTCAGTGCCACTGTCCCAGGAGAAGCTCCAGCAGTGGCTCCAGCAGCGGACATCCCACTAAGAGTCGGCTGCTCATCCTATCAAGAATAGCAATTGCTTAGGAACAGGGTCCTGACTACAAATGGCCCCTGGGATAAACAACCACTCAACCCAGAGAGCTGAGAGCTATGACAGGATCCACAGTGGTTATCTCAGGGCAAGCATCTCCCCTTCTGTGTGCCCAATTCATCCCCACTGGGCTTGGGCCAAGCTGAGAGCAGCAAGGGATTCAGTGTGATGCCCTAAAGTGGCTACAACACATGCCCAAACGTGGGGGATATCACAACAGATGCTCATTCTCTCAGCATTCTGGATGGTGAGTGTCTAGAGACTAAGTGTCAGTAGGACACATGTGCGTACACACACACACACACACACACACACAGAGAGAGAGAGAGAGAGAGAGAGAGAGAGCTCCCTGTCACTCCCCTTGTTTCTGCAGGATGCCACCACCCTTTGCTTGTGGACACATCTTCCACCCCTGCCTCTTTTGTCACATAGTGACCTCCTCTGCTTCCCATTCTTCTCATGGGCTCAGAAGTCCACAGCAATGGAGCGGGAGCCAACGCCATTCCGTATGGGATCAGCTTCATTAAGCTACAATGGGTAAGGCCCTGCCTGCCAATCAATGACGCACACAGACATTTGCATGTGAAGATGTCAACTCATCATTCTGAAAGGACACAACAGCATCTTCACCAACTCCTCACCCAGCACAAAGCCAGAACGGTACCCTTGGCTCCCACGACTTCTTCTAGTTAGTTGAACTGCTATTAATTGTGCTAATCAGTTCCCTTACTGTCGTAACAATGTACCTGACAGAAGATAAAGGAGGCTGCCCCTGTACACCGAGCTCCCACGATATAGAGAAGCAGGCTGGAGTCAGGGACAGGCAGGCCATGAACCTCGCAGTCTGCCTCTGTGGCTCTATGGCTGCCAGCTTGTCCCCGTGTCCAAGATGTTCCTCAATCCCTTCGCAAAATGGTGCCAGCACCTGAGGTCCGACTGTTTAAACATGTGTGCCCTTTAAATGAGAATTTCTAGGAAGAAGCTGTCTGCGAAAGCTGACTGGCTGGTTAGAGCTGCAGTGGTGAGGAGATGTTGGGATGTCGCCAATCCAGAGACTAGTTACCTGATAGTTTTAGCCCCCAGAATTGTTTGCCTACCTCTTTGTCAAAACTAATCTATGTCATAGATTTAAAATAAAAACTTTTTGGAATCTATTAACTTAATGAACCCCTAGCTACCACCAATCCAAAAGCTAAAAATGTCATCAGAGTGCATCGTGGGGCCATAGAAAAGATCCCCCCAATTTGCTTTAACTGCCTTGCTCGTGTGCCCACCAACATATTTTGCATTTGTCTTGAATTATAACTTTCTTTGTTCTGAAAAACTATGAAACTTTGTGAAAATGTGCCCACCCTGAAATAAGGTGTGACCTAAATTTGTGTTCCTGGACCATGATCACTCTACATGGCTCCAGAATAAATCATCCTTAGTCCCTTAAGTCCCTTAGTCCCTTAAGGTGAGAGCTGTGTTTCTACATTTACAGTCTCTGTGGAACATTTCACATTCAAACTATCGGAGAAAGGGAGGGGGTGCACCAGAGGGAAGCAGGGACCAACCTCTTCAGCATGGGATGTTGAGTATCTTTGTCTCTGTATGAAGTCATGTGACTACAAGGTCCAATTTCTTTGCCTCTGTTATGTCTAATAATAAGATGTTATGGAGCAATGGTCTTCACCATGGAAAAGAAGTGGGGAAGGATGGAGGACAGGAAGGGAGGGCAAAGAAAGGAAGTAGCAGGGATGGGGGGAGGGTAAAATCTCAGGGAAGGCAAATCCAAACATCACACATCAGACAAAGCTGCAGTTTTCCCAAGTTCACACTCTCCCTCAACTCAGAAGCTCAGCATCTTTTCTGCTAAGACATGCTCTATGCTCCCTCCCTGAAGTAAAGACAAAGATTCTGAAGGTCAAACCTTGGAGGCCAGACTCCAGTGAGAGGGTCATGAGCCAGAGTAGTAATCAGCCCCTAATGGGAACGCCAATAGCAGTACCGACACCCTGTCAATCAAGTCTGCCAAAGGATTGGAGTTCTCTCATGGAAATCCAGAGAAGACAGGAGCCCTGTGCTTCTGAGTCACACCAACATCCAGAGTCCTCGAGCAAATGCAGAAATCCCAGAGCACACCAGGACAATCCTCACCAAACACAAGAGCCCTCTAGGTTTGGCACTGGGCTGGGGAGAGGTGTGAAGGGGATTGAAGGCTTTTCTGAGTTATAAGAATCTGCCTCCCACAGGGCCTAATTAGACATTTAAAATGTAAATAATGGGGAATTTCTCACCCACTAAGAGGCTAGTGGTCCAATTAATCACCAGGTCTTCCTGAAGGGACAATGTGAGCAGCTCAGACCTGACCCAGGGCTTCCAATAATTCACACTTCTCTAGACATTTACTGTAACACAGACTTTACAACAAGGGAATTGGAAGGGAGGGAATGAAGGGCTGCATTTGAACTAATAGGCCTTACATGCATCTACATAAATTCTCAAACAATAATAAAAGAGATTAAAAAGAAAACACCTGGGGTTGGGGATTTGGCTCATTGGTACAGCGCTTTCTTAACAAGCACAAGGTCCTGTGTTCAATCCCAAGCACGGAAAATAAAAAAAAAAAAAAAGAAAACACTTCATTCAAGGCCCACTGCCTCCTTTGGTCATCATTTTGCTCCAGGCTAGTGAGATGCTCAGCAGGTCAAGGCCCTTGCTGCCAGGCCTGAGGACTTGAGGTCCACACATGTGCAGTTGCAAGTTCACACACACACACACACACACACACACACACACACACACACACTTATTGATTAATTAACTAATTAATTAACTAACTAATTAATCAAAGCAAATTACCATTTCTTAATAAATAAAATATTATAAAGCTGTCGCTTGCATGAAAGGTCTGCATTATTAGATGACCTCTGACCCATTCTCTCTCAGGCTCACCAAAGAGAGGACCATGTGGGACTATCACCAACCTGTGCTTAGCACCTGACAGAATCCTGAGTGTATCTGTCTGAGGAATGAAGGGCACCCTGGGCATGCAAAACACCACACAGGTCCAAGACAGAAGGGTGCCTCAGTGCACGTATGCAAAACCAAAGTTCAGAGGAGTTCACGAGAAACCATGAAATATCACACAGCCCGCATGGTCAAACCTGAGCTTTCTCAGAATTAAAATTTGCCTGATTCTACCTAGCATTTCCCCAGAGGACCAGCAACAGCTTCTTGTCTTGTTCTCGTCCTTTCTACTCTATTTCTATTTTGTTTAATAATAATTTTAAAATATCCTATGTATTGGTGAAACACCATTTATCAAACAGGAATAAACAGGTGTCTCTTGTTAAACAAGATGGTTTTAATCTTTCTTGGTACATTTAGCCCTATTTGGGGGAGTATTGTTGTTTTGTTCTTGTTTTTGTTTTCAACTTAATGCACACTGCCGCATCATGGAACAAAGATTTGGGGGGAAATGCTGCAGGTTTGGAGTTTGCCCTTGAGAACCCCCTACAGAGTTAGGCAGAGCAAACTCTGGCTGTCGTCTCATTTTTTCTGAGAGGAAAGAAGGGAGCTCTCTGTGGTGATTACAAATACCTGTTTCTCTTTTATCTACTTGTCCCCAGATCCACTTTCCCTGCTTTCTACGCCAATATCCTGCTCTGGAATTAAATAAATGAATACATACGTGTGTGTGGTTGCATAAGCATAAGCACAGGAGGTCAACCTTAGCTGTCATCCTCAGTCTCTGGCTCAACTCCCTTCAGTGGTCGAGTTGACACACCTGGTAAGAGGAGATTGTAGCTGCTTGTTTTCTAATACTAATTGGGTTCCCCAAATAAGTTTGTAGGAGAAAGTCTGCACGTAGCTTTTGGGAACCTGCCCGCAGTTAATTCTGATTGGTGAATAAAGATGCTAGCCGCCGATAGCTGGGAAGGAGAGACAGAGAGAGAGAGAGAGAAAGAGAGAGAGAGAGAGAGAGAGAGAGAGAGAGAGAGGAGAGAGAGAGAGAAAAAGAGAGAGAGAGAAAGAGAGAGAGAGAGAAAGAGAGAGAGAGAGAGAGAGAGAGAGAGAGAGAGAGAGAGAGAGAGAGAGAGAGAGAGAGAGAGAGAGAGAGAGACGGGATTTAGGGTTCCCGGGCTTGGGTTCTGGAGCAAGCAGGACAGAGAGGTCCCCATGCCTTAGGGGAGTGTGGAGGAGGGGAGACAGAGGCTGCCATGGAAGGGAAATAACATGCAGAAAGGCAGAGCTGCCGTATAAAAGGACTAATAGATCATGGCCCAGAGGGCTGCTCCTTGGAGTCAAGAACAGCCAAGGTGAAGCATAGAAATTAGTAAATAGTAACTTGGAGTTATTGCTGGGAGGTGGATTCTAACAGGATGGAGGGTAGGCAGCTGCCCAGCTATGGGCTGCTTTAGATATAGATGCTGGGTGTGTTTCTTTTATTCGGGTACAGAAATCATTGGGGTGAGTAACCCTGCGTTGGGATTTATTAAATATTTTTTTTTTACTTCAGGGGACCTCAGCTGAGGATTTGCCTCCATTGCATTTGCCTGTGGACAGATCTGTGAGGCATCTTTTGGAATAATGATTGGTGTGTGGAGGCCCACTGCGGATGGCGCCACCTCTGGGTGGGCGGTCCTGGTTACAGAAGAAAGTGCGGTGACCAAGCAATGAGGAACATGCCATTAAGCGGTTGTTCCTCCACGGCCTCTGCTTCAGCTGCTGCCTTCAAGTCTCTGCCTTGAGTTTCTGCCCTGACTTTCTTCCTGATGGGCACTGATCAAGCTGAAGTCAACCCTTTCCTCCCTGAGATAGTTCACACAGTATTTCCTCAGAGCAAAGAGAAGGAACTGAGACAGGTCCAACCTGCCTTGCTTTGTTTTCTTGTAACAAAGTCTCACACTTACACCACAACCATACCAGTTGAGCTGGTGGACCAGAGAACATCTGGGATGCATCTGTCCACCTCTCGCGTACCAGGATTCCAGTCCACCATGTCTGACTTTTATTTTTTAACGTGGGTTCTAGGGACCGAACTCAGACCCTCATACTTTCAATGCAAACACTTTGCTGGCTAAGCCAGCTCCTTACCCCAAGAACCCCACCTCAGAAGCTTTGAATCCCATTCCTCTGTCAGACCACAGTCTCTCTTGAAGGCACACATTCCTTCCAAGACAATGCCATGTGGGTTAAATTTCTAATGAGAAGACAGGAAGCCACGTGAGCTATGAAGGATTTTGCATTGTTTCTCAATAGGGCGTCATTTTGCATTTGTAAAATGTGAAGTTTCTGGAAGAAACCTCATCTGCTTTATACTCCACACAAAAAGGAAATACCTTTAGTCCATGAAGTAAACTTAACACCCACAGTAATCATGAAGAAGGCAGGTGTGGATGTCATCTGTGTTGTGTGGTCCTGTGAAAGGTCAGATATTTAGCAGATAATTATCAAACATTTAATGGGGAGAGGGGGAGATAAAAGAATGTAACTTTAAAATTATATTGACTTAACTATTCTTTGGGCAGAAACATTTTAAATAATATTCCATTGTCCTTCCTGGTGTGTGTGTTTTAATTGTTGTATCACATCCACCTCCTGGGACATTGGCCCTTATTTGAGTGTGTGGTTGCTAATTCCTAAGGAGGGCCTGGGGAGGGGCTGGCAAAGTTGGATTGCGATAGGACAGAAGGTGAGTTCAAATGAGGCTGGCAATAATTCTGGCCTGAGAAGGCAAACACAATAAATATATCTGCTGGGAATGTGTCTGGTCACAGTAATGTAAAACCAATCAGTATCCCTTAATCCCAAGGGTGTGATTGCCTTGGGAAGAAACACCAAAGCACACTCAGCATCAGTTCACAAACCCAGCCATCCCACAGGACTCTTGGCTCATCCATCTTTCTCATCTTACTGCCCTCAGTGATGGCTGTAATGTAGTCACAAGATGGCGGCTGCATCCGCAGAGAACACATCACACTCCTCCACAGCAGAACTCCAACCCTGGATGGGAGGAAGAGGAAGAGAGATGAAACTGTCTTGGATAGCTCCCTACTTTTGACAGGCAGAAAAAAAATCGTTGCTCAGAAGATTTTTGGTGTGTCTCAGTGAGTCTTCTGATGCACCTCAACACCAGTGACATGCACAGAACAAAGCTAGCATGACTGATTCAAACTAATCAGGATGCCCTCCGTGGATTAAAGGATAGAAAGTCAGTTATACTAATATCCAAATGAAACTGGCTATTTGCAGTGAGAATTTTGGTGTATTTAAAAACATAGAGATATGATAAGAGTATGTTTTTGTTTTAATCCAGGCTGTGGGGCATGGGGTTGCTTCTGATTGTCAACAGTGGCTGACTATGATTTGCCTCGTGCTCTAGCAGGATCCTGATTTTGCCAGCAGCAGATAGATTTTCCAAGTGTGTAACACTTGGAATGCTGGAGACTTTCCAGAGAACATATAAATGCTAGAGCCCCAGAGGTGGGCTACTGTTGGTTGCAGTTTGTTAAATAGTCAAGCCCAAAGAAGAAATTAAACATCCTGACAATGAAGATCAAATGTGCCCCGCAAGGAACTCGAACCCCCTAATCAACAGGAGGTCGTCTAATGGTGATAGAACACCTTTTCCTCTCTCCTCTTTTCTCTCCTGTCTAGTGTTAGGGGGTTGAATGTGAAAGAAAGGAGAACGTAAAAAGTAGCAAAAGGACGGCTAGAGCTATTGAATGAAGGTCCATCATCAGCCACAAAGTATAAGGCGTGTGTATCAGGTAACAACAGAGACAATTTTAGGAAACCGGCCAGTTGGAGGCCACTGTGATTTAAATGGAATTTAGCAGCTTGGCAAAGAGGTATCTTCCCTTCCCAGTCATTTGGGGACATGGGGATATCCTTGTTTGTTCCATATGTCTCAGTCTCTCTCTTGCTCCTCACACTCTGGTGTCTGAATGGAAATTTCTGGGTGTCGGTGATGCAGACTCATGTGGGGTTTCGTTAAGGTGAGTCACGTGATATTTGGAGAGATTACGAGTATGACTCAGTAGACACTGATGAGGTGCTTGCATTGTCTGCCCTGCAATCCCTCCTTGGTCTTGATTCTCACTGACCTTCACTTTATTGAGGTGTGGAAAGAGCTCCTACTGTTCCAACTGGTTCTGGTCACTCCTGCTGACTAGTGCCAGTTTGGTGGAGGCCTGACTGTTTTGGTAGATTGTGCTACCAGTGCTGACTTGTGTTTGGAGACTTTTTTTTCAGCTGGGCTATTGGTGTCCTGACACAACGGGACTGGACTGCCCGTGTCCTGACAGCTCAGATGGGATTAGAAGAACTACTTCTAAACAGGTCCACATCAACTTGCCCTATTTATCACCTTTTCTCCCCTACCTTAGGACAGTGGGCCAGAAGGGGCCTCTAAGCATTTGAGAACCCTTATTAAAGTAGGCTTGAAAAAAAATCTAAGTCTACATGAATCCCCATATAATGAAGGGGTGTCAGACTCGTTTCCATTACAACTTCTTTTCCCTTGCATCTGTTTTTGCAACTATCTCCTCTTTAAAGAAAGTGCTCTGGGGGTTTTCTGAGGAAGTATTGTTACATGCATGGATGTTTAATATCATATTTTCCATTTTTGTGTATACATATATGCATATGTGCTACGTGTGTATGTGCTCATGTGTGTGACCTGCAGGCCAGAGGATGAATTTACCTTGTTTTTGACCCAGGGTCTCTCTGTGGCCTGAATCTCACCAGTATAGGTCAGAAGGGCTGGCAGTAAATCCCAGGAATTCTCCAACTCTTAGTACAAGAACTTATACCCATGCTTAGTTTTTACCTTGTGTCCAGTTCCTCAGGCTCCACCCCAAGCTGTCTCCCTCATCCCAAGCCGTGTGTTTGAAAAGGAAACCTTAAGTAACTATTAGGACTAACGGCCTGACCAGAGTGATTCAAGCACCATAAGGGCCTTACACACAAAGAGAGGGAATTCGAAGCATTGAGAAGATAATGTTAAAATGAAACATGTGACAGCTTTTAAAACCTTCAGGACAACCCAGAGCCTATTAGGGAAACCTGAAAATTGTCTTCACTCACTCAAGACAGGAATCAACAGAAACCCAAGCTTGTATCAGCTTACATCTATGAAACTGCGTAAGCTTGTTTCTTATTTAAGAGGCATAATCCCTTTTTCCTCTGATGCTGTCCCTACTATGTCAAATGAAGCGGGGAAGGGATCCCTACAGCTGTAGGTTTGTGTCTAGACCAGGACCAGATTGTCTCTCATTACTGTCCCACCCCAATGTCATATTGGCACTTCCAATTGACCAGGTGACAGCAATGTCTGGCTATCACTTCTGAAGATAAGCAGGAACGTGCAAGGTCACAGAGCAGAATGCATTGATTTTCATCCTGAAATTGGGAAACATAATGTTCCCATTTCCTGTTTCGTTAGATAGGAGACCTTGTGCATACCCGGCACTATTAGAGATGTGTCTCTCTTTGGACAATAGAACAAGAATTGCACTAAGATGAGTATTATCTTAAAAAACAACTACATGAGACTGGTCTCCAAGACAAGTGGTGTGTGTGTGTGTGTGTGTGTGTGTGTACACTCGTGTCTTGTGTATGTGCATGCATGTAGAGGTCAGAGGACAATTTTGGGTGTCATTCCTCTTTGAAATAGTTTTACTTAGTCGAGGGAGACACATACATGCTACAACACATATGTAGAGATCAAGGGACATGTTGTAGAATTCAGTTCGATCTTCCACCTGGTTAGTCTTGGGGACTGAACTCAGATCCTCAGGCTTGGTGGCAAGTGCCCTTGCATGCTGAGCTATCTTGCCAGTGCATGTCTTCGTTTTTGAGGTAGGCTTTTCTCACTGGGATCTGGGAACTGATGCCTGTGATGATTTGGGTGCGTGCATACCTGTTTGCCTGCATGTGTGTGTGTGCGTGTATGTTCAGCCCAGGGAGAGGCAGCTTTAGAGGGTATGGCCCTGTTGGAGTGGATGTGGCCTTGTTGGAGTGAGTGTGTTACTGTGGGTATGGGCTTTAAGACCCTCATCCTAGCTACCTGAAAGCCAGTATTCTCCTAGCAGCCTTCAGATGAAGATGGAGAACTCTCAGCTCCTCCTGCACTGTGCCTGCCTGGATGCTGCCATGTTCCCACCTTGATGGTAATGGACTGAACCTCTGACCCTGTAAGCCAACTCCAATTAAATGTTGTCTTTATAAGAGTTACCTTGGTTATGGTGTCCGTTCATATCAGTATAACCCTAAGTAAAACATTGACTATGGGGTGGCCAATGAACTTCAGAGGTCCCCAAGTCTCTGTCTCCCTGATTCTGGGGTCAGAGTGTATGATACCACTTTAGACTTGTAAGTTGGCTCTGGGGATCTAAGTTCAGGTCTCCATGCATGTACAGCAAGCAGTTTACCTGCTGACCCATATCCTTTAGCTAACAAGTGGGTTTAAAAAGAGATAGAGGTAGATCCCAGGAGCCTGACATCAGGGAAGCTGAGCTCTGGTGCACACAAGGGCAGCTGTTGTAGGGTGAGGTTCATGGTACAGTGGACATTAGGGGCAAGGAGACATAACAGGGACATTCGTGGATTTAGGTTGCCTGTGCTGCCTCCACACAGAAGCCTGATGATGCCGGTGCAAGCTGGAGGAGAGCCATCTCTATCGCGAGAGGTTGCTATGATCTAAATGTCTCCCCTACCTCACCCCTAGGAAGATGTCACCAAAGATGACATCATTGGGAAGCAGCACTTTGGAGGGTGTGATTTCAGTCATAAAGATGGACTCCTCCTCTGTGTTATTGGTGCACCTATGTTTAAAAAGAACCCCCAGAGAGCTTGCTGGACCTTCTCAGCCCAGGAAGATACAGACAGAACACACCATCTACAAGCCAGGTAGCAGGCTTCAGTAAATTTGCCAGGACTCTGATCTTGGACTTGAAGCCTCATTATCAGCCATCCAGTCTCTGAGACTGGAGGGACAGTAAGCTGGCTGGTTCCTGGGTGAGCCAGGGATCAGCCAGGAGAGGGGTGTACATACAATGTGCTTCTTGATTTCAGTGAGAACAGAATGCAGATGAATGCTTCAAGGCTAAGCAATATGAGTAGCATGGCTTAGTTAATCTCGGGCCCAAAATATAAAAAACAAGAAAAATAAGGGGCTGGGGATTTAGCTCAGTGGTAGAGCGCTTACCTAGGAAGCGCAAGGCCCTGGGTTAGGTCCCCAGCTCCGGAAAAAAAAGAACCAAAAAAAAAAAAAAAACAAGAAAAATAAATTGTATGAGAGAGTTGGCAGACATGATCACTAATCTTGGTTGCTGACTTGAGTGGTTCAGAATTCATTTAAAATGCATGCATCTGGGCACTCTTGTGAGGGATTTTCTTGATCAGGTTATTTGAATCAGGAAGATTTGCCCTATGTGTATGTGAGACCTTCTGGTGGCAACCCAGACTTAAGAATGTGACAGAAGGAGGCTTTGATTTTTGTCTGCCTGCCTTCACTCTCACTGGCAAGTTCATCTCTCCTGTGGCTGCTGCATTCCTTTGGTAATATTCGAACCACCTTCTCTGATATCTCATTGTAGACTGAAGACAAACGCCTCCAGGAAACTCACGTGCTTCAGCACCAGGTTAAGATGGCTGAGACATCAAGGATCATAGACTGAGCAGCCAATGGGTTCTCAGGACCCTTGTATGGGACAGCCATTGTTAGATTATCCAGACAGTGTCCTGTAACTCAAATTACCTTTTAATGTGTTTGGTGGTTTGAATAGGAGTGGGCCACCATAGACTCATGTGTTTGAATGCTTGACCCATGAGGAGTGATACTATTAGGAGGTGTGGCATTGTTGGAGAGGGAGTGGCCTTGTTGGAGTAGGTGTGGGCTTTTTGAAGTAGGTGTGGCCATGCTGGAGTGAGTTTGGCCTTGTTGAATTGGGTATGGCTTTGTTGGAGTGTGTGTGGCCTTTTTGGAGTGGGTGTGGCTTTGTTGGAGTAGGTGTGACTTTGTTGGAGGAAGTGTGCCACTGTGGTTGCTTTGCATTGAGTTTTGTATATACTCAAACTATGCTCAGTGGTACAGACAATGGCTTTCTGTTGTCTCTGAATCAAGAACTTTGGGCTCCTCCAGCACCAAGTCTGCCTGGATGCTCCCATGATTCCTGCCATGATGATAATGGACTGAACCTCTGACACTGTAAGCCAGCAGCATTGGAATCTTGTCCTTTATAAGAGTTACCTTGGCTGCTGCGCCTGCAGCCATGAATATTCTCAGGCTACAGAAGAGGCTTCCCTCTAGTGCCCTCCACTGTGGTAAAAAGAAGATACAGTTGGACCCCAATAAGACCAATAAAATTGCCAATGGCAACTCCCGTAAGCTGATCAGGAAGCTGAATGAAGATGGCCTGATCATCTGGAAGCCTGTAACTGTCCATCCCCAGACTCGCTGACAGAAACACACCTTGAAGGGCAGGCATATGGTCATAGGGAAGGGAAAGGGCACTGCCAACACCTGGGTGCCTGAGAGGGTGACCTGGATGAGAAGGATGAGCATCCTGTACCAGCTTCTCAGGAGATACCGGGAATCTAAGAAGATTGACCGCCATATGTATCATAGCCTGTACCTGAAGGTCAAAAGGAATGTGTCCAAAAACCAATGCATTCTTATGGAGCAGATCCACAAACCCAAGGCAGACAAGGCCCGCAAGAAGCTACTTACTGACCAGGTTGAGGATTGCAGGCCTAAGTACAAGGAAGCACAAAAACGTGTTGGAGGAGCGCATCCAGGCCAAGAAGGAAGAGATCATCAAGACTCTGTCCAAGGAAGAAGAGACCAAGTAATAAAGCTTCCTTCATGTCTGTGGATAGTGAACTCACTGTGGCCTAACATGATCAGTCATTAAAATAAAACAAGCCTTAAATTAAAAAGAGTTACCTTTGCTATGGTGTCTGTTCACAGCCATAGAAATCTAAATAAGACAATGTGTATTCATTCTTCCATTTCTGTTTCTCTGGAAACCATAATACAATAGCGCTCTAGAGAGAGGAACAAGTACCAGCCAGACAACAAAAATTCCAATTTACTTTTCTGGTGAATAGGAAGTTGTTGTGGTTTTTAAAAAAAAAGATACAAACTTGTTGGTTTTATGTTTGTTTGTTTTGGGGTGTTGTTGTTGCTGCTGCTGTTGTTATTGTTGTTGTCTTTGTTGTTGTTTTTAAGGAGAAACACATTAAGCCTCTTCATCCCTGACTGGCTGGCAAACCCCCGAGCCCACATCAGTTAAAGTGATTATGGCATTAGGAATGTGTGTAAAAAAAAAAACCATAAATTTATTCCTGTCAAGTTCAGATGAGAGACAACATCGGCCATGTGGACAAGCCTAGAGCCTCAACCATTTAACGCAGACAAATCAGGACACACTGTCAGCAGCCTGTAGAGCCAACAGAGACCAGAGCCTGTGTGTTGTCTTGTTATTTTCTTTTATGAATTTTTGCAGCCACCCTGTTCATGATTTGTGGTTATAATGTTAACTTTGGCACTTTTCTCTTGGCTCATCAAATATTTCCTTAATGAATTGTCAGCTCACACCCGCCCCCCATCTTCATTGTAATGACTTTCAAATTAAGTTCATCTGCACAGGGGTTTTTAGAACTCTATGATGACAGAAAACACGGGGAAAAGAATCTCTTTCATTGTATTTGAAGAAAGACATAGTCATTCACCTGCCGCCTTCCCCAGTGCTGACTGTTCCCAAGCTCAGTGCTGAGACCTCTGCCTCATGGGCACCATCAGAGCCCTGAGATGAGCACTTCCAAATCAGGAGGCATCATACTGACATGACCATACGATCCTCCCTCACCTACCACCGGGTTCCAAACTCCTGGTGTCCCTCCTCCCCTTAAAAGAGAGCTGTTGGGATCCAGGCTCAGCATCACCCATGCCCATAACCCAAAGCTCATACCTTTTGAAAATCAGATGTGTTTACATTATGAATGTGTGAATGTTCTGGCTACAGGGAACTGTGTGCACCACGTGCCTGCCTGATGTCTGAAGAGGCCAAGAGAGGGCATTAGATCTTCTGAAACTGGCCAACAGTTCAACTGTGAGCCATCATATGGATGCTGGGAATAGAACCTGGGTCCTCTGCAAGAGTAACAAGTGTTCTTCATGGCTGAGCCATCTCTCTAAGCCCCAGAATCTGTGCCCTGTCCCTGGAGATGCTTTGCTACTCTACAAAACCACATGGGAGACGTGGTCCCCATCCTCGGGAATAGACTTCACCCTATCAATGAAGAGGATGACATGGCTGGTGGTATTGTGGACACTAGGAGACTCTGAGGGAAAGTGCCTTGTATAGGGGAGTCCTGTGAGAACCAAGACTGGAGGAGCACCCTGGACTGGATAGAGATTGGGTTGGGCCATTGCAGAAGATAAAAGAGTGATGGTGCCAAGGACATTTGAGCAATCCCATGAACTATCCAGTCTGGGATCTTAGTTAGGTTTCCACTGTGGAGAAGAGACACCATGACCAAGGACAACGTGTAATTGGGGCTGGCTTACAGGTTTAGAGGGTCAGTCCATGATCATCAAGGCAGAGGGCATGGCAGTGTGCAGACAGACATGGTGCTGGAGAAGGAGCTGAGAGTTCTACATCTTCATCTAAAAGAAGCCAGGAGCAGAATGTCTCACACATGGCTGGGAGAAGGGTTTCAAGAACTAACCCCCACAGGGAGACCCCTCCTCCAAGAAGGCCAACCTCCTCATAATGCCATTTCCTGGGCAGTGCACATTCAAACCACCACAGGGTCTCTTCACATATATGATAATTACACCCTTGTTTTAAAGTCTTGCTTAAAGACTCATGATGTTTGCATGAAGAACATTCATTGGGTCTTGGTGGCTCTAAAACCCCAAGAACATGAAGTCCTTTCTCACCCTGAAGTATGAAATTGGCATATGTGCACAGCCCCTCCCATCCTCTGCAATATCATAATGTTAAGTGTGCGCAGCTCCTGTTTGCAGCCTCGTAAGTGCCGGCATGTGTGAATTCTTGAGCCGGACACTCAACACAGTCAGGCATGAGCCTTCTGTACTTTTGTTTATGGCTTTGAACTCTGGCCTAGATGGATGGGCAAGTAGTTCCGGGAAGAAAGATTCCTGGGTGCAGCCAAAGGCATGAAGGTATGTGATTTAATTACAGAGCTGAACGAATCTGGCTCATTTCTTCCTGTACCACATGAGAGAGGAAGTCACTCTGCTCAGCCAATTGCAAAAAAAAAAAAAAATTACAGAGAAAATGCACATAGGATGCTTGTTTTACCTAGACTAGATCATGAGCCCCGATCAGATTTAAATCTCCATATTTACAGAGGAATCATTGCTTTTTGGTGCAGAGATGCCGTCATTTTTAAGCACCCAGGGCAAGATCAGGCAGATCTGGGTGTTAGGTGTGAGAACACCTCTCTTCCCTTGGAGTCCCCCTCAGGACCACTAAGGTGGCCACATGATCCCAAGTTGACCACCATTCTGCTCACCCCATAACAGATGAAGAAGACACATGATTTGGGGAGATGAGATGGGCAGATTTTAGATCATCTCCTATGCACGGCAGAGAGCAGCGTTGAAAGGACTGGAGAAGACTTTGGCTCACCCCAGGGCTTTTCTCACAGAAACAGCTGAAAATCTCCCCACAATGTTCCAGTTTTGGGTGTTTCCTTCAATAACAAAGAGTTTAAATTAGCACCCTTGCCTCCGTCTCCTCCCCCAAGTGATGGGCGGCGGGCACACGGGCCACCAGGCTTCCTGTAGGAGAAGCCTCTCTGCTTCCCTCAGAGCAGCTCTCCAAGAAAATAAATAGCATGTGGTCATTATTCAAATGATATTTAATTAATGCAGAACTTGCCCCCAAACTTTCCAAGACACCCATGGTAACGCGCTCCCATCTCTCTTCCCCTCCAGTTTGTGATGTCAAGCTGAAGAGCTGCATGTGACAGAAGCTGGGAAGCTGAGGATCCGACAGCAGTTTGACTCCACAGTCTCACAGCTTGCAGAAGTATCTCAGCCCCAAAGCCTGTGTTCAGCCATCGGCTCAGGGGTAAAGGTGGTGTGGTTGGTGACGTGCTCCCCAGAGAGCCTCTAAGGGTATAAAAGAGGCTCAACTCAAGAGACTTTGAGGCTGTCTCTAATTTACACACCTGAACCAGCCCCGGCCCTAATTCCTGTCAAAACATTTCATAAATAGTACAGCAAAAGGTACTGAGTCACGCTGACCTTTATTCATAGCCTCACGTCCTTGCTCAACCGACCAGAACACACCTCCAGAGTCCTGGAGGAAGCAGCATTGTGCCTGTGATTCTAAGAAGACAGGATAGAGGAACTGGAGAGTTAAGGGTGACGCTAAAATGGAGAGAAGCTATATTCTGGGGTCTAGCCTTTGTCTCCTGATGGCTGAGCATCAGAAACATCAACGCAACCGACCCAGCCAAGGCTGCCTGCAGAGATAGTGCACGTTTTCCTAAAGATATTTCAGTCGAGGCTGAGAAACACATGGGCCTGAAGAGAGAGCCCATCAGTAAAGAGCATGTTCCAAACTCGCAGGGAACCCAAATTCTGTTCTTAGGATCCACTTAAGCAGCTCACAGCTGAATGTAAATCAGCTCCCGGGAACCTGAGGTCCTTTTCTGGCCTCCAAGGGAATCAGCAAACAATATGCATGCATGTGCGTGCCTGTGTGTGCACACACACACAATTGACACTGTCCTTACTGAGGGTCAGGAAGTGTATGGCTTCTAGGTTCATGCTGTTACTAATCCACTCTCATCACTAGATCCAAACGATGTAACTCATAAAACCATCTTGGAACTTTATTTACAAAAAGAAAATCAACTAAGAGAAACAAATGATGGGCCAGAGAGATGGGTCAGTCCTAAAGAGCAATGGCTGCTCTTGCAGAGGACCCGAGTTCCATTCCCAGCTCCCATGTGACTGCTCACAACCATCCACAAGTCCAGTTCTAATGGATCAGACACCCTCTTATGATCTCTAAGGGTACCGTATGCATATAGCACATGCCCATAGGTGTAGGTACATATAAAATAACAAAATAAATCTAAAAAAAATAAAAAAACAAGTATATTCAATCACTATATTTTACCTAATTTTTAAACTTAAGTTTGTCCTTCAACCTTGCTGTAAATTATATCTTTAGAACAATGGTGCCTGAAAAGGCAAAGAATTGTGTGTAAAGCTCTCTGTAAATGCCCATCTCTGAACTTCAGTTCCTTCTAGCCCAGAGACAGGATGAGGACCTCTTCACTGTAGGCTTGGGACAAAGACTGTATACCATCCTATACCTGCAGGTGACTCAGAGAGCACCTGTAGAGACTCGAGCCTGCAGCCACCCACGCGCAGCTCCAGTGTGAACTGTTCTGCTCAGGAAGAGAAATGCTGACTTTCCATTGATCCACCTAATGGCTTTGTGTGGCTAATCAGCCTGAACTGCATCCTATTGTGTGTCTGCAGTTAGATCTAACTGTTGATCTAATTACCCATGTCTAGAATTAGACTCTCACCCGGAGCTGGGAGAACTGCTTCAACAATCTACTCCTTCTAATGGAAACTCTGCAGCCTCAAAATTGCCTTGAGCTAAATGGCAGGTAGCAAAGGAAATCTTATTCCCCCCCAAGCTCTAACTAATTACAGGATGTCATCACAGCCCGATTAGTATTTAATCAACAAGGTGATGATTCCTAATCCAGCCAAAAGCTTACCTGCCATTTAAATGGAGCACGACATTTAAATCTTAATTTCATTACCTGCTGGTAATAATCTTAAAATTATAAATCCAAAGTATCACTTGGAATACATTTGCATACGTAAAAGAATCTGTCCTCATTGCTGTTCCACGGCACACATGGCTGTTGGTTTGACTTTCAAACCAGAGCTGAGTATCCTTTTATGCAGAAAGAGATAACAGAATTTTACACTCCCCTGAAGCCTGCTTGGAGAGGGAGAGAAACACATGCACACCATGAAAGGGCATCTGGGCAAGCACAAGTGCCCCGACTGTCACCTGTGAGATATGAGCCACCTCTGTGTGGGTTACTGATGCTCTCACATTTCTGCTAACAAGTCAGTCGATACAACAAAAGCCACTTCAGAATTCCCAGACATTCAACACTGATTGTCACAGAAGGGGCAGTGGAGACTGTCAGCCTCTGCAGGACTCTCAGGCTGCCAGGGCCTCGATGCCTATATTCTGGCTGTTATATCTCTAGGGCAATGTTCTCCCAGAGGAATAGAGGGTTTGTGGGCTTATCAGCACATGTGTGTGCACATGCGCAGAAAAGAACCATCTCGGCATCTGGGAGTCCTGCACCAGTGGAAGGGGAAGTCTCTGGTCCTGCCAAGACTGAACTCCCCAGTGAATGGGATTGTTGGTAAAGGGCATAATGTGGGGGTGCATCAGGAGAGGAACACCCCTATAGAAGGGGAGTGGGAGGTGCTAGGGAGATGTTAGCCTGGAAACCAGGAAAGGGAATAACATTTGAAATGTAAATAAGAAATACACAATTTAATGAAGATGGAATAAAAAAAGACACTCCTTCTGGAAGAGGAGAATGTATGATTTCTTTTCAGGATCTGGGGGAAGACTTTGGACACCTGGGCAAATGTGGAATGACCTATAGATCCTTGGAAACATTTGGATAGTTCCAGAAACTCCTGGAAAAGTGGAAGATCCGAGATCTCTATGGCAAGAGAGGAAGGTTTATGTGAACCTGGAATGTGTGGGGACATTACCTGTCCCAGTTTGTCAGTAGAAGAGTCAGCAGAAGGAGGCCCAGGCACAGTGTGATCTTCTTTGAATCTTTCACTGTTCTCTCCAGTACTGTGTTTTGTAGATGTTGCAGGCAATCTGGATACCAACTCGTCACAGTCCACATGTTCTTCAAACCCAGTAGACATAATCCAGCTTTTTTTTTCACCTTCCCAAGAATGGGCACTAAAGATGAGGCCACTCTTTTTCTAGTAGCAGGATGAAAGCAGATGTTCTGGTATCCCTGGACCTCAGCATCAAAATGTATTAAAAAATTTAAAGCACTTGTTTCATGTGTTCCCACCACACCTGGTATTTACAATATGTGTCAAAGAATCCAGACTCACCCCTAGTTAAATACTTCTTTAGTTGTATTAATATGCAGCCCGTGGAATCTATATTTCCAATTACTACTTCCCATCGGCTCTAGCTTGCTGTCTATTTTATATTTACATCAGATGTGAAAATATATTTCTATTATTTCATGTTACAGAGCAATCATGACTGAAAATGTTAATTTTAGCCTTGTTTTAATTACCCTGTCCCTCATGCACTGATTTCTGTGTATGAATATCATTTTCTGACACTTTATTTCGTCTCCTTAAATGAATCTTCTGTAACATTCTTTTTCAAAGTCTACTTTTTACATTTTAATTATCTCTGTGTGTGTCCGTGTATGTGTGTGTGTGTGAGTGTGTGTGTTTGTGTGTGTGTGTGTTTATACACATATGAGCACGATGTCCAATAAAGCCAGTAGGGGGTGGTAGATCCCCTGGAGCTGAAATAAAAAGTGGTTGTGGGTCACAGGACTCAGGAGCCTGAATCCAAACTCAGATCTTCCGTAAAAGCAGTTTGCATTCTTAATTACTATGTCGTCTCTGTGGCACCGTTTTAACATTTCTTCAATTAGTCCAGTTGGTTAGCAATTCCATTATATGTTGTCTGGGAAGAAACAAAACTTTTTAAAAGTTTTATCTTTAATAGGCACTTTTTTTCTTCTGAGCACTGAACTGGAACTTTAGAGTTATTTATTTTGAAAGTGAACTCATGCCATCCTACCTGTTTTGCAGTGGGCGTGAATTCCATTCTAACCACAAGTGTAACTTCTGTTTTGATTCTCTGTTCTTTTTCATGTTTTATTTTTTTCTTTCCAGATTTTTCTACTACCAAGTTCTTTATTATATAAATATATATTCATATTAATTATCTATCTCTCCCAGCTTAGCATTTAAATCTCATGAGCACAGAATGCTGTGTCTGGCTGTACTCTCTGTTCAGCACCTGGGACAGCTCCCGGGTCTCAGCAACATTAACTGTTTGTTAAACAAAGAGTCTTTTTATTCTTATTTTACAGATGAGATGCCTCAGGCAGAGAAGGGTTATGGTAACGGAACACACTGGTATTCCTAACATGGTTTCTGAGAGACTTAATGAGTTGAAGACAGAACAGGAGAGCCTAGGTTTCTTAGGGTTGTACATACAAGGTCTCAGCCACAGAGGATGAAAGGTAACACGTTCAGTATGGCGAGAACAGCTCAGATTTAGGTCACTACAACTCAGTGTGGATCTGCTCACATCAGCCCCTCCCTGGATGTGTGGCTTGCCTGGAAGAGTGTTAAGAGAATTGCACATTGAATCCTGTTCTGACATGCAAGCATAAATGTTGAGGACAAATAATCTTTCTATGATTATGGCTATAAAATTTTATTTTTCTTGTGTTTATTATGTTATATATGCTTTCTGAACTTTCCTGCATACTACAGAGTAAATACATTTAGTGTGCATGAGAACTCCACATAAGAGGCTACAAAAATACCTCAGCTGTTAAAGGCTTGTGACCCAACCAAAATATCAACAAAACTGAAATTAGTCACTGTATATTAGGTGTTTGTATTGAAACAGTCACATATTAGCTTTTTGTAATTCTCTACATCATATCAGGTCTAATTATAATGATAGTGAATCCATCCAATTACAAAATTCAACATTATAGCTAATAACTTATTTGAATTATTTAACTTGTGTTTTGGTTTCATCTTCATATTCTATACCAAAGGAAGCATAGTTAGTGCTCTCCTATAATCAAATAGCCACATTGTCTGCGGTAATCTGGTATGTTAGTAAAATATCAAAATTGGTTTCTTTAGTTCATTTACTTTGGAGAGATCTAATCTCAGCAGAAATGCTGAAATGAAATATAAATAAAATAAACAAACTGAATAAAATATAAATCTTTATGAAAGATAAATGATATAGTAAAATAAGTTATAAAACACAGAAAGAAATTACAAAATTTAAACTCAGATTACCCTCACCAAAACCAAGCTCATTGAAAATAAAGACCATGGACCCATTATATAAGTAAGTACCTGTGAGCACATGCTTGACAACACTCTAAGTTCCTTCTCTCCCTTTACATTAAGGGAGCAGAGGTAATGACTTCCCCTATGTTCTCTGAATTATCCATGGTTCTGCTTAAGTTGCAACAAAAAATCTAAAATGCCTGTTTATGGAAGATTCATTTTTTTTCTTATTTGCATCCTTAATGTATGATAATCGATGAAATTCTAGATGCCTAGTGAAGATGTGTTATATAAATAAATGATGAAGAAGATTCAATTTAAAATTATATTATGTTTATTAGAAGAATTTTTCACTCAATTTCATAATCCATTTTATATAATACAGACTCTCTCATTCTTCTCCACAGATTCAATTCAGGATGTATCTTAATACACCACGCTTATTCAAGTGTATTTTGTATCTATTTGTACCCACGCCCCCATGACAACCCCCTCAATATATATTTCATATACTGGAAATGCCTATCCTGATATTTCCATTTATTAGGGTGATACTATCAAGAAGATACAAGCTTCATTTTTCTGGCTGCGCCCAGAGATGACATAGTATAATAGCTCACTGTACCCAAATTCAGTGGGGGAGAAAGCTGGACTCCCAGAATCACGGACAATTCTGAGAACGTAGGGGAAACCATTACCTCTGCTCACATTCATGTGCTGAGAGGAAGCTGCTTAGAGCCCTATGGATACAGGAACCTTGGGAGAGTAAGGGAGGGGATCCTTCCAGTATCTACGTGTGTCCGGAGATGAAAGCCAGTGGCCAGGAAAAGTAACACAACTGAGAACACAGGCGAGACCAACCCTTCTGCTCCAAGCAACCAGGCTGGAGGCCTCAGGATACAGAAAACAAGAGCAGTCTGGGACAGGACACTTCCTGTTTCTGCCTGCGCCCATTGTTGATCTGGTCCTACATATCTCTGTACCCACATCTTGGTGGGAGAAAAGAAGTCTATAGGAACAGTGACAAAGAATTTTACAGGATGGTGAAGCCACCATCAGAGACAGCAAGACCATGAAACACCAGAGAAAACCTGATGACAAGAGTCAAGCACAGAAACCTAAGCAACAGAAACCAAAACTACTTGGCATCATCAGAGCTCCCTTATCCCAAGAAAGCAAATATTGGATATCCCAACAAACAGAAAAAGCAAGATGTGGATTCAAAATCATTTTTCATGATGATGATAGTGGACATTGAGTAGCGAACATATAAAACTCTTCAAGAAATACAGGACAACACAGGTAAAAAGTAGAAGCCCTTAAAGGGCAAACACAAAATTCCTTCAAGAATCGCAGGAAAACACAGTCAAACAGATGAAGGAATTTAAAAATTCTAGGATCAATAAGTGGAAAAAGCAGCAATAAAGAAAGCACAAAGAGAGACAACCCTGGAGGTGGAAAACCTAGAGAAGAAATCAGAAGTCATAGACAGAAGCATCAGAAAGAGAATACAAGAGATAAAAGATTAAAAATCTAAGGGGCAGAAGATACCGTAGAAAACATTTACACAACCATCAAAGAAAATGTAAAGCTCAAAGAGCTCCTAATGGAAAACAACCAGGAAATCCAGGACACAATGAGAAGATCAAACCAAAGGATAATGGGTATAAAAGAGAACGAAGATTCCCTTATAACAGGTCCAGTAAATATCATCAAAAATTATAGGAGAAAACTTCCCTACCTAAAGGGAGAAATGAAAATAATAATAAAAGAATCATATATTACTCCAAAGAGATTGGACGAAAAAGAAAGTTCTCCCTTCACATAATAGTCTAAACACCAAATCCAAAAAACAAAGAAAGAATATTAAAGGCAGAAAGCAAAAAAGTCAGGTAACATATATAGGCATACCTATAAGTATTACACGAGACTTCTCACCAGAGACTATGAAAGTCAGATCCAGAGTGGACTTTATAAAACACTAAGAGAAAAGAAATGCCAGCCCAGGATACTATCCCCTGCAAAACTTTCAATCAGCGCAGCTGGAGAAACCAAGATATTTTGTGATAAGCTAAATTTACAAAGTACATTTTCACAAATCCTGCATTATGAAAGATAACAGATCGGAAACTACAACACAAGGAGGAAAATTACACACTATAAAAAGCAAGAAATTAATCCTCTTTCAACAAACCCAAAAGAATAGAGTCACACAAACATAATTCCACCTCTACCAAAAAATAATAACAGAAAACCAAAATAAGTATTCCTTAATATCTCTTAGCATCCATGCAAATTCTCCAATAAAAAAGACATAGACTAACAGACCGCATAGATAAGAAGAACTAGAATTTTGTTGCATAATGGAAACACAGCTCAGTGACAAAGACAGATAGTATCTCAGAATAAAAGGCTGGAAAACAATTTTCCAAGAATATGGTCTGTAGAAACATCATGGAGCATAGATTCCAGTATCTAACTCAACCAAAAGTTATCAAAAAATGATAAGGAAGGACACTTCATTTTCATCAGAGAAAAAAAATTCCACCAGGGTCAATTCTCTTTCCTGCATATCTATACACTACATCCAACGGCACCTAAATTTATAAAGGAAACAGAACTAAAGCTCAGGCTAACGAAATAGTCATGGGAGACTTCAACAACCCACACTCAGCTATGGCCAGATCATGGAATGGGAAACGGGAGACACAGAGAAATTAACAGATTTTGAACGAAATGGATTTAAGAAATATCTATAGAATATTTCATCCTTGAACAAAAGAATATACCTCATTCTCAGGAACTCATGGCACATTCTCCAAAACTGATCATACAGTTGGTCATAAAAGAGGCATCAACAGCTACAAAAGAGTGAAATAATCCCATGCATTTTCTCACACTACCATGACCTAAGGCTGGACCTCAATAACAACAAAAATGTCAGGACGCCCAAATACACATGGACGTTGACCAACATTTTACTCAGTGATAACTTGGTAGAGGAAGAACTAAAGAAAAAAATTTAAAAATTAAAAATGTTTTAAAATTTTAAGAATGTAAGGTACAACAAACAAACTTATGGGACACAATGAACGGAGAGCTAAGAGGAAAACTCATAGCTCTGAGAGCATCCAAAGTGAAACTGGAGAGAGCATACATTAGCAGCTTGACAACAAATATAAAAGCTCAAAAGCAAAAATAAGCAGATTCACCCGAGAGGAGGAGAAGGCAGGAAATAATCAAACTCAGGTCTGAAATCAACTAAGGAGAAACACAAAGAACTCGACAAAGAATCAATAAAACCAGGAGCTGGATCCAAGGGCAAATCAACACTGTACTTTAACCTGAGCTAGAATGACAAAAGGGCACAGAGAAAGTATCCAAATAACCAAATCCGAAATGAGAGGGAAACAAAACAACAGAATCTGCAGAAATTCAAAACATCATCATACCATATTACTGAAATTTATATTCAAGAAAAGTAGAAAATCTTAGATCAAATGATCAATTTTCTATACAGGGAGCCGTTACCAAAGTTAAGTCAGGGTCAGATAAAATATCTAAACTGTACCATGAATCCTAAAAAATTAGAAACAATTATTAAAAGGCTCCCAATTTGGAAAAGATCCCAGACCAGATGATTTTAGTGGAAAATTCTATCCGCACTTCCTAGAGACAAATACCACTGTTGTACAAAATATTCCACAAAATACAAACAGAGGAACACTACCCAATTCCATCTATGAAGCCACAGTTATGTTAATACCTATAGCATACAAAGACCCAATAAAGAAAGCGAACTTCAGAACAAATTCCCTTATGAATATTGACAAAAAATAGTCAATCAAATCATTGGAAACCAAATCCATGAACACATCAAAATTATCATCCATCACTATCAAGGAGACTTCATAACAGGAATGCAAGGATAGTTCAATATGGAATTCCAACAACATAATCCACTAGACAATCAAACTGAAAGAAAAAAATTACATTTTCATCTCATTAGATGCTGCAAAAGCATTTGACAAAATAAAACGCCCCTTCATAGCCAAAGTCTTACAATGATAGGAATTCAAGGCCCATACTCAACAATAGTAAGGTAATGTACAGCAACCCAATAGCCAAAAATCAAACTAAATTAAGAGAAACTTGTAGTTCTCCCTCTAAAATCAGGGACTAGACAAGGCTATTCATTCTCTCCCTTCTTATTCAATAAAGTATTCAATGTGCTAGCCTGACCAATCAGACAAAAGAAGGAGGACAAAGGGATACAAATATTAAAGGAAGAGGTCAATATCACTATTGTCAGGTGATATGATAGTATACTTAAATGAATCCATAATTTCCACCAGAGAAATACTGCAAGTGATAAACAACTTCAGCAAAGTCCTGGGTATAGAATTAACTCAAACATATCAGTAACATTCCATGAATAAACAGACCAAGAAAGAAATTAGGGAAACGGCACTCTTCACATTAATCACAAATAAGAAAAAAAAAAATCTCTGTGTAACTCAAATCAGGCAAGGGAATGTGCCGTATGAAAAGAACATAATTTCTTAAAGAAGAAAATCTCAGAAGATAGAAAGTCTTTTCATGTTCATGGATTGGCAGTATTGATACAGCAAAAATAGCCCTTTGCCAAAAGCAATCTACAGATTCAATGCAATCCCCAAGAAATTTTCAACAAAATTCTTCATACAGTTAAAAAGAGAAATGTGCAAGTTCATTCAGAATAAGAAAAAAAAACAAGGAAGTGAAAACTATTCTCAAAATAAAAGTAATTGTGTGGAAATCAACATCCCTAACCTCAAGTTGAATACCCAGCAATAGTGATAAAAATTATATGGTTTTGGTACAGAGACAGGCAAGTAATCACCTGTGTTGGATCATCTAGATGTCAGCATGTAAATTAATGTAAATCCATACATTCTTATCATGCTGTACAAAGCTGAAGGCCAAGTGGAGTAAGGGCATCCAGAAAAAAGAGATAAACACAAACCAATAGAAGAAAAAGTGAGGAAAAGCTTGAACACATGATAACAATGGAAAATTTCTTGAACAGAACACCAAACCAGTGGCTTATGCTTTACAATGAAGAGTTGACAGATTGGTCCTTGGAAAAATGCAGAGTGTCTGTAAGGCAAGGAACACTGTCATTATGACAAAATGGCAACTAATATGTTGAAAAAAGGTCTTTGCCATCCTATATCTGTAAGAGAACTAATATTCAATATGTACAAAGAACTCAAGAAGTTATACTCCAGAAAGTCAAATAACCCTATTATAAATGGGGTACACATCTAAACAAACAATTTTCAGTAGAAGAATTTTGAATGGCTGAGAAATACGTAAAGAAACGTTCAATGTCATTATTCATCAGCGTAATGCAAATCAAAAGATACACCAGGCAGAATGGCTAAGATCAAAAGTTCATTTAACAGAAGATGCTGGTCACAATGTGGAGAAAGAGGAAGACTCCTCCATTATTGATGGGATTGGAATGAGGTACAATATTCCGGAAATTACTCTGGGCTTTCCTCAGAAAATTGGACATAGTATATGCTGAGGACTTAGCTATCCCACTCCTTGGCATATTCCCAAATGATGCCCCAACACAGAACCAGGACACACGTTGTACTATGTTTATAGCAGCTGTATTCATGATTGTCAGAAGCTAGGAAGAATCCAAATGATTTGACCACAGGAATGGGTACAGAAAATGTGGTTCATCTACGTAATGAGAGCCCCTCAGTAATCAAATACCATGACATCATGAAATTATAAGCAAATGAATGAAAGTATAAAATACCATCCTGAATGAGGCAACCAAATCACATACACACTCACAAAAAAAAAAAACAGAAATAAAACGCACAAACACACACACACACACACACACACACACACACACACATACACACTACCCCAAAAGCTTGAATTACCTAACATACAATTCACATACCGCAACCAAATCACACACACACACAAAAAAAAATAAAACACACAAACACACACACAAAATACAAAAATAAAACACACAAACACACACACACACACTAAATACCCCAAAAACTTGAATTACCCATCATGCAATTCACACACCACAACCAAATAACACACACACACACACAAACAAAAATAAAACACACAAACACACACACAAAATACAAAAATAAAACACACAAACACACACACACACACACACACACACACACACACACACACACACACTACCCCTAACTTGAATTACCCAACATACAATTCACATACCGCTTTAAGTTCCAGAAGAAAGATGAACCAAATGAGGATGGTCTGTATTAAAAGGGGAAACAAAAATATTCATAGGACATGATATGGAGATTAAGTTTAGAGCAGAGACTGAAGGAATAGCCATTCTGAGCCTGCACTACCTGGGGATGCAGCCCACATGCATGCAGCCCCCAAACCTAAACAACATTGCTGAGGCCAACAAGTGCATGCTCACAGGAGCCTGATAGAGCTGTCCCCTGAGAGGCTCTCCCAGATCATGACAAACACCGAGGCTGATGCTTCCAGCCAACCATTGCACTGAGAACAGGGTCCCCTTTGGAGAAGAGAGAGAAAGTATTAAAGGAGCGGAAGTGCCTTGCAACCCAGGAAGGACAACAGGGGTCACAAACCAGATCTCCGCGGGACTAAAGCACTTCCTGAAGACTGCACATGGACAGACTGGCATCTCCAGCTGCATATGTAGCAATGCATGACCGTGCTCTGCACCAATGGGAGGAGCCCTTGGTCATCCAAAGCTGGACCTTCCAGGAAATAGAATGTCATGCTGGGGAGGCTGCAAGGGGATGTTTTTTGCGGAGGGGTAAACACCTTTGAAGAAGACAGGGCAGCAGAAAAGGATAGGGATGGGGGTTTATGGATGGAGGCCTCACACATGGAGTCTTTATATTTTCTATGCCTTTAACAGCTCAATGGGAAGGCCACTTCCTAACCTCCGATTGGCTAAACTATCCCCCACTGATATTCCCACGTTATTATTTGCTAAAATCTATATCCCATCTTTCTTGCCCTGGACACCATTGGGCAGCTCTCCTGGGTCTGCTTATTCTCATGCTCTTCTATGTCAGCTGCTTCTGTGTCCTGGAAGTCTGTCCTGGAGAATCTCCATATCTTCTTACACTCTGGTCCTTTGTCCAAGCGTCCTGAAACTCCTGCTCTGTCTGTCCTGCCTAGACACTGGCTATCAGTATCTCTATTTTCCAATCAGAACCAACTAAGGCAGGGTCCCTGATTCATAAGTTCAGGACACTATGAGAAGCATTAGAATAAAAGCAACTACAATAACTATTTGTATGTGATTTTCTGGGAACAATATTCCCCAAACCACAAAGAGATACCTGTTAAAGTACTAGAATTATAGAAAATATGAAGTAGGTACATAATAATAATAGTAATAATAATAAATATTAATATTGATATAATATAATATTATAATAAAAGAAATAATAACAATAAATATAATAATTATAATAGTAAATAATATTAAAAATAAAATAATAATCATCATCATAATCGTCATCATCATCATCAAAGCCTAACTGAACAGAGAAATAGAAATACAAAAATGGTGAAGGAAAAAGAATAAGTCACACATAAAGCTGATCACATGAGACTAACACCTGAATTTTCAATGGTTATTCTAATATATAAATGGGCTTGGATCACTTTTCAACACGTTTTCAAAGAATACAGATACTAGCCTAGAATTTATTACCGAGCAAATGTATCAATCACATCAACACAAGAGGAGAAACTTTACATAGCATAATCACCAGGAAGCCATGTCTCTTCAGCAATCTTACTCTAAAAGTGGGAAAACGCATTCTGAAAATAAGGGATATTCTCAAGAGGACAGAAATGGTAAAAAACCCTGTAGTAATTCATCAGAAGAGGGAAAAAGTATGTGGCAAAAACAAAATAAAAAAGACCCATAAGTACTCCTCATTAATAATGCTAAGCATAGGGGTTGGGGCTTAAGCTCAGTGGTAGAGCGTATGTCTAGCAAGTACAAGGCCCCAAGGTTCGGTCCCCAGCTCCAAAAAAAAAAAAAAAAAAAAAAAAAAGAAAAAAAAATACGCTAAGCATTAAGTATCCCACACCAATAATATACCGACTATTAGTTTGTTTAAGAAAACAGGTTTATTTCTCCTGCATCCAAAAGTACATTTGTTTTAGATACAATTGCATACTCGTGTTTAGAATGCAATTGCCCATATTTCTTTTTTTCTTTTTTTTTCTTTTTCTTTTTCTTTTTCTTTTTTTCTTTTTTTTTTTTTTTTGGTAAGTATATTTAGTGTTCATTAGTTTTTTATAAAAATCTTGAAGATTTTCTGTTTAATTGTATGTATAGAATTTTCATTTAAATGTATTTCTTTTTTTTCTTTTTTTTGGGGGGGTGTTCCCCTCCCCACCCTTCCCCCATTACCACCCTCCCCCTAACAATCACGTTCACTAGGGGTTCAGTCTTAGCAGGACCCAGGGCTTCCCCTTCCTCTGGTGCTCTTACTAGGATATTCATTGCTACCTATGAGGTCAGAGTCCAGGGTCAGTCCATGTATAGTCTTTAGGTAGTGGCTTAGTCCCTGGAAGTTCTGGTTGCTTGGCATTGTTGTTCATAAGGGGTCTCGAGCCCCTTCAAGCTCTTGCAGTCCTTTCTCTCATTCCTTCAACGGGGGGTCCTATTCTCAGTTCAGTGGTTTGCTGCTGGCATTCGCCTCTGTATTTGCTGTATTCTGGCTGTGTCTGTCAGGAGCGATCTACATCCGGCTCCTGTCGGTCTGCACTTCTTTGCTTCACCCGTCTTCTCTAATTGGGTGGCTGCATATGGGGCAACATGTGGGGCAGGTTCTGAATGGGTTTTTCTTCTGCCTCTGTTTTATTCTTGGCCTCCCAATTTCCTGCCAAGGGTATTCTTGTTCCCTTTTTAAAGAATGAGTGAGTCATTCACATTTTGATCATCGGTCTTGAGTTTCATGTTTTCTATGCATCTAGGATAATTTGGGCTAATAGTAACTTATCAATGAGAGCATACCATGTGTGTTTTTCTATGGTTGTGTTACCACACTCAGGATGATATTTTCCAGTTCCCTCCATTTGTCTCTGAATTACATAAAGTCATTGTTTTTGATAGCAGAGTAGTATTCCTTTGTGAAGATTTGCCACATATCATAAGGCAATATTTTAAATGCTAGAAAGTATACTTTTCGGAGAACATTATTATGTAAATTTAATTCATCAGTTTTCATTAGTTTTATCTGAATGAATATTATTTGCTAATATGTTTATATTTTAGGAAACTGTGTGTGTGTGTGTGTGTGTGTGTGTGTGTGTTTGATAATTCAACTCTAATATGACCAGGAAATTGCTTTAGTGATAATGATAATTTATGGGCACTGAGAATTTTTTTATATAATATATAATATATATATATATATATTATATAATATATAATGCATGTATACCTATATATATATATGAAAATATGTTCTGTATATTTGTTCAAAGCACTGTTTAGATATGTATACTAGATTAAGCCTTCTAATTGCAGTTTTAGATTTTTCCAACACTAATTTTATCTTCTTAGGTGTCTAGAAAGAAATACATGGAATCATGAATCATCTCAACTTCAAATGTAGGTACACTCAATGTTATATCTTCCTTTTAAACATGATTGTTCATCTTTGGACCATAAAATATATATGTATATATTTAATATGCTCTATTTATATTAGAAAAGTGTGCTACATTGTATATATGTATTCGTTGATAACTTCCTTCTGTAACCAAATTTTAAGAATAAATTACTTATATACATTATTATAAAATCTAAGTTCATTGAGTTTTTTTAAAAAAATCAAATACCATAAAGCATAAATATAAGAAGCATTTCCTGACTGTGGCTATTAACAAAAAATATTTGATATACAAACTCCATAAACTTATTTTGATATTAACCATTAAAGTTTCTTCAAGTAGTTGTTCAACTTTTAATAAAGGGAAGTCACCAATTCTGTCAATAATTTTTTCATTCTATATTCCTTTAAATTGTAAAATACATTTTTATTTAAATAAGTCATAACCTAAAGGGAAATATTATATAAACAGCAAAAGAGACCAAAGGAAATTAGTACCAAACTCTAATATTTTTGTCAATATCAGAAATGGCAAATGATAATTACTTTATTATTAATTTAATGAGACAAGATAACTTTTTTATTTAATAATTTTTCCTGAGTATTTTATGTACTTACATTTCAAATGTTATTTCCTTTCCTTTTTCTCCCATAACATCCCTGCCCATCTTCTGTGAGGATGTTCCAATTCCCACTAATTAACTTCAACCTCAATGCTCTGGCATTACCCTACATCTGGGATACAAGCCTTCACAGGATTAAGGGCTTTTCCTTCCAATGATGTTAGACAGAGCAATCCTCTGCCACGTATGTGGCTGGAGTCATGGGTCCCTCAATCTGTACTCACTAGTGGGTAGTTTAATCCCTCGAATTACTGGTGTCTGGTTCGATGATACTGTTGTTCTTCCTGGGGTTTTGCAAACCCCTTCAGCTCATTAAGTATACTCTCTAACAACTTCATTGATCCCCCTTGTTCAATCCAATGTTTAGCTACAATTATCCTCACCAGTGTCAGTAGAGTTCTGCAAGAGCCTCTCAGGAGACATCCATATCTGACTCCTGTCAACAAGGAATTGGTGGCATCAGCAATAGTGACTGGTTTGTGTGACTGTATATGGGACAGATCCCCACATGGGGCAGCCTCTGGTTGACCCTTTCTTCAGTCCCTGCTTATCTCTTTATCCTTGAATTTCCTCCCATGCATATTTTTTATCCCTTCTAAGAAGGAATGTAACATCTGCATTTTTGTCTTCTTCCTGCGTGGGCTTCACATGACCTGTGAATTCTTTCTTATGTATTCCACACTTTTGGGCTGATACACACCTTCATAACTTCTGACTATAACTTTCGATCTCATTTTGCTTATATTTTTTCTCCATTTTAAATGCATTTTTCTTTGTGATTACTTTTCCCTCTTTATGTATGTTTGTGCATTTATGGGATTTTGTTATTGTTTATCAATGGAAAAATGCAATTTATTCACAGCAGCAGCCATATATAAAAGAGAATAAAAGAGTTAGTTAGCTATTTCTATAGGATGGATTATTTATTAAAAATAAGAATCTCTGAAACAACAGTGATGAATTTCACACTGCTCTTCCCCAATGATCCCACCATGCAATAATGCCAGGTAGTGTGCTGTGCTCATGTGGTGGTGGGAAGAAATTTATGGAAGAATAAAACCACATAACACAGAAAATTTAAAGAATCCCTTTCCCCCTACACACAGATACATAATGGGATTATAGGTTGGTCAATATAATTAATTGAAGCAGAAGTGAACAATTATGTTGCTACAAGAAAGTGATGGCAAGGAAGAATTTCAAACCATGGTCAACTATATAATTGTGAATATTTGTACCCAAAATTGTGGGTTGTTCCCCAGGACAATAATAGCTGGACTGAACCCTGCTTTTATCTATACAAAGTGGGGAACCATGGCCCTAACGGGAATGATGAAGGCAAAAAACAATAACAATAACAAAAGGGTACATTAATAGAAGCAAACCATTAACGCTAACTACTACAAACAACCTTACATTCTAACCAGAAAAGGCACCAAAACTAAAGTCACATTTGAACACCCTATTAGAAGACAAAAGTGAGTGGGTCATTGTTTTCTCCCTTCCATGTTTTTCAAGTACTTTACAGAAACAGGAATCTCAGACTGCTTTTCCATGATTTATTAAAGGTTTTTATAGCCCTCATGTATTAAAATACCATTTGAAAGTATTGATAGCTGCTGTCTAGTTTTTTTCCAAGTTCACAAACTTCTTGGACTAAAGTTGCAAAATGTAACTAGGCCCAACCCTGAGCTGTAAACCTATGACAAGGGAATAATAAGAGATATTTTCAAGTTCCAAGCACTATAGTACTATACTATTGAGTACAGTGATCCAAATTAATTCAAATAGCTCAAGAGAGTAGAAAGATACATCTTAAAAAGGGTTAGAAAACTGTAGAAGAATAAACTCCTTCCAGCTCAATCTTCATTTTGAGTGATGCTGATCTATCCTGCAATGTGTCTGTACCATCTTCTCTCCTAGTATTGGCTTTCATCATGGGGATAATAGATGATTGTAGCTGCGTAGGTGATGCTTTTATTTCTATACATCACTCCTTTATGCACTATATGTGTGGTAACATTTAATGAGATTCATTTGGAGAAGGTATGAATGATTCATCTAATATATATGATTTAAACCTCTATTGAGATTACTTAGAAAATATCAGGAATCCATTCTCTGTAAATTATTGTTTCTCTCATATGATAAAGAAACAATAAAATTTTATTCTAGTCAAAATAATTCTCTGTAATTTTAATATATAACAATACAGAAGAACATTAAGATAATGTGGAATATTAGATCAGCTGAACTGCATTTTCATCTATTTATGAATATCCAGAATCATTGAGATGTTTCTGGAACATAATATAGGAACAAAAAACAAAGCATTGAAAAAAGAGCTGCAGAAGAACAGGGTCATTTTGTTAAATGTAGCTTACCTTCAGATCCACTGTTTTCTTTTATTTAGAAAAATTCAATTTAAGTACTCTTCGTCAGTATTTTTCATCCCTGCACTGACTCTATTTTCAAAGCTTTAACCCATAACTAGCATGATTATTAAATTTAAAACCAAGGATTTTGCGAGTGTCAATCACTTTCTGCATTTCCTTATTTGTGGTTTATTCTGCTCCCAATGGCCATGTTGTGTTGAAATCATGAAGAATTTCTGGCTCATTTGATGCAAATTTTCTGAAAGCATATATCATTCATAGTTGTAAAATGCTGTGCATATGTTTAATAATACTGGATATTATACTTAAAATCATCTGGATAAGGAATTTTTGCATGAATATCATAACACACTAAAATACTAAAGAGAAAACGTAGAAGAGCTAGATATTTATTAAATATTTTTACTCTTCTAGTGTTTGTAACTTTACAAAATATAAGCAAATCACTTCTTTCTGTGAAATTCACATTCATGAGCTATTATATTCTAATCAAACTGCTGTGTCAGCTCCCATAAAGTTGGATTAAATGCTATTTGCAATCCAAAATATTTGCAGGAAGTAAATGTGCAAATTATTTGTCTGCATGTCCTAAACAAGCATCTAATGTAAGCATAGGTTTGCTCTTAATGAAATAAGGACTACCAGATATAATGAGAAAAAATACATCTATTAAAGTAAATTTTTTGTTATATAACAGCTATTAATTCATGGTCTGAGTAATGGCTTAAATCACCAAACCTTGAACAGTAAATAGGAATTTCCAGTGAGTTAGAGGTTATCTCAAGCATCATCAAGTAAAGAAAGGCCATCCAAAGATCTGCATAACCAAAATGGACACTGTTGCAGATGCTGAGACAAACTTGCAAACAGGAGTCAGGTATGGCTGTCCTCTGAGAGGCTCTGCCAGGATTTGACTGATACAGATGCACATATTCAAAGCCAACCATTGAAATGAGCCTACAGATCCCAATGGAAGATGTAGGGCAAGGGATGATGGAGCTGAAGGAGACTGTAATAAACAACAATATCAATTAACCAGACCCCTCAAGGATCCCATGGACCTAACCACCAAGCATAGATTATACATGGTCTGGTACCCTGCATTTATAGCAGAGGACTGCATCATCCCTCATCAGTAGAAGGGGAAGCACTTGGTCCTTTGTATGCTTGATGTCCCAGAGAAGAGTGATTCTAGAGGGGTGAGGAAAGAATGAATGGGGCTTACGTAGTCACCCTCTTAGAGACAAAGAGGAGGAATATGTGGAGGTGGGGTTCATGGAAAGTGGGTAACATTTGAAATATAAACAAATACAATGGTTAATAATACTACTAATAAGGAGTGGTATTTTCCATACATTACTTTACCGCACAGGTTAACGTTGAACTTTTAATGTTGCCTAGATGCATATTTCTTCCTACAGTACCCGATATCTTGTTTCTCTGAGGAGTGTAGCCTTAGATCTTCCTCTTCATTCAAAGAAGGCATAACACTTAACTCCTTTCTCCAAGCAAAGGTGATTGTAGATATGTCTGTAAAAGGCAGGAGGCATTTGTACCATCTAATTCGGGGTCACCGAAAGAATTATTTACTAGCAAAGCCTGTAACACAAACTGTTAGTGTTAAATCAACTTACCAGTATTGAAAGCTTCCCAGGACTTCTGGCCAGACATATGATGTCAAGAGACATTTAGAATTTCAACATATGTGACTAGAGAAAAAACTTTCCATTGTTTATCATACTCAATATTTCAAAAATATCATCACGGAATGATTATTAAAAGCTTCAGGACAAGAATAAATAGTGAGTGAGACATCAAGGCAGAAGCGTCACAGTAACACCTGAAACTCAAATGGAATTCTAGTATCAGTCCCATGCATTCTATTATCTATTCAAATACTATCACTTGTTTATTCCCTAACACAGTCCACCAGTGATTTTCTAGGCCCTGCAGTTTCTGAGGAGCAAGGGTGTGGATCACCCTTTCCCACTCGGTTATGAGGTTCCAAGACACATCCGTGCACCAAAGCTGGCACTTGACACCACAGTCTCCGAAACACCCTTTGCCCTTTCCATTCATGTTGCTCCTTCAGGAGTCACTTGTCATGATCCCTGCAAGTGTGCACAAAACAGGTAGCACTCCGGACTTAAAGGAAGAGAGTCGACATGGTTCCTCCTCTTTCAGAAAGCTTGGATGATCGCCCCGCTACTACAAGCACAACTGACAAGTGAGGCAGCTCCTGGCTGGGCCGTGCAGACCTCACGACTGCCCCGTGCAGACCTCGAGAATGCCCCATTCAGACCTCGCAACTGCCCTGTGCAGACCTCGAGACTGCCCTATGCAGACCTCGCGACTGCCCCATTCAGACCTCGCAACTTCCCCGTGCAGACCTAGCGACTGTCCCATGCAGACCTGGCGACAGCCCCGTGCAGACCTCGCGACTGTCCCATTCAGACCTCGCTACTGCCTCGTGCAAACTCGAGGACAGACCCTCTCGAGCTTTGGTTGTTTCCTGAGATCAATGGTCACTCGAGATTTCCCTGCTTTGCCTTCCGGACTTGTCCACAGTTCTCGGGAGAGAAAGAAATACTAAAGGGTACAGCTCGACTGATGCTCACCATGACTCACCACTGCCGAGTACTTTCACTGCCCCTTCACGTGGTAGTGTTTAGACAGGACAGAGAGCCTCATCCCGGACTTTACCCTCTGACAATGCACCAGCGATTTCCCAGCCTCCATGGCCTGGGAACCCCTTCAAAGTCCCCTAATATGATTATAACCCCGGAGTGCAGCAGGGGAATCAGTGGAAGGATTCCCAGCCTCCTCAGCCTGGAAGCCCATTCAGTGTCCCCCAAGCAGATTATAACACCGGACTCCAATGGGGGAAGAACTTGAAGGGTTCCCAGCCTCTGCCACCTGAGAACGCCTTCAGTGTCCCCCAACTTGATTATAACATCCTACCCCAACGGGGGAAGCACTTGAACAGCAGAGACCCGAGCGACTTTCCACCTCCGGGACTACTTAGACGAACTCGGCACAAGTTCAGACGCTCAAAACCCTATGAAGACCAGAGATTCAAAAACCTGATGCTGGTGTTACAGAAATGCTGCAGAAACTCAAAGATCATATAAAGGCTTCAGTCAGTAAGAGGGCCCTTGGCCCCAGTAGGGAACTGACAGAGAAGAAGAAATGGACAGTTCCACTTCCTCTGAGGGTTCCTGAGGGCATGAGTAATCCACTGACTAAGGATAGCAGATCACTGAGTAACCCACTTGCATAATATATATGTCGTATGTATGTAGTATGTATATAGTATGTATGTGTGTAATATATGTGTATATATGTAGTATGTATGTATGTATGTATGTATGTATGTATGTACACCCATGTACAGTGACCCACGGAGGACAGAAGAGGGTATCAGACTCCCTAGAGTTGGGGACCATCTGATATAGTTGCTGGGAACTGAACCCGGGTCCTCTGAGAGGAATGCAAACCATCTTAACTGAGATTATTTCAGTTTCCCATCATTTGTGAAACATCTCACCATCCATTGTGTCTTGTACTATGCAGTGTTCGTTCCTTAGTGCAATGGTGTCCCTTCACGCAGACTGGGTTTTGACGGTCTGTTGAACATGTAATAGCAGCATGGCAGAAGGATAGCGTGGGGGGGTGTGCTCTGATGCAAAGAGGGACATTGCACTAACTGCTCAGTCACTGTCTCTGCTGGCCTGCACTATGCAGCATGTGTCTCCTGCGAAGCCAGCTGCTTTCCGTGTTGCCTGAGCTGACAGCCCTTGGAGCCTCCTCTAGGTCCTCCTCTGTACATCCCCAGGGGATCATCCTGAGGGATCCCTGAAGGGAAATCCCTGATAAAAATTCTCCAGTGCTTACTAGAAACTCAGGCTAAAGAAAAACTCCTGGTTGGGAAATAAAACCAGCTCCCAGTCCACCACAGCCTGACATAGGGTCCCATCCATCCTGCCTGCCATTCAGCCCACTAATGCTTCTATTCTGATAGGGTCGATGATCATATTGGATTAGGGGCCCAGCACACTCCAGGGTGGCCTTCATCATAACCACTTACATCTGCAATGACTCTACTTCCAATGGATATCACAGCCTGAGCAGCCAGGAGTTAGGATGAAAAGAGAGGCTGGTGCATAAGACAGACACTCACCCTGTCTGGGATACTGACTTACTTTATTAAATGATCAAAAATGTATAAAAAATTAGAGAAGTTCGCACCTGAAGAATGGATTAGCACTTTCATGTCTATGATTCCTTCACCTGCTCTCTATAAGCAACGACTACCTCCAGGGACTCAGATAAGCCAGAATTCATTCCCTGTTTCCACTCTAGATAAGGCACAGGTAATCAGTCGAAAACTGCTAAGCTGAGACTTTAGGAAACCTGTTGGAGACATCAGTTCAGGAAGCCAGATGCCCTGGCCAAGGCCTTCGAGATGGGTCTTCACAGAGATGGCAGATTTGGAAAGACGACAAGGTTGAAAACGTGATGCCTTTCTTGCTAAGGAATTGGAGACCTGCCCTTCAGAGAAGATGGCTTCAAAGAATGGAGTCTTCAAGCACCTCTCCTTGGAACAAGTGCTTGTTCCTATGGGGGTTAGGGGGGGACGGCTGCATTTCATCCTCAGGCACTGGAGAGTGACGGATCCAGAACTTCACGAGTCGGCTCAGCGTGCGATGACTTAGGTGGAGAACCACTAGCTTCCTCACTTCAACTAGCCCAAGGAAGGATGCTCTGCTCTGTCTCGCTGCCTTGGAAAGACACCTTCATCCCTGTTCCTCTTGCCCAAGGCTTCCTATGGTCCTCACCTGTTTGCTTCTGAGTCAGCTGAGGTATGTTGACATACCTCACTGCGTGCGAGCTTTCCTTAAGAGCTCTAAACCCCCAACCCGTTCTGTACACTTCATCTCTATTGTTCTATTTAGCTTGATGTTTTCTTCTTCAAAAAAACATGAGCAGGAAGTGGATGTCTCAAATGGCTGATGCTTGCAGTCTTCTAAAGTTGAGGCCCAGGTGAATGAAATGAATTGTTGGCAGTGCCTCACACAGACAGATCTTTATGCCTATTTTCTTGGCTTTCGATGATGTTTAAAATGTGGTGTTTGGGGGAAGGAAATTACAACATGGTAGCAACAATGATCCATCGTGTGTCTCTGTTAAGGTTTGTTTTATTCAAAGTGACAAACGCTCCTCCCATGACTCCATATTGAAGAAGGTGTAGAGGTGAGCTAGGTCCATGAAACGATGGCCTTAGGACCCAGGGCTGGTGGTTGTCTTCCCCAGGTTGTCCTTCAAATATGTTTTGTCACCAACTGGTTATAGCTGCGGTTCACAACCTGTGTGTGGGTCACGATCCCTTTGACAAACTTCAGTATCCAAAATGATTACCGACTACGATTCATAACAGAAGGAAAATTACAACTATGAAGAAACAACAAGAGTAATTGTGTCATCAAGGGTCGTAACAAAATAGGAACTGTGTTAAAGGGGGCAGCATTAGGAAGGTAGATCACTGACTTATAGTCCAAGAAAGAGCATCTAGCTATGGGCCAAATAAACAAAATACAGGATCTCCAGCATGCCAGTAACATGGATAAAATGCAAGCTGGGGAGATAGTTTTGTGGGAAGCGGTATCTGCTGTGAAATTACCAGCACCTGCATGACAGCCCATAACCCATGATTGGAGGGATAATGACAGGACACATGGAGGGTCCCACGGCTCCAGCCACATATATAGCAGAGGATGGTATTGTCTGCATCAATAGGAGGAGAAGCACTTGGTCCTGTGAAGGGTCAGTTCCCCAGTGTGGGGGATGCCAGGGTGTTGAGGTGGGAGTGGGTGGGAAGAAGAGCATCCTCATAGAAGCAGGTGGAGAGGGAAATGGGAAAGGGGAGAACCAGGGAAGGGGATAACATGTGTGGGATGCCTATGATAGCCAGGGACAGTGAGTTTTGGGTTCAGTAAGAGACTTTGTCTCAAAAACTAAAGAAGAGGAAGATGAATGAGGAGATGTGCAGGGTCTCTCTCTGTTCTCTTCATGCACATACACATAAATATGTGTAGACACACACACACACACAGCTGCATTAGGACAAACACTCAAAGAATTTGAATTTAGGATTTAGGTTGTCTTTTGGGTGTCTGATCACACCTTTCCTTCCATAACTTTCACTTGGATAACTATATCGAAGGCATGCATGTTAGATACATTTCCCATTATCATGAGACCATTTTTCTCCCAAACCTATAGGTTTTGATTCGTGTTAGAAGTCATAGACCCAAGACACAGCTACACCTGGAAGGAAGAGCTAGATATTTGAGCTAAGAATTTGCATTCCAGGGCCGAGGTCTATGATGTCACGGAATGCAGAAGGTGGTCCATAGAACTGAGATGTTCTCGGTGCCTCGCAGTGTCCCTGACTCCCAACGAGGGCTGCTGAGAATAAGTATACAAAAATAGACTCTAGGATAGCTGCATGAGACACTCTCCTGATTGTATTCATCAATGACATGAAGTTTTGTTTCTCACAAAGAGAATAGATCATCAAGCGTCTATGCTGACCATGGCCACACCAGGTCCGTGTGAGGGTCCACGCCCTCTCCAGGCCCTGTGGATGGAGCCAAGAGAACCCTACAGGGCTCAGTGATGCACTGACTCTAATTCACATGGCCCTGATATGAAGAGGGCACATATTGATTCTTCTTGTTGTTATGACAAAATACAAAGCAAAAACTTAACGAAGACAGGAGTGCTTGTCGACAGGAGTCTGATATGGATGTCTCCTGAGAGGCTCCGCCAGAGCCTGACTGATACAGATAAGGATGCTTACAGGTAATCATTAGACTGAGCACCCAGACCCCAATGGACGAGGAGTTAAAGAATGGACTGGAGGAGCTGAAGGGGGTTGCAACTCCATAGGGAGAGCAACAATGTCAACCAACCTGACCCCCCCCCCAGAACTCCCAGAGACTAAACCACCAACCGAAGAGTATACATGGAGGGTCCCAGGGCTCCAGCCACATATATAGCAGAGGATGGCATTGTCTGTCATCAATAGGAGGAAAAGCCCTTGGTCCTCTGAAGGCTCATTTCCCCAAAGTGGGGGATGCCAAGGTGTTGAGATGGGAGTGGGTGGGAAAAAAAGCATCATCACTGAAGCAGGGGGAGAGAGAATGGGAGAGAGGGGATCCAGGAAAGGGGATAACATTTGAAATTTAAATACATAAAATTCCAATAAAAAAAGAGACAGGAAGTGTTTATTTTGACCCATTGTTTGAGCTGGTAGCATCCATGATGATGGGGAAAGCATAGCAACTCGAGTGTGATGGTCACATTGCAGACCTGGAGGGTGTTCAGGTGTCTTTGTTTCTTTGTTTCTTTGTTTCTTTGTTTCTTTGTTTCTTTCTTTGTTTCTTTCTTTGTTTCTTTCTTTCTTTCTTTCTTTGTTTCATGTTTTAAATTCCATATATGGGTGTTTCCCTTGCTTTTATGAATCTGTATAAAAGATACATATACAGAAGCCACAAGAAACTTAGGGAAGAAAAGCAGGTATAGCTGTCAATAAGACATGGAAGGCCACAGGGCTCAAGTCGGTTTCCCTCACGACCACATGTGTATTCATCAAGACAGGAGACAGGAGCAGGGCACAGAACTGAACAAGAGTAATCAATGCTTGTGAGCCACCATGTTGGTGCCAGGGTCTGAACTCAGGTCCTCTGCAAGAGCAGTAACAGTTCTCAACTACCAAGCCACCTCTCCAGTCACACACAATCATTGTTTATACAGCCCCCCAAACACAGCACCACTTATGTGTGTAAACATGCATACTAGACGTGCAGAGTGATTTATTTGTGTGAATGTTCAGTCAGTGTGATACAAACGCTCTTGTGTTCATAAATTTTGGCAAAGCCGTTTTTACTTGGAGGTTCTCATCATTGTCAGCTTTGGTGTTTACATACATCAAGAGAGGAACCGCCCTGTCAACCTACCCCCGCATCCCCCCCATTTGCAGCTATGCCTGCCTTTCTTCACTAAGGTAAACACCACCTCAGACTCTACTCGTTCATTGTGTTCAGTGTAGTAGACTTTCTTCATGTACACCATTAGATCAAGGACCATTGAAAGTTCAGAAGGGGCTCTTGAGAGTTCCCCACCCACACAAGATGTGTTAGAAAATTCTGAGTCCTCCCAAGGGACTCTTGTGCCTTCTGCACATAAAAAATATGATCTAGCACCCTCACCATCTCAGATGTCGAGGATGCTACAGACACTGGTGTTTGCATATCATGTTCCCCTACTCCGCGTTCACATATGGTTGGATCCATAACCTTCTCTACAGATGGAATATGTCCTAGCACATCTTTTGTACATGTGTCGCATACACAAGCCATTTCTAAAGATGTGGCTGTGGGTAGAAATCCTTTTGTAGATGTTTCTCGTCCAACAGTCTCTTTATGAGATAAGAGTACTACTCAGAGAAACCTGCTCATTTTTGGGAATTAATACATTAAAGTACTTCCAATGTCCCTATACAACAGAGAATTATTCAAATATTCTCTACCACCAAAAAGGACCCTCCTGACTTTTCATCAGGCCCAATAGGGCCATGTTTATCACAACACACAGTTAATGAGCCATGCAGACTTCATATTTATACAATGTGCGGAGAAGATACAACATACCCTACCTCCTCAGGGGACTCTAGGTCATTCTGTCCTATAAGGAGAGGCTCCAAAATTTTCCACATATACATCAGAGATGCTAGAAATTCCCAAAAATGAGCAGGTTTCTCTGAGTAGTACTCTTATCTCATAAAGAGACTGTTGGACGAGAAACATCTACAAAAGGATTTCTACCCACAGCCACATCTTTAGAAATGGCTTGTGTATGCGACACATGTACAAAAGATGTGCTAGGACATATTCCATCTGTAGAGAAGGTTATGGATCCAACCATATGTGAACGCGGAGTAGGGGAACATGATATGCAAACACCAGTGTCTGTAGCATCCTCGACATCTGAGGAAAGGGATTCCATGGATTCCATTTGTGCAAAAGAATGGATATGACCTCCGCAAACTTCACAGGAGTCTATAGGAACTTCTTAATCTCCTCAAGATCAGCCATTTTCCCCAAATACAAAAGATGCTACACACCCTTCCAAATATGCACAAAGGGTTTCCAGTCCTTATACCCACAAGCAGACCCAGAACATCTGCCAAATACCTCAAAGGCTCTGGATTTTACCTTATCTCCTGAAGGGGCCTTGGAAGCCGTTTTGCCTATCAAGCAGGCTAGGGAACCTGACACTTCTATATGAAAGTCTGTTTCCACTTCTCCAGCAGAATAAATTTTTCTTGGAACATCCACAATTACACAACGATGTCTAGAAACATCCTTATCTGCTCATGAGGCTCTCAGACCTCTCACATAAGTCCATGATGCTCTAGGAGAGGTCACATCTTCAGAGGTAGCTCTAATACCTACTCCCATTTCGGACGTCGCAGTCAGGATTTCTACACATATACACGGTACATTAAGACCTTCCTCATCTGAGAAGGATGTCTTGGGATCTACTGCATCTGAACAGCCTGCTTTACAACTATCCCCATCTACCCAAGTAGATTTATTTCACATGTCCACTCTGGGGAGAAATAGTCGACATTCTCCCTCTACCAAAGTGGACCACAGTCATCCAGTTTCTAGAAACACAGGGTTAATATTTGATCCTTCTGATGGAGTCTTGAGAAATTTCTCCTCTAAGGAAGACAGGTTCAACCTTCCCCCTTCTGCTAAAAGGGATCTTGTGCCATCTTCTGCTGCCAAAGAGACACCAAAACCTACAACTACTCCTCAGGTGAGTCCCACACCTTCTCCATCTGTCTAAAGGGCCTGGAATTTTCCAAAAAATGACCAAGGAAATGTGGACCGTTGCCAATCCTTACAAGGGCATGCTGGACATCCCATATTGTCCCAAGATGCTCAAGTAACTCCTCCTTCTACCGAAAAGGCATGTTCACCGTCTGCCCAGGGTTTCAGGGAATTTTTTCACCCCTCTCAAGGGCTCCAGAAAGTGTTCTCCATGCTCAAAGTGATTTGTCATTGTGCAAATTAGACTTCAAAAATACAAAACATTTTTATTTTTCCAAAGGACTGAGGGATAGTCCATATTGAAAAAAAATCATGTAGACCTTGTGCCATTAGCCAAAGTATATCAGAAAAATTCCATGTCTTCTAAAGCATCTAAAAATCAATCTGGCTCTATAAGTCTTCCTGGGAAACATTTACCATCAGCCATAAAATCCACAGGACAATCGAAATCTAAAAAGGGGTATCTAGAAACTTTACCGTTTGCCAAAAGGTCTTTAGGATGTTCAGCAACTTCTCCAAGAGCTCAGTGAACCTAGAGAACAAAAGAACTAAAGCCATCTGCCCAGGGTGTTTTCCCAAGAACCACATTGTTTCTTCTTTTCTTTTATGCCAAGACTGATGTCATGCTTCCTTCTCCCCATCTCTGATCTCTTCATCCTATTTGTTCTCCCTCCCAAATGTCTCTTTACTCTGAATTAGTGGCCAATTAGTAAACCATAGATAAATGGAAGGAATATCTGAGAGGCAGTTGCAGTCAGGACAACACTGTGACATCACAGAAGGAGCTAGGGCTCTCCAGGATACAAAAGATTTTTCATGGAGGGCCTAATGATGATGTCACTGAGACCTGCCATAGCCTAAGTGCTGAACAGCTTTCCTTACATTGACCAGATTTAAGGGTTCCCTTTCCAGGTATGTCTCCTGTCACACAGTTGAAACCTTTACGTACTACATCTCTCTACAGCTGGAGACTTCTCTCTGCTTCATTAGTGGTCACATGCTCTGAATGGAGAAAGTTAGTCAGGGGCTTGGCATGGGTAGAAAAGATCTAGGAAGATGGAGAGAAGGAGATTCTTCTGAAGATTCATGTTATTCCCAGGTCCAATCCTGTGACATAAAGTTCAATTCCCTAGGTGTTCTCATTTTCCCAGGTGCCAGTAATTTCCCTACAGACCTTTAATTGAGTGAATATTGTGCTACATTTTCTGATTGTACATTCATTCACAGGGGACATTTTATATGTTCCTGCATGCGTACTAAAAAATTAAATTTTTCCAATTCCAATTTTTGCAATGAATATGGCTACAAACGGGGCCCAGATATAGAGCGAATGTAACAGTGTAAATATTGTGTAACTCCTTCAAATGATAAACTCCCAAATCCTCATTTTATCCATAAAGTAGCAGACATCAGTTAAGCAAAGGACAACATGGAGTATAAAATATGGTTCTGTAGTTCTATTAGATATCAGTTCTCTAATATCGACCTTCCTGTGTTCCCAGGAAAAGACGTGAGGTTTTTGGATGCTTTACCATGATTCTTTCTTCAGGACAAACATAAGTTTCTGGGTGATGGTCAGCAAGAAGAATGGCTTGAGGTCCAGTGAAACCTCAACATCCATAGGTTATAAGAAAAGGAGGGAGTCTATTTGGAATTGTCATTTGTGGATACTATATTCTTGACCTAGTTACACAGAATCCTAGTAAATACTCCATCAAAATTCTTAGTAGTAGGATCCACCAAAAGCATATATATATATATGTATATATATATATATATACATATATATATATATATATATATATATATGTCACCAAAACTAGATAGGATTGTTGAAGCTAAGAAGAGCATGCTGCCAGGAACTGGACATAGATCTTTCATGAGAGACACAGCTAGAGCATGTCAAATACAGAAGTGAATGCTAGTGGCAAACCAGGGAACTGAAAATGGACCTCATGTATGTAGTTGTTTAGAAAAGATTACAAGAGCTGAATGGACTTTCAAATCCATAAGAACAACAATTTCAACTAATCAGAGCTTTCTGGTACTAAACCAATATTCAAAGACTGTGTATGGACAGGCCTACGGCTCCAACTCCATTGGTAGAAGAGGATGGCCTTGTTGGGCCCCAATGGAAGGAGAAGCCCTTGCTCCTCCCTAGGTTTGCCTCCCAGTTCAAGGGAATGTCAAGGTGCAGTAACGGGGGTTATAGAAGAAGGTTAGTGGGACTGTTTAAGGATCTCATGGACAGGAACCTGGGAAAGGAAATAACATTTGAAATGTAAATATAAAAATATTCAATTAGGAAAAGCAATAAAATTTGCTAAAAATTAAAAAAATGGGAGAAAAAAAGAAATGTTAACTGCCAGCTATTCACACCTATTGTCTCAGAAATCTAATGGGTCACTGTCAGGGAATGGTAGTCATAGTAATACTAGTGGAAAGACTGAGATTATGAAGTCTCAACTAGAAGCACTTCTCTCTCCGATATATCAGTCTCAGACCCAAACTGCACTATAGGAATCCAAAGCAAGGAGGAGTTTACACTGAGCTGAGGACACAATACTTGTCTTTTCCTTCTTCCTTAGGACCTTTCTTTCTGGAAAAAATTATAAAAGCCATGAGCTCTCAAGAATCAACTGGGCCCTTTCCAACACCTGGCTTTGGAATAAAGAAATTAATGATATAAACTCTCCGACTTCAAGGAACCATAACAAGCAGGGATGTTCAGATGTTTCTGGGAGGCTCTCATTTCCTGATTCCCATATGTTGAAGGCTCAGATAAAGGCTGTCTCTTCAGCAAACCCACTCAACCCCTAAACAGGGCTCACTGAGCTTTCCAATGGACCAAGTATTTCTTCCTTTTTTATACAAAGACAGAAGGCCAGCTTCCTTCTCCCTGTCACTGTACTCTTTACCCTCTTTCTTCTCACTTCCAAATGGCTGTTTACTCTGAATTAGAGGCCAATTAGTAAACACTAGAGGTACTGAAGAAATATCTGAGAGGCAGGTAATGTCACAACAACACTGTGACCTCACAGAAGGAGCTAGGGCTCTCGAGGTTACAAGAGATTTTTCATGGAGGGCCTAATGATGATGTCACTGAGAACTGCCATGGCCTACCTGCTGAACAGCTTTCCTTACATTGACCAGATTCGAGAGTGCCTTTTCCAGGTTTGTCTCCTGTCACTCAGTGGAAACCTTTATGTACTCCATCTCTCTAAAGCTGGAGACTTCTCTCTGCTTCACTAGTGGTTACATGTTCTGAGTGGAGAAATTTAGACAGGGGCTTGGCATGGGTAGTAAAGATTTAGGAACATGGAGTTTAGGAGATTCTTCTAGAGAATATTTTTATTCTGTACGTCACAGGTTTATTCCTGTGACATACAGTTCAATCTTCTAGGTTTTCTCTGTTTCCCAAAGTCTAATAATTTCCCTACAGACCTTTAATTTAATGAATATTGTATTTCCATTTCTTATTGTAAATTCCTTGAAAAGTGACTGTAGGCAGCTGTGGCATGCCAGGCCTCAAAGTTGGTGCTGGTTTCTGCCTTCCACCCTCCCAACGGTGAGCTCTCCTTGTAGTACACTAGTCCTTATTTGGCTATGCCTGCCTGGCCTGCTGGCTTCTGCATAGTGACAGCGTATCTGCATGACCCACATGGCTTGATAGGATTGGCCAGTGTGGTGCAAGGGTTCCCTGGGTCAGAAGATTGTATCAAGGTTCCTGAGTAAAACTGCTTGAAGAAGATCTTCACTATTCGGGTCTTCCTTGCTGGTCGTGGTTGGGCTCGGCAAGTGGTGGCCCAAATAGGGACCTCCTGAGATCAGAACTTCTTGCAGTCAGGGCAGCACTGGAAGATTCTCAAGGTAATGTGGGACCATAAGGACCTTGGGAAATAAGTTGCTATAAATTCTCAGGGTAGTTAACAAGAAAGTTCTCAGTAGCAGCGAACCGAAATTAGGAAGACGCCTGATGAATTTAGCCGTAGAAGCGTAGAAAATTTTTGTCATGAGGACCTCAGTCTCATCCAATTTTTCTGGCTCTTCAAGAGCTATTTGAGCATAAGAAACTAAAAATAAAAAGGAGCACCTTAGAGAGTTTTTTGAGCGAATGCAATTCACTTTGCAAAACACTAGCTGTGTGTTTATCTTCAAAATCAACTTCCTACAAGCCTTTCCCACTTGGAACGAACACGATTCGCAAAAGAATGATCAATTCAGACTGGGAAAGGAAACCCATGTTTTGTCCATAAAAAAAGTATGATTTTTACCGTATAGTACCACTTAAAACTAAGCTTATTGGCCAAGTAACACCATTCAATTTGCAAAACACTACCTGTGTGTTTATCTTGAAAGTCAAATTCCTACAAGCTTTTCCCTCTTGGAGCGAACAGAATTCGCTAAAGAGTGAGAGATTGAGACTGCGAAAAGCTCTTTTAGTCTATGTAAATAAGTCTGCTTTTTACCGTCTAGAACCACGTAAACCTAAGCTTATTGGCCAAGTATCAGCCATTCACTTTGCAAAACACTAGCTGCGTGTTTATCTTCAAAGTCAACTTCCTATAAGCTTTTCCCGCTTGGAAAGAACAGAATTCACCTAAGAATGTCTGATTCAGACTGGGATATGCAAGTTTTGTCTACATAGAAAAGTCTGCTTTTTACTGTCTAGGACCATTTAAAACTAAGCTTATTGTCCAAGTAAGAGCAATTCATTTTGCAGTTCATTAGCTCTGTGTTTATCTTCAAAGTCAACTTCCTACAAGCTTTTCCGGCTTGCAACGAACAGAATTCGCCAAAGAATGAGAGACTGAGACTGGGAAAAGCTTTTTCAGTCTATATAAATAAGTCTGCTTTTTACCGTCTAGATCCACTTAAAATAAGCATATTCACCAAGTAACAGCAATTCATTTTGCAAAACACTAGCTGTGTGTTTATTTCAAAATCAGCTTCCTATAAGCTTTTCCCACTTGGAAAGAACAGAATTCACGTAAGAATTTCTGATTCAGACTGGGAAATGCAAGATTTGTCTACATAGAAAAGTCTGCTTATTACTGTCTAGGACCACTTAAAACTAACCTTATTGGCCAAGTAAGAGCAATTCACTTTGCAGATCATTAGCTCTGTGTTTATCTTCAAAGTCAACCTCCTACAAGCTTTTCCGGCTTGGAATGAACAGAATTCGCCAAAGAATGTTCGATTCAGACTGGGAAACCCATGTTTGGTCCATATAGAAAAGTCTGCTTTTTACCGTCTAGAACCACTTAAAACTAAGCTTATTCGCCAAGTAACAGCCATTCACTTTGCAAATCACTAGCTTTGTGTTCAGCTTCAAAGTCAAGTTCCCACAAGCTTTTCCCGCTTGGAACGAAAAGAATTCGCCAAAGAATGAGAGATTGAGACTGGGAAAAGGATTTTTAGTGTATATAGAAAAGTATGCTTTTTACCATCTAGAACTACTTAAAACTAAGCTTAATTGCCAAGTAAGAACAATTCACTTTGTAAAAGGATAAAAAGGATGTTTTTTTTAATCTTCAAAGTCAACTTCCTACAAGCTTGTCCCGCTAGGAACAAACAGAATTCACCAAAGAATCTTCGATTCAGACTGGGAAAACCATGTTTTGTCTATCTTGGAAAGTCTGCATTTTACTCTCTAGAACCACTTAAAACTAATCTTATTCGCCAAGAAACACCTTTCACTTTGCAAATCACTAGCTGTGTGTTTATCTTCAATGTCAATGTCCTACAAGCTTTTCCCAATTGGAAGGAACATAATTCGCCAAAGAATGAGAGACTGAAACTGGGAAAAGTTTTTATAGTCTATATAGAAAAGTATGCTTTTTACCGTCTAGAGCTACTTAAAACTAAGCTTAATTGCCAATTAAGAACAATTCACTTTGGAAAACACCAGCTGTGTGTTTATCTTCAAAGTCAACTTCCTCCAAACAGTTCCAGATTGGAAGGAACAGGATACCTCCAACAATGTGTGATTCAGACAGGGAAAAACACGTTTTTTGTACATATAAAATTGTGCTTATTCTCCTCTTGAACCACTGAAAACTAAGCTTATTTTTCAAGTAACAGCACTTCACTTTGCAGAACACTAGCTGTGTGTTTATCTTGAAAGTCAACTTCCTACAAGCTTTACCCCCTTGGAAAGAACAGAATTCGCCAAAGAATGAGAGATTCAGACTGGGAAAACCAGGTAATGTCTATATTGAAAAGTCTGCTTTTTACCCTCTAGATCCACTTAAAACTAAGCATATTCGCCAAATAACACGATTCAATTTGCAAATCACTAGCTCTCTGTTTATCTTCAAAGTCAAATTCCTACAAGCTTTTCTCACTTGGATGGAACAGAATTTGCCTAAGAATGTTTGATTCAGACTTCGAAAGGCATGATTTGTCTATATAGAAAAGTATGCTTTTTACCCTCTAGAACCACTTAAAAATAAGCTTATTGGCCAAGTAACAGCAATTCACTTTGCAAAATACTAGCTGTGAGTTTATCTTCAATGGCAAGTTCCTACAATCTTTTCCCGCTTTGAAGGAACAGAATTCACCAAAGAATGAGAGACTGAGACTGGGAAAAATTTTTATAGTCTATATAGAAAAGTATGCTTTTTACCATCTAGAACTACTTAAAACTAAGCTTAATTGCCAAGTAAGAACAATTCACTTTGTAAAACACTAGCTGTGTGTTTATATTCAAAGTCACCTTCATACAAACTTTTCCCGCTTAGAACGAACACCATTCGCCTAAGACTGTGTGATTCACACTGGGAAATGCATGTTTTGTCTTTACATAAAAGTCTGATTTTTCTCCTCTAAAAACACTGAAAACTAAGCTTTTTGGCCAAGTAACAGCAATTCACCTTGTAAAATAATAGCTGTGTGTTTATCCTCAAAGTCCACTTCCTACAAGGTTTTCCAGCTTGGAACGAACAGATTCACGAAAGAATGTTCGATTCACACTGGGAAACCCATGTTTTGTCTATATTGAAAAGTCTGCTTTTTACCCTCTAGAACCACTGAAAACTAAGCTTATTGGCCCAGTAACAGCAATTCACATAGCAAAACACTAGCTGTGTGTTTATCTTCAAATTCATCTTCCTACCAGCTTTTCCCGCTCGAAAGGAACAGAATTTGCCAAAGAGTGAGAGATTGAGAATGGGAAAAGCTTTTTTAGTCTACATAGATAAGTATGCTTTTTACCATCTAGAACTACTTAAAAGTAAGCTTAATTGCCAAGTAAGAACAATTCACTTTGTAAAACACTACCTGTGTGTTTATCTTCATAGTCACCTTCTTACAAACTTTTCCAGGTGGGAACGAACACTATTCGCCTAAGAATGTGTGATTAAAACTGGGAAATGCATGTTTTGTGTATATATAAAAGTCTGATTTTTACCCTCTAGAACCAGTTAAAACTAAGCTTAGTGGCCAAGCAACAGCAATTCCCTTTGCAAATAACTAGTTGTGTCTTTATCTTGAAATTCAACTTCCTACAAGCTTTTCCCCCTTGGAAGGAACAGAATTCGCCAAAGAATGAGAGATTCAGACTGGGAAACCCATGTTTGTCTATATTGAAAAGTCTGCTTTTTAACATCTAGAACCACTTAAAACTAAGCTTGTACGCCAAGTAACAACCATTCACTTTGCAAATCACTAGCTGTGTGTTTCTCTTCAAAGTCAAATTCCTACAAGCTTTTCCCTCTTGGAATGAACAGAATTCACCAAAGAATGAGAGACTGAGACTGGGAAAAGCTTTTTCATTCTATAAAAGTAAGTCTGCTTTTTACCGTCTAGAACCACTTAAAACTCAGCTTATTGACCAAGTAACAGCAATTCATTTTGCAAAACACTAGCTGTGTGTTTATCTTCAAAGTCGACATCCTATAAGCTTTTCCCACTTGGAAAGAACAGAATTCGCCTAAGAATGTGTTATTCAGATGGGGAAACGCACGTTTTGTCTACATAGAAAAGTATATATTATATAGATATAATATATATATTATGTATATATAGAGAAAAGTCTATACTGAAAAGTCTGCTTTTTACCCGCTAGAACCACATAAATCTAAGCTTATTCGCCTAGTAACAGCAATTCAATTTGAATATCACTAGATATATGTTTCTCTTGAAAGTCAACTTCCTACAAGCTTTTCCTGCTTGGAAGGAACAGAATTCGCCAAAGAATGAGAGATTGAGATTGGGAAAAGCTTTTTTAGTCTATATAGAAAAGTATGCTTTTTACCGTCTAGAATCACGTAAAATTAAGCTTATTGGCCAAGTAACAGCAATTCACTTTGCAAAACACTAGCTGTGTGTTTATCTTCAAAGTCAACTTCCTACAAGCTTTACCCAATTGGAAGGAACAGAATTCGCCAAAGAATGAGAGATTGAGACTGGAAAAAGCTTTTTTAGTCTATATAGAAAAGTATGCTTTTTACCTTCTCGGACCTCTTAAAACTAAGCTCATTAGCCAAGTAACAACAATTCACTTTGAAAAACACTAGCTGTGTGTTTCTCTTCAAAGTCAAGTTCCTACAAGCTTCTCCCACTTGGAACAAACAGAATTCGCCAAAGAATGAGAGATTGAGATGGGGAAAAGCTTTTTTAGTCTATATAGAAAAGTATGCTTTTTAACGTCTAGAACTAATTAAAACTAAGCTTAATTGCCAAGTAAGAACCATTCACTTTGTAAAACACTAGCTGTGTTTTTTATCTTCAAAGTCAACTTTCTACAAGCTTTTCCTGCTTGGAACCAACACAATTCACCTAAGAATGTGTGATTAAGACTGGGAAACAGAGGTTTTGTCTATATACAAAATTATGCTTTTTACCTTCTAGGACCACTTAAAACTATGCCTATTGGCCAAGTAACAGCAATTCACTTTGCAAAACACTAGCTGTGTTTTTTTCTTCAAAGTCAACTTCCTACCAGCTTTTCCCGCTTGGAATGAACAGAATTCACCAAAGAATGAGAAATTCAGGCAGGGAAAACAATGTTTTGAATATATTGAAATGTCTGCTTTTTACCCTCTAGAGCCACTAAAAACTAGGCATATTTGCCAAGTAACACCATTCACTTTGCAAATCACTGGCTGTGCATTTATCTTCAAAGTCAAGTTCCTACAAGCTTTTCCCTCTTGGACCAGACAGAAATCACCAAAGAATGAGAGACTGAGACTGGGAAAAGCTTTTTTAGTCTATATAGATAATTCTGCTTTTTACCATGTACACCTACATAAAACTCAGCTTAATTGCCAAGCTAGAACCACATAAAACTAAGCTTATTCTGCTAGTAACAGCAATTCACTTTGCAAAACACTAGCTGTGTGTTTATCTTCAAAGTCAACTTCCTACAAGCTTTTCCCACATGGAATGAACAGAATTCATGTAAGAATATGTGATTCAGACTGGGAAAGGCATGTTTTGTCTATATAGAAAAGTATGCTTTTTACGGTCTAGAACCACTTAAAACTAAGCTTATTCGAAAAGTCACAGCAATTCACTTTGCAAATCACTAGCTGTGTGTTTATTTTCAAAGTTAACTTCCAACAAGCTTTTCCCACTTGGAAAGAACTGAATTAACCTAAGAATGTGTGAGTCAGACTAGGAAAGGCAAGTTTTGTCTATACAAAAAGGACTGCTTTTGACCGTCTAGAACCTCTTAAAATTAAGTTTATTGGCCAAGTAACAGCAATTATCTATGCAAAACACTAGCTGTGTGTTTATCTTCAAAGTCAACTTCCTATATGCCTTTCCCCCTTGGAAGGAACAGAATTCGCCAAAGAATGAGAGATTCTGACTGGGAAAACATGGTTTTGTCCATATTGAAAAGTGTGCTTTTTACCCTCTAGAACCACTTAAAACTAAGCTTATTCACCAAGTAACAGCCATTCACTTTGCAAATCACTAGCTGTTTGTTTATTTTCAAAGTCAAGTTCTGCACCTTTTTCCGCTTTGAACGAACAGAATTCGCAAAAGAATGAGAGATTGAGACTCAGAAAAGCTTTTTTAGTCTATATAGAAAGGTTTCCTTTTTACAGTCCAGGAATACTTAAAACTAACCTTAGTCGCCAAGTAAGAACAATTCACTCTTTAAAAAGTAGCTGTGTTTTTATCTTCAATGTCAACATCCTACAAATTTTACCCACTTGGAACGAACACAATTTGCCTAAGAATGTGTGATTCAGACTGCGAAACGCATGTTTTGTCTCTATAGAAAAGTATGCTTTTTGGCTTCTAGGACCACTTAAAACTATGCTTATTGGCCAAGAAACAGCAATTCACATTGCAAAACACTAGCTGTGTGTTTATACTCAAAGTCAACTTCAAAAAGCTTTTCCCGATTGGAACGAACAGAAATCACCAAGGAATGATAGATTCAGACTGGGAAACTATGTTTTGTCTATATGGAAAAGTCTTCTTTATACCCGCTAGAACCACTTAAAACTAAGCTTATTCGCCTAGTAACAGCATTTCACTTAACAAAACACTTGCTGTGTGTTTATCTTTAAAGTGAACTTCTTAAAAGCTTTTACCACTGGACCGAACAGATATCGCCTAAGAATGTGTGATTCAGACTGGGAAACGCATGTTTTGTCCATATAGAAGAATATGCTTCTTACCGTCTAGAAACACTTAAAATTAAACTTATTGACCAAGTAATAGCATTTCACTTTGCAAATTACTAGCTTGTTGTAGAGAGCGGCGTGGCGAAACAAAGATGGCGCCGACATCCAGCCTTTTCTGGATATAAACGACTTACTGGGCATGTGCATGCTTGTCCTCTTGCTAGGGCTCCCTCTAGTGGTGAACAGCGGTACTGCACATGTGCGGTTTATGCACCAGGAGTCAATTGACCGTTAATATGCTAATGAGGTGATTCATTCTCCGCCAATCCCTGGAGGACAAGTAGTGGGGTGATGCATGCCCCACCAATGCCTGAGAGATAATTAGCATATTGTTGTCAATATAAGCTGAGCCATTTTGCTGCTCAGGGTCCCTGTTCAAGAGAGCTGTAACACTGAGAAGAGCTGTAACACTAAGAAGAGCTGTAACACAGTAAAGGCTTGTTCGCAGAAGAATCCTGTTGCCTCTCGTCGTTCTTGCTGGTGGGACATTAGGCGCGCAACAAGTGGTGCTGAAACCCGGTAACCAACATCGCCGGTGCCGAGGGGACCCTTCAGTGTGCTGAAGAGGATTCAGAACTTCGAGAAGGTAAATTAAAAGGCAAGCTCCGAGAGGCATGCCCCTTTTTGGATTTAGTCTTGCCATGGAGGGATTTTTGCTCGTTTTTTTTTGTTTTTTGGTTTTTTTTTTAATATTTATTTATTATGTATACACCATACAGGTTTCTGCCTGCATGTATGCCTGCAGTCCAGAAGAGGGCATCAGATCTCAATACGGATGGTTATGAGTGGTTGCTGGGAATTGAACTCAGGACCTCTGGAAGAGTAGACAGTGCTCTTAACCTCTGAGCCATCTCTCCAGCCCCTTTTGCTCGTTTTTATAGTGACTGTTTTCTTCTTACTAGTTGTGTTAAAATGTGAGGACATAGTCAAGGCAGGACAGAACATTCAAGAGAGAATGTCAGAAACGGAGCAGAGTGAGAAATTAGGAGCGGGCAAAAAGAAAAAGGTTACTAAAACAAAAGTGAAAGAGATACAAAAGGCGGAAGAAATGCCACTGGAGGAAAAAATAGGTGTACCCCGGAGGACGAAGTACAAATCATCTGGAGAGGATACTTTGTATCCATTAAAAGAATTAGAAGCCTTAGAACTGGCTGGCAGTGACTCTGAGCAAGAGTTGTCAGAGTCTGAGGAGGAAGAATTAGAGGAAGAGGCAGCCATGTAATAGGAAGAAAGATATGGGCCTAGGTGGAGAGCCACTGTGAAGAAACCTAAAGTTATGGGTCCTTTGTGGGCAAGGCTGGTAATTTTGTTTCCTTTTTTTCTTTGTGTGGGATAGAGAAGCCACTGACGGCAAGCTTAAGCCCGGACCAAAACCTCTTTGGCAAATGGTCCCTGCCTGCTTAGAGGATAAACGATGTGAGGAAGCCCTTAGAGCCGTTAGGACAGGTCAGAGGGTCCTTGCAGAGCAACAAGAAAGTATGTCAGAGGGATAAAAGGTCTCGAAAGAAAAAAAGAAAAGAAAAGGAGATAAAAGGAACAGAGAGAAGGCAGAAAAAATGGGGTCAGTACAGCTTTTGTTGTGGCTCAAGTTGAGGCTATTGCTAGGTATGTGATTAGGCTCTGGAAACCTCACAGAGTCATACTGATCAGATTCAATAGAGGTATACCACCTGAAAATTTATTCAGGAGAATCAAACAAAAAGATAAACTTGAGTGTGCCTACTTGGATTCCTGGTCTCAAGGAGATTTAGTAAGTGACAAGGTGCTTCTCTTAAAAAAGCATTTTCAATCAGCCCTTGGAGCCTTGCACCTGTAGCTAAGATATGTGTAGCCACTTCAATTTTGTTTTCTGATTGGTTTTAAATGTATAAATATTCTCTACATGCCTTGGTTATGGACTATTGGCCTTTAAGTTATTGGATATGGTTTTAAAAATGGTCAATTTCACCACCCTCCTCATGTGGGGATTAACACTCATGGTCTGATCCCGCTAAAACTTTGGCAGATGGATGTCACACACATATCTCAATTTGGAAATTTAAAATATGCTCATGTTTCTGTTGATACCTGTTCCGGTATTCTACACGCTACTCTGATGACTGGTGAAAAGGCTTGTAATGCCATTAGCCATTGCTTAGAGGCATGGGCAGCCTGGGGAAAACCTGATAGTCTCAAGACAGACAACAGGCCTGCCTACACTGCAAAGTCCTTTCAGGCATTTTGCCAGACAATGCAGGTCAAACATACTACAGGATTGCCATACAATCCCCAAGGTCAAGGAATTGTGGAAAGGGTACGTCCTACCTTAAAAGAGCTTATACAAACACAAAAAGAGGGAATTGCCAGCAGCCAAACACCAAAAGAACAGCTTTCTTTAGCTCTTTTTTACTCTAAATTTCTTAACCCTACTATTACTACTGGGAATGGTAATACAGGTTAATTCGCTCACTCTGTGGGCTATTGCCAGATCCTGGACAGTACCCATGCCAGTTCATAGCAATTCTACTGTTTTGAGAATAAGACTGGCAAGCATAATCTCTGGCCTTGGCTTCAATGGGTGCTGTCCAGTGAGCAAGGGGCATATACATCCCTGACCACCTTTGCTAGGTTGATGGGAGAGAACTTCGTGCTGTATAATGTTTCAGCTACCAGAAAAAGGTGATACCAGGTTGATCAATATTCAATATAATAACCTCTTGGTAAATAATACTGCCACTAGTACTTCAGTATGTGCTAGATCACCTTTTTTCTGATAAGTACTAATGTAAGCAGTGGTGCTTTAAATTGTAATAGCTCTGATGTAGTCAGCTATTTAGCTGAATGCTGGGATGGCACTAATGACACCGCAGTGATGGTTAAGATTCCCTCCTTTGTGCCAATCCCAGTGGAGGCAAAGCCAGATAGCTTTCCTATTCTTAATTTGCTGAGAGCCAAAAGAGATTTTGGAATTATGGCAGCCATAATTTCAGCCATTGTGCTGTCTGCTGCCGCAGCTACCACAGCTGAAATAACTATGACCAATCAAATACAGACGGCTGAGACTGTCAATCAGATTGTAGAAAGAACTGCAGTGCCGCTAGAGATACAAGAAGAATTTAATACCCATTTGGCATCTGTTCTTCTATTAGCCAATCAAAGGATAGATTTAGTTCAAGAACAAATTGAAGCACTGTATCATATGACACAGCTGTCTTAAGCTTATTGGCCAAGTAACAGCAATTCACTTTGCAAAACACTAGCTGTGTGTTTATATTCAAAGTCAACTTCCTACAAGCTTTTCCAGCTTGGAAAGAACAGATTCACCAAAGAATGTCCGATTCAGACTGGGAAATCCATGTTTTATCTATATTGAAAAGTCTGCTTTTTACCCTATAGAACCACTTAAAACTAAGCTTATTGGCCAAGTAACACCATTCAATTTGCAAAACACTAGCTGTGTGTTTATCTTGAAAGTCAAATTCCTACAAGCTTTTCCCTCTTGGAACGAACAGAATTCGATTAAGAATGAGAGATTGAGACTGGGAAAAGCTTTTTTAGTCTATGTAAATAAGTCTGCTTTTACCATCTAGAACCACGTAAAACTAAGCTTATTGGCCAAGTATCAGCTATTCACTTTGCAAAACACTAGCTGTGTGTTTATCTTCAAAGTCAACTTCCTAAAAGCTTTTCCCGCTTGGAAAGAACAGAATTCACCTAAGAAAGTCTGATTCAGACTGGGAAACGCAAGTTTTGCCTATATACAAAAATATGCTTTTTCTGTATAGAACCACTTAAAATTAAGCTTATTGACCAAGTAACAGCACTTCACTTTGCAAAATATTAGCTGTGTGTTTAGCTTGAAAGTCAACTTCCTACAGGCTTTTCCCACTTGGAGAGAACAGAATTCGCCAAAGAATTAGAGATTCAGACTGGGAAACCCATGTTTTGGCTATATTGAAATTCTGCTTTTTACCCTCTAGAACCACTTAAAAGTAAGCTTATTCGCCTAGTAACAGAAATTCACTTTGCAAAACACCTAGCCGTGTGTTTATATTCAAAGTCAACTTCCTATAAGTTTTTCCTGCTTCGAATGAACAGATTACACCAAAGAATGAGAGATTCAGCCTGGTATAACCAGGTTATGTCTATATTGAAAAGTCTGCTTTTTACCCTCTAGAGCCACTAGAAACTAAGCATGTTGGCCAAGTAACACCATTCAATTTGCAAATCACTAGCTCTGTGTTTACCTTCAAAGTCAAATTCCTACAAGCTTTGCCCACTTGGATGGAACAGAATTCGCCTACGAATGTGTGATTCAGACTGGGAAAGGCATGTTTTGTCTATATAGAAAAGTCTGCTTCTTACCCTCTAGAACCACTTAAAATTAAGTGTATTGGCTAAGTAACAGCCATTCACTTTGCAAAACACTAGCTGTGTGTTTATCTTGAAAGTCAACTTCCTACAAGCCTTTCCCACTGGGAACGAACAGAATTTGCCAAGGAATGTTTGATTCAGACAGGGAACGGAAACCCATTTTTTGTCAATATAGAAAAGTATGCTTTTTACCATCTAGAACCACTTAAAATTAAGCACATTGGCCAAGTAACAGCTATTCACTTTACAAAACACTAGCTGTGTGTTTATCTTCAATGTCAATTTCCTACAAGCTTTTCCCAATTGGCAGGAACAGAATTCTCCAAAGAATGAGAGACTGAAACTGGGATTGTTTTTATAGTCTATATAGAAAAGTATGCTTTTTACCATCTGGAACCACTTAAAACTAAGCTTAATTGCCAAGTAAGAACAATTCACTTTGCAAATCGCTGGTTGTGTGTTTATCTTCAAAGTCAAATTCCTACAAGCTTTTCCCGCTTGGAATGAACAGAAAAGGCCAAAGAATGAGAGATTGAGACTATGTAAAGCTTTTTTAGTCTATATACAAAAGTATGCTTTTTACCATCTGGAACCACTTTAAACTAAGCTTAATCTCCAAGTAAGAACAATTCACGTTGTAAAACACTAGCTTTCTTTTTATCTTCAAGTCAACTTCCTACAGACTTTTCCCGGTTGGAACGAACACCATTTGCCTAAGGATGTGTGATTCATACTGGGAAATGCAGGTTTTGTCCATATAGAAGAGTATGCTTCTTACCATATAGAAACACTTAAAATTAAACTTATTGGCCAAGTAATAGCATTTCACTTTGCAAATTACTAGCTTTTGTTTATGTTCAAAGTCAACTTGTTACTAGCTTTTCCCTCTTTGACCGAACAGAATTTGCCTAATAATGTGTGATGCAGAATGGGAAACTCATGTTTTGTCTACCTAGAAGAGTACAGAACCACTTAAAATTAAACTTATTGGCTTAGTAACAGCCATTCAATTAGCAAAACACTACCTGTGTTTATCTTGAAAGTCAAATTCGTAAAAGCTTTTCCCGCTTGGTATGAACAGAATTTGCTTAAGAATGTGTAATTCGAACTGTGAAATGCATGTTTTGTCTATATAGAAAAGTATGCTTTTTACTGTCTAGAACCACTTAAAATTAAACTTATTGGCCTAGTAACAGCATTTCACTTTGCATAACAGTAGCTATGTTATCTTCAAAGACAATTTCTTACAAGCTTTTCCCAGTGGACCGAAAAGATTTCGCCTAAGAATGTCTGATTCAGACTGGGAAATGCAGGTTTTGTCCATATAGAAGAGTATGCTTCTTACCATCTAGAAACACTTAAAATTAAACTTATTGGCCAAGTAACAGCATTTCAGTTTGCAAAACACTAGCTGTGTGTTTATCTTAAAAGTCAACTTCCTAAAAGCTTTTCCCGCTTGGTAGGAACAGAATTCCCCTAAGAATGTGAAATTCACACTGGGAAATGCATGTTTTGTCTATATAGAAAAGTATACTTTTTACCGTCCAGGACCAATAAAAATTAAGCTTATTGCCCAATAACAGCATTTCACTTTGCATAACACTAGCTGTGTTAACTTCAAAGTCAATTTCGTACAAGCTTTTCCCACTTGGACTGAACAGATTTCGCCTAAGAATCTGTGATTCGGACTGGGTAACACAGGTTTTGTCCATATAGAAGGATATGCTTCTTACCATCTAGAAACACTTAAAATTGAACTTATTGGCCTAGTAACCGCATTTCACTTTGCAAAACACTAGCTGTGTGTTTATCTTTAAAGTCAACTTCTTAAAAGCTTTTCCCACTGGAGCAAACAGATTTCGCCTAAGAATGTGTGATTCAGACTGGGAAATGCAGGTTTTGTCCATATAGAAGAGTATGCTTCTTACCATCTAAAACCACTTAAAATTAAACTTATTGGCTTAGTAACAGCAATTCACTTTGCAAAACACTAGCTGTGTGTTTATATTCAAAGTCAACTTCCTATGAGCTTTTCCCTTTTGGAATGAACAGAATTTGCCAAAGAATGAGAGATTAAAGCAGGGAAAACCATGTTTTGCTATATTGAAAAGTCTGCTTTTTACCCTATAAAGCCACTTAAAACTAAGCATATTTGCCAAGTAACACCATTCACTTTGCAAATCACTGGTTGTGTGTTTATCTTCAAAGTCAAATTCCGACAAGCTTTTCCTGCTTGGAACGAACATGATTCCTCCAACAATGTGTGATTCAGACTGGGAAAAACACGTTTTGTGTACATATAAAATTCTGCTTTTTATCCTCTTGAACCACTGAAAACTAAGCTTATTTTTCAAGTAACAGCACTTCACTTTGCAAAAAACTAGCTGTGTGTTTATCTTGAAAGTCAACTTCCTACAAGTTTTATCCCCTTGGAAAGAACAGAGTTCGCCAAAGAATGAGAGATTCAGACTGGGAAACCCATTTTTGACTATATTGAAAAGTCTGCTTTTTAGCCTCTAGAACCACTTAAAACTAAGCTTATTCGCCAGGTAACAGCCATTCACTTTGCAAATCACTAGCTTTGTGTTCAGCTTCAAAGTCAAGTTCCTACAAGCTTTTCCCGCTTAGAAGGAACAGAATTTGTAAAAAGAATGAGAGATTGAGACTGGGAAAAGGATTTTTAGTCTATATAGAAAAGTATGCTTTCTAGAATTACTTAAAACTAAGCTTAATCACCAAGTAAGAACAATTCACTTTGTAAAACACTAGCTGTGTGTTTATCTTCAAAGTCAACTTCCTACAAGCTTTTCCCACTTGGAATGAGCAAGATTCACCTAAGAATGTATGATTCAGACTGGGAAACGCATGTTTTGTCTATATAGAAAAGTATGCTTTTTACCATCTAGAACTATTTAAAATTAAACTTATTACCCAAGTAACAGCAATTCACTTTGCCAATCACTAGCTGTGTGTTTATCTTCGAACTCTTCCTACAAGCTTTTCCTGCTTGGAATGAACAGAGATCTCCAAAGAATGAGAGATTGAGACTGGGAAAAGCTTTTTACTCTATATAGAAAAGTATGTTTTTTACCATCTACAACCACTTAAAACTAAGCTTAATCGCCAAGTAAGAACCATTCACATTGTAAAACACTAGCTGTGATTTTATTCAAATTCAACTTCCTACACACTTTTCCCGCTTGGAAAGAAAACGATTCCCCTAAGAATGTGTGATTCAGACTGGGAAACTCATGTTTTGTCTGTATAAAAAAGTATGCTTCTTACCATCTAGGACCACTTAAAACTTAGCTTATTGGCCAAGTAACAGCAATTCACTTTGCAAAACACTAGCTGTGTGTTTATCTTGAAAGTCAACTTCCTACAAGCTTTTCCCGCTTGAAACGAACAGAATTCGCCAAAGAATGAGAGATTCAGACTGGGAAAACCATGTTTTGTCTACATTGAAAAGTCTGCTTTTTACGCTCTAGAGCCACTTAAAACTAGGTTATTCGCCAAGTAACATCATTCCCTTTGAAAATCACTAGCTGTGTGTTTATCTTTAAAATCAAGTTCCTACAAGCTTTTCCCCCTTGGAAGGAACAGAATTCACCAAAGAATGTGTGATTCAGACTGGGAAAGGCAAGTTTGGTCTATATAGAAAAATATGCCTTTTACCCTCTAGAACCACTTAAAATTAAGCTTTTTGGCCAAGTAACAGCAATTCATTTTGCAAATCACTATCTGTGCGTTTATCTTGAAAGTCAACTTCGTACAAGTTTTTCCCACTTGGAACGAACAGATTTCGCCAAAGAATGAGAGTTTCAAACTGGGACAAATATAGACAAAAAAATGTTTTGTCTATATTGAAAAGTCTGCTTTTTACCCGCTAGAACCACTTAAAACTAAGCTTATTCGCCAAGTAACAGCAACTCATTTTGCTAATAATTAGCTGTGTGTTTATCTTCAAAGTCAACTTCCTTCAAGCTTTTCCCACTTGGAACGCACAGAATTCCCCTAAGAATCTGTGAATCAGACTGGGAAAGGCAAGTTTTGTCTATACAGGAAAGTATGCTTTTTACCATATAGAACCACTTAAAACAAAGCTTATTCGCCTAGTAACAGAAATTCACTTTGCAAAACACTAGCTGTGTGTTTATCTTGAAAGTTAACTTCCTAGAAGCTTTTCCCGCTTGGAACGAACAGAATTCGCCAAAAAGTGAGAGATTGAGACTGGGAAAACCTTTTTTAGTCTGTATACATATGTATGCTTTTTTGCATAGAGAACTACTTAAATCTAAGCTTAATAGCCAAGTAAGAACAATAACTTTGTAAAACACTAGCTGTGTGTTTATCTTCAAAGTCACTTTCATACTAACTTTTCCTGCTTGGAACGAACAAGATTCGCCAACGAATGTGTGGTTCAGACTGGGAAATGCATGTTTTGTCTATATATAAAAGTCGGCTTTTTCTCCTCTAGAACGACTGAAAACTAAGCTTATTGGGCAAGTAACAGCAATTCACTTTGCAAAACACTAGCTGTGTGTTTATCTTCAAAGTCAAGTTCCTACAAGCTTTTCCCGCTTGGAACCAACAGAATTCGCCAAAGAATGAGAGATTGATCCTGGGAAAAGCTTTTTTAGTCAATATAGAAAAGTATTCTTTTTACCATCTACAAGCACTTAAAACTAAGCTTAATCGCCAAGTTAGAACAATTCACTTTGTAAAACACTAGCGTGTTTTTATATTCAAAGTCAACTTCCTACTAATTTTCCCGCTTGGAAGGAACACGTTTCGTCTAAGAATGTGTGATTCAGACTTGGAAATGCAAGTTTTGTCAATAGAGTAAAGTATGCTTTTTACCTTTCAGACCACTTAAAACTAAGCTCATTAGCCAAGTAACAACAATTCACTTTGAAAAACACTAGCTGTGTGTTTCTCTTCAAAGTCAAGTTCCTACAAGCTTTTCCCGCTTGTAATGAACAGAATTCGCCAAAGAATGAGAGATTGAGATGGGGAAAAGCTTTTTTAGTCTATATAGAAAAGTATGCTTTTTAACGTCTAGAACTAATTAAAACTAAGCTTAATTGCCAAGTAAGAACAATTCACATTGTAAAACAATAGCTGTGTTTTTTATCTTCAAAGTCAACTTTCCACAAACTTTTCCTGTTGGAACGAACACGATTCACCTAAGAATGTGTGATTAAGACTGTGAAACAGGGGCTGTGGATTTAGCTCAGTGGTAGAGCGCTTACCTAGGAAGCGCAAGGCCCTGGGTTCGGTCCCCAGCTCCAAAAAAAAAAAAGAACAAAAAAAAAAAAAAGACTGTGAAACAGAGGTTTTCTCTATATAGAAAATTATGCTTTTTACCTTCTAGGACCACTTAAAACTAAGCCTATTGTCCAAGTAACAGCAATTAACTTAACAAAACACTACCTGTGTTTTTATCTTCAAAGTCAACTTCCTACGAGCTTTTCCCACTTTGAATGAACAGAATTCGCCAAAGAATGAGAGATTCAGGCAGGGAAAACCATGTTTTGTCTATATTGAAAAGTCTGCTTTTTTACCCTATAGATCCACTTAATACTAAGCATATTTGCCAAGTAACACCATTCACATTGCAAATCACTGGTTATGTTTATCTTCAAAGTCAAATTCCTACAAGCTTTTCCCGTTTGGAACGAACAGAAATCGCCAAAGAATGAGAGATTGAGACTGGGAAAAGCTTTTTTAGTCTATATAGAAAAGTATGCTTTTTACCATCTAGCACCACTTAAAAGGAAGCTTAATCTCCAAGTAAGAACAATTCATTTGTAAAACTGTAGCTGTGTTTTTATCTTCAAAGTCAACTTCCTACACACTTTTCCGGCTTGGAAAGAACACCATTTGCCTAAGAATGTGTGATTCAGACTGGGAAATGCAGGTTTTATCCATTAGAAGAGTATGCTTTTTACGATCTAGAACCACTTATAATTAAGCTTATTGGCCAAGTAACAGCATTTAACTGCAAATTACTAGCTGTGTGTTCATGTTCAAAGTCAACTTATTACTAGCTTTTCCCGCTTTGACTGAACAGAATTTGCCTAAGAATTTGTGATTCAGACTGGGAAACGCATGCTATGTCTATATAGAAAAGTATGCTTCTTACCGTCTAGAACCATTTAAAATTAAACTTATTGGCCAAGTAACAGCATTTCACTTTGCAAAACACTAGTTCTGTATTTATCTTTAAAGTCAACTTCTTAAAAGCTTTTCCCACTGGACGAAACAGATTTCGCCTAAGAATGTGTGATTCAGACAGGGAAACGAAGGTTCTGTCCATATAGAAGAAGATGCTTCTTACTGTCTAGAAACACTTAAAATTAAACATATTGGCCAAGTAACAGCATTTCACTTTGCAAAACACAGCTCTGTGTTTATCTTAAAAGTCAACTTCCGAAAAGCTTTTCCTGCTTGGTATGAACAGAATTCGCCTAAGAATGTGTAGTTCACACTGGGAAGTGCATGTTTTGTCTATACAGAAAAGTATGCTTTTTACCATCTAGAACCACTTAAAATTAAACTTATTAGCCAAATAACAGCATTTCACTTTGCATAACACTAGCTGTGTTATCTTCAAAGTCAAATTCTTACAAGCTTTTCTCACTTGGAATGAACCGATTTCGCCTAAGAATGTGTTATTCAGACTTGGAAACGTAGGTTTTGTCCCTATAGAAGAGTATGCTTCTTACTGTCTAGAAACACTTAAAATTAAACTTATTGACCAAGGAATAGCATTTAACTTTGCAAATTACTAGTTGTGTGTTCATGTTCAAAGTCAACTTATTACAAGCTTTTCCCGCTTTGACCGAACAGAATTTGCCTAAGAATGTGTGATTTGACTGGGAAACACATGTTTTGTCTATATAGAAAACTATGCTTTTTATGGTCTACAACCACTTAAACCTAAACTTATTCGACAAGTAACAGCAATTCACTTTGCAAAACACTAGCTGTGTGTTTATCCTGAAAGTCAACTTCCTATAAACTTTTCCGGCTTGGAACGAATAGAATTCACTTAAGAATGTGTGATTCTGACTGGCAAACGCATGTTTTGTCTATATAGAAAAGTATGCTTTTTACCGAATAGAACCACTTCAAATTATGCTTATTGGCCAAGTAACAGCAATTCACTTTGCAAAACACTAGCTGTGTGTTTATCTTCAAATTCAACTTCCTACAAGCTTTTCCCGCTTGGAACGATCAGAAGTCACCAAAGAGTGAGAGATTGAGACTTGGAAAAGCTTTTTTAGACTATATAGATAAGTATGCTTTTTACCATCTAGAACTACTTAAAACTAAGCTTAATCCCCAAGTAAGAACAATTCACTTTGTAAAACACTAGCTGTGTGTTTATCTTCAAAGTCACCTCCATACAAACTTTCCCCCTTGGAATGAACACGATTCGCCAAAGAATGTGTGGTTCTCACAATTTTCTTTTTGCTCAAGGAGACCAAGATTAAAGTGTCCTGAGAGCATACTCAACCTTCATACGGGCTTCAAATATAACCCTCTAATAGGGAGCTTTAGATCATGTCCATCTAATTATGACCACTAAGAAAATACAGGTGTGACCAAAGGAACTTCACTTAATCATGACCTGTGTTAGTAGGTCGTGAAACTTTCATTATTTGTCCTATATACCATCCTTCATGCTTATACCCATGTCGTTGATGATTAGCTTCAAGAGGACTTAGAGAATGAAAATCATCAATGATGAATAATACCAACGCTTGGTCCTGACAGGCCTACCGTGGTGTAACTGAGGATGGGGATACGTGAATTAGCACTAGCCTTCCTGCTCAAGGTAGGCTTGGACACTCCCTTATCCTTAAATAGGTTTGTCACTTTAAGCAGATTCTAAGTCTTCTTTAATATTCTACTCTTAAACATCATTACTTTACATCACCAATTTATGTCCACTATATGTCCAATGTACATTCTGTATATCAGAGGGTCCAATATCTGTCTTAAAAGACTGACCATTCCTGAGATCATCTCTGGCACCCGGGTCTCAAACTCCACTTCCAGTAAAAAAGGTCCTCAGAGGGTTGGGGATGTAGCTCAGTGGTTAAAGCTCTTGCCTAGCGAGCGTGAGGTTCTGGGTTCAGTCCCGAGTTCCGGAAAAAAAAATGTGGGGTCGGGGATGTAGCCTAGTGGTTAGAGCGCTGGCCTAGCAAACGTAAGGCCCTGGGATCGGTCCCCAGCAAAGCGCTCAGATATGACTCTCTTCATTGTCATTGATACTCCTTCCAGATAGACTCAAAATCATCCTTCAAATCCTTCTCTGTATCATTTCATAATACATAAGTAAACAGAGTCCCTTCCTATATACATAGTGAGGTAAAGAAACTTATTTAAAACTATCCAATGATTTCTAAGACATTTTCAGTAAATAAAAATTATGTCTCTAATATTGTTTCTATATTCCAATACATGACGTTGCCTAAGCGTCAGCTTTATTTGGTTCGCTCTTCTATCTCTTAATCAATACAAACTGCTCTCATATTTACTTTTTGTATATGTCAAGGTCTTTGTCCTTTTATCTACCTTATATTTACTGTGATTTTGCCCAAAATATAGTTCAATTATTTTTCATCTAATTTAAATTAAATATCACTTCCTTAGGAAAATCTCCATGACTTTATTTCTAAAATAGATTCTTCAATTACTAGCATACTACCAACTCCAACACACTGATTTATGCATTCATTTCTTTCTTTTTTCTTGTACTATAATGTAACTTTTATAAAAAAATTTCATAATACTTTTTATTCATTTCTAATCTATACCACTATTATGGACCTGGTATATTAATGGAGACTTATTATTTATTCCATGATTCAGTAAGTTGTAAAAAATAAACTTTATTCTATTCTTCGTTTTAATGAACATGCATCCCATGCATTGGTTAGACCATCATGGAGTAATTATGTGAATTCTTCAATATATTACAATTTAATCACCTAGATGATATTGCCTATAGATTTTAATTTGTCACAGATAGTCTATTTCATATTCAACACAAGACTTTTTTCGCTGAGCAATTATCTCAGCTGGGAACACATTTGTCATGAAAGAATGAGATTCCTCAGTTTCCTTCACAGCACTCACGTGAGGATGCCACGTGATACATGTTTGTGGTCCCGTCTCTGAAGAGACAGAGAGATGATGGTTCCTCGGAGCTCCCTGACCAGGGAATCAAATTTCTTCTGTGAGCGGTTCCCAGGGAAATATTAAAAATCAAGAGGCCCCCGAGCCGTGTCCCCAGACCTGAACCTGAACCTCAGCTCTCGGTTCCCGGACCCCACGAGGAGACAGACAGACGGACGTCCAGGAGAGCTGACACAGTTAGATCACAGGACAGACGGCCTCAGAGGGACCTTTCTGGGGCGCTCAGAACCCACAGAAGGAGGCGCAGGCTGTTCCAGGACACTCCTGGTTTCTGTCTATTCCCTAGAGCTGAGCCTGATCCGCGGCTCTAGGTGCACAAGATGCTTGAAGAGAGAGCGACTGTCCTGTTAGTGCCGACACGCGGGCTTGGAGGAGACCCACGCCGCCGTCCGAGACATCAAAGGCAGCTCAGTCCAGAGATAACCAGATGGCGAGGGGCAAGCATAACCCCCAAAGCGACACAAACTGAGGTCACTAGACGTCGTCAGAATCCGGTTCTCCTCCCAAAGCCAGCCCCGTGTACCTCCGACACACCAGAAGAGAGATGGAAGGGTTTGACCTGCAAGTCACTCAGCATGATGAGGTCAAAGGATTTTAAGAAGGACGTAAATAACTCCATCAAAGAAGTACAAGGAAACAGACGTAAAGAGATAGAAGCCCTTATAGAGGAAACACAAAAGTGCCTTAAAGAATTACAGGACAACATAACCAAGCAGCTGGAGGAATTGAACTAACCATCAGGAAGTAAAAATGGAAACAGAAACAACAACAACAACAAAAACAATAACAACAACAACAACAAATACAACAACAAAAACAACAACAATAACAACAAGAACAACAACAATAACAACAATAACAACAATAACAACAACAAAAACAACCACAAAAACAACAACAATAACAACAACAACAATAACAACAACAATAACAACAAAAACAAAAACAACCACAAAACAACCACAAACCACACAAGAGAGACACTCTGGACACAGAAAACCTGGAAAGAGATTAGGAGTCATAAACACAAGCATCAACCAACAGAATATAAAGTATAGAAAACAATCTGAGGGGCAGAAGATACCACAGAAAACAGTGACACAATCGTCAAAAAATGCAAAACAAGAAAGTCCTAACCCAAAACATCCGGGAAATCCCAGACAAAATGAGAAGATAAAACCTAAGGATTATATGGATAGAAGAGAATGAAGACTCGCACTTTGAAGAGTCAGGAAATATCTTCAACACAATTATAGTAGAAATCTTCCCTAACGTAAAGAAAGAGACAACCTTAAACGTACAAAAAGCAAAAAGAACTCCAAAAAAAAAATGGGAGCAGAAAAGAAATAATAGTCAAAACATAAAATGCACAAAACAAAGAAAAAATGATAAAAGCAGTAAGAGAAAAAGGTCGCGTAACATAGAAAGGGAGACCAATCAGAATCCCACACTTATTAAAATAGACTGTGAAAGCTCGCAGTTCCTGGGCGTATATCACACAGATCGTAATGAACAGAAACGTCAGCCCCGGCGGCTGTAAAACCTCTCAACTACCACAGACGGAGATTGCAGGATATGCCATGACAAGAGCAAATTTACACAATATATTTCCACAAATCAGTCCTATAAAAGAGAATAGATGGAAAATTCCACCACAAGGCGAGAAACTACACCCAGAAAAGAAGGAAAATAATCTCATTTGAAGAAACACAAAAGAAGATAAAGAAGGTAAACACAGACACATAATTCGACATCAAACAAGAAAAAAATAATAATAATAGAAAAAACCAATCATTTGTCTCTGATATCATTAAACAACAAATGACTCAGAGACCCATAAAACGACATACACTAGAAGTCAACTGCCCCGGAATAAAAACACGTTATTCTTCCTGCGTGTGCACTGGAGGGTCAGAGACGCGGCCATCTGATGGGACAAGCTCTAGGATTGACCTTGTGATGGAGGAGTGAGTCTCAGACACTCAGCCTCCGCTGGAGTGCGCGTGAGACTGAATCCTTGTGAACAAGAATCCGCAGGAGATCCTCATTTTGTTCAGGGCTGACTCAGGTATTACCATAAAACTAAGAGAGACCAGAACAGGGGTTGGGCGTGTAGCTCAGTGGTTAGACCGCTTGCCTAGGAAGCGCAAGGCTCTGGGTTTGGTCCCCACCTCCAAAAAATAGAAAAGAAAAGAAAAGAAAAGAAAGACCAGAACAGGGATTGGGGGTGTAGCTCAGTGGTTAGAGCGCTTGCATTCCTGGTCTTTCTTTTCTTTCTTTCTTTTTTTTTTTTTTGGAGCTGGGGACCGAACTTGTTCCTCAAACATTATTCCGTAGTCAAAACAACTTTGATCACCAAAAAAATTTCCAAGAACAATGGACTGAGGTGTCGGCCAATGAATAAAAATCCCAGCCTGGATCCGAGGCCATTTCTCTAAAGTTCTCACCAGAAAGGTCGCTGTCCCCCACACCCACACCTCTGTGGCTTATCGTGAGTTAAAATGGGGATTAGATAAAGTGACGTTGACACCAGGATTAGATCCAGGGATGTTGACACCAGGATTAGATCCAGAAAAGTTGACAACAGGATTAGATCCAGGGATGTTGAAACCAGGAATCAATCCATTGACATTGACACCAGGATTAGATCCAGGGTCGTTGACACCAGGATTAGATGAAGGGACGTTTACACCAAATTAGATCTAGGGTCGTTGACACCAGGATTATATCCAGTGAGTTGACACCAGGATTAGATCCAGTGACGTTGACACCAGGATTAGATCCAGTGATGTTGACACCAGGATTAGAACCAGTGACGTTGACACCAGGATTAGATCCAGTGACGTTGACACCACTATTAGATCCAGTGAGGTTGACACCAGGATTAGATCCAGGGACGTTGACACCAGGATTAGATCCAGGGACGTTGACACCAGGATTAGATCCAGGGACATAGACACCAGGATTAGATCCAGGGACGTTGACACCAGGATTAGATCCAGGGACGTTGACACCAGGATTAGATCCAGTGATGCTGACACCAGGATAAAATGCAGGGACGTTGACTCCAGAATTAGATCCAGTGACGTTGACACCAGGATTAGATCCAGGGACCTTGACACCAGGATTAGATCCAGGGACGTTGACACCAGGATTAGATCCAGTGACGCTGACACAAGGATTAGATCCAGGGACGTTGACACCAGGATTAGATCCAGTGAAGCTGACACCAGGTTTAGATCCAGGGACGTTGACACCAGGATCAGATCCAGTGACTTTGACACTAGGATTAGATCCAGTGACGTTGACACCAGGATTAGATCATGGGACTTGAACCAGGATTAGATCCAGGGACGTTGACACCAGGATTAGATCCAGAAACTTTGACACCAGGATTAGATCCATTGACGCTGACACAAGGATTAGATCCAGGGACATTGACACAAGGATTAAATCCAGGGACATTGACACCAGGATTAGACCAGGGACGATGACACCAGGATTAGATCAAGTGACATTGACACCAGGATTAGATCCAGGGACGTTGACACCAGGATTAGATCCAGTGAAGCTGACACCAGGTTTAGATACAGGGACGTTGACACCAGGATCAGATCCAGTGACTTTGACACTAGGATTAGATCCAGTGACGTTGACACCAGGATTAGATCATGGGACTTGAACCAGGATTAGATCCAGGGACGTTGACACCAGGATTAGATCCAGAGACTTTGACACCAGGATTAGATCCATTGACGCTGACACAAGGATTAGATCCAGGGACATTGACACAAGGATTAAATCCAGGGACATTGACACCAGGATTAGACCAGGGACGTTGACACCAGGATTAGATCCAGTGACGTTGACACCAGGATTAGATCAAGAGTCGGAGACACCAGGATTAGATACAGTGGCATTGACACCAGATTAGATCCAGGGACGTTGACACCAGGATTAGATCCATGGACGCTGACACCAGGATTAGATACAGTGACGCTAGCACCAGGATTAGATCCAGTGATGTTGACACCAGGATTAGGTCCAGAAATGTTGACACCAGGATTAGATCCAGGGACATTGACAAAAGGATTAGATCCAGGGACGTTGACACCAGGATTAGATCCAGGGACGTTGAAACCAGGATTAGATCCAGTGAAGTTGACAACAGGATTAGATCCAGTGACGTTGACACCAGGATTAGATTCAGGGACGTAGACACCAGGATTATATCCAGGGACGTTGACACCAGGATTAGATCCAGGGACGTTGACACAAGGATTATATCCAGTGACCTTGACACCAGGATTAGATCCAGTGACCTTGACACCAGGATTAGATCCAGTGTCGTTGACACCAGGATTAAATCAAGGGATGTTGATACCAGGATTAGGTAAAGGGATGTTGATACAGGATTAGGTCCAGTGACCTTGACACCAGGATTAAATCCACGGTTGTTGAAAGCAGGATTAAATCCAGGGACGTTGATACCAGGATTAGATCCAGTGACGTTGACGCCACGATTAGATCCAGGGACGTTGACACGAGGATTAGATCCATGGAGGTTGACACCAGGATTAGATCCAGGGACGTTGACAGCAGAATTAGATTCAAGGACGTTTACACCAGGATTAGATCCTGAGATGTTGACACCAGGATTAGATCCAGTGATGATGACAACAGTATTAGATCCAGGGACGTTGACACCAGGTTTAGATCCAGGGTTGTTGACACCAGTATTAGATCCAGGGATGTTGACACCAGTATTAGATCCAGGGACATTGACACCAGGATTAGATCCAGTGACGTTGACACCAGTATTGGATCCAGTGACGCTGACACCAGGTTTAGATCCAGGGACGTTGACACCAGGATCAGATTCAGTGACTTTGACACCAGGAATAGATCCAGTGACGTTGACACCAGGATTAGATCCTGGGACGTTGAACCAGGATTAGATCCAGGGACGTTGACACCAGGATTAGATCCAGAGACTTTGACACCAGGATTAGATCCATTGACGCTGAGACAAGGATTAGATCCAGGGACATTGACACAAGGATTAAATCCAGGGACATTGACACCAGGATTAGACCAGGGACGTTGACACCAGGATTAGATCCAGGGACGTTGACACCAGGATTAGATCCAGAGTCGGAGACACCAGAATTAGATACAGTGACATTGAAACCAGGATTAGATCCAGGGACGTTGACACCAGGATTAGATCCATGGACGCTGACACCAGGATTAGATCCAGTGACGCTAGCACCAGGATTAGATCCATTGACGTTGACACCAGGATTAGGTCCAGAAACGTTGACACCAGGATTAGATCCAGGGACGTTGACGCCAGGTTTAGATCCATGGTTGTTGACACCAGTATTAGATCCAGGGATGTTGACACCAGTATTAGATACAGGGACATTGACACCAGGATTAGATCCAGTGACGTTGACACCAGTATTAGATCCAGGGACGTTGAAACCAGGATTAGATCCAGGGACATTGACACCAGGATTAGGTCCAGGGACATAGACACCAGGATTAGATCCAGGGACGTTGACACCAGGTTTAGATCCAGGGACGTTGACACCAGGTTTAGATCCAGGGATGTTGACACCAGTATTAGATCCAGGGATGTTGACACCAGTATTAGATCCAGGGACGTTGCCACCAGGATTAGATCCAGTGACGTTGACACCAGTATTAGATCCAGGGACGTTGACACCAGGATTAGATCCAGGGACGTTGACACCAGGAATAGATCCAGTGACGCTGACACAAGGATTAGATCCAGGGACGATGACACCAGGATTAGATCCAGTGACGTTGACACCAGGATTAGATCCAGGGACGTTGACACCAGGATTAGATCCAGTGACGCTGACACCAGGTTTAGATCCAGGGACGTTGACACCAGGATCAGATCAAGTGACGTTGACACCAGGATTAGATCCTGGGACGTTGAACCAGGATTCGATCCAGGGACGTTGACACCAGGAGTAGATCCAGAGACTTTGACACCAGGATTAGATCCATTGACGCTGACACAAGGATTAGATCCAGGGACATTGACACAAGGATTAAATCCAGGGACATTGACACCAGGATTAGACCAGGGACTTTGACACCAGGATTAGATCCAGTGACATTGACACCAGGATTAGATCCAGAGTCGGAGACACCAGGATTAGATGAAGGGACGTTTACACCAGGATTAGATCTAGGGTCGTTGACACCAGGATTATATCCAGTGACGTTGACACCAGGAATATATCCAGTGACGTTGACACCAGGATTAGATCCAGTGATGTTGACACCAGGATTAGAACCAGTGACGTTGACACCAGGATTAGATCCAGTGACGTTGACACCACTATTAGATCCATTGAGGTTGACACCAGGATTAGATCCAGGGACGTTGACACCAGGATTAGATCCAGGGTCATAGACACCAGGATTAGATCCAGTGACGTTGACACCAGGATTAGATCCAGGTACGTTGACACCAGGATTAGATCCAGTGATGCTGACACCAGGATAAAATGCAGGGACGTTGACTCCAGAATTAGATCCAGTGACGTTGACACCAGGATTAGATCCAGGGACGTTGACACCAGGATTAGATCCAGGGACGTTGACACCAGGATTAGATCCATTGACGCTGACACAAGGATTAGATCCAGGGATGATTACACCAGGATTAGATCCAGTGACGTTGACACCAGGATTAGATCCAGGGACGTTGACACCAGGATTAGATCCAGTGAAGTTGACACCAGGTTTAGATCTGGGGACGTTGACACCAGGATCAGATTCAGTGACTTTGACACTAGGATTAGATCCAGTGACGTTGACACCAGGATTAGATCCTGGGACTTGAACCAGGATTAGATCCAGGGACGTTGACACCAGGATTAGATCCAGAGACTTTGACACCAGGATTAGATCCATTGACGCTGAGACAAGGATTAGATCCAGGGACATTGACACAAGGATTAAATCCAGGGACATTGACACCAGGATTAGACCAGGGACGTTGACACTAGGATTAGATCCAGTGACGTTGACACCAGGATTAGATCCAGAGTCGGAGACACCAGGATTAGATACAGTGACATTGACACCAGGATTAGATCCAGGGACGTTGACACCAGGATTAGATCCATGGACGCTGACACCAGGATTATATCCAGTGACGCTAGCACCAGGATTAAATCCAGTGATGTTGACAACAGGATTAGGTCCAGAAACGTTGACACCAGGATTAGATCCAGGGACATTGACAAAAGGATTAGATCCAGGGACGTTGACACCAGGATTAGATCCAGGGACGTTGACACCAGGATTAGATCCGGGGACGTTGACACCAGGATTAGATCCAGTGACGCTGACACAAGGATTAGATCCAGGGACGATGACACCAGGATTAGATCCAGTGACATTGACACCAGGATTAGATCCAGGGACGTTGACACCAGGATTAGATCCAGTGAAGCTGACACAAGGTTTAGATCCAGGGACGTTGACACCAGGATCAGATCCAGTGACTTTGACACTAGGAATAGATCCAGTGACGTTGACACCAGGATTAGATCCTGGGACTTGAACCAGGATTAGATCCAGGGACGTTGACACCAGGATTAGATCCAGAGACTTTGACACCAGGATTAGATCCATTGACGCTGACACAAGGATTAGATCTAGGGACATTGACACAAGGATTAAATCCAGGGACATTGACACCAGGATTAGACCAGGGACGTTGACACCAGGATTAGATCCAGTGACGTTGACACCAGGATTAGATCAAGAGTCGGAGACACCAGGATTAGATACAGTGACATTGACACCAGGATTAGATCCAGGGACGTTGACACCAGGATTAGATCCATGGACGCTGACACCAGGATTAGATCCAGTGACGCTAGCACCAGGATTAGATCCAGTGATGTTGACACCAGGATTAGGTCCAGAAATGTTGACACCAGGATTAGATCCAGGGACATTGACAAAAGGATTAGATCCAGGGACGTTGACACCAGGATTAGATCCAGGGACGTTGAAACCAGGATTAGATCCAGTGAAGTTGACAACAGGATTAGATCCAGTGACGTTGACACCAGGATTAGATTCAGGGACGTAGACACCAGGATTATATCCAGGGACGTTGACACCAGGATTAGATCCAGGGACGTTGACACAAGGATTATATCCAGTGACGTTGACATCAGAATTAGATCCAGTGGCCTTGACACCAGGATTAGATCCAGTGTCGTTGACACCAGGATTAAATCAAGGGATGTTGATACCAGGATTAGGTAAAGGGATGTTGATACAGGATTAGGTCCAGTGACCTTGACACCAGGATTAAATCCACGGTCGTTGAAAGCAGGATTAAATCCAGGGACGTTGATACCAGGATTAGATCCAGTGACGTTGACGCCACGATTAGATCCAGGGACGTTGACACGAGGATTAGATCCATGGTGGTTGACACCAGGATTAGATCCAGGTACGTTGACAGCAGAATTAGATTCAAGGACGTTTACACCATGATTAGATCCAGTGACGTTGACACCAGGATTAGATCCTAAGATGTTGACACCAGGATTAGATCCAGTGATGATGACAACAGTATTAGATCCAGGGACGTTGACACCAGGTTTAGATCCAGGGTTATTGACACCAGTATTAGATCCAGGGATGTTGACACCAGTATTAGATCCAGGGACATTGACACCAGGATTAGATCCAGTGACGTTGACACCAGTATTGGATCCAGTGACGCTGACACCAGGTTTAGATCCAGGGACGTTGACACCAGGATCAGATTCAGTGACTTTGACACCAGGAATAGATCCAGTGACGTAGACACCAGGATTAGATCCTGGGACGTTGAACCAGTATTAGATCCAGGGACGTTCACCAGGATTAGATCCAGAGACTTTGACACCAGGATTAGATCCATTGACGCTGAGACAAGGATTAGATCCAGGGACATTGACACAAGGATTAAATCCAGGGACATTGACACCAGGATTAGACCAGGGACGTTGACACCAGGATAAGATCCAGTGACGTTGACACCAGGATTAGATCCAGAGTCGGAGACACCAGGATTAGATACAGTGACATTGAAACCAGGATTAGATCCAGGGACGTTGACACCAGGATTAGATCCATGGACGCTGACACCATGATTAGATCCAGTGACGCTAGCACCAGGATTAGATCCAGTGACGTTGACACCAGGATTAGGTCCAGAAACGTTGACACCAGGATTAGATCCAGGGACATTGACACCAGGATTAAATCCAGGGACGTTGACACCAGGTTTAGATCCAGCGATGTTGACACCAGTATTAGATCCAGGGATGTTGACACCAGATTTAGATCCAGGGACGTTGACACCAAGATTAGAACCAGTGACGTTGACACCAGGATTAGATCCAGTGACGTTGACACCACTATTAGATCCATTGAGGTTGACACCAGGATTAGATCCAGGGACGTTGACACCAGGATTAGATCCAGGGTCATAGACACCAGTATTAGATCCAGTGACGTTGACACCAGGATTAGATCCAGGGACGTTGAGACAAGGATTAGATCCAGTGATGCTGACACCAGGATTAGATCCAGTGATGTTGACACCAGGATTAGAACCAGTGACGTTGACACCAGGATTAGATCCAGAGTCAGAGACACCAGGATTAGATGAAGGGACGTTTACACCAGGATTAGATCTAGGGTCGTTGACACCAGGATTATATCCAGTGACTTTGACATCAGGATTAGATCCAGTGATGTTGACACCAGGATTAGAACCAGTGACGTTGACACCAGGATTAGATCCAGTGACGTTGACACCACTATTAGATCCATTGAGGTTGACACCAGGATTAGATCCAGGGACGTTGACACCAGGATTAGATCCAGGGTCATAGACACCAGTATTAGATCCATTGACGTTTACACCAGGATTAGATCTAGGGTCGTTGACACCAGGATTATATCCAGTGACTTTGACACCAGGATTAGATCCAGTTATGTTGACACCAGGATTAGAACCAGTGACGTTGACACCAGGATTAGGTCCAGAAACGTTGACACCAGGATTAGATCCAGGGACATTGACACCAGGATTAAATCCAGGGACGTTGACACCAGGTTTAGATCCAGCGATGTTGACACCAGTATTAGATCCAGGGATGTTGACACCAGGTTTAGATCCAGGGACGTTGAAACCAGGATTAGACCAGTGATGTTGACACCAGTATTAGATCCAGGGACGTTGACACCAGGATTAGATCCAGGGACGTTGACACCAGGATTAGATCCAGGGACATAGACACCAGGATTAGGTCCAGGGACGTTGACACCAGGTTTAGATCCAGGGATGTTGACACCAGTATTAGTTCCAGGGATGTTGACACAAGTATTAGATCCAGGGACGTTGCCACCAGGATTAGATCCAGTGACGTTGACACCACTATTAGATCCAGGGACGTTGACACCAGGATTAGATCCAGGGACGTTGACACCAGGAATAGATCCAGTGACGCTGAACAAGGATTAGATCCAGGGACGATGACACCAGGATTAGATCCAGTGACGTTGACACTGGATTAGATCCAGCGACGTTGACACCAGGATTAGATCCAGTGACGCTGACACCAGGTTTAGATCCAGGGACGTTGACACCAGGATCAGATCCAGTGACTTTGACACCAGGATTAGATCCAGTGACGTTGACACCAGGATTAGATCCTGGGACGTTGAACCAGGATTCGATCCAGGGACGTTGACACCAGGAGTAGATCCAGAGACTTTGACACCAGGATTAGATCCATTGACGCTGACACAAGGATTAGATCCAGGGACATTGACACAAGGATTAAATCCAGGGACATTGACACCAGGATTAGACCAGGGACGTTGACACCAGGATTAGATCCAGTGACGTTGACACCAGGATTAGATCCAGAGTCAGAGACACCAGGATTAGATGAAGGGACGTTTACACCAGGATTAGATCTAGGGTCGTTGACACCAGGATTATATCCAGTGACTTTGACACCAGGATTAGATCCAGTGATGTTGACACCAGGATTAGAACCAGTGACGTTGACACCAGGATTAGATCCAGTGACGTTGACACCAGGATTAGATCCAGGGACGTTGACACAAGGATTAGATCCAGTGATGCTGACACCAGGATTAGATCCAGTGTTGTTGACACCAGGATTAGAACCAGTGACGTTGACACCAGGATTAGATCCAGAGTCAGAGACACCAGGATTAGATGAAGGGACGTTTACACCAGGACTAGATCTAGGGTCGTTGACACCAGGATTATATCCAGTGACTTTGACATCAGGATTAGATCCAGTGATGTTGACACCAGGATTAGAACCAGTGACGTTGACACCAGGATTAGATCCAGTGACGTTGACACCACTATTAGATCCATTGAGGTTGACACCAGGATTAGATCCAGGGACGTTGACACCAGGATTAGATCCAGGGTCATAGACACCAGTATTAGATCCAGTGACGTTTACACCAGGATTAGATCTAGGGTCGTTGACACCAGGATTATATCCAGTGACTTTGACACCAGGATTAGATCCAGTGATGTTGACACCAGGATTAGAACCAGTGACGTTGACACCAGGATTAGGAACAGAAACGTTGACACCAGGATTAGATCCAGGGACATTGACACCAGGATTAAATCCAGGGACGTTGACACCAGGTTTAGATCCAGCAATGTTGACACCAGTATTAGATCCAGGGATGTTGACACCAGGTTTAGAAACAGGGACGTTGAAACCAGGATTAGACCAGTGATGTTGACACCAGTATTAGATCCAGGGACGTTGACACCAGGATTAGATCCAGGGACGTTGACACCAGGATTAGATCCAGGGACATAGACACCAGGATTAGGTCCAGGGACGTTGACACCAGGTTTAGATCCAGGGATGTTGACACCAGTATTAGTTCCAGGGATGTTGACACCAGTATTAGATCCAGGGACGTTGCCACCAGGATTAGATCCAGTGACGTTGACACCAGTATTAGATCCTGGGACGTTGACACCAGGATTAGATCCAGGGACGTTGACACCAGGAATAGATCCAGTGACGCTGACACAAGGATTAGATCCAGGGACGATGACACCAGGATTAGATCCAGTGACGTTGACACTGGATTAGATCCAGCGACGTTGACACCAGGATTAGATCCAGTGTCGCTGACACCAGGTTTAGATCCAGGGACGTTGACACCAGGATCAGATCCAGTGACTTTGACACCAGGATTAGATCCAGTGACGTTGACACCAGGATTAGATCCTGGGACGTTGAACCAGGATTCGATCCAGGGACGTTGACACCAGGAGTAGATCCAGAGACTTTGACACCAGGATTAGATCCATTGACGCTGACACAAGGATTAGATCCATGGACATTGACACAAGGATTAAATCCAGGGACATTGACACCAGGATTAGACCAGGGACGTTGACACCAGGATTAGATCCAGTGACGTTGACACCAGGATTAGATCCAGAGTCAGAGACACCAGGATTAGATGAAGGGACGTTTACACCAGGATTAGATCTAGGGTCGTTGACACCAGGATTATATCCAGTGACTTTGACACCAGGATTAGATCCAGTGATGTTGACACCAGGATTAGAACCAGTGACGTTGACACCAGGATTAGATCCAGTGACGTTGACACCACTATTAGATCCATTGAGGTTGACACCAGGATTAGATCCAGGGACCTTGACACCAGGATTAGATCCAGGGTCATAGACACCAGTATTAGATCCAGTGACGTTGACACCAGGATTAGATCCAGGGACGTTGACACAAGGATTAGATCCAGTGATGCTGACACTAGGATAAAATGCAGGGACGTTGACTCCAGAATTAGATCCAGTGACGTTGACAATAGGATTAGATCCAGGGACGTTGACACCAGGATTAGATCCAGGGACGTTGACACCAGGATTAGATCCAGTGACGCTGACACAAGGATTAGATCCAGGGACGATGACACCAGGATTAGATCCAGTGACGTTGACACCAGGATTAGATCCAGGGACGTTGACACCAGGATTAGATGCAGTGAAGCTGACACCAGGTTTAGATCCGGGGACGTTGACACCAGGATCAGATTCAGTGACTTTGACACTAGGATTAGATCCAGTGACGTTGACACCAGGATTAGATCCTGGGACTTGAACCAGGATTAGATCCAGGGACGTTGACACCAGGATTAGATCCAGAGACTTTGACACCAGGATTAGATCCATTGACGCTGACACAAGGATTAGATCCAGGGATATTGACACAAGGATTAAATCCAGGGACATTGACACCAGGATTAGACCAGGGACGTTGACACCAGGATTAGATCCAGGGACGTTGACACCAGGATTAGATCCAGTGACGCTGACACAAGGATTAGATCCAGGGACGATGACACCAGGATTAGATCCAGTGACGTTGACACCAGGATTAGATCCAGGGACGTTGACACCAGGATTAGATGCAGTGAAGCTGACACCAGGTTTAGATCCGGGGACGTTGACACCAGGATCAGATTCAGTGACTTTGACACTAGGATTAGATCCAGTGACGTTGACACCAGGATTAGATCCTGGGACTTGAACCAGGATTAGATCCAGGGACGTTGACACCAGGATTAGATCCAGAGACTTTGACACCAGGATTAGATCCATTGACGCTGACACAAGGATTAGATCCAGGGACATTGACACAAGGATTAAATCCAGGGACATTGACACCAGGATTAGACCAGGGACGTTGACACCAGGATTAGATCCAGTGACGTTGACACCAGGATTAGATCCAGAGTCGGAGACACCAGGATTAGATACAGTGACATTGACACCAGGATTAGATCCAGGGACGTTGACACCAGGATTAGATCCATGGACGCTGACACCAGGATTATATCCAGTGACGCTAGCACCAGGATTAAATCCAGTGATGTTGACAACAGGATTAGGTCCAGAAACGTTGACACCAGGATTAGATCCAGGGACATTGACAAAAGGATTAGATCCAGGGACGTTGACACCAGGATTAGATCCAGGGACGTTGAAACCAGGATTAGATCCAGTGAAGTTGACAACAGGATTAGATCCAGTGACGTTGACACCAGGATTAGATTCAGGGACGTAGGCACCAGGATTAGATCCAGGGACGTTGACACAAGGATTAGATCCAGGGACGTTGACACAAGGATTATATCCAGTGACGTTGACATCAGAATTAGATCCAGTGGCCTTGACACCAGGATTAGATCCAGTGTCGTTGACACCAGGATTAAATCAAGGGATGTTGATACCAGGATTAGGTCAAGGGATGTTGATACAGGATTTGGTCCAGTGACCTTGACACCAGGATTAAATCCACGGTCGTTGAAAGCAGGATTAAATCCAGGGACGTTGATACCAGGATTAGATCCAGTGACGTTGACGCCACGATTAGATGCAGGGACGTTGACACGAGGATTAGATCCATGGAGGTTGACACCAGGATTAGATCCAGGGACGTTGACAGCAGGATTAGATCCAAGGACGTTTACACCAGGATTAGATCCAGTGACGATGACACCAGGATTAGATCCTGAGATGTTGACACCAGGATTAGATCCAGTGACGTTCACACTAGTATTAGTTCCAGGGATGTTGACACCAGTATTAGATCCAGGGAGGTGGACTCCAGAATTAGATCCAGGGACGTGGACACCAGGATTACATGCAGCAACGTAGAAACCAGGAGTAGATCCAATGACGTTGACACCAGGATTAGATCCAGTGATGATGACAACAGTATTAGATCCAGGGACGTTGACGCCAGGTTTAGATCCAGGGTTGTTGACACCAGTATTAGATCCAGGGATGTTGACACCAGTATTAGATACAGGGACATTGACACCAGGATTAGATCCAGTGACGTTGACACCAGTATTGGGTCCAGGGACGTTGAAACCAGGATTAGATCCAGGGACGTTGACACCAGGATTAGATCCAGTGACGCTGACACCAGGTTTAGATCCAGGGACGTTGACACCAGGATCAGATCCAGTGACTTTGACACCAGGAAAAGATCCAGTGACGTTGACACCAGGATTAGATTCTGGGACGTTGAACCAGGATTAGATCCAGGGACGTTGACACCAGGATTAGATCCAGAGACTTTGACACCAGGATTAGATCCATTGACGCTGACACAAGGATTAGATCCAGGGACATTGACACAAGGATTAAATCCAGGGACATTGACACCAGGATTAGACCAGGGACGTTGACACCAGGATTAGATCCAGTGACGTTGACACCAGGATTAGATCCAGAGTCGGAGACACCAGGATTAGATACAGTGACATTGACACCAGGATTAGATCCAGGGACGTTGACACCAGGATTAGATCCATGGACGCTGACACCAGGATTAGATCCAGTGACGCTAGCAGCAGGATTAGATCCAGTGACGTTTACACCAGGATTAGGTCCAGAAACGTTGACATCAGGATTAGATCCAGGGACATTGACACCAGGATAAGATCCAGTGACATTGACACAAGGATTAAATCCAGGGACATTGACACCAGGATTAGACCAGGTACGTTGACACCAGGTTTAGATCCAGCGATGTTGACACCAGTATTAGATCCAGGGATGTTGACACCAGATTTAGATCCAGGGACGTTGACACCAGGATTAGACCAGTGACGTTGACACCAGTATTAGATTCAGGGACGTTGACACCAGGATTAGATCCAGTGACGCTGACACAAGGATTAGATCCAGGGACGATGACACCAGGATTAGATCCAGTGACGTTGACACCAGGATTAGATCCAGGGACGTTGACACCAGGATTAGATCCAGTGAAGCTGACACCAGGTTTAGATCCGGGGACCTTGACACCAGGATCAGATCCAGTGACTTTGACACTAGGATTAGATCCAGTGACGTTGACACCAGGATTAGATCCTGGGACTTGAACCAGGATTAGATCCAGGGACGTTGACACCAGGATTAGATCCAGAGACTTGGACACCAGGATTAGATCCATTGACGCTGACACAAGGATTAGATCCAGGGACATTGACACAAGGATTAAATCCAGGGACTTTGACACCAGGATTAGACCAGGGACGTTGACACCAGGATTAGATCCAGTGACGTTGACACCAGGATTAGATCCAGAGTCGGAGACACCAGGATTAGATACAGTGACATTGACACCAGGATTAGATCCAGGGACGTTGACACCAGGATTAGATCCATGGACGCTGACACCAGGATTATATCCAGTGACGCTAGCACCAGGATTAGATCCAGTGATGTTGACAACAGGATTAGGTCCAGAAACGTAGACACCAGGATTTGATCAAGGGACATTGACAAAAGGATTAGATCCAGGGACGTTGACACCAGGATTAGATCCTGGGACGTTGAACCAGGATTAGATCCAGGGACGTTGACACCAGGATTAGATCCAGAGACTTTGACACCAAATTAGATCCATTGACGCTGAGACAAGGATTAGATCCAGGGACATTGACACAAGGATTAAATCCAGGGACATTGACACCAGGATTAGACCAGGGACGTTGACACCAGGATTAGATCCAGGGACGTTGACACCAGGATTAGATCCAGAGTCGGAGACACCAGGATTAGATACAGTGACATTGAAACCAGGATTAGATCCAGGGACGTTGAAACCAGGATTAGATCCATGGACGCTGACACCAGGATTAGATCCAGTGACGCTAGCACCAGGATTAGATCCAGTGACGTTGACACCAGGATTAGGTCCAGAAACGTTGACACCAGGATTAGATCCAGGGACATTGACACCAGGATTAAATCCAGGGACGTTGACAACAGGTTTAGATCCAGGGATGTTGACACCAGTATTAGATCCAGGGATGTTGACACCAGATTTAGATCCAGGGACGTTGACACCAGGATTAGACCAGTGATGTTGACACCAGTATTAGATCCAGGGACGTTGACACCAGGATTAGATCCAGGGACGTTGACACCAGGATTAGATCCAGGGACATAGACACCAGGATTAGATCCAGGGACGTTGACACCAGGTTTAGATCCAGGGATGTTGACACCAGTATTAGATCCAGTGATGTTGACACCAGTATTAGATCCAGGGACGTTGCCACCAGGATTAGATCCAGTGACGTTGACACCAGTATTAGATCCAGGGACGTTGACACCAGGATTAGATCCAGGGACGTTGACACCAGGATCAGATCCAGTGACTTTGACACCAGGATTAGATCCAGTGACGTTGACACCAGGATTAGATCCTGGGACGTTGAACCATGATTCGATCCAGGGACGTTGACACCAGGATTAGATCCAGAGACTTTGACACCAGGATTAGATCCATTGACGCTGACACAAGGATTAGATCCAGGGACATTGACACAAGGATTAAATCCAGGGACATTGACACCAGGATTAGACCAGGGACGTTGACACCAGGATTAGATCCAGTGACGTTGACACCAGGATTAGATCCAGAGTCGGAGACACCAGGATTAGATGAAGGGACGTTTACACCAGGATTAGATCTACGGTCGTTGACACCAGGATTATATCCAGTGACGTTGACACCAGGATTATATCCAGTGACTTTGACACCAGGATTAGATCCAGTGATGTTGACACCAGGATTAGAACCAGTGATGTTGACACCAGGATTCGATCCAGTGACGTTGACACCACTATTAGATCCATTGAGGTTGACACCAGGATTAGATCCAGGGACGTTGACACCAGGATTAGATCCAGGGTCATAGACACCAGGATTAGATCCAGTGACGTTGACACCAGGATTAGATCCAGGGACGTTGACACCAGGATTAGATCCAGTGATGCTGACACCAGGATAAAATGCAGGGACGTTGACTCCAGAATTAGATCCAGTGACGTTGACACCAGGATTAGATCCAGGGACGTTGACACCAGGATTAGATCCAGGGACCTTGACACCAGGATTAGATCCAGTGACGCTGACACAAGGATTAGATCCAGGGACGATGACACCAGGATTAGATCCAGTGACGTTGACACCAGGATTAGATCCAGGGACGTTGACACCAGGATTAGATGCAGTGAAGCTGACACCAGGTTTAGATCCGGGGACGTTGACACCAGGATCAGATCCAGTGACTTTGACACTAGGATTAGATCCAGTGACGTTGACACCAGGATTAGATCCTGGGACTTGAACCAGGATTAGATCCAGGGACGTTGACACCTGGATTAGATCCAGAGACTTTGACACCAGGATTAGATCCATTGACGCTGTCACAAGGATTAGATCCAGGGACATTGACACAAGGATTAAATCCAGGGACATTGACACCAGGATTAGACCAGGGACGTTGACACCAGGATTAGATCCAGTGACGTTGACACCGGGATTAGATCCAGAGTCGGAGACACCAGGATTAGATACAGTGACATTGACACCAGGATTAGATCCAGGGACGTTGACACCAGGATTAGATCCATGGACGCTGACACCAGGATTATATCCAGTGACGCTAGCACCAGGATTAAATCCAGTGATGTTGACAACAGGATTAGGTCCAGAAACGTTGACACCAGGATTAGATCCAGGGACATTGACAAAAGGATTAGATCCAGGGACGTTGACACCAGGATTAGATCCAGGGACGTTGAAAACAGGATTAGATCCAGTGAAGTTGACAACAGGATTAGATCCAGTGACGTTGACACCAGGATTAGATTCAGGGACGTAGGCACCAGGATTATATCCAGGGACGTTGACACCAGGATTAGATCCAGGGACGTTGACACAAGGATTATATCCAGTGACGTTGACATCAGAATTAGATCCAGTGGCCTTGACACCAGGATTAGATCCAGTGTCGTTGACACCAGGATTAAATCAAGGGATGTTGATACCAGGATTAGGTCAAGGGATGTTGATACAGGATTAGGTCCAGTGACCTTGACACCAGGATCAAATCCACGGTCGTTGAAAGCAGGATTAAATCCAGGGACGTTGATACCAGGATTAGATCCAGTGACGTTGACGCCACGATTAGATGCAGGGACGTTGACACGAGGATTAGATCCATGGAGGTTGACACCAGGATTAGATCCAGGGACGTTGACAGCAGGATAAGATCCAAGGACGTTTACACCAGGATTAGATCCAGTGACCTTGACACCAGGATTAGATCCTGAGATGTTGACACCAGGATTAGATCCAGTGACGTTCACACTAGTATTAGTTCCAGGGATGTTGACACCAGGATTAGATCCAGGGAGATGGACTCCAGGATTAGATCCAGGGACGTGGACACCAGGATTACATGCAGCAACGTAGAAACCAGGAGTAGATCCAATGACGTTGACACCAGGATTAGATCCAGTGATGATGACAACAGTATTAGATCCAGGGACGTTGACACCTGGTTTAGATCCAGGGTTGTTGACACCAGTATTAGATCCAGGGATGTTGACACCAGTATTAGATACAGGGACATTGACACCAGGATTAGATCCAGTGACGTTGACACCAGGTTTAGATCCAGGGACGTTGACACCAGGATCAGATCCAGTGACTTTGACACCAGGAAAAGATCCAGTGACGTTGACACCAGGATTAGATCCTGGGACGTTGAACCAGGATTAGATCCAGGGACGTTGACACCAGGATTAGATCCAGAGACTTTGACACCAGGATTAGATCCATTGACGCTGACACAAGGATTAGATCCAGGGACATTGACACAAGGATTAAATCCAGGGACATTGACACCAGGATTAGACCAGGGACGTTGACACCAGGATTAGATCCAGTGACGTTGGCACCAGGATTAGATCCAGAGTCGGAGACACCAGGATTAGATACAGTGACATTGACACCAGGATTAGATCAAGGGACATTGACACCAGGATTAGATCCATGGACGCTGACACCAGGATTAGATCCAGTGACGCTAGCAGCAGGATTAGATCCAGTGACGTTTACACCAGGATTAGGTCCAGAAACGTTGACACCAGGATTAGATCCAGGGACATTGACACCAGGATTAGATCCAGGGACGTTGACAGCAGGATTAGATCCAGTGACGTTGACACCAGGATTACGTCCAGGGACGTTGACAAAATGATTAGTTCATGGGACGTTGACTCCAGGATAAGGTCCAAGGATGTTAAACCAGGATCAAATCCAGTGACGTTGACACCAGGATTAGGTCCAGGGACTTTGACATCAGGATTAGATGCAGGGACGTTGACACCAGGATTAGATCCAGTGACGTTGAAACCAGGATTAGATCCAGGGACGTTGACACAAGGATCAGATCCAGGGACGTTGACTGAAGGATCAGATCCAGTGACGATGACAACAGGATCAGATCCAGGGACGTTGAAATCATGAGTAGATCCAGTGACGTTGACACCAGGATTAGATCCAGGGATGTTGAACCAGGATTAGATCCAGTGACGTTGACACTAGGTTTAGATCCAGGGACGTTTACACCAGGATTAGCTCCAAAGACGTTGACACCAGGATTAGATCCGGGGACTTGGACACCAGTATTAGATCCAGTGAGGCTGACACCAGGATTAAATCCAGTGACGTTGACTCCAGGATTAGATCCAGTGACGTTGACACCATGATTAGATAAAGGGTAGTTCACACCAGGATTAGATCCAGGTACGTTGACACCAGGATTAGATCCAATGACGCTGACACAAGGATCAAATCCAGTGATGTTGACACCAGGATTAGATCCAGTGACGCTGACACCAGGATTAGAAGCAGGGACGTTGACACCAGGATTAGATCCATTGACGTTTAGACCAGGATTAGATCCAGTGACTCTGACACCAGGATTAGATCCAGTGACGATGACAACAGGATCAGATCCAGGGACGTTGAAATCAGGAGTAGATCCAGTGACGTTGACACCAGGATTAGATCCAGGGATGTGGAACCAGGATTAGATCCAGTGACGTTGACACCAGGATTAGATACAGGGACGTTGACTCCAGGATTAGATCCAGTGACGTTGACTCCAGGATTAGATCCAGGGACGTTGACACCAGATTTAGATCCAGGGACGTTGACACCAGGAATATATCCAGGGACGTTGACAGCAGGACTAGATCCAGGGACGTTGACACCAGGATTAGGTCCAGGGACGTTTACACCAGGATTAGTTCCATAGACGTTGACACCAGGATTAGATCCAGGGACGTTGAAACAAGTATTAGATCCAGTGACGCAGACAACAGGATTAGATCCAGTGACGTTGAAACCAGGATTAGATCCACGGAGGTTGACACCAGGATTAGATAAGGGACATTTACACCAGGATTAGATCTAGGGTCGTTGACACCAGGATTAGATCCAGGGACGTTGACATCAGATTTGATCCAGTGACGCTTACACCAGGGTCAGATCCAGTGATGTTGAAACCAGGATTAGATCCAGGGAGGTTGACACCAGGATTAGATCCAATGACGCTGACACAAGTATCAAATCCAGTGATGTTGACACCAGGATTAGATCCAGTGACGCTGACACCAGGATTAGATGCAGGGACGTTGACACCAGGATTAGATCCATTGACGTTTAGACCAGGATTAGATCCAGTGACTCTGACACCAGGATTAGATCCAGTGACGTTGACACAAGGATCAGATCCAGGGACGTTGAGTGAAGGATCAGATCCAGTGACGATGACAACAGGATCAGATCCAGGGACGTTGAAATCAGGAGTAGATCCCGTGACGTTGACACCAGGATTAGATCCAGGGATGTGGAACCAGGATTAGATCCAGTGACGTTGACCCCAGGATTAGATACAGGGACGTTGACTCCAGGATTAGATCCAGTGACGTTGACTCCAGGATTAGAGCCAGGGACGTTGACACCAGATTTAGATCCAGGGACGTTGACACCAGGAATATATCCAGGGACGTTGACACCAGGACTAGATCCAGGGACGTTGACACCAGGATTAGGTCCAGGGACGTTTACACCAGGATTAGCTCCATAGACGTTGACACCAGGATTAGATCCAGTGACGTTGACACCAGGATTAGATCCAGGGACGTTGAAACAAGTATTAGATCCAGTGACGCAGACAACAGGATTAGATCCAGTGACGTTGAAACCAGGATTAGATCCACGGAGGTTGACACCAGGATTAGATAAGGGACATTTACACCAGGATTAGATCTAGGGTCGTTGACACCAGGATTAGATCCAGGGACGTTGACATCAGATTTGATCCAGTGACGCTTACACCAGGGTCAGATCCAGTGATGTTGAAACCAGGATTAGATCCAGGGAGGTTGACACCAGGATTAGATCCAGTGACGTTGACACGAGGATAAGATCCAGGGACGTTGATACCAGGCTTAAATCCAGGGTCGTTGATACCAGGACTAGATCCAGGGACGTTGACACCAGGAGTAGATCTAGAGACGTTTACACCAGGATTAGATCCAGGGACGTTGACACCAGATATGATCCAGTGACGCTGACACCAGGATTAGATCCAGGGACGTTGACACCAGGATTAGATCCAGGGACGTTGACACCAGGATTAGATCCAGTGACGTTGACACCAGGATCAGATCCATGACGTTGAAACCAGGATTAGATCCAGGGAGGTTGACACCAGGATTAGAATCAGGAACGTTGACACCAGGATAAGATCCAGGGACGTTGACACCAAGATTAGATCGAGGGACGTTGACACCAGGATTAGATCCAGGGACGTTGACACAAGGATTAGATCCAGTGACGCAGACACCAGGATTAGATCCAGGGAAGTTGAAACCAGGATTAGATCCAGGGACGTTGACACCGAGATAAGATCCAGTGACGTTGACACCAGGATTAGATCCAATGACGTTGACACCAGGATTAGATCCAGTGACGCTGACACCAGGATTAGATCCACGGACGTTGAAACCAGGATTAGATCCAGGGACGTTGACACCAGGATCAGATCCAAGGACTTTGACCGAAGGATCAGATACAGTGACGCTGACACCAGGATTAGATACAGGGACGTTGACACCAGGATTAGATTCAGGGACGTTGACCGAAGGATCAGATCCCCTGACGTTCACACCAGGATTAGATCCAGGGATGGTGACACCAGGAATAGATCCAGTGACGTTGATACCAGGATTAGATCCAGGGATGTTGACACCAGGATTAGAATCAGGGATCTTGACTCCAGGAATAGATCCAGTGACGTTGACACCAGAATCAGATCCAGGGACATTGACACCAGGATCAGATCCAGTGACGTTGACAACAGGATTATATCCAGGGACGTTGACAGCAGGATTAGATCCAGTGACATTGACACCATGATTAGATAAAGGGTCGTTCACACCTGGATTAAATCCAGGTACGTTGACACCAGGATTAGATCCAATGACGCTGACCCAAGGATCAAATCCAGTGATGTTGACACCAGGATTAGATCCAGTGATGTAGACACCAGTATTAGATCCAGGGACGTTGATTCCAGGATTAGATCCATTTACGTTGACACCAGGATTAGATAAAGGACGTTGACACCAGGATTAGATCCATTTACGTTGACACTAGGATTAGATAAAGGACGTTGACACCAGGATTAGATCCAGGGACGTTGACAGCAGGATTAGATCCAGTGACGTTGACACCAGGATTACGTCCAGGGACGTTGACAAAATGATTAGTTCATGGTATGTTGACTCCAGGATAAGGTCCAAGGATGTTAAACCAGGATCAAATCCAGTGACGTTGACACCAGGATTAGGTCCAGGGACTTTGACATCAGGATTAGATGCAGGGACGTTGACACCAGGATTAGATCCAGTGACGTTGAAACCAGGATTAGATCCAGGGACGTTGACACAAGGATCAGATCCAGGGACGTTGACTGAAGGATCAGATCCAGTGACGATGACAACAGGATCAGATCCAGGGACGTTGAAATCATGAGTAGATCCAGTGACGTTGACACCAGGATTAGATCCAGGGATGTTGAACCAGGATTAGATCCAGTGACGTTGACACTAGGTTTAGATCCAGGGACGTTTACACCAGGATTAGCTCCAAAGACGTTGACACCAGGATTAGATCCGGGGACTTGGACACCAGTATTAGATCCAGTGAGGCTGACACCAGGATTAAATCCAGTGACGTTGACTCCAGGATTAGATCCAGTGACGTTGACACCATGATTAGATAAAGGGTAGTTCACACCAGGATTAGATCCAGGTACGTTGACACCAGGATTAGATCCAATGACGCTGACACAAGGATCAAATCCAGTGATGTTGACACCAGGATTAGATCCAGTGACGCTGACACCAGGATTAGACGCAGGGACGTTGACACCAGAATTAGATCCATTGACGTTTAGACCAGGATTAGATCCATTGACGTTTAGACCAGGATTAGATCCATTGACTCTGACACCAGGATTATATCCAATGACGTTGACACAAGGATCAGATCCAGGGACGTTGAGTGAAGGATCAGATCCAGTGACGATGACAACAGGATCAGATCCAGGGACGTTGAAATCAGGAGTAGATCCAGTGACATTGACACCAGGATTAGATCCAGGGATGTGGAACCAGGATTAGATCCAGTGACGTTGACACCAGGATTAGATACAGGGACGTTGACTCCAGGATTAGATCCAGTGACGTTGACTCCAGGATTAGATCCAGGGACGTTGACACCAGATTTAGATCCTTGGACGTTGACACCGGGAATATATCCAGGGACGTTGACAGCAGGACTAGATCCAGGGACGTTGACACCAGGATTAGGTCCAGGGACGTTTACACCAGGATTAGCTCCATAGACGTTGACACCAGGATTAGATCCAGTGACGTTGACACCAGGATTAGATCCAGGGACGTGGACACCAGTATTAGATTCAGTGAGGCTGACACCAGGATTAGATCCAGAAACGTTTACTCCAGGATTAGATACAGTGACGTTGACACCATGATTAGATAAAGGGTCGTTCACACCAGGATTGTATCCAGGGACGTGGACAGCAGTATTAGATCCAGTGAGGCTGACAACAGGATTAGATCCAGGGACGTTGACACCATGATTAGATAAAGGGTCGTTCAGACCAGGATTAGATGCACGTATGTTGACACCAGGATTAGATCCAATGACGCTGACACTAGGATCAGATCCAGTGACGTTGACACCAGGATTAGATCCAGTGATGTTGACACCAGTATTAGATCCAGGGACGTTGACTCCACGATTAGATCCATTGACGTTGACACCAGGATTAGATAAAGGGACGTTGACACCAGGATTATATACAGAGACGTTGACACCAGGATTAGATCCAGTGACGCTGAGACCAGGATTAGATCCAGTGACTCTGACACCAGGATTAGATCCAGGGACGTTGAAACCAGGATTAGATCCAGGGACGTTGACACAAGGATCAGATACAGGGACGTTGACTGAAGGATCAGATCCAGTGACGATGACAACAGGATCAGATCCAGGGACGTTGAAATCATGAGTAGATCCAGTGACGTTGACACCAGGATTAGATCCAGGGATGTTGAACCAGGATTAGATCCAGTGACGTTGACACCAGGTTTAGATCCAGGGACGTTGACACCAGGATTAGATCCAGGGACGTTGACACCAGATTTAGATCCAGGGAAGTTGACACCAGGATTATATCCAGGGACGTTGACAGCAGGATTAGATCCAGTGACGTTGACACCCGGATTAGGTCCAGGGACGTTTACACCAGGATTAGCTCCAAAGACGTTGACACCAGGATTAGATCCAGTGACGTTGACACCAGGTATAGATCCGGGGACTTGGACACCAGTATTTGATCCAGTGAGGCTGACATCAGGATTAAATCCAGGGACGTTGACTCCAGGATTAGATCCAGTGACGTTGACACCATGATTAGATAAAGGGTCGTTCACACCAGGAATAGATCCAGGTACGTTGATACCAGGATTAGAAACAATGACGCTGACACAAGGATCAAATCCAGTGATGTTGACCCCAGGATTAGATCCAGTGACGTTGATACCAGGATTAGATCCAGGGACGTTGAGAAAAGGATTAGAATCAGGGACGTTGACTCCAGAATTAGATGCAGTGACGTAGACACCAGGCTTAGATCCAGTGACGCTGACACCAGGATCAGATCCAGGGATTTTGACACCAGGATTAGATCCAGTGACGATGACACCAGGATTAGATCCATGGACCTTGACACCAGGGTTAGATCCATGGACTTTGACACGAGTATTAGATCCAGGGACGTTGACACAATAATTAGGTCCAGGGACGTTGACACAAGGATTAGATCCAGTGACGCTGACACCAGGATTAGATCCAGGGACGTTGACACCAGGATTAGATCCATGGACGTTGACACCAGGATAAGATCCAGTATCGTTGACACCAGGATTAGATCCAGTGACGCTGACACCAGGATTAGATCCAGGGACGTTACACCAAGATTAAATCCAGGGACGTTGACACCATGATTAGATCCAGGGACCTTGATACCAGGATTGGATCCAGGGACGTTGACTCCAGGATTAGATCCAGGGATGTTGACACCAGATTTAGATCCAGGGACGTTGACACCAGGATTATATCCAGGGACTTTGACAGCAGGATTAGATCCAGTGACGTTGACACCAGGATTAGGTCCAGGGACGTTGACAAAAGGATTAGTTCATGGGACGTTGACAGCAGGATAAGGTCCAAGGACGTTAAACCAGGATCAAATCCAGTGACGTTGACACCAGGATTAGGTCCAGGGACGTTGACACCAGGATTAGATCCAGTGACGCTGACACCAGTATTAGATGCAGGGATGTTGACACAAGGATTAGATCCATTGACGTTGAGACCAGGATTAGATCCAGTGACTCTGACACCAGGATTAGATCCAGGGACGTTGAAACCAGGATTAGATCCAGGAACGTTGACACAAGGATCAGATCCAGGGACTTTGACTGAAGGATCAGATCCAGTGACGATGACAACAGGATCAGATCCAGGGACGTTGAAATCAGGAGTAGTTCCAGTGACGTTGACACCAGGATTAGATCCAGGGATGTTGAACCAGGATTAGATCCAGTGACGTTGACACCAGGATTAGATCCATGGACGTTGACACCAGGATTAGATCCAGGGACGTTGACTCCAGGATTAGATCCAGGGACGTTGACACCAGATTTAGATCCAGGGACGTTGACACCAGGAATATATCCAGGGACGTTGACAGCAGGATTAGATCCAGGGAAGTTGACACCAGGATTAGGTCCAGGGACATTTACACCAGGATTAGCTCCATAGACGTTGACACCAGGATTAGATCCCGGGACGTGGACACCCGTATTAGGTTAAGTGAGGCTGACACCAGGATTAGATCCAGAAACGTTGACTCCAGGATTAGATACAGTGACGTTGACACCATGATTAGATAAAGGGTCGTTCACACCAGTATTGGATCCAGGGACGTGGACAGCAGTATTAGATCCTGTGAGGCTGACACCAGAATTAGATCCAGGGACGTTGACACCATGATTAGATAAAAGGTCGTTCACACCAGGATTAGATCCAGGTACGTTGACACCAGGATAAGATACAATGACGCTGACACTAGGATCAGATCCAGTGATGTTGACACCAGGATTGGTCCAGTGTTGTTGACACCAGTATTAGATCCAGTGACGTTGAAACCAGGATTAGATCCACGGAGGTTGACACCAGGATTAGATGAAGGGACATTTAAACCAGGATTAGATCTAGGGTCGTTGACACCAGGATTACATCCAGGGACGTTGACATCTGATTTGATCCAGTGATGCTGACACCAGGGTCAGATCCAGTGATAATGAAACCAGGATTAGATCCAGGGAGGTTGACAACAGGATTAGATCCAGTGACGTTGACACCAGGGTAAGATCCAGGGACGTTGACACCAGGATTAAATCCAGGGTCGTTGGTACCAGGACTAGATCCAGGGACGTTGACACCAGGAGTAGATCTAGAGACGTTGACACCAGGATTAGATCCAGGGACGTTGACACCAGATTGATCCAGTGACACTGACACCAGGATTAGATCTAGGGACGTTGACACCAGGATTAGATCAAGGGACGTTGACACCAGGATTAGATCCAGTGACGTTGACACCAGGATCAGATCCATGACGTTGAAACCAGGATTAGATCCAGGGAGGTTGACACCAGGATTAGAATCAGGAACGTTGACACCAGGATAAGATCCAGGGACGTTGACACCAGGATTAGATCCAGGGACGTTGACACCAGGATTAGATCCAGGGACGTTGACACAAGGATTAGATCCAGTGACGCAGACACCAGGATTAGATCCAGGGAAGTTGAAACCAGGATTAGATCCAGGGACGTTGACCGAAGGATCAGATCCCGTGACGTTCACACCAGGATTAGATCCAGGGATGTTGACACCAGGAATAGATCCAGTGACGTTTATACCAGGATTAGATCCAGGGATGTTGACACCAGGATTAGAATCAGGGATATTGACTCCAGGATTAGATCCAGTGACGTTGACACCAGGATTAAATCCAGTGACGTTGACACCAGGATAAGATCCAGGAACGTTGACACCAGGATTAAATCCAGGGTCGTTGTTACCAGGACTAGATCCAGGGACGTTGACACCAGGAGTAGATCTAGAGACGTTGACACCAGGATTAGATCCAGGGACGTTGACACCAGATATGATCCAGTGACGCTGACACCAGGATTAGATCCAGGGACGTTGACACCAGGATCAGATCCACGACGTTGAAACCAGGATTAGATCCAGGGAGGTTGACACCAGGATTAGAATCAGGAACGTTGACACTAGGATAAGATCCAGGGACGTTGACACCAAGATTAGATCCAGGGACGTTGACACCAGGATTAGATCCAGGGACGTTGACACAAGGATTAGATCCAGTGACGCAGAAACCAGGATTAGATCCAGGGAAGTTGAAACCAGGATTAGATCCAGGGACGTTGACACCGAGATAAGATCCAGTGACGTTGACACCAGGATTAGTTCCAATGACGTTGACACCAGGATTAGATCCAGGGACGTTGAATCCAGGATTAGATCCAGGGACGTTGACACCAGGATCAGATCCAAGACTTTGACCGAAGGATCAGATCCAGTGACGCTGACACCAGGATTAGATCTAGGGACGTTGACACCAGGATTAGATTCAGGGACATTGACCGAAGGATCAGATCCCGTGACGTTCACACCAGGATTAGATCCAGGGATGTTGACACCAGGATTAGATCCAGAGACGTTGACACCAGGATTAGATCCAGGGATGTTGACACCAGGATTAGAATCAGGGACATTGACCGAAGGATCAGATCCCGTGACGTTCACACCAGGATTAGATCCAGGGATGTTGACACCAGGATTAGATCCAGTGACATTGACACCAGGATTAGATCCAGGGATGTTGACACCAGGATTAGAATCAGGGATCTTGACTCCAGGATTAGATCCAGTGATGTTGACACCAGGATTAAATCCAGTGACGCTGACACCAGGATCAGATCCAGGGACATTTACACCAGGATCAGATCCAGTGACGTTGACAACAGGATTATATCCAGGGACGTTGACAGCAGGATTAGATCCAGTGACGTTGACACCATGATTAGATAAAGGGTCGTTCACACCTGGATTAGATCCAGGTACGTTGACACCAGGATTAGATCCAGTGACGTTGACACCAGTATTAGATCCAGGGACGTTGATTCCAGGATTAGATCCATTTACGTTGACACCAAGATTAGATAAAGGACGTTGACACCAGGATTAGATCCATTTACGTTGACACTAGGATTAGATAAAGGACGTTGACACCAGGATTAGATCCAGGGACGTTGACAGCAGGATTAGATCCAGTGACGTTGACACCAGGATTACGTCCAGGGACGTTGACAAAATGATTAGTTCATGGGACGTTGACTCCAGGATAAGGTCCAAGGACGTTAAACCAGGATCAAATCCAGTTACGTTGACACCAGGATTAGGTCCAGGGACGTTGACATCAGGATTAGATGCAGGAACGTTGACACCAGGATTAGATCCAGTGATGTTGAAACCAGGATTAGATCCACGGACGTTGACACAAGGATCAGATCCAGGGACGTTGACTGAAGGATCAGATCCAGTGAGGATGACAACAGGATCAGATCCAGGGACGTTGAAATCATGAGTAGATCCAGTGACGTTGACACCAGGATTAGATCCAGGGATGTTGAACCAGGATTAGATCCAGTGAGGTTGACACTAGGTTTAGATCCAGGGACATTGACACCAGGATTAGATCCAGGGACGTTGACTCCAGGATTAGATCCAGGGACTTTGACACCAGTTTTAGATCCAGGGACGTTGACACCAGGATTAGATCCAGGGACGTTGACAGAAGGATTAGATCCAGTGACGTTGACACCAGGATTAAGTCCAGGGACGTTTACACCAGGATTAGCTCCAAAGATGTTGACACCAGGATTAGATCCGGGGACTTGGACACCAGTATTAGATCCAGTGAGGCTGACACCAGGATTAAATCCAGTGACGTTGACTCCAGGATTAGATCCAGTGACGTTGACACCATGATTAGATAAAGGGTAGTTCACACCAGGATTAGATCCAGGTACGTTGACACCAGGATTAGATCCAATGACGCTGACACAAGGATCAAATCCAGTGATGTTGACAACAGGATTAGATCCAGTGACGTTGATACCAGGATTAGATCCAGGGACGTTGACAAAAGGATTAGAATCAGGGATGTTGACTCCAGAATTAGTTCCAGTGACGTAGACACCAGGATTAGATCCAGTGACGCTGACACCAGGATCAGATCCAGGGACTTTGACATCAGGATTAGATCCAGTGACGATGACACCAGGATTAGATCCATGGACGTTGACACCAGGGTTAGATCCATGGACTTTGAAACCATTATTAGATCCAGGGACGTTGACACAATAATTAGGTCCAGGGACGTTGACACAAGGATTAGATCCAGTGACACTGACACCAGGATTAGATCAGGCACGTTGACACCAGGATTAGATCCAGGGACGTTGACACCAGGATAAGATCCACTATCGTTGATACCAGGATTAGATCCAGGGACCTTGATACCAGATTGGATCCAGGGACGTTGACTCCAGGATTAGATCCAGGACGTTGACACCAGGATTAGATCCAGGGACGTTGACAAAAGGATTAGTTCATGGGACGTTGACACCAGGATAAGGTCCAAGGACGTTAAACCAGGATCAAATCCAGTGACGTTGACACCAGGATTAGGTCCAGGGACGTTGACACCAGGATTAGATCCAGTGACGCTCACACCAGGATTAGATGCAGGGATGTTGACACCAGGATTAGATCCATTGACGTTGAGAGCAGGATTAGATCCAGTGACTCTGACACCAGGATTAGATCCAGGGACGTTGACACAAGGATCAGATCCAGGGACGTTGACACAAGGATCAGATCCAGGGACGTTGATTGAAGGATCAGATCCAGTGACGATGACAACAGGATCAGATCCAGGGACGTTGAAATCAGGAGTAGATCGAGTGACGTTGACACCAGGATTAGATCCAGGGATTTTGAACCAGGATTAGATCCAGTGACGTTGAAACCAGGATTAGATACAGGGACGTTGACTCCAGGATTAGATCCAGTGACGTTGACTCCAGGATTAGATCCAGGGACGTTGACACCAGATTTAGATCCAGGGACGTTGACACCAGGAATATATCCAGGGACTTTGACAGCAGGACTAGATCCAGGGACGTTGACACCATGATTAGATAAAGGGTCGTTCAGACCAGGATTAGATGCAGGTATGTTGACACCAGGATTAGATCCAATGACGCTGACACTAGGATCAGATCCAGTGACGTTGAAACCAGGATTAGATCCAGTGATGTTGACACCAGTATTAGATCCAGGGACGTTGACTCCACGATTAGATCCATTGACGTTGACACCAGGATTAGATAAAGAGACGTTGACACCAGGATTATATCCAGAGACGTTGACACCAGGATTAGATCCAGTGACGTTGAGACCAGGATTAGATCCAGTGACTCTGACACCAGGATTAGATCCAGGGACGTTGAAACCAGGATTAGATCCAGGGACGTTGACACAAGGATCAGATCCAGGGACGTTGACTGAAGGATAAGATCCAGTGACGATGACAACAGGATCAGATCCAGGGACGTTGAAATCATGAGTAGATCCAGTGACGTTGACACCAGGATTAGATCCAGGGATGTTGAACCAGGATTAGATCCAGTGACGTTGACACCAGGTTTATATCCAGGGACGTTGACACCAGGATTAGATCCAGGGACGTTGACACCAGATTTAGATCCAGGAAAGTTGACACCAGGATTATATCCAGGGACGTTGACAGCAGGATTAGATCCAGTGACGTTGACACCAGGATTAGATCCGGGGACGTGGACACCAGTATTAGATCCAGTGAGGCTGACATCAGGATTACATCCAGGGACGTTGACTCCAGGATTAGATCCAGTGACGTTGACACCATGATTAGATAAAAAGTCGTTCACACCAGGAATAGATCCAGGTACGTTGACACCAGGATTAGAAACAATGACGCTGACACAAGTATCAAATCCAGTGATGTTGACACCAGGATTAGATCCAGTGACGTTGATACCAGGATTAGATCCAGGGACGTTGACAAAAGGATTAGAATCAGGGACGTTGACTCCAGAATTAGATCCAGTGACGTAGACACCAGGCTTAGATCCAGTGACGCTGACACCAGGATCAGATCCAGGGATTTTGACACCAGGATTAGATCCAGTGACGATGACACCAGGATTAGATCCATGGACATTGACACCTGGGTTAGATACATGGACTTTGACACAAGTATTAGATCCAGGGACGTTGACACATTAATTAGGTCCAGGGACGTTGACACAAGGATTAGATCCAGTGACGCTGACACCAGGATTAGATCCAGGGACGTTGACACCAGGATTAGATCCATGGACGTTGACACCAGGATAATATCCAGTATCGTTGACACCAGGATTAGATCCAGTGACGCTGACACCAGGATTAGATCCAGGGACGTTAACCAAGATTAAATCCAGGGACGTTGACACCATGATTAGATCCAGGGACCTTGATACCAGGATTGGATCCAGGGACGTTGACTCAAGGATTAGATCCAGGGATGTTGACACCAGATTTAGATCCAGGGACGTTGACACCAGGATTATATCCAGGGACTTTGACAGCAGGATTAGATCCAGTGACGTTGACACCAGGATTAGGTCCAGGGACGTTGACAAAAGGATTAGTTCATGGGACGTTGACAGCAGGATAAGGTCCAAGGACGTTAAACCAGGATCAAATCCAGTGATGTTGACACCAGGATTAGGTCCAGGGACGTTGACACCAGGATTAGATCCAGTGACGCTGACACCAGTATTAGATGCAGGGATGTTGACACCAGGATTAGAACCATTGACGTTGAGACCAGGATTAGATCCAGTGACTCTGACACCAGGATTAGATCCAGGTACGTTGAAACCAGGATTAGATCCAGGAACGTTGACACAAGGATCAGATCCAGGGACTTTGACTGAAGGATCAGATCCAGTGACGATGACAACAGGATCAGATCCAGGGACGTTGAAATCAGGAGTAGTTCCAGTGACGTTGACACCAGGATTAGATCCAGGGATGTTGAACCAGGATTAGATCCAGTGACGTTGACACCAGGATTAGATCCAGGGACGTTGACACCAGGATTAGATCCAGGGACGTTGACTCCAGGATTAGATCCAGGGACGTTGACACCAGATTTAGATCCAGGGACGTTGACACCAGGAATATATCCAGGGACGTTGACAGCAGGATTAGATCCAGGGAAGTTGACACCAGGATTAGGTCCAGGGACATTTACACCAGGATTAGCTCCATAGACGTTGACACCAGGATTAGATCCAGGGACGTGGACACCCGTATTAGATTCAGTGAGGCTGACACCAGGATTAGATCCAGAAACGTTGACTCCAGGATTAAATACAGTGACGTTGACACCATGATTAGATAAAGGGTCGTTCACACCATGATTGGATCCAGGGACGTGGACAGCAGTATTAGATCCTGTGAAGCTGACACCAGAATTAGATCCAGGGACATTGACACCATGATTAGATAAAAGGTCGTTCACACCAGGATTAGATCCAGGTACGTTGACACGAGGATTAGATACAATGACGCTGACACTAGGATCAGATCCAGTGATGTTGACACCAGGAGTGGTCCAGTGTTGTTGACACCAGTATTAGATCCAGGGACGTTGACTCCAGGATTATATCCATTGAGGTTGACACCAGGATTAGATAAAGGGACGTTGACACCAGGATTATATCCAGAGACGTTGACACCAGGATTAGATCCATTGAGGTTGATACCAGGATTAGATTTAGGGACGTTGACAAAAGGATTAGAATCAGGGACGTTGTCTCAGGATTAGATCCAGTTACGTTGACACCAGGATTAGATCCATGGACGTTGACACCACGATTAGATCAATGGACTTTGACACCAGGATTAAATCCAGGGACGTTGATACAATAATTACGTCCAGCGACGTTGACACAAGGATTAGATCCAGTGACGCTGATACCAGGATTATATCCAGGGACGTTGACACCTGGATTAGATACAGGGACGTTGACACCTGATAAGATCCAGTATCGTTGACACCAGGATTAGATCCAGTGAAGCTGACACCAGGCTTAGATCCGGGGACGTTGACACCATGATTAGATCCAGGGACGTTGACACCTGGATTAGATCCAGGGACGCAGACACCAGGATCAGATCCAGGGACTTTGACTCCAGGATTAGATCCAGGGAACTTGACAACAGGATAATATCCAGTGATGTTGACACCAGGATTAGATCCAGGGACCATGACACCAGGATTAGATCCAGGGACGTTGACACCTGGATTAGATCCAGGGACGTTGACACAAGGATTAGATCCAGTGACGCTAACACCAGGTTTAGACCCAGGGACGTTGACACCAGGATTAGATCCAGGGATGTTGACACCAGGATAAGATCCAGTGACGTTGACACCAGGATTAGATCCAGTGACGCTGACACCAGATTTAGATACAGGGACATTGACACCAGGATTAGATCCATTGATGTTGACAAAAGGTTTAGATCCAGTGAAGCTAAAACCAGGATTATATCCAGGGACCTTGAAACCAGGATTCGATACAGGGACGTTGACACCAGCATCAGATCCAGGGACGTTGACCGAAGGATCAGATCCAGTGACCTGGCACCAGGATTAGATCCAGGGACGTTGACAGCAGAATTAGATCCAGGGACGTTGAATCCAGGATTAGATCGAGACGTTGACACCAGGATTAGATCCAGGGATGTTGACACCAGGATTAGAATGAGGGACGTTGACTTCAGGAATAGATCCAGTGACGTTGACACCAGGATTAGATCCAGTGACGCTGACACCAGGATCAGATCCAGGGACGTTGACACCAGGATCAGATCCAGTGACGTTGACACCAGGATTAGATCCAGGGATGTAGACAGCAGGATTAAATCCAGTGACATTGAAACCAGGAGAAGGTCCAGGGACGTTGACAAAAGGAATAGTTCATGGTACGTTGACACCATTATAAGATCCAGGACGTTAAACCAGGATCAAATCCAGTGACGTTGACACCTGGATTAGGGTCAGGGACGTTGACACCAGGATTAGATCCAATGACGTTGACACCAGGATTAGATCCATTGACGCTGATACCAGGAATAGCTCCAGGGATGTTGACACCAGGATTAGATGCAGTGACGTTGACACCAGGATTAGATCTAGGGACGTGGACACCATGATTAGATCCAGTGAGGCTGACACCAGGATTAGTTCCAGGGACGTTGCCTCCAGGATAAGATCCAGTGATGTTGACCAAGGATTAGATCCAGTGACGTTGACACCAGTATTAGATCCAGGGACGTTGATTCCAGGATTAGATCCATTGACGTTGACAACAGAATTAGATAAAGGGAGGTTGACACCAGGATTAGATCCAGGGACGTTGACATCAGGATAAAATCCAGGGACGTTGAACCAGGATTAGATCCAGGAACGTTGACACAAAAATTAGGTCCAGGAACGTTGACACAAGGATTAGATCCAATGACGCTGACACCAGGATTAGATCCAGGGACGTTGACACCAGGACTAGAACCAAAGACATGGACACCAGGAAAAGATCCAGTGACGCTGACACCAGGATTAGATCCAGTGACGCTGACACCAGGATTAGATCCAGGGACGTTGACACCAAGATTAGATCCAGGGACGTTGACACCATGACTAGATCCAGGGTCGTTGACAACAGGATTAGATCCAGGGACCTTGACACCAGGATTAGATCCAGGAACGTTGACACCAGGATTAGATACAGGGACTTTGACACAAGGATTAGATCCAGTGTCGCTGACAACTGGATTAGATCCAGTGACGTTGACACCAGTATTAAATACAGGGACCTTGACACCAGGATTAGATCCAGTGAGATTCACACCAGGATTAGATCCAGGGACCATGACACCAGGATTAGATCCAGGGACGTTGACACCAGGATTAGATACAGGGACTTTGATACAAGGATTAGATCCAGTGTCGCTGACAACTGGATTAGATCCAGGGACGTTGACACCAGGATTAGATCCATGGACGTTGACACAAGGATAAGATCCAGTGATGTTGACACCAGGATTAGAAACAGTGACGCTGACACCAGGATTAGATTCAGGGACATTGACATCAGGATAAGATCCATTAACCTTGACACCAGGATTAGATCCAGGGACGTTGACACGAGGATTAGATCCAGGGGCTTTGACACAAAAATTAGGTCCAGGGACGTTGACACAAGGATTAGATCCAGCGACACTGACTCCAGGATTAGATCCAGGGACGTTGACACCAGGATTAGATCCACGGACGTTGACACAATGATTAGATCCAGGGACGTTGACACAAGGATTAGATCCAGTGACGATGACACCAGGATTTGATCTTGGGACGTTGACACCAGGATTAGATCCAGGGACGTTGACACAAGATTAATCCAATGACGCTGACACCAGGATCAGATCCAGTGACGTTTACACCAGTATTAGATCCAGGGACGTTGAGTCCAGGATTAGATCCATTGACGTTGACAACAGGATTAGATAAAGGGACTTTGACACCAGGATTAGATCCAGGGACGTTGACACCAGGATTAAATCCAGGGACGTTGAAACAGGATTAGATCCAGGAACGTTGACACAAAAATTAGGTCCAGGGACGTTGACACAAGGATTAGATCCAGTGACGCTGACACCAGGATTAGATCCAGGGACGTTGACACCAGGACTAGAACCAAGGACATGGACACCAGGAAAAGATCCAGTGACGCTGACACCAGGATTAGATCCAGTGACTCTGACACCAGGATTAGATCCAGGGACGTTGACACCAAGATTAGATCCAGGGACGTTGACACCATGAGTAGATCCAGGGTCGTTGACAACAGGATTAGATCCAGGGACCTTGAAACCAGGATTAGATCCATGGAGGTTGACACCAGGATTAGATCCAGGGACTATGACACCAGGATTAGATCCAGGGACGTTGACACCAGGATTAGATCCAGGGACTTTGACACAAGGATTAGATCCAGTGTCGCTGACAACTGGATTAGATCCAGGGACGTTGACACCAGGATTAGATCCAGGGACGTTGACACCAGGATAAGATCCAGTGATGTTGACACCAGGATTAGAAACAGTGAGGCTGACACCAGGATTAGATCCAGGGATATTGACACCAGGATAAATCCATTGACCTTGACACCAGGATTAGATCCAGGGACATTGACACGAGGATTAGATCCAGGGTGTTGACACAAAAATTAGGTCCAGGGATGTTGACACAAGGATTAGATCCAGCGACGCTGACTCCAGGATAAGATCCAGGGACGTTGATACCACGATTAGAAGCAGGGACGTTTAAACCAGAATTAGATCCAGGGACGTTGACACCAGGATCAGATCCACGGACGTTGACACCAGGATTAGATCCAGGAACCTTGACACCAGGATAAGATCCAGTGACGTTGACACCAGGATTAGATCCAAGGACCATGACACCAGGATTAGATCCAGGGACGTTGTCACCAGGATTAGATCCAGGGACGTTGACACAAGGATTAGATCCAGTGACGCTGACATCTGGACTAGATCCAGGGACGTTGACACCAGGATTAGATCCAGTGACGATGACACCAGGATTAGATCGAGGGATGTTGACTCCAGGATTAGATCGGTTGACATTGACACCAGGATTAGATCCAGTGACCTTGACTCCAGGATTACATCCATTGACGTTGACACCATGATTATATAAAGGTACGTTGACACCAGAATTAGATCCAGGAACGTTTAAACCAGAATTAGATCCAGGGACGTTGACACCAGGATGAGATCCAGGGACATTGACACAAGGATTAGATCCAGTGACGCTGACACCAGGATTAGGTCAAGGGACGTTGACACCAGGATTAGATACAAGGACGTTGACACCAGGATTAGATCCATGGACGTTGACACTAAAATTAAGTCCAGGGACGTTGACACAAGGATTACATCCAGTGACGCTGACACCAGGATTAGATCCAGAGATGTTGACACCAGAATTAGATCCAGGGACATGGACACCAGGATAAGATCTAGTGACGTTTACACCAGGATTAGATCCAGTGACGCTGACACCATGATTAGATCCAGGGACGTTGATACCAGGATTAGAAGCGGGGACGTTGACACCAGGATTAGATCCAGTGAGGTTGACACCAGGATCAGAACCAGGGACGTTGACACCAGGATTAGAGCCAGTGACGTTGACACCAGGATTAGATCCAGGGACGTTGACACCAGGATTAGAACCAGGGACGTTGACACAAAAATTAGGTGCAGGGACATTGACACAAGGATTATATCCACTGACGCTGACTCCAGGATTAGATCCAGGGACGTTGACACCAGGATAGATCCAGGGACATTGACAGCAGGATAAGATCCAGTGACATTGACACCAGGATTAGATCCAGGGACGTTGACACCAGGATTAGATCCATTGATGTTGACACCAGGATAAGATCAAAGGACGTTAAACCAGGATCAAATCCAGTGACGTTGACACCAGGATTAGGTCCAGGGACGTTGACACCAGGATTAGATCCAGTGACGCTGACACCAGGATTAGATCCGGGGACGTTGACACCAGGATCAGATCCACGGACGTTGACACCAGGATTAGATCCAGGAACCTTGACACCAGGATAAGATCCAGTGACGTTGACACCATGATTAGATCCAGGGACCATGACACCAGGATTAGATCCAGGGACGTTGACACCAGGATTAGATCAAGGGACGTTGACACAAGGATTAGATCCAGTGACGCTGACACCTGGATTAGATCCAGGGACGTTGACACCAGGATTAGATCCAGGGACGTTGACACCAGGATTAGATCCAGGGACGTTGACACCAGGATAAGATCCAGTGACGTTGACACCAGGATTAGAAACAGTGACGCTGACACCAGTAATAGATCCAGGGACGTTGACACCAGGATTAGATCCAGGGACGTTGACACAAAAATTTAGGTCCAGGGACGTTGAAACAAGGATTAGATCCACTGACGCTGACTCCAGGATTAGATCCAGGGACGTTGACACCAGGATAGGTCCAGGGACATTGACAGCAGGATAAGACCCAGTGACGTTGACACCAGGATTCGATCCAGGGACGTTGACCCCAGGATTAGATCCATTGACATTGACACCAGGATTAGATCCAGTGAAGTTGAAACCAGGATTAGATCTAGGGACGTTGACACCAGTATCAGATCCAGTGACGTTGACACCAAGATTAGAAACAGTGACGCTGACACCAGTATTAGATCCAGGGACGTTGACACCAGGATTAGATCCAGTGACGTTGACACCAGGATCAGTTCCAGGGACGTTGACACCAGGATAAGATCCAGTGATGTTGACACCAGGATAAGATCCATTGACCTTGACACCAGGATTAGATCCAGGGACGTTGACACGAGGATTAGATCCAGGGACGTTGACACAAAAATTAGATCCAGGGACGTTGACACAAGGATTAGATCCAGCGACGCTGACTCCAGGATTAGATCCAGGGACGTTGACACCAGGATTAGATCCAGGGACGTTGACACAAGGATTAGATCCAGTGACGATGACACCAGGATTTGATCTTGGAACGTTGACACCAGGATTAGATCCAGGGACGTTGACACAAGGATTAGATCCAATGACGATGACACCAGGATCATATCCAGTGACGTTGACACCAGTATTAGATCCAGGGACGTTGAATCCAGGATTAGATCCATTGACGTTGACAACAGGATTAGATAAAGGGACGTTGACACCAGGATTAGATCCAGGGACGTTGACACCAGGATTAAATCCAGGGACGTTGAACCAGGATTAGATCCAGGAACGTTGACACAAAAATTAGGCCCAGGGACGTTGACACAAGGATTAGATCCAGTGACGCTGACACCATGTTAGATCCAGGGACGTTGACACCAGGACTAGAACCAAGGACATGGACAACAGGAAAAGATCCAGTGACGATGACACAAGGATTAGATCCAGAGACGCTGACACCAGGATTATATCCAGGGAAGTTGACACCAAGATTAGATCCAGGGACGTTGACACCATGAGTAGATCCAGGGTCGTTGACAACAGGATTAGATCCAGGGACCTGACACCAGGATTAGATCCAGTGAGGTTGACACCAGGATTAGATCCAGGGACCATGACACCAGGATTAGATCCAGGGACCATGACACCAGGATTAGATCCAGGGACGTAGACACCAGGATTAGATCCAGGGACTTTGACACAAGGATTAGATCCAGTGTCGCTGACAACTGGATTAGATCCAGGGACGTTGACACCAGGATTAGATCCAGGGACGTTGACACAAGGTTTAGATCCAGTGACACTGACACCTGGATTAGATCCAGGGACGTTGACACCAGGATTAGATCCAGTGACGATGACACCAGGATTAGATCGTGGGACGTTGACTCCAGGATTAGATCCAGTGACATTGACACCAGGATTAGATCCAGTGACCTTGACTCCAGGATTACATCCATTGACGTTGACACCATGATTATATACAGGTACGTTGACACCAGGATTAGATCCAGGAACATTTAAACCCGAATTAGATCCAGGGACGTTGACACCAGGATGAGATCCAGGGACATTGACACAAGGATTAGATCCAGTGACGCTGACACCAGGATTAGATCCAGGGACGTTGACACCAGGATTAGATCCAAGGACGTTGACACCAGGATTAGATCCAGGGACGTTAACACTAAAATTAAGTCCAGGGACGTTGACACAAGGATTACATCCAGTGACGCTGACACCAGGATTAGATCCAGAGATGTTGACACCAGAATTAGATCCAGGGACATGGACACCAGGATAAGATCTAGTGACGTTTACACCAGGATTAGATCCAGTGACGCTGACACCATGATTAGATCCAGGGACGTTGACACCAGGATAAGAAGCAGGGACGTTGACACTTGGATTAGATCCAGTGAGGTTGACACCAGGATCAGATCCAGGGACGTTGACACCAGGATTCGATCCAGGAACCTAGACACCAGGATAAGATCCAGTGACGTTGACACCAGGATTAGATCCAGTGATGCTGACACCTGGATTAGATCCAGGGTCGTTGACACCAGGATTAGATCCAGGGTCGTTGACACCAGGATAAGATCCAGTTACGTTGACACCAAGATTAGAAACAGTGACGCTGACACCAGTATTAGATCCAGGGACGTTGACACCAGGATTAGAACCAGTGACGTTGACACCAGAATCAGATCAAGGGACGTTGACACCAGGATTAGATCCAGGGACGTTGACACCAGGATTAGATCCAGAAACGTTGACACAAAAATTAGGTCCAGGGACATTGACACAAGGATTAGATCCACTGACGCTGACTCCAGGATTAGATCCAGGGACGTTGACACCAGGATTAGATTCAGGGACGTTGACCGAAGGATCAGATCCCGTGACGTTCACACCAGGATTAGATCCAGGGATGTTGACACCAGGAATAGATCCAGTGACGTTGATACCAGGATTAGATCCAGGGATGTTGACACCAGGATTAGAATCAGGGATCTTGACTCCAGGATTAGATCCAGTGACGTTGACTCCAGGATTAGATCCAGGGACGTTGACACCAGGATAAGATCCAAGGACGTTAAACCAGGATCAAATCCAGTGACGTTGACACCAGGATTAGATCCAGGGACGTTGACACAAGGATTAGATCCAGTGACGATGACACCAGGATTTGATCTTGGGACGTTGACACCAGGATTAGATCCAGGGACGTTGACACAAGGATTAGATCCAATGACGCTGACACCAGTATTAGATCCAGGGACGTTGACACCAAGATTAGAAACAGTGACGCTGACACCAGTATTAGATCCAGGGACGTTGACACCAGTATCAGATCCAGTGACGTTGACACCAAGATTAGAAACAGTGACGCTGACACCAGTATTAGATCCAGGGACGTTGACACCAGGATTAGATCCAGTGACATTGACACCAGGATCAGATCCAGGGACGTTGACACCAGGATAAGATCCAGTGATGTTGACACCAGGATTAGAAACAGTGACGCTGACACCAGGATGAAATCCAGGGACATTGACACCAGGATAAGATCCATTGACCTTGACACCAGGATTAGATCCAGGGACGTTGACACGAGGATTAGATCCAGGGACGTTGACACAAAAATTAGGTCCAGGGACGTTGACACAAGGATTAGATCCAGCGACGCTGACTCCAGGATTAGATCCAGTGACGATGACACCAGGATTTGATCTTGGGACGTTGACACCAGGATTAGATCCAGGGAGGTTGACACAAGGATTAGATCCAATGATGCTGACACCAGGATCAGATCCAGTGACGTTGACACCAGTATTAGATCCATGGACGTTGAGTCCAGGATTAGTCCATTGATGTTGACAACAGGATTAGATAAAGGGACGTTGACACCAGGATTAGATCCAGGGATGTTGACACCAGGATTAAATCCAGGGACGTTGAACCAGGATTAGATCTAGGAACGTTGACACAAAAATTAGGTCCAGGGACGTTGACACAAGGATTAGATCCAGTGACGCTGACACCAGGATTAGATCCAGGTACGTTGACACCAGGACTAGAACCAAGGATATGGACACCAGGAAAAGATCCAGTGACGCTGACACCAGGATTAGATCCAGTGACGCTGACACCAGGATTAGATCCAGGGACCATGACACCAGGATTAGATCCAGGGACGTTGACACCAGGATTAGATCCAGGGACTTTGACACAAGGATTAGATCCAGTGTCGCTGACAACTGGATTAGATCCAGGGACGTTGACACCAGGATTAGATCCAGGGACGTTGACACCAGGATAAGATCCAGTGATGTTGACACCAGGATTAGAAACAGTGACGCTGACACCAGGATTAGATCCAGGGACATTGCCACCAGGATAAGATCCATTGACCTTGACACCAGGATTAGATCCAGGGACGTTGACACGAGGATTAGATCCAGGGACGTTGACACAAAAATTAGGTCCAGGGACGTTGACAGAAGGATTAGATCCAGCGACGCTGACTCCAGGATTAGATACAGGGACGTTGACACCAGGATTAGATCCAGGGACGTTGACACAAGGATTAGATCCAGGGACGTTGACACAAGGATTAGATCCAGTGACGATGACACCAGGATTTGATCTTGGGACGTTGACACCAGGATTCGATCCAGGGACGATGACACCAGGATTAGATCGAGGGACGTTGACTCCAGGATTAGATCCAGTGACCTTGACTCCAGGATTATATCCATTGACATTGACACCATGATTATATACAGGTACGTTGACACCAGGATTAGATCCAGGAACGTTTAAACCAGAATTAGATCCAGGGACGTTGACACCAGGATGAGATCCAGGGACATTGACACAAGGATTGGATCCAGTGACGCTGACACCAGGATTAGATCCAGGGACGTTGACACCAAGATTAGATCCAGGGACATTGACACCATGAGTAGATCCAGGGTCGTTGACAACAGGATTAGATCCAGGGACCTTGACACCAGGATTAGATCCAGTGAGGTTGACACCAGGATTAGATCCAGGAACCATGGCACCAGGATTAGATCCAGGGACGTTGACACCAGGATTAGATCCAGGGACTTTGACACAAGATTAGATCCAGTGTCGCTGACAACTGGATTAGATCCAGGGACGTTGACACCAGGATTAGATCCAGGGACGTTGACACCAGGATAAGATCCAGTGATGTTGACACCAGGATTAGAAACAGTGACGCTGACACCAGGATTAGATCCAGGGACATTGCCACCATGATAAGATCCATTGACCTTGACACCAGGATTAGATCCAGGGACGTTGACACGAGGATTAGATCCAGGGACGTTGACACAAAAATTAGGTCCAGGGACGTTGACAGAAGGATTAGATCCAGCGACGCTGACTCCAGGATTAGATCCAGGGACGTTGACACCAGGATTAGATCCAGGGACTTTGACACAAGGATTAGATCCAGGGACGTTGACACAAGGATTAGATCCAGTGACGATGACACCAGGATTTGATCTTGGGACGTTGACACCAGGATTAGATCCAGGGACGTTGACACCAGGATTAGATCCAGGGACGTTGAATCCAGGATTAGGTCCAGGGACGTTGACACCAGGATTAGATCCAGTGACGATGACACCAGGATTAGATCGAGGGACATTGACTCCAGGATTAGATCCAGTGACATTGACACCAGGATTAGATCCAGTGACCTTGACTCCAGGATTATATCCATTGACATTGACACCATGATTATATACAGGTACGTTGACACCAGGATTAGATCCAGGAACATTTAAACCAGAATTAGATCCAGGGACGTTGACACCAGGATGAGATCCAGGGACATTGACACAAGGATCAGATCCAGTGACGCTGACACCAGGATTAGGTCAAGGGACGTTGACACCAGGATTAAATCCAAGGATGTTGACACCAGGATTAGATCCAGGGACGTTGACACTAAAATTAAGTCCAGGGACGTTGACACAAGGATTACATCCAGTGACGCTGACACCAGGATTAGATCCAGAGATGTTGACACCAGAATTAGATCCAGGGACATGGACACCTGGATAAGATCTGGTGACGTTTACACCAGGATTAGATCCAGTGACGCTGACACCATGATTAGATCCAGGGACGTTTAAACCCGAATTAGATCCAGGGACGTTGAAACCAGGATGAGATCCAGGGACATTGACACAAGGATTAGATCCAGTGACGCTGACACCAGGATTAGGTCAAAGGACGTTGACACCAGGATTAGATCCAAGGACGTTGACACCAGGATTAGATCCAGGGACGTTAACACTAAAATTAAGTCCAGGGACGTTGACACAAGGATTATATCCAGTGACGCTGACACTAGGATTAGATCCAGAGATGTTGACACCAGAATTAGATCCAGGGATATGGACACCAGGATAAGATCTAGTGACGTTTACACCAGGATTAGATCCAGTGACGCTGACACCATGATTAGATCCATGGACGTTGACACCAGGATTAGAAGCAGGGACGTTGACACTTGGATTAGATCCAGTGAGGTTGACACCAGGATCAGATCCAGGGACGTTGACACCAGGATTAGATCCAGGAACCTAGACACCAGGATAAGATCCAGTGACGTTGACACCAGGATTAGATCCAGTGACGCTGACACCTGGATTAGATCCAGGGACGTTGACACCAGGATTAGATCCAGGGTCGTTGACACCAGGATAAGATCCAGTGACGTTGACACCAAGATTAGAAACAGTGACGCTGACACCAGTATTAGATCCAGGGACGTTGACACCAGGATTAGAGCCAGTGACGTTGACACCAGGATCAGATCCAGGGACGTTGACACCAGGATTAGATCCAGGGACCATGACACCAGGATTAGATCCAGGTCCGTTGACACAAGGATTAGATCCAGTGACGCTGACACCTGGATTAGATCCAGGGACGTTGACACCAGGAATAGATCCAGGGTCGTTGACACCAGGATAAGTTCCAGTGACGTTGACACCAAGATTAGAAACAGTGACGCTGACACCAGTATTAGATCCAGGGACGTTGACACCAGGATTAGAGCCAGTGACGTTGACACCAGGATTAGATCCAGGGACGTTGACACCAGGATTAGATCCAGAAACGTTGACACAAAAATTAGGTCCAGGGACATTGACACAAGGATTAGATCCACTGACGCTGACTCCAGGATTAGATCCAGGGACGTTGACACCAGAATAGATCCAGGGACATTGACAGCAGGATAAGATCCAGTGACATTGACACTAGGATTAGATCCAGGGACGTTGACACCAGGATTAGATCCATTGATGTTGACACCAGGATAAGATCCAAGGACGTTAAACCAGGATCAAATCCAGTGACGTTGACACCAGGATTAGGTCCAGGGACGTTGACACCAGGATTAGATCCAGTGACGCTGACACCAGGATTAGATCCGGGGACGTTGACACCAGGATCAGATCCACGGACGTTGACACCTGGATTAGATCCAGGAACCTTGACACCAGGATAAGATCCAGTGACGTTGACACCAGGATCAGATCCACGGACGTTGACACCAGGATTAGATCCAGGAACCTTGACACCAGGATAAGATCCAGGGACGTTGACACCAGGATTAGATGCAGGGACCATGACACCAGGATTAGATCCAGGGACGTTGACACCAGGATTAGATCCAGGGACGTTGACACAAGGATTATATCCAGTGACGCTGACACCTGGATTAGATCCAGGGACGTTGACACCAGATTTAGATCCAGGGACGTTGACACCAGGATAAGATCCAGTGACGTTGACACCAGGATTAGAAACAGTGACGCTGACACCAGTAATAGATCCAGGGACGTTGACACCAGGATTAGATCCAGGGACGTTAACACAAAAATTAGGTCCAGGGACGTTGACACAAAAATTAGGTCCAGGGACGTTGACACAAGGATTAGATCCACTGACGCTGTCTCCAGGATTAGATCCAGGGACATTGACAGCAGGATAAGATCCAGTGACGTTGACACCAGGATTAGATCCAGGGACGTACACCAGGATTAGATCCATTGACATTGACACCAGGATAAGATCCAGTGAAGTTGAAACCAGGATTAGATCTAGGGACGTTGACACCAGTATCAGATCCAGTGACGTTGACACCAAGATGAGAAACAGTGATGCTGACTCCAGGATTAGATCCAGGGACGTTGACACCAGGATAGATCAAGGGACATTGACAGCAGGATAAGATCCAGTGACGTTGACACCAGGATTAGATCCAGGGACGTTGACACCAGGATTAGATCCATTGACATTGACACCAGGATTAGATCCACTGAAGTTGAAACCAGGATTAGATCTAGGGATGTTGACACCAGTATCAGATCAAGTGACGTTGACACCAAGATTAGAAACAGTGACGCTGACACCAGTATTAGATCCAGGGACGTTGACACCAGGATTAGATCCAGTGACATTGACACCAGGATCAGATCCAGGGACGTTGACACCAGATTAGATCCAGTGATGTTGACACCAGGATTAGAAACAGCGACGCTGACACCAGGATTAAATCCAGGGACATTGACACCAGGATAAGATCCATTGACCTTGACACCAGGATTAGATCCAGGGACGTTGACACGAGGATTAGATCCAGGGACATTGACACAAAAATTAGGTCCAGGGACGTTGACACAAGGATTAGATCCAGCGCCGCTGACTCCAGGATTAGATCCAGGGACGTTGACACCAGGATTAGATCTAGGGACGTTGACACAAGGATTAGATGCAGGGACGTTGACACAAGGATTAGATCCAGTGACGATGACACCAGGATTTGATCTTGGGACGTTGACACCATGATTAGATCCAGGGACGTTGACACAAGGATTTGATCAAATGACGCTGACAACAGGATCAGATCCAGTGACGTTGACACCAGTATTAGATCCAGGGACGTTGAGTCCAGGATTAGATCCATTGACGTTGACAACAGGATTAGATAAAGGGACATTGACACCAGGATTAGATCCAGGGACGTTGACACCAGGATTATATCCAGGGACGTTGAACCAGGATTAGATCCAGGAATGTTGACACAAAAATTAGGTCCAGGGACGTTGACACAAGGATTAGATCCAGTGACGCTGACACCAGGATTAGATCCAGGGACGTTGACACCAGGACTAGAACCAAGGACATGTACACCAGGAAAAGATCCAGTGACGCTGACACCAGGATTAGATCCAGTGACGCTGACACCAGGATTAGATCCAGGGACGTTGACACCAAGATTAGATCCAGGGACATTGACACCATGAGTAGATCCAGGGTCGTTGACAACAGGATTAGATCCAGGGACCTTGACACCAGGATTAGATCCAGTGAGGTTGACACCAGGATTAGATCCAGGGACCATGGCACCAGGATTAGATCCAGGGACGTTGACACCAGGATTAGATCCAGGGACTTTGACACAAGGATTAGATCCAGTGTCGCTGACAATTGGATTAGATCCAGGGACGTTGACACCAGGATTAGATCCAGGGACGTTGACACCAGGATAAGATCCAGTGATGTTGACACCATGATTAGAAACAGTGACGCTGACACCAGGATTAGATCCAGGGACATTGCCACCATGATAAGATCCATTGACCTTGACACCAGGATTAGATCCTGGGACGTTGACACGAGGATTAGATCCAGGGACGTTGACACAAGGATTAGGTCCAGGGACGTTGACAGAAGGATTAGATCCAGCGACGCTGACTCCAGGATTAGATCCAGGGACGTTGACACCAGGATTAGATCCAGGGACGTTGACACAAGGATTAGATCCAGGGACGTTGACACAAGGATTAGATCCAGTGACGATGACACCAGGATTTGATCTTGGGACGTTGACACCAGGATTAGATCCAGGGACGTTGACACCAGGATTAGATCCAGGGACATTGAATCCAGGATTAGGTCCAGGGACGTTGACACCAGGATTAGATCCAGTGACGATGACACCAGGATTAGATTGAGGGACATTGACTCCAGGATTAGATCCAGTGACATTGACACCAGGATTAGATCCAGTGACCTTGACTCCAGGATTATATCCATTGACATTGACACCATGATTATATACAGGTACTTTGACACCAGGATTAGATCCAGGAACATTTAAACCAGAATTAGATCCAGGGACGTTGACACCAGGATGAGATCCAGGGACATTGACACAAGGATCAGATCCAGTGACGCTGACACCAGGATTAGGTCAAGGGACGTTGACACCAGGATTAAATCCAAGGATGTTGACACCAGGATTAGATCCAGGGACGTTGACACTAAAATTAAGTCCAGGGACGTTGACACAAGGATTACATCCAGTGACGCTGACACCAGGATTAGATCCAGAGATGTTGACACCAGAATTAGATCCAGGGACATGGACACCTGGATAAGATCTAGTGACGTTTTACCAGGAGTAGATCCAGTGACGCTGACACCATGATTAGATCCAGGGACGTTGACACCAGGATTAGAAGCAGGGACGTTGACACCTGGATTAGATCCAGTGAGGTTGACACCAGGATTAGATCCAGGAACCTAGACACCAGGATAAGATCTAGTGACGTTGACACCAGGATTAGATCCAGGGACCATGACACCAGGATTAGATCCAGTGACGCTGACAACAGTATTAGATCCAGGGACGTTGACACCAGGATTAGAGCCAGTGACGTTGACACCAGGATTAGATCCAGGGACGTTGACACCAGGATTAGATCCAGAAACGTTGACACAAAAATTAGGTCCAGGAACATTGACACAAGGATTAGATCCACTGACGCTGACTCCAGGATTAGATCCAGGGACGTTGACACCAGGATAGATCCAGGGACATTGACAGCAGGATAAGATCCAGTGACATTGACACCAGGATTAGATCCAGGGACGTTGATACCAGGATTAGATCCATTGATGTTGACACCAGGATAAGATCCAAGGACGTTAAACCAGGATCAAATCCAGTGACGTTGACACCAGGAATAGGTCCAGGGACGTTGACACCAGGATTAGATCCAGTGACGCTGACACCAGGATTAGATCCGGGGACGTTGACACCAGTATCAGATCCACGGACGTTGACACCAGGATTAGATCCAGTAACCTTGACACCAGGATAAGATCCAGTGACGTTGACACCAGGATTAGATCCAGGGACCATGACACCAGGATTAGATCCAGGGACGTTGACACCAGGATTAGATCCAGGGACGTTGACACAAGGATTATATCCAGTGACGCTGACACCTGGATTAGATCCAGGGACGTTGACACCAGGATTAGATCCAGGGACGTTGACACCAGGATAAGATCCAGTGACGTTGACACCAGGATTAGAAACAGTGACGCTGACACTAGTAATAGATCCCGGGACGTTGACACCAGGATTAGATCCAGGGACGTTGACACAAAAATTAGGTCCAGGGACGTTGACACAAAAATTAGGTCCATGGACGTTGACACAAGGATTAGATCCACTGACGCTGACTCCAGGGTTAGATCCAGGGACGTTGATACCAGGATAGATCCAGGGACATTGACAGCAGGATAAGATCCAGTGACGTTGACATCAGGATTAGATCCAGGGACGTTGACACCAGGATTAGATCCATTGACATTGACACCAGGATTAGATCCAGTGAAGTTGAAACCAGGATTAGATCTAGGGACGTTGACACCAGTATCAGATCCAGTGACGTTGACACCAAGATTAGAAACAGTGACGCTGACTCCAGGATTAGATCCAGGGACGTTGACACCAGGATAGATCCAGGGACATTGACAGCAGGATAAGATCCAGTGACGTTGACACCAGGATTAGATCCAGGGACGTTGACACCAGGATTAGATCCATTGACATTGACATCAGGATTAGATCCAGTGAAGTTGCAACCAGGATTAGATCTAGGGACGTTGACACCAGTATCAGATCCAGTGACGTTGACACCAAGATTAGAAACACTGACGCTGACACCAGTATTAGATCCAGGGACGTTGACACCAGGATTAAATCCAGTGACATTGACACCAGGATCAGATCCAGGGACGTTGACCCCAGGATAAGATCCAGTGATGTTGACACCAGGATTAGAAACAGTGACGCTGACACCAGGATTAAATCCAGGGACATTGACACCAGGATAAGATCCATTGACCTTGACACCAGGATTAGATCCAGGGACGTTGACACGAGGATTAGATCCAGGGACGTTGACACAAAAATTAGGTCCAGCGACGTTGACACAAGGATTAGATCCAGCGACGCTGACTCCAGGATTAGATCCAGTGACGATGACACCAGGATTTGATCTTGGGACGTTGACACAAGGATTAGATCCAGGGACGTTGAGACAAGGATTAGATCCAATGATGCTGACACCAGGATCAGATCCAGTGACGTTGACACCAGTATTAGATCCAGGGACGTTGAGTCCAGGATTAGTCCATTGATGTTGACAACAGGATTAGATAAAGGGACGTTGACACCAGGATTAGATCCAGGGACGTTGAACCAGGATTAAATCCAGGGACGTTGAACCAGGATTAGATCCTGGAACGTTGACACAAAAATTAGGTCCAGGGACGTTGACACAAGGATTAGATCCATTGACGCTGACACCATGATTAGATCCAGGGACGTTGACACCAGGACTAGAACCAAGGAAATGGACACCAGGAAAAGATCCAGTGACGCTGACACCAGAATTAGATCCAGTGACGCTGACACCAGGATTAGATCCAGGGACCATGACACCAGGATTAGATCCAGGGACGTTGACACCAGGATTAGATACAGGGACATTGACACCAAGATTATTTCCATTGATGCTGTTACCAGGATTAGATCCAGGGACGTTGACACGAGGATTAGATCCAGAGACGTTGACACAAAAATTAGGTCCAGGGACGTTGACACAAGGATTAGATCCAGCGACGCTGACTCCAGGATTAGATACAGTGACGATGACACCAGGATTTGATCTTGGGACGTTGACACCAGGATTAGATCCAGGGACGTTGACACAAGGATTAGATCCAATGATGCTGACACCAGGATCAGATCCAGTGACGTTGACACCAGTATTAGATCCAGGGACGTTGAGTCCAGGATTAGTCCATTGATCTTGACAACAGGATTAGATAAAGGGACGTTGACACCAGGATTAGATCCAGGGACGTTGACACCAGGATTAAATCCAGGGACGTTGAACCAGGATTAGATCCAGGAACGTTGACACAAAAATTAGGTCCAGGGACGTTGACACAAGGATTAGATCCAGTGACGCTGACACCATGATTAGATCCATGGACGTTGACACCAGGACTAGATCCAAGGACATGGACACCAGGAAAAGATCCAGTGACGCTGACACCAGGATTAGATCCAATGACGCTGACACCAGGATTAGATCCAGGGACCATGACACCAGGATTAGATCCAGGGACGTTGACACCAGGATTAGATCCAGGGACTTTGACACAAGGATTAGATCCAGTGTCGCTGACAACTGGATTAGATCCAGGGACGTTGACACCAGGATTAGATCCAGGGACGTTGACACCAGGATTAGAAACAGTGACGCTGACACCAGGATTAGATCTAGGAACATTGCCACCAGGATTAGATCCATTGACCTTGACACCAGGATTAGATCCAGGGACGTTGACACGAGGATTAGAACCAGGGACGTTGACACAAAAATTAGGTCCAGGGACGTTGACAGAAGGAGTAGATCCAGCGACGCTGACACCAGGATTAGATCCAGGGACGTTGACACCAGGATTAGATCCAGGGACGTTGACACAAGGATTAGATCCAGGGACGTTGACACAAGTATTAGATCCAGTGACGATGACACCAGGATTTGATCTTGGGACGTTGACACCAGGATTCGATCCAGGGACGTTGACACCAGGATTAGATCCAGGGACGTTGAATCCAGGATTAAGTCCAGGGACGTTGACACCAGGATTAGATCCAGTGACGATGACACCAGGATTAGATCGAGGGACGTTGACTCCAGGATTAGATCCAGTGACATTGACACCAGGATTAGATCCAGTGACCTTGACTCCAGGATTATATCCATTGACATTGACACCATGATTATATACAGGTACGTTGACACCAGGATTAGATCCAGGAACGTTTAAACCAGAATTAGATCCAGGGACGTTGACACCAGGATGAGATCCAGGGACATTGACACAAGGATTGGATCCAGTGACGCTGACACCAGGATTAGGTCAAGGGACGTTGACACCAGGTTTAAATCCAAGGACGTTGACACCAGGATTAGATCCAGGGACGTTGACACTAAAATTAAGTCCAGGGACGTTGACACAAGGATTACATCCAGTGACGGTGACACCAGGATTAGATCCAGAGATGTTGACACCAGAATTAGATCCAGGGACATGGACACCTGGATAAGATCTAGTGACGTTTACACCAGGATTAGATCCAGTGACGCTGACACCATGATTAGATCCAGGGACGTTTAAACCCGAATTAGATCCAGGGACGTTGAAACCAGGATGAGATCCAGGGACATTGACACAAGGATTAGATCCAGTGACGCTGACACCAGGATTAGGTCAAGGTACGTTGACACCAGGATTAGATCCAAGGACGTTGACACCAGGATTAGATCAAGGGACGTTAACACTAAAATTAAGTCCAGGGACGTTGACACAAGGATTACATCCAGTGACGCTGACACCAGGATTAGATCCAGAGATGTTGACACCAGAATTAGATCCAGGGACATGGACACCAGGATAAGATCTAGTGACGTTTACACCAGGATTAGATCCAGTGACGCTGACACCATGATTAGATCCATGGACGTTGACACCAGGATTAGAAGCAGGGACGTTGACACTTGGATTAGATCCAGTGAGGTTGACACCAGGATCAGATCCACGGACGTTGACACCAGGATTAGATCCAGGAACCTAGACACCAGGATAAGATCCAGTGACGTTGACACCAGGATTAGATCCAGTGACGCTGACACCTGGATTACATCCAGGGACGTTGACACCAGGATTAGATCCAGGGTCGTTGACACCAAGATTAGAAACAGTGACGCTGACACCAGTATTAGATCCAGGGACGTTGAAACCAGGATTAGAGCCAGTGACGTTGACACCAGGATTAGATCCGGGGACGTTGACACCAGGATCAGATCCACGGACGTTGACACCAGGATTAGATCTAGGAACCTTGACACCAGGATAAGATCCAGTGACGTTGACACCAGGATCAGATCCACGGACGTTGACACCAGGATTAGATCCAGGAACCTTGACACCAGGATAAGATCCAGGGACGTTGACACCAGGATTAGATCCAGGGACCATGACACCAGGATTAGATCCAGGGACGTTGACACCAGGATTAGATCCAGGGACGTTGACACAAGGATTATATCCAGTGACGCTGACACCTGGATTAGATCCAGGGACGTTGACACCAGGATTAGATCCAGGGACGTTGACACCAGGATAAGATCCAGTGACGTTGACACCAGGATTAGAAACAGTGACGCTGACACCAGTAATAGATCCAGGGACGTTGACACCAGGATTAGATCCAGGGACGTTGACACAAAAATTAGGTCCAGGGACGTTGACACAAGGATTTGATCCACTGACGCTGTCTCCAGGATTAGATCCAGGGACATTGACAGCAGGATAAGATCCAGTGACGTTGACACCAGGATTAGATCCAGGGACGTACACCAGGATTAGATCCATTGACATTGACACCAGGATAAGATCCAGTGAAGTTGAAACCAGGATTAGATCTAGGGACATTGACACCAGTATCAGATCCAGTGACGTTGACACCAAGATTAGAAACAGTGATGCTGACTCCAGGATTAGATCCAGGGACGTTGACACCAGGATAGATCCAGGGACATTGACAGCAGGATAAGATCCAGTGACGTTGACACCAGGATTAGATCCAGGGACGTTGACACCAGGATTAGATCCATTGACATTGACACCAGGATTAGATCCAGTGAAGTTGAAACCAGGATTAGATCTAGGGATGTTGACACCAGTATCAGATCCAGTGACGTTGACACCAAGATTAGAAACAGTGACGCTGACACCAGTATTAGATCCAGGGACATTGACACCAGGATTAGATCCAGTGACATTGACACCAGGATCAGATCCAGGGACGTTGACACCAGGATAAGATCCAGTGATGTTGACACCAGGATTAGAAACAGCGACGCTGACACCAGGATTAAATCCAGGGACATTGACACCAGGATCAGATCCAGGGACGTTGACACCAGGATAAGATCCATTGACCTTGACACCAGGATTAGATCCAGGGACGTTGACACGAGGATTAGATCCAGGGACATTGACACAAAAATTAGGTCCAGGGACGTTGACACAAGGATTAGATCCAGCGCCGCTGACTCCAGGATTAGATCCAGGTACGTTGACACCAGGATTAGATCCAGGAACTTTGACACAAGGATTAGATCCAGGGACGTTGACACAAGGATTAGATCCAGTGACGATGACACCAGGATTTGATCTTGGGACGTTGACACCAGGATTAGATCCAGGGACATTGACACAAGGATTAGATCCAATGACGCTGACACCAGGATCAGATCCAGTGACGTTGACACCAGTATTAGATCCAGGGACGTTGAGTCCAGGATTAGATCCATTGACGTTGACAACAGGATTAGATAAAGGGACATTGACACCAGGATTAGATCCAGGGACGTTGACACCAGGATTATATCCAGGTACGTTGAACCTGGATTAGTTCCAGGAATGTTGACACAAAAATTAGGTCCAGGGACGTTGACACAAGGATTAGATCCAGTGACGCTGACACCAGGATTAGATCCAGGGACGTTGACACCAGGACTAGAACCAAGGACATGTACACCAGGATTAGATCCAGTGACGTTGACACCAGTATTAGATCCAGGGACGTTGACACCAGGATTAGATCCAGGGACGTTGACACCAGGAATAGATCCAGTGACGATGACACCAGGATTTGGTCTTGGGACGTTGACACAAGGATTAGATCCAGGGACGTTGACACAAGGATTAGATCCAGTGACGATGACACCAGGATTTGATCTTGGGACGTTGACACCAGGATTAGATCCAGGGACGTTGACACCAGGATTAGATCCAGGGACGTTGAATCCAGGATTAGGTCCAGGGACGTTGACACCAGGATTAGATCCAGTGACGATGACACCAGGATTAGATCGAGGGACATTGACTCCAGGATTAGATCCAGTGTCATTGACACCAGGATTAGATCCAGTGACCTTGACTCCAGGATTATATCCATTGACATTGACACCATGATTATATACAGGTACGTTGACACCAGGATTAGATCCAGGAACATTTAAACCAGAATTAGATCCAGGGACGTTGACACCAGGATGAGATCCAGGGACATTGACACAAGGATCAGATACAGTGACGCTGACACCAGGATTAGGTCAAGGGACGTTGACACCAAGATTAGATCCAAGGACGTTGACACCAGGATTAGATCCAGGGTTGTTGACACTAAAATTAAGTCCAGGGACGTTGACACAAGGATTACATCCAGTGACGCTGACACCAGGATTAGATCCAGAGATGTTGACACCAGAATTAGATCCAGGGACATGGACACCTGGATAAGATCTAGTGACGTTTATACCAGGAGTAGATCCAGTGACGCTGACACCATGATTAGATCCAGGGACGTTGACACCAGGATTAGAAGCAGGGACGTTGACACCTGGATTAGATCCAGTGAGGTTGACACCATGATTAGATCCAGGGACGTTGACACCAGGATTAGATCCAGGAACCTAGACACCAGGATAAGATCCAGTGACGTTGACACCAGGATTAGATCCAGGGACCATGACACCAGGATTAGATCCAGGGACGTTGACACCAGGATTAGATCCAGGGACATTGACACAAGGATTATATCCAGTGACGCTGACACCTGGATTAGATCCAGGGACGTTGACACCAGGATTCGATCCAGGGACGTTGACACCAGGATTAGATCCAGGGACGTTGACACCAGGATAAGATCCAGTGACGTTGACACCAGGATTAGAAACAGTGACGCTGACACCAGTAATAGATCCAGGGACGTTGAAACCAGGATTAGATCCAGGGACGTTGACACAAAAATTAGGTCCAGGGACGTTGACACAAAAATTAGGTCCAGGGACGTTGACACAAGGATTAGATTCACTGACGCTGACTCCAGGATTAGATCCAGGGACGTTGACACCAGGATAGATCCAGGGACATTGACAGCAGGATAAGATCCAGGGACGTTGACACCAGGATTAGATCCAGGGACGTTGACACCAGGATTAATCCATTGACATTGACACCAGGATTAGATCCAGTGAAGTTGAAACCAGGATTAGATCTAGGGACGTTGACACCAGTATCAGATCCAGTGACGTTGACACCAAGATTAGAAACAGTGACGCTGACTCCAGGATTAGATCCAGGGACGTTGACACCAGGATAGATCCAGGGACATTGACAGCAGGATAAGATCCAGTGACGTTGACCCCAGGATTAGATCCAGGGACGTTGACACCAGGATTAGATCCATTGACATTGACACCAGGATTAGATCCAGTGAAGTTGAAACCAGGATTAGATCTAGGGACGTTGACACCAGTATCAGATCCAGTGACGTTGAAACCAAGATTAGAAACAGTGACGCTGACACCAGTATTAGATCCAGGGACGTTGACACCAGGATTAGATCCAGTGACATTGACACCAGGATCAGATCCAGGGTCGTTGACACCAGGATAAGATCCAGTGATGTTGACACCAGGATTAGAAACAGTGACGCTGACACCAGGATTAAATCCAGGGACATTGACACCAGGATAAGATCCATTGACCTTGACACCAGGATTAGATCCAGGGACGTTGACACGAGGATTAGATCCAGGGACGTTGACTCCAGGATTAGATCCAGCGACGCTGACTCCAGGATTAGATCCAGGGACGTTGACACCAGGATTAGATCCAGGGACGTTGACACAAGGATTAGATCCAGGGACGTTGACACAAGGATTAGATCCAGTGACGATGACACCAGGATTTGATCTTGGGACGTTGACACCAGGATTAGATCCAGGGACGTTGAGTCCAGGATTAGATCCATTGACGTTGACAACATGATTAGATAAAGGGACGTTGACACCAGGATTAGATCCAGGGACGTTGACACCAGGATTAAATCCAGGGACGTTGAACCAGGATTAGATCCAGGAACGTTGACACAAAAATTAGGTCCAGGGATGTTGACACAAGGATTAGATCCAGTGACGCTGACACCATGATTAGATCCAGGGACGTTGACACCAGGACTAGAACCAAGGACATGGACACCAGGAAAAGATCCAGTGACGCTGACACCAGGATTAGATCCAGTGACGCTGACACCAGGATTAGATCCAGGGACGTTGACACCATGAGTAGATACAGAGTCGTTGACAACAGGATTAGATCCAGGGACCTTGACACAAGGATTAGATCCAGTGAGGTTGACACCAGGATTAGATCCAGGGACCATGACACCATTATTAGATCCAGGGACGTTAACACCAGGATTAGATCCAGGGACTTTGACACAAGGATTAGATCCAGTGTCGCTGACAACTGGATTAGATCCAGGGACGTTGACACCAGGATTAGATCCAGGGACGTTGACACCAGGATAAGATCCAGTGATGTTGACACCAGGATTAGAAACAGTGACGCTGACACCAGGATTAGATCCAAGGACATTGCCACCAGGATAAGATCCATTGACTTGACACCAGGATTAGATCCAGGGACGTTGACACGAGGATTAGATCCAGGGACGTTGACACAAAAATTAGGTCCAGGGAAGTTGACAGAAGGATTAGATCCAGCGACGCTGACTCCAGGATTAGATCCAGGGACGTTGACACAAGGATTAGATCCAGGGACTTTGACACAAGGATTAGATCCAGGGACGTTGACACAAGGATTAGATCCAGTGACGATGACACCAGGATTTGATCTTGGGACGTTGACACCAGGATTAGATCCAGGGACGTTGACACCAGGATTAGATTCAGGGACGTTGAATCCAGGATTAGGTCCAGGGACGTTGACACCAAGATTAGATCCAGTGACGATGACACTAGGATTAGATCGAGGGACGTTGACTCCAGGATTAGATCCAGTGACATTGACACCAGGATTAGATCTAGTGACCTTGACTCCAGGATTATATCCATTGACATTGACACCATGATTATATACAGGTACGTTGACACCAGGATTAGATCCAGGAACATTTAAACCAGAATTAGATCCAGGGACGTTGACACCAGGATGAGATCCAGGGACATTGACACAAGGATCAGATCCAGTGACGCTGACACCAGGATTAGGTCAAGGGACGTTGACACCAAGATTAGATCCAAGGACGTTGACACCAGGTTAGTTCCAGGGACGTTGACACTAAAATTAAGTCCAGGGATGTTAACACTAGGATTACATCCAGTGACGCTGACACCAGGATTAGATCCAGAGATGTGGACACCAGAATTAGATCCAGGGACATGGACACCTGGATAAGATCTAGTGACGTTTACACCAGGATTAGATCCAGTGACGCTGACACCATGATTAGATCCAGGGACGTTGACACCAGGATTAGAAGCAGGGACGTTGACACCTGCATTAGATCCAGTGAGGTTGACACCAGGATCAGATCCAGGGACGTTGACACCAGGATTAGATCCAGGAACCTAGACACCAGGATAAGATCTAGTGACGTTGACACCAGGATTAGATCCAGGGACCATGACACCAGAATTAGATCCATGTACGTTGACACAAGGATTAGATCCAGTGACGCTGACACCTGGATTAGATCCAGGGACGTTGAAACCAGGATTAGATCCAGGGTCGTTGACACCAGGATAAGATCCAGTGACGTTGACACCAAGATTAGAAACAGTGACGCTGACACCAGTATTAGATCCAGGGACGTTGACACCAGGATTAGAGCCAGTGACGTTGACACCAGGATTAAATCCAGGGACGTTGACACCAGGATTAGATCCAGGGACGTTGACACAAAAATTAGGTCCAGGGACATTGACACAAGGATTAGATCCACTGAAGCTGACTCCAGGATTAGATCCAGGGACGTTGACACCAGGATAGATCCAGGGACATTGACAGCAGGATAAGATCCAGTGACATTGACACCAGGATTAGATCCAGGGACATTGACTCCAGGATTAGATCCATTGACGTTGACACCAGGATAAGATCCAAGGACGTTAAACTAGGATCAAATCCAGTGACGTTGACACTAGGATTAGGTCCAGGGACGTTGACACCAGGATTAGATCCAGTGATGCTGACACCAGGTTTAGATCCAGGGACGTTGACACAAGGATTAGATCCAGTGACGCTGACACCTGGATTAGATCCAGGGACGTTGACACCAGGATTAGATCAAGGGACGTTGACACCAGGTTAGATCCAGGGACGTTACACCAGGATAAGATCCAGTGACGTTGACACCAGGATTAGAAACAGTGACGCTGACACCAGTATTAGATCCAGGGACGTTGACACCAGGATTAGATCCAGGGAAGTTGACACAATAATTAGGTCCAGGGACGTTGTCACAAGGATTAGATCCACTTACGCTGACTCCAGGATTAGATCCAGGGACGTTGACACCAGGATAGATCCAGGGACATTGACAGCAGGATAAGATCCAGTGACGTTGACACCAGGATTAGATCCAGGGACGTTGACACCAGGATTAGATCCATTGACATTGACACCAGGATTAGATCCAGTGAAGTTGAAACCAGGATAGATCCAGGGACGTTGAAACCCGGATTAGATCCAGGGACGTTGACACAAGGATCAGATTCAGGGACGTTGACCGAAGGATCAGATCCAGTGACGTTGACAACAGGATTAGATCCAGGGACGTTGACACGAGGATTAGATCCAGTGACGTTCACACCAGGATTAGATCCAGGGATGTTGACACCAGGAATAGATCCAGTGACGTTGATACCAGGATTAGATCCAGGGACGTTGACTCCAGGATTAGATCTAGTGACGTTGACACCAGGATCAGATCCAGAGACGCTGACACCAGGATCAGATCCAGGGACGTTGACACCAGGATCAGATCCAGTGACGTTGACAACAGGATAAGGTCCAGGGACGTTGACAAAAGGATTATTTCATAGGATGTTGACACCAGGTTAAGATCCAGGGACGTTAAACCAGGATCAAATCCAGTGACGTTGACACCTGGATTAGGTCCAGGGACGTTGACACCAGGATTAGATCCAATGACGTTGACACCAGGATTAGATCCAGTGACGCTGAAACCAGGATTAGATCCAGGGACGTTGACACCAGGATTAGATCCAGTGACGCTGAAAGCAGGATTAGATCCAGGGACGTTGAAACCAGAATTAGATCCAGGGACGTTGAGACCAGGATCAGATCCAAGGAATTTGACCGAAGCATCAGATCCAGTGACGTTGACAACAGAATCAGATCCAGGAACGTTGAAACCATGATTAGATCCAGTGACGTTGACACCAGGATTAGATCCAGGGATGTTGAACCAAGATTAGATCCAGTAACGTTGACACCAAGATTAGATCCAGCAACGTTGACACCAGGATTAGACCAGGGACGTTGACACCAGGATTACATCCAGGGACGTTGACACCAGGATTAGACCCAGGGACGCTGACACAATAATTAAGTCCAGGGACTTTGACACAAGGATTAGATCCAGTGACGTTGACAGCAGGATTAGATCCAGTGAGTTTGACACCAGGATTATGTCCAGGGACATTGACAAAAGGATTAGTTCATGGGACGTTGACACCAGGATAAGATCCAAGGACGTTAAACCAGGATCAAATCCAGTGACGTTGACACCAGGATTAGGTCCAGGACGTTGACACCAGGATTAGATCCAGTGACGCTGACACCATAATTAGATCCGGGGACGTTGACACCAGGATCAGATCCAGGGACGTTGACACTAGGATTAGATCCAGGAACCTTGACACCAGGATAAGATCCAGAGACGTTGACACCAGGATTAGATCCAGGGACCATGATACCAGGATTAGATCCAGGGACGTTGACACCAGGATTAGATCCAGGGACGCTGTCACAAGGATTAGATCCAGTGACGCTGACACCTGGATTAGATCCAGGGATGTTGACACCAGGATTAGATCCAGGGACGTTGACACCAGGATTAGATCCAGGGACGTTGACACCAGGATAAGATCCAGTGACTTTGACACCAGGATTAGAAACAGTGACGCTGACACCAGTAATAGGTCCAGGGACGTTGACACCAGGATTAGATCCAGTGACGTTGACACCAGGATTAGATCCAGGGACATTGACAGCAGGATAAGATCCAGTGACGTTGACACCAGGATTAGAAACAGTGACGCTGACACCAGTAATTAATCCAGGGACGTTGACACCAGGATTAGATCCCGTGACGTTGACACCAGGATAGATCCAGGGACATTGACAGCAGGATAAGATCCAGTGACGTTGACACCAGGATAAGAAGCAGGGACGTTGACACCAGGATTAGATCCATTGACGTTGACACAAGGATTAGATCCAGTGAAGTTGAAACCAGGATTAGATCCAGGGACGTTGAAACCAGGATTAGATCCAGGGACGTTGACACCAGGATCAGATTCAGGGACGTTGACCGAAGGATCAGATCCAGTGACGTTGACAACAGGATTAGATCCAGGGACGTTGACACGAGGATTAGATCCAGTGACGTTCACACCAGGATTAGATCCAGGGATGTTGACACCAGGAATAGATCCAGTGACGTTGATACCAGGATTAGATCCAGTGAAATTGAAACCAGGATTAGATCCAGGGACGTTGAAACCAGGATTAGATCCAGGGACGTTGACACCAGGATTAGATCCAATGACGTTGACACCAGGAACAGTTCCAGTGATGATGACAACAGGATAAGGTCCAGGGACGTTGACAAAAGTATTATTTCATTGGATGTTGACACCAGGATAAGATCGAGGGACGTTAAACCAGGATCAAATCCAGTGACGTTGACACCTGGATTAGGTCCAAGGACGTTGACACCAGGATTAGATCCAATGACGTTGACACCAGGATTAGATCCAGTGACGCTGAAACCAGGATTAGATCCAAGGACGTTGAAACCAGGATTAGATCCAGGGACGTTGACACCAGGATCAGATCCAAGAACTTTGACCGAAGCATCAGATCGAGTGACGTTGACAACAGGATCAGATCCAGGGACATTGAAACCAGGATTAGATCCAGTGACGTTGACACCAGGATTAGATCCACGGATGTTGAACCAGGATTAGATCCAGTGACGTTGACACCAGGATTATGTCCAGGGACATTGAAAAAGGATTAGTTCATGGGACGTTGACAGCAGGATAAGATCCAAGGACGTTAAACCAGGATCAAATCCAGTGATGGTGACACCAGGATTAGGTCCAGGGACGTTGACACCAGGATTAGATCCAGTGACGCTGACACCAGGATTAGATCCGGGGACGTTGACACCAGGATCAGATCTAGGGAATTTGACACCAGGATTAGATCCAGGAACCTTGACACCAGGATAAGATCCAGTGACGTTGACAACAGGATTAGATCCAGGGACCATGACACCAGGATTAGATCCAGAGACGTTGACACCAGGATTAGATCCAGGGACGTTGACACAAGGATTAGATCCAGTGACGCTGACACCTGGATTAGATCCAGGGATGTTGACACCAGGATTAGATCCAGGGACGTTGACACCAGGATTAGGTCCAGGGACGTTGACACCAGGATAAGATCCAGTAACGTTGACACCAGGATTAGAAACAGTGACGCTGACACCAGTAATAGATCCAGGGACGTTGACACCAGGATTAGATCCAGGGACGTTGAATCCAGGATTAGGTCCAGGGCCGTTGACACCAGGATTAGATCCAGTGACGATGACACCAGGATTAGATCGAAGGACGTTGACTCCAGGATTAGATCCAGTGACATTGACACCAGGATTAGAACCAGTGACATTGACTCCAGGATTATATCCATTGACGTTGACACCATGATTATATACAGGTACGTTGACACCAGGATTAGATCCAGGAACATTTAAACCAGAATTAGATCCAGGGACGTTGACACCAGGATGAGATCCAGGGACATTGACACAAGGATTAGATCCAGTGACGCTGACACCAGGATTAAGTCAAGGGACGTTGACACCAGGATTAGATCCAAGGACGTTGACAACAGGATTAGATCCAGGGACGCTGACACTAAAATTAAGTCCAGGGACGTTGACACAAGGATTACATCCAGTGACGCTGACACCAGGATTAGATCCAGAGATGTTGACACCAGAATTAGATCCAGGGACATGGACACCAGGATAAGATCTAGTGACGTTTACACCAGGATTAGATCCAGTGACGCTGACACCATGATTAGATCCAGGGACGTTGACACCAGGAATAGAAGCAGGGACGTTGACACCTGGATTAGATCCAGTGAGGTTGACACCAGGATCAGACCAGGGACGTTGACACCAGGATTAGATCCAGGAACCTAGACACCTGGATAAGATCCAGTGACGTTGACACCAGGATTAGATCCAGGGACAATGACACCAGGATTAGATCCAGGTACGTTGACACAAGGATTAGATCCAGTGACGCTGACACCTGGATTAGATCCAGGGACGTTGACACCAGGATTAGATCCAGGGCCGTTGACACCAGGATAAGATCCAGTGACGTTGACACCAAGATTAGAAACAGTGACGCTGACACCAGTATTAGATCCAGGGACGTTGACTCCAGGATTAGAGCCAGTGACGTTGACACCAGGATTAGATCCAGGGACGTTGACACCAGGATTAGATCCAGGGACGTTGACACAAAAATTAGGTCCAGGGATATTGACAAAAGGATTAGATCCACTGACGCTGACTCCAGGATTAGATCCAGGGACGTTGACACCAGGATAGATCCAGGGATATTGACAGCAGGATAAGATCCAGTGACATTGACACCAGGATTAGATCCAGGGTCGTTGACTCCAGGATTAGATCCAAGGACGTTAAACCAGGATCAGATCCAGTGACGTTGACACCAGGATTAGGTCCAGGGACGTTGACACCATGATTAGATCCAGTGACGCTGACACCAGGATTAGATCCGGGGACGTTGACACCAGGATCAGATCCACGGACGTTGACCCCATGATTAGATTCAGGAACCTTGACACCAGGATAAGATCCAGTGACGTTGACACCAGGATTAGATCCAGGGACCATGACACCAGGATTAGATCCAGGGACGTTGACACCAGGATTAGATCCAGGGACGTTGACACCAGGATTAGATCCAGGGACGTTGAAAACAGAATTAGATCCAGGGACGTTGACACCAGGATCAGATCCATGGACTTTGACCGAAGCATCAGATCCAGTGACGTTGACAACAGGATCAGATCCAGGAACGTTGAAACCAGGATTAGATCCAGTGACGTTGACACCAGGATTAGATCCAGGGATGTTGAACCAGGATTAGATCCAGTAACGTTGACACCAAGATTAGATCCAGCAACGTTGACACCAGGATTAGATCCAGGGACGTTGACACCAGGATTAGATCCAGGGACGTTGACACCAGGATTAGACCCAGGGACGCTGACACAATAATTAAGTCCAGGGACTTTGTCACAAGGATTAGATCCAGTGACGTTAACAGCAGGATTAGTTCCAGTGACGTTTACACCAGGATTATGTCCAGGGACATTGACAAAAGGATTAGTTCATGGGACGTTGACACCAGGATAAGATCCAAGGACGTTAAACCAGGATCAAATCCAGTGACGTTGACACCAGGATTAGGTCCAGGGACGTTGACACCAGGATTAGATCCAGTGACGCTGACACCATAATTAGATCCGGGGACGTTGACACCAGGATCAGATCCAGGGACGTTGACACCAGGATTAGATCCAGGAACCTTGACACCAGGATAAGATCCAGGGACGTTGACACCAGGAAAAGATCCAGTGACGTTGACACCAGGATTAGAAACAGTGACGCTGACACCAGTAATAGATCCAGGGACGTTGACACCAGGATCAGATCCAAGGACTTTGACCGAAGCATCAGATCCAGTGACGTTGACAACAGGATCAGATCCAGGGACGTTGATATCAGGATTAGATCTATTGACGTTGACACCAGGATTAGATCCAGGGATGTTGAACCAGGATTAGATCCAGTGACGTTGACACCAGGATTATGTCCAGGGACATTGACAAAAGGATTAGTTCATGGGACGTTGACACCAGGATAAGATCCAGTAACGTTGACACCAGGATTAGAAACAGTGACGCTGACACCAGTAATAGATCCAGGGACGTTGACACCAGGATTAGATCCAGTGACGTTGACACCAGGATTAGATCCAGGGACGTTGACACCAGGATAGATCCTGGGACATTGACAGCAGGACAAGATCCAGTGACTTTGACACCAGGTTTAGAACCAGGGACGTTGACACCAGGATTAGATCCGTTGACGTTGACACCAGGATTAGATCCAGTGAAGTTGAATCCAGGATTAGATCCAGGGACGTTGAAACCAGGATTAGATCCAGAGACGTTGACACCAGGATCAGATTCAGGGACGTTGACCGAAGGATCAGATCCTGTGACGTTGACAACAGGATTAGATCCAGGGACGTTGACACGAGGATTAGATCCAGGGACGTTGACACCAGGATTAGATCCAGGGATGTTGAACCAGGATTAGATCCAGTGACGTTGACACCAGGATTAGATCCAGCAACGTTGACACCAGGATTAGATCCAGGGACGTTGACACCAGGATTACATCCAGGGACGTTGAACCAGGATTAGACCCAGGGACGCTGACACAATAATTAGGTCCAGGGACGTTGACACCAGGATAAGATCCAGTGACGTTGAAACCAGGATTTGAAACAGTGACGCTGACACCAGTAATAGATCCAGTGACGTTGACACCAGGATTAGATCCAGTGACGTTGACACCAGGATTAGATCCAAGGACGTTGACACCAGGATAGATCCAGGGACATTGACAGCAGGATAAGATCCAGTGACTTTGACACCAGGATTTGAAGCAGGGACGTTGACACCAGGATTAGATCCATTGATGTTGACACCAGGATTAGATCCAGGGACGTTGAAACCAGGATTAGATCCAGGGACGTTGACACCAGGATCAGATTCAGGGACGTTGACCGAAGGATTAAATCCAGTGACGTTGACAACAGGATTAGATCCAGGGACGTTGACACGAGGATTAGATCCAGTGACGTTGACACCAGGATTAGATCCAGGGATGTTGAACCAGGATTAGATCGGGTGACGTTGACACCAGGATTAGATCCAGCAACGTTGACACCAGGATTAGATCCAGGGACGTTGACACCAGGATTACATCTAGGGACGTTGACACCAGGATTAGACCCAGGGACGCTGACACAATAATTAAGTCCAGGGACTTTGACACAAGGATTAGATCCAGTGACATTGACAGCAGGATTAGATCCAGGGACGTTGACACCAGGATTATGTCCAGGGACATTGACAAAAGGATTAGTTCATGGGACGTTGACACCAGGATAAAATCCAAGGACGTTAAACCAGGATCAAATCCAGTGACGTTGACACCAGAATTAAGTCCAGGGACGTTGACACCAGGATTAGATCCAGTGACGCTGACACCAGGATTAGATCCGGGGACGTTGACACCAGGATCAGATCCAGGGACGTTGACACCAGGATTAGATCCAGTGACGCTGAAAGCAGGATTAGATCCAGGGACGTTGAAACCAGAATTAGATCCAGGGACGTTGAGACCAGGATCAGATCCAAGGAATTTGACCGAAGCATCAGATCCAGTGACGTTGACAACAGAATCAGATCCAGGAACGTTGAAACCATGATTAGATCCAGTGACGTTGACACCAGGATTAGATCCAGGGATGTTGAACCAAGATTAGATCCAGTAACGTTGACACCAAGATTAGATCCAGCAACGTTGACACCAGGATTAGACCAGGGACGTTGACACCAGGATTACATCCAGGGACGTTGACACCAGGATTAGACCCAGGGACGCTGACACAATAATTAAGTCCAGGGACTTTGACACAAGGATTAGATCCAGTGACGTTGACAGCAGGATTAGATCCAGTGAGTTTGACACCAGGATTATGTCCAGGGACATTGACAAAAGGATTAGTTCATGGGACGTTGACACCAGGATAAGATCCAAGGACGTTAAACCAGGATCAAATCCAGTGACGTTGACACCAGGATTAGGTCCAGGACGTTGACACCAGGATTAGATCCAGTGACGCTGACACCATAATTAGATCCGGGGACGTTGACACCAGGATCAGATCCAGGGACGTTGACACTAGGATTAGATCCAGGAACCTTGACACCAGGATAAGATCCAGAGACGTTGACACCAGGATTAGATCCAGGGACCATGATACCAGGATTAGATCCAGGGACGTTGACACCAGGATTAGATCCAGGGACGCTGTCACAAGGATTAGATCCAGTGACGCTGACACCTGGATTAGATCCAGGGATGTTGACACCAGGATTAGATCCAGGGACGTTGACACCAGGATTAGATCCAGGGACGTTGACACCAGGATAAGATCCAGTGACTTTGACACCAGGATTAGAAACAGTGACGCTGACACCAGTAATAGGTCCAGGGACGTTGACACCAGGATTAGATCCAGTGACGTTGACACCAGGATTAGATCCAGGGACATTGACAGCAGGATAAGATCCAGTGACGATGACACCAGGATTAGATCGAAGGACGTTGACTCCAGGATTAGATCCAGTGACATTGACACCAGGATTAGAACCAGTGACATTGACTCCAGGATTATATCCATTGACGTTGACACCATGATTATATACAGGTACGTTGACACCAGGATTAGATCCAGGAACATTTAAACCAGAATTAGATCCAGGGACGTTGACACCAGGATGAGATCCAGGGACATTGACACAAGGATTAGATCCAGTGACGCTGACACCAGGATTAAGTCAAGGGACGTTGACACCAGGATTAGATCCAAGGACGTTGACAACAGGATTAGATCCAGGGACGCTGACACTAAAATTAAGTCCAGGGACGTTGACACAAGGATTACATCCAGTGACGCTGACACCAGGATTAGATCCAGAGATGTTGACACCAGAATTAGATCCAGGGACATGGACACCAGGATAAGATCTAGTGACGTTTACACCAGGATTAGATCCAGTGACGCTGACACCATGATTAGATCCAGGGACGTTGACACCAGGAATAGAAGCAGGGACGTTGACACCTGGATTAGATCCAGTGAGGTTGACACCAGGATCAGACCAGGGACGTTGACACCAGGATTAGATCCAGGAACCTAGACACCTGGATAAGATCCAGTGACGTTGACACCAGGATTAGATCCAGGGACAATGACACCAGGATTAGATCCAGGTACGTTGACACAAGGATTAGATCCAGTGACGCTGACACCTGGATTAGATCCAGGGACGTTGACACCAGGATTAGATCCAGGGCCGTTGACACCAGGATAAGATCCAGTGACGTTGACACCAAGATTAGAAACAGTGACGCTGACACCAGTATTAGATCCAGGGACGTTGACTCCAGGATTAGAGCCAGTGACGTTGACACCAGGATTAGATCCAGGGACGTTGACACCAGGATTAGATCCAGGGACGTTGACACAAAAATTAGGTCCAGGGATATTGACAAAAGGATTAGATCCACTGACGCTGACTCCAGGATTAGATCCAGGGACGTTGACACCAGGATAGATCCAGGGATATTGACAGCAGGATAAGATCCAGTGACATTGACACCAGGATTAGATCCAGGGTCGTTGACTCCAGGATTAGATCCAAGGACGTTAAACCAGGATCAGATCCAGTGACGTTGACACCAGGATTAGGTCCAGGGACGTTGACACCATGATTAGATCCAGTGACGCTGACACCAGGATTAGATCCGGGGACGTTGACACCAGGATCAGATCCACGGACGTTGACCCCATGATTAGATTCAGGAACCTTGACACCAGGATAAGATCCAGTGACGTTGACACCAGGATTAGATCCAGGGACCATGACACCAGGATTAGATCCAGGGACGTTGACACCAGGATTAGATCCAGGGACGTTGACACCAGGATTAGATCCAGGGACGTTGAAAACAGAATTAGATCCAGGGACGTTGACACCAGGATCAGATCCAAGGACTTTGACCGAAGCATCAGATCCAGTGACGTTGACAACAGGATCAGATCCAGGAACGTTGAAACCAGGATTAGATCCAGTGACGTTGACACCAGTATTAGATCCAGGGATGTTGAACCAGGATTAGATCCAGTAACGTTGACACCAAGATTAGATCCAGCAACGTTGACACCAGGATTAGATCCAGGGACGTTGACACCAGGATTAGATCCAGGGACGTTGACACCAGGATTAGACCCAGGGACGCTGACACAATAATTAAGTCCAGGGACTTTGACACAAGGATTAGATCCAGTGACGTTAACAGCAGGATTAGTTCCAGTGACGTTTACACCAGGATTATGTCCAGGGACATTGACAAAAGGATTAGTTCATGGGACGTTGACACCAGGATAAGATCCAAGGACGTTAAACCAGGATCAAATCCAGTGACGTTGACACCAGGATTAGGTCCAGGGACGTTGACACCAGGATTAGATCCAGTGACGCTGACACCATAATTAGATCCGGGGACGTTGACACCAGGATCAGATCCAGGGACGTTGACACCAGGATTAGATCCAGGAACCTTGACACCAGGATAAGATCCAGGGACGTTGACACCAGGAAAAGATCCAGTGATGTTGACACCAGGATTAGAAACAGTGACGCTGACACCAGTAATAGATCCAGGGATGTTGACACCAGGATCAGATCCAAGGACTTTGACCGAAGCATCAGATCCAGTGACGTTGACAACAGGATCAGATCCAGGGACGTTGATATCAGGATTAGATCTATTGACGTTGACACCAGGATTAGATCCAGGGATGTTGAACCAGGATTAGATCCAGTGACGTTGACACCAGGATTATGTCCAGGGACATTGACAAAAGGATTAGTTCATGGGACGTTGACACCAGGATAAGATCCAGTAACGTTGACACCAGGATTAGAAACAGTGACGCTGACACCAGTAATAGATCCAGGGACGTTGACACCAGGATTAGATCCAGTGACGTTGACACCAGGATTAGATCCAGGGACGTTGACACCAGGATAGATCCTGGGACATTGACAGCAGGACAAGATCCAGTGACTTTGACACCAGGTTTAGAACCAGGGACGTTGACACCAGGATTAGATCCGTTGACGTTGACACCAGGATTAGATCCAGTGAAGTTGAATCCAGGATTAGATCCAGGGACGTTGAAACCAGGATTAGATCCAGAGACGTTGACACCAGGATCAGATTCAGGGACGTTGACCGAAGGATCAGATCCTGTGACGTTGACAACAGGATTAGATCCAGGGACGTTGACACGAGGATTAGATCCAGGGACGTTGACACCAGGATTAGATCCAGGGATGTTGAACCAGGATTAGATCCAGTGACGTTGACACCAGGATTAGATCCAGCAACGTTGACACCAGGATTAGATCCAGGGACGTTGACACCAGGATTACATCCAGGGACGTTGAACCAGGATTAGACCCAGGGACGCTGACACAATAATTAGGTCCAGGGACGTTGACACCAGGATAAGATCCAGTGACGTTGAAACCAGGATTTGAAACAGTGACGCTGACACCAGTAATAGATCCAGTGACGTTGACACCAGGATTAGATCCAGTGACGTTGACACCAGGATTAGATCCAAGGACGTTGACACCAGGATAGATCCAGGGACATTGACAGCAGGATAAGATCCAGTGACTTTGACACCAGGATTTGAAGCAGGGACGTTGACACCAGGATTAGATCCATTGATGTTGACACCAGGATTAGATCCAGGGACGTTGAAACCAGGATTAGATCCAGGGACGTTGACACCAGGATCAGATTCAGGGACGTTGACCGAAGGATTAAATCCAGTGACGTTGACAACAGGATTAGATCCAGGGACGTTGACACGAGGATTAGATCCAGTGACGTTGACACCAGGATTAGATCCAGGGATGTTGAACCAGGATTAGATCGGGTGACGTTGACACCAGGATTAGATCCAGCAACGTTGACACCAGGATTAGATCCAGGGACGTTGACACCAGGATTACATCTAGGGACGTTGACACCAGGATTAGACCCAGGGACGCTGACACAATAATTAAGTCCAGGGACTTTGACACAAGGATTAGATCCAGTGACATTGACAGCAGGATTAGATCCAGGGACGTTGACACCAGGATTATGTCCAGGGACATTGACAAAAGGATTAGTTCATGGGACGTTGACACCAGGATAAAATCCAAGGACGTTAAACCAGGATTTGAAACAGTGACGCTGACACCAGTAATAGATCCAGTGACGTTGACACCAGGATTAGATCCAGTGACGTTGACACCAGGATTAGATCCGAGGACGTTGACACCAGGATAGATCCAGGGACATTGACAGCAGGATAAGATCCAGTGACTTTGACACCAGGATTTGAAGCAGGGACGTTGACACCAGGATTAGATCCATTGATGTTGACACCAGGATTAGATCCAGGGACGTTGAAACCAGGATTAGATCCAGGGACGTTGACACCAGGATCAGATTCAGGGACGTTGACCGAAGGATTAAATCCAGTGACGTTGACAACAGGATTAGATCCAGGGACGTTGACACGAGGATTAGATCCAGTGACGTTCACACCAGGATTAGATCCAGGGATGTTGACACCAGGAATAGATCCAGTGACGTTGATACCAGGATTAGATCCAGTGAAATTGAAACCAGGATTAGATCCAGGGACGTTGAAACCAGGATTAGATCCAGGGACGTTGACACCAGGATTAGATCCAATGACGTTGACACCAGGAACAGTTCCAGTGATGATGACAACAGGATAAGGTCCAGGGACGTTGACAAAAGTATTATTTCATTGGATGTTGACACCAGGATAAGATCGAGGGACGTTAAACCAGGATCAAATCCAGTGACGTTGACACCTGGATTAGGTCCAAGGACGTTGACACCAGGATTAGATCCAATGACGTTGACACCAGGATTAGATCCAGTGACGCTGAAACCAGGATTAGATCCAAGGACGTTGAAACCAGGATTAGATCCAGGGACGTTGACACCAGGATCAGATCCAAGAACTTTGACCGAAGCATCAGATCGAGTGACGTTGACAACAGGATCAGATCCAGGGACATTGAAACCAGGATTAGATCCAGTGACGTTGACACCAGGATTAGATCCACGGATGTTGAACCAGGATTAGATCCAGTGACGTTGACACCAGGATTATGTCCAGGGACATTGAAAAAGGATTAGTTCATGGGACGTTGACAGCAGGATAAGATCCAAGGACGTTAAACCAGGATCAAATCCAGTGATGGTGACACCAGGATTAGGTCCAGGGACGTTGACACCAGGATTAGATCCAGTGACGCTGACACCAGGATTAGATCCGGGGACGTTGACACCAGGATCAGATCTAGGGAATTTGACACCAGGATTAGATCCAGGAACCTTGACACCAGGATAAGATCCAGTGACGTTGACAACAGGATTAGATCCAGGGACCATGACACCAGGATTAGATCCAGAGACGTTGACACCAGGATTAGATCCAGGGACGTTGACACAAGGATTAGATCCAGTGACGCTGACACCTGGATTAGATCCAGGGATGTTGACACCAGGATTAGATCCAGGGACGTTGACACCAGGATTAGGTCCAGGGACGTTGACACCAGGATAAGATCCAGTAACGTTGACACCAGGATTAGAAACAGTGACGCTGACACCAGTAATAGATCCAGGGACGTTGACACCAGGATTAGATCCAGGGACGTTGAATCCAGGATTAGGTCCAGGGCCGTTGACACCAGGATTAGATCCAGTGACGATGACACCAGGATTAGATCGAAGGACGTTGACTCCAGGATTAGATCCAGTGACATTGACACCAGGATTAGAACCAGTGACATTGACTCCAGGATTATATCCATTGACGTTGACACCATGATTATATACAGGTACGTTGACACCAGGATTAGATCCAGGAACATTTAAACCAGAATTAGATCCAGGGACGTTGACACCAGGATGAGATCCAGGGACATTGACACAAGGATTAGATCCAGTGACGCTGACACCAGGATTAAGTCAAGGGACGTTGACACCAGGATTAGATCCAAGGACGTTGACAACAGGATTAGATCCAGGGACGCTGACACTAAAATTAAGTCCAGGGACGTTGACACAAGGATTACATCCAGTGACGCTGACACCAGGATTAGATCCAGAGATGTTGACACCAGAATTAGATCCAGGGACATGGACACCAGGATAAGATCTAGTGACGTTTACACCAGGATTAGATCCAGTGACGCTGACACCATGATTAGATCCAGGGACGTTGACACCAGGAATAGAAGCAGGGACGTTGACACCTGGATTAGATCCAGTGAGGTTGACACCAGGATCAGACCAGGGACGTTGACACCAGGATTAGATCCAGGAACCTAGACACCTGGATAAGATCCAGTGACGTTGACACCAGGATTAGATCCAGGGACAATGACACCAGGATTAGATCCAGGTACGTTGACACAAGGATTAGATCCAGTGACGCTGACACCTGGATTAGATCCAGGGACGTTGACACCAGGATTAGATCCAGGGCCGTTGACACCAGGATAAGATCCAGTGACGTTGACACCAAGATTAGAAACAGTGACGCTGACACCAGTATTAGATCCAGGGACGTTGACTCCAGGATTAGAGCCAGTGACGTTGACACCAGGATTAGATCCAGGGACGTTGACACCAGGATTAGATCCAGGGACGTTGACACAAAAATTAGGTCCAGGGATATTGACAAAAGGATTAGATCCACTGACGCTGACTCCAGGATTAGATCCAGGGACGTTGACACCAGGATAGATCCAGGGATATTGACAGCAGGATAAGATCCAGTGACATTGACACCAGGATTAGATCCAGGGTCGTTGACTCCAGGATTAGATCCAAGGACGTTAAACCAGGATCAGATCCAGTGACGTTGACACCAGGATTAGGTCCAGGGACGTTGACACCATGATTAGATCCAGTGACGCTGACACCAGGATTAGATCCGGGGACGTTGACACCAGGATCAGATCCACGGACGTTGACCCCATGATTAGATTCAGGAACCTTGACACCAGGATAAGATCCAGTGACGTTGACACCAGGATTAGATCCAGGGACCATGACACCAGGATTAGATCCAGGGACGTTGACACCAGGATTAGATCCAGGGACGTTGACACCAGGATTAGATCCAGGGACGTTGAAAACAGAATTAGATCCAGGGACGTTGACACCAGGATCAGATCCAAGGACTTTGACCGAAGCATCAGATCCAGTGACGTTGACAACAGGATCAGATCCAGGAACGTTGAAACCAGGATTAGATCCAGTGACGTTGACACCAGGATTAGATCCAGGGATGTTGAACCAGGATTAGATCCAGTAACGTTGACACCAAGATTAGATCCAGCAACGTTGACACCAGGATTAGATCCAGGGACGTTGACACCAGGATTAGATCCAGGGACGTTGACACCAGGATTAGACCCAGGGACGCTGACACAATAATTAAGTCCAGGGACTTTGACACAAGGATTAGATCCAGTGACGTTAACAGCAGGATTAGTTCCAGTGACGTTTACACCAGGATTATGTCCAGGGACATTGACAAAAGGATTAGTTCATGGGACGTTGACACCAGGATAAGATCCAAGGACGTTAAACCAGGATCAAATCCAGTGACGTTGACACCAGGATTAGGTCCAGGGACGTTGACACCAGGATTAGATCCAGTGACGCTGACACCATAATTAGATCCGGGGACGTTGACACCAGGATCAGATCCAGGGACGTTGACACCAGGATTAGATCCAGGAACCTTGACACCAGGATAAGATCCAGGGACGTTGACACCAGGAAAAGATCCAGTGACGTTGACACCAGGATTAGAAACAGTGACGCTGACACCAGTAATAGATCCAGGGACGTTGACACCAGGATCAGATCCAAGGACTTTGACCGAACCATCAGATCCAGTGACGTTGACAACAGGATCAGATCCAGGGACGTTGATATCAGGATTAGATCTATTGACGTTGACACCAGGATTAGATCCAGGGATGTTGAACCAGGATTAGATCCAGTGATGTTGACACCAGGATTATGTCCAGGGACATTGACAAAAGGATTAGTTCATGGGACGTTGACACCAGGATAAGATCCAGTAACGTTGACACCAGGATTAGAAACAGTGACGCTGACACCAGTAATAGATCCAGGGACGTTGACACCAGGATTAGATCCAGTGACGTTGACACCAGGATTAGATCCAGGGACGTTGACACCAGGATAGATCCTGGGACATTGACAGCAGGACAAGATCCAGTGACTTTGACACCAGGTTTAGAACCAGGGACGTTGACACCAGGATTAGATCCGTTGACGTTGACACCAGGATTAGATCCAGTGAAGTTGAATCCAGGATTAGATCCAGGGACGTTGAAACCAGGATTAGATCCAGAGACGTTGACACCAGGATCAGATTCAGGGACGTTGACCGAAGGATCAGATCCTGTGACGTTGACAACAGGATTAGATCCAGGGACGTTGACACGAGGATTAGATCCAGGGACGTTGACACCAGGATTAGATCCAGGGATGTTGAACCAGGATTAGATCCAGTGACGTTGACACCAGGATTAGATCCAGCAACGTTGACACCAGGATTAGATCCAGGGACGTTGACACCAGGATTACATCCAGGGACGTTGAACCAGGATTAGACCCAGGGACGCTGACACAATAATTAGGTCCAGGGACGTTGACACCAGGATAAGATCCAGTGACGTTGAAACCAGGATTTGAAACAGTGACGCTGACACCAGTAATAGATCCAGTGACGTTGACACCAGGATTAGATCCAGTGACGTTGACACCAGGATTAGATCCAAGGACGTTGACACCAGGATAGATCCAGGGACATTGACAGCAGGATAAGATCCAGTGACTTTGACACCAGGATTTGAAGCAGGGACGTTGACACCAGGATTAGATCCATTGATGTTGACACCAGGATTAGATCCAGGGACGTTGAAACCAGGATTAGATCCAGGGACGTTGACACCAGGATCAGATTCAGGGACGTTGACCGAAGGATTAAATCCAGTGACGTTGACAACAGGATTAGATCCAGGGACGTTGACACGAGGATTAGATCCAGTGACGTTGACACCAGGATTAGATCCAGGGATGTTGAACCAGGATTAGATCGGGTGACGTTGACACCAGGATTAGATCCAGCAACGTTGACACCAGGATTAGATCCAGGGACGTTGACACCAGGATTACATCTAGGGACGTTGACACCAGGATTAGACCCAGGGACGCTGACACAATAATTAAGTCCAGGGACTTTGACACAAGGATTAGATCCAGTGACATTGACAGCAGGATTAGATCCAGGGACGTTGACACCAGGATTATGTCCAGGGACATTGACAAAAGGATTAGTTCATGGGACGTTGACACCAGGATAAAATCCAAGGACGTTAAACCAGGATCAAATCCAGTGACGTTGACACCAGAATTAAGTCCAGGGACGTTGACACCAGGATTAGATCCAGTGACGCTGACACCAGGATTAGATCCGGGGACGTTGACACCAGGATCAGATCCAGGGACGTTGACACCAGGATTAGATCCAGGAACCTTGACACCAGGATAAGATCCAGTGACGTTGACACCAGGATTAGATCCAGGGACCATGACACCAGGATTAGATCCAGGGACGTTGACACCAGGATTAAATCCAGGGACGCTGACACAAGGATTAGATCCAGTGACGCTGACACCTGGATTAGATCCAGGGAAGTTGACACCAGGATTAGATCCAGGGACGTTGACACCAGGATTAGATACAGGGACGTTGACACCAGGATAAGATCCAGTGACTTTGACACCAGGATTAGAAACAGTGACGCTGACACCAGTAATAGATCCAGGGACGTTGACACCAGGATTAGATCCAGTGACGTTGACACCAGGATTAGATACAGGGACATTGACAGCAGGATAAGATCCAGGGACATTGACACCAGGATCAGATTCAGGGACGTTGACCGAAGGATCAGATCCAGTGACGTTGACAACAGGATTAGATCCAGGGACGTTGACAAGAGGATTAGATCCAGTGACGTTCACACCAGGATTAGATCCAGGGATGTTGACACCAGGAATAGATCCAGTGAAATTGATACCATGATTAGATCCAGGGACGTTGACACCAGGATTAGAATCAGGGACGTTGACTCCAGGATTAGATCTAGTGACGTTGACACCAGGATTAGATCCAGTGTCGCTGACACCAGGATCAGATCCAGGGACGTTGACACCAGGATCAGATCCAGTGACGATGACAACAGGATAAGGTCCAGGGACGTTGACAAAAGGATTATTTCATTTGATGTTGACACCAGGATAAGATCGAGGGACGTTAAACAAGGATCAAATCCAGTGACGTTGACACCAGGATTAGATCCAGGGACGTTGACACCAGGATAAGATCCAGTGACTTTGACACCAGGATTAGAAACAGTGACGCTGACACCAGTAATAGGTCCAGGGACGTTGACACCAGGATTAGATCCAGTGACGTTGACACCAGGATTAGATCCAGGGACATTGACAGCAGGATAAGATCCAGTGACGTTGACACCAGGATTAGAAACAGTGACGCTGACACCAGTAATTAATCCAGGGACGTTGACACCAGGATTAGATCCCGTGACGTTGACACCAGGATAGATCCAGGGACATTGACAGCAGGATAAGATCCAGTGACGTTGACACCAGGATAAGAAGCAGGGACGTTGACACCAGGATTAGATCCATTGACGTTGACACAAGGATTAGATCCAGTGAAGTTGAAACCAGGATTAGATCCAGGGACGTTGAAACCAGGATTAGATCCAGGGACGTTGACACCAGGATCAGATTCAGGGACGTTGACCGAAGGATCAGATCCAGTGACGTTGACAACAGGATTAGATCCAGGGACGTTGACACGAGGATTAGATCCAGTGACGTTCACACCAGGATTAGATCCAGGGATGTTGACACCAGGAATAGATCCAGTGACGTTGATACCAGGATTAGATCCAGTGAAATTGAAACCAGGATTAGATCCAGGGACGTTGAAACCAGGATTAGATCCAGGGACGTTGACACCAGGATTAGATCCAATGACGTTGACACCAGGAACAGTTCCAGTGATGATGACAACAGGATAAGGTCCAGGGACGTTGACAAAAGTATTATTTCATTGGATGTTGACACCAGGATAAGATCGAGGGACGTTAAACCAGGATCAAATCCAGTGACGTTGACACCTGGATTAGGTCCAAGGACGTTGACACCAGGATTAGATCCAATGACGTTGACACCAGGATTAGATCCAGTGACGCTGAAACCAGGATTAGATCCAAGGACGTTGAATCCAGGATTAGATCCAGGGACGTTGACACCAGGATCAGATCCAAGAACTTTGACCGAAGCATCAGATCGAGTGACGTTGACAACAGGATCAGATCCAGGGACATTGAAACCAGGATTAGATCCAGTGACGTTGACACCAGGATTAGATCCACGGATGTTGAACCAGGATTAGATCCAGTGACGTTGACACCAGGATTATGTCCAGGGACATTGAAAAAGGATTAGTTCATGGGACGTTGACAGCAGGATAAGATCCAAGGACGTTAAACCAGGATCAAATCCAGTGATGGTGACACCAGGATTAGGTCCAGGGACGTTGACACCAGGATTAGATCCAGTGACGCTGACACCAGGATTAGATCCGGGGACGTTGACACCAGGATCAGATCTAGGGAATTTGACACCAGGATTAGATCCAGGAACCTTGACACCAGGATAAGATCCAGTGACGTTGACAACAGGATTAGATCCAGGGACCATGACACCAGGATTAGATCCAGAGACGTTGACACCAGGATTAGATCCAGGGACGTTGACACAAGGATTAGATCCAGTGACGCTGACACCTGGATTAGATCCAGGGATGTTGACACCAGGATTAGATCCAGGGACGTTGACACCAGGATTAGGTCCAGGGACGTTGACACCAGGATAAGATCCAGTAACGTTGACACCAGGATTAGAAACAGTGACGCTGACACCAGTAATAGATCCAGGGACGTTGACACCAGGATTAGATCCAGGGACGTTGAATCCAGGATTAGGTCCAGGGCCGTTGACACCAGGATTAGATCCAGTGACGATGACACCAGGATTAGATCGAAGGACGTTGACTCCAGGATTAGATCCAGTGACATTGACACCAGGATTAGAACCAGTGACATTGACTCCAGGATTATATCCATTGACGTTGACACCATGATTATATACAGGTACGTTGACACCAGGATTAGATCCAGGAACATTTAAACCAGAATTAGATCCAGGGACGTTGACACCAGGATGAGATCCAGGGACATTGACACAAGGATTAGATCCAGTGACGCTGACACCAGGATTAAGTCAAGGGACGTTGACACCAGGATTAGATCCAAGGACGTTGACAACAGGATTAGATCCAGGGACGCTGACACTAAAATTAAGTCCAGGGACGTTGACACAAGGATTACATCCAGTGACGCTGACACCAGGATTAGATCCAGAGATGTTGACACCAGAATTAGATCCAGGGACATGGACACCAGGATAAGATCTAGTGACGTTTACACCAGGATTAGATCCAGTGACGCTGACACCATGATTAGATCCAGGGACGTTGACACCAGGAATAGAAGCAGGGACGTTGACACCTGGATTAGATCCAGTGAGGTTGACACCAGGATCAGACCAGGGACGTTGACACCAGGATTAGATCCAGGAACCTAGACACCTGGATAAGATCCAGTGACGTTGACACCAGGATTAGATCCAGGGACAATGACACCAGGATTAGATCCAGGTACGTTGACACAAGGATTAGATCCAGTGACGCTGACACCTGGATTAGATCCAGGGACGTTGACACCAGGATTAGATCCAGGGCCGTTGACACCAGGATAAGATCCAGTGACGTTGACACCAAGATTAGAAACAGTGACGCTGACACCAGTATTAGATCCAGGGACGTTGACTCCAGGATTAGAGCCAGTGACGTTGACACCAGGATTAGATCCAGGGACGTTGACACCAGGATTAGATCCAGGGACGTTGACACAAAAATTAGGTCCAGGGATATTGACAAAAGGATTAGATCCACTGACGCTGACTCCAGGATTAGATCCAGGGACGTTGACACCAGGATAGATCCAGGGATATTGACAGCAGGATAAGATCCAGTGACATTGACACCAGGATTAGATCCAGGGTCGTTGACTCCAGGATTAGATCCAAGGACGTTAAACCAGGATCAGATCCAGTGACGTTGACACCAGGATTAGGTCCAGGGACGTTGACACCATGATTAGATCCAGTGACGCTGACACCAGGATTAGATCCGGGGACGTTGACACCAGGATCAGATCCACGGACGTTGACCCCATGATTAGATTCAGGAACCTTGACACCAGGATAAGATCCAGTGACGTTGACACCAGGATTAGATCCAGGGACCATGACACCAGGATTAGATCCAGGGACGTTGACACCAGGATTAGATCCAGGGACGTTGACACCAGGATTAGATCCAGGGACGTTGAAAACAGAATTAGATCCAGGGACGTTGACACCAGGATCAGATCCAAGGACTTTGACCGAAGCATCAGATCCAGTGACGTTGACAACAGGATCAGATCCAGGAACGTTGAAACCAGGATTAGATCCAGTGACGTTGACACCAGGATTAGATCCAGGGATGTTGAACCAGGATTAGATCCAGTAACGTTGACACCAAGATTAGATCCAGCAACGTTGACACCAGGATTAGATCCAGGGACGTTGACACCAGGATTAGATCCAGGGACGTTGACACCAGGATTAGACCCAGGGACGCTGACACAATAATTAAGTCCAGGGACTTTGACACAAGGATTAGATCCAGTGACGTTAACAGCAGGATTAGTTCCAGTGACGTTTACACCAGGATTATGTCCAGGGACATTGACAAAAGGATTAGTTCATGGGACGTTGACACCAGGATAAGATCCAAGGACGTTAAACCAGGATCAAATCCAGTGACGTTGACACCAGGATTAGGTCCAGGGACGTTGACACCAGGATTAGATCCAGTGACGCTGACACCATAATTAGATCCGGGGACGTTGACACCAGGATCAGATCCAGGGACGTTGACACCAGGATTAGATCCAGGAACCTTGACACCAGGATAAGATCCAGGGACGTTGACACCAGGAAAAGATCCAGTGACGTTGACACCAGGATTAGAAACAGTGACGCTGACACCAGTAATAGATCCAGGGACGTTGACACCAGGATCAGATCCAAGGACTTTGACCGAAGCATCAGATCCAGTGACGTTGACAACAGGATCAGATCCAGGGACGTTGATATCAGGATTAGATCTATTGACGTTGACACCAGGATTAGATCCAGGGATGTTGAACCAGGATTAGATCCAGTGACGTTGACACCAGGATTATGTCCAGGGACATTGACAAAAGGATTAGTTCATGGGACGTTGACACCAGGATAAGATCCAGTAACGTTGACACCAGGATTAGAAACAGTGACGCTGACACCAGTAATAGATCCAGGGACGTTGACACCAGGATTAGATCCAGTGACGTTGACACCAGGATTAGATCCAGGGACGTTGACACCAGGATAGATCCTGGGACATTGACAGCAGGACAAGATCCAGTGACTTTGACACCAGGTTTAGAACCAGGGACGTTGACACCAGGATTAGATCCGTTGACGTTGACACCAGGATTAGATCCAGTGAAGTTGAATCCAGGATTAGATCCAGGGACGTTGAAACCAGGATTAGATCCAGAGACGTTGACACCAGGATCAGATTCAGGGACGTTGACCGAAGGATCAGATCCTGTGACGTTGACAACAGGATTAGATCCAGGGACGTTGACACGAGGATTAGATCCAGGGACGTTGACACCAGGATTAGATCCAGGGATGTTGAACCAGGATTAGATCCAGTGACGTTGACACCAGGATTAGATCCAGCAACGTTGACACCAGGATTAGATCCAGGGACGTTGACACCAGGATTACATCCAGGGACGTTGAACCAGGATTAGACCCAGGGACGCTGACACAATAATTAGGTCCAGGGACGTTGACACCAGGATAAGATCCAGTGACGTTGAAACCAGGATTTGAAACAGTGACGCTGACACCAGTAATAGATCCAGTGACGTTGACACCAGGATTAGATCCAGTGACGTTGACACCAGGATTAGATCCAAGGACGTTGACACCAGGATAGATCCAGGGACATTGACAGCAGGATAAGATCCAGTGACTTTGACACCAGGATTTGAAGCAGGGACGTTGACACCAGGATTAGATCCATTGATGTTGACACCAGGATTAGATCCAGGGACGTTGAAACCAGGATTAGATCCAGGGACGTTGACACCAGGATCAGATTCAGGGACGTTGACCGAAGGATTAAATCCAGTGACGTTGACAACAGGATTAGATCCAGGGACGTTGACACGAGGATTAGATCCAGTGACGTTGACACCAGGATTAGATCCAGGGATGTTGAACCAGGATTAGATCGGGTGACGTTGACACCAGGATTAGATCCAGCAACGTTGACACCAGGATTAGATCCAGGGACGTTGACACCAGGATTACATCTAGGGACGTTGACACCAGGATTAGACCCAGGGACGCTGACACAATAATTAAGTCCAGGGACTTTGACACAAGGATTAGATCCAGTGACATTGACAGCAGGATTAGATCCAGGGACGTTGACACCAGGATTATGTCCAGGGACATTGACAAAAGGATTAGTTCATGGGACGTTGACACCAGGATAAAATCCAAGGACGTTAAACCAGGATCAAATCCAGTGACGTTGACACCAGAATTAAGTCCAGGGACGTTGACACCAGGATTAGATCCAGTGACGCTGACACCAGGATTAGATCCGGGGACGTTGACACCAGGATCAGATCCAGGGACGTTGACACCAGGATTAGATCCAGGAACCTTGACACCAGGATAAGATCCAGTGACGTTGACACCAGGATTAGATCCAGGGACCATGACACCAGGATTAGATCCAGGGACGTTGACACCAGGATTAAATCCAGGGACGCTGACACAAGGATTAGATCCAGTGACGCTGACACCTGGATTAGATCCAGGGAAGTTGACACCAGGATTAGATCCAGGGACGTTGACACCAGGATTAGATACAGGGACGTTGACACCAGGATAAGATCCAGTGACTTTGACACCAGGATTAGAAACAGTGACGCTGACACCAGTAATAGATCCAGGGACGTTGACACCAGGATTAGATCCAGTGACGTTGACACCAGGATTAGATACAGGGACATTGACAGCAGGATAAGATCCAGGGACATTGACACCAGGATCAGATTCAGGGACGTTGACCGAAGGATCAGATCCAGTGACGTTGACAACAGGATTAGATCCAGGGACGTTGACAAGAGGATTAGATCCAGTGACGTTCACACCAGGATTAGATCCAGGGATGTTGACACCAGGAATAGATCCAGTGAAATTGATACCATGATTAGATCCAGGGACGTTGACACCAGGATTAGAATCAGGGACGTTGACTCCAGGATTAGATCTAGTGACGTTGACACCAGGATTAGATCCAGTGTCGCTGACACCAGGATCAGATCCAGGGACGTTGACACCAGGATCAGATCCAGTGACGATGACAACAGGATAAGGTCCAGGGACGTTGACAAAAGGATTATTTCATTTGATGTTGACACCAGGATAAGATCGAGGGACGTTAAACAAGGATCAAATCCAGTGACGTTGACACCTGGATTAGGTCCAAGGACGTTGACACCAGGATTAGATCCAATGACGTTGACACCAGGATTAGATCCAGTGACGCTGAAACCAGGATTAGATCCAGGGACGTTGAAACCAGGATTAGATCCAGGGACATTGACACCAGGATTAGATCCAAGGACTTTGACCGAAGCATCAGATCCAGTGACGTTGACAACAGGATCAGATCCAGCGATGTTGACACCAGGATTATGTCCAGGGACATTGACAAAAGGATTAGTTCATGGGACGTTGACACCAGGATAAGATCCACGGACGTTAAACCAGGATCAAATCCAGTGACGGTGACACCAGGATTAGGTACAGGGACGTTGACACCAGGATCAGATCTAGGGACGTTGACAACAGGATTAGATCCAGGAACATTGACACCAGGATAAGATCCAGTGACGTTGACACCAGGATTAGATCCAGGGACCATGACACCAGGATTAGATCCAGGGACGTTGACACCAGTATTAGATCCAGTGACGCTGACACCTGGATTAGATCCAGGGACGTTGACACCAGGATTAGATCCAGGGACGTTGACACCAGGATTAGATCCAGGGACGTTGACACCAGGATAAGATCCAGTGACGTTGACACCAGGATTAGAAACAGTGATGCTGACACCAGTAATAGATCCAGGGACGTTGACACCAGGATTAGATCCAGTGACGTTGACACCAGGATTAGATCCACGGACGTTGACACCAGGATAGATCCAAGGACATTGACAGCAGGATAAGATCCAGTGATGTTGACACCAGGATTAGAACCAGGGACGTTGACACCAGGATTAGATCCATTGACGTTGACACCAGGATTAGTCCAGTGAAGTTGAAACCAGGATTAGATCCAGGGACGTTGAAACCAGGATTAGATCCAGGGACGTTGACACCAGGATCAGATTCAGGGACGTTGACCGAAGGATCAGATCCAGTGACGTTGACAACAGGATTAGATCCAGGGACGTTGACACGAGGATTAGATCCAGTGACGTTGACACCAGGATTAGATCCAGGGATGTTGAACCAGTATTAGATCCAGTGACGTTGATACCAGGATTAGATCCAGCAACGTTGACACCAGGATTAGATCCAGGGACGTTGACACCAGGATTAGATCCAGGGACGTTGAACCAGGATTAGACCGAGGGACGCTGACACAATAATTAGGTCCAGGGACTTTGACACAAGGATTAGATCCAGTGACGTTGACAGCAGGATTAGATCCAGTGACGTTGACACCAGGATTAGGTCCAGGGACATTGACAAAAAGATTAGTTCTGGGACGTTGACACCAGGATTAGATCCAGGGACGTTGACACAAGGATTAGATCCAGTGACGCTGACACCTGGATTAGATCCAGGGACGTTGACACCAGGATTAGATCCAGGGACGTTGACACCAGGATTAGATCCAGGGACGTTGAAACCAGGATAAGATCCAGTGACGTTGACACCAGGATTAGAAATAGTCACGCTGACACCAGAAATAAATCCAGGTACGTTGACACCAGGATTAGATCCAGTGACGTTGACACCAGGATTATATCCAGGGACCTTGACACCAGGATAGATCCAGGGATATTGACCGCAGGATAAGATCCAGTGACGTTGACACCAGGATTATAAGCTGGGACGTTGACACCAGGATTAGATCCATTGAGGGTGACACCAGGATTAGATCCAGTGAAGTTGAAACCAGGATTAAATCCAGGGACGTTGAAACCAGGGTTAGATCCAGGGACGTTGACACCAGGATCAGAATCAGGGAGGTTGACCGAAGAATCAGATCCAGTGACGTTGACAACAGGATTAGATCCAGGGACGTTGACACGAGGATTAGATCCAGTGACGTTGACACCAGGATTAGATCCAGGGATGTTGACACCAGGAATAGATCCAGTGACGTTGATACCAGGATTAGATCCAGGGACGTTGAAACCAGGATTAGATCCAGGGACGCTGACACCAGGATTAGATGCAGGGACGTTTACACAATGGTTAGATCCATTGACGTTGAGACCAGGATTAGATCCAGGGAGGTTGAAACCAGGATTAGATCCAGGGACGTTGAAACCAGGATTAGATCAAGGGACGTTGACACCAGGATCAGATTCAGGAACGTTGACCGAAGGATCAGATCCAGTGACGTTGACAACAGGATTAGATCCAGGGACGTTGACACGAGGATTAGATCCAGTGACGTTCACACAAGGATTAGATCCAGGGATGTTGACACCAGGAATAGATCCAGTGACATTGATACCAGGATTAGATCCAGTGAAGTTGAAACCAGGATTAGATCCAGGGACGTTGATACCAGGATTAGATCCAGGGACGTTGACACCAGGATTAGAATCAGGGACGTTGGCTCTAGGAATAGATCTAGTGACGTTGACAACAGGATAAGGTCCAGGGACATTGACAAAAGGATTAGTTAATTGGACGTTGACACCAGAATAAGATCCAGGGACGTTAAACCAGGATCAAATCCAGTGACGTTGACACATGGATTAGATCCAGGGACGTTGACACCAGGATTAGATCCATTGACGTTGACACCAGGATTAGTCCAGTGAAGTTGAAACCAGGATTAGATCCAGGGACGTTGAAACCAGGATTAGATCCAGGGACGTTGACACCAGGATCAGATTCAGGGACGTTGACCGAAGGATCAGATCCAGTGACGTTGACAACAGGATTAGATCCAGGGACGTTGACACGAGGATTAGATCCAGTGACGTTGACACCAGGATTAGATCCAGGGATGTTGAACCAGTATTAGATCCAGTGACGTTGATACCAGGATTAGATCCAGCAACGTTGACACCAGGATTAGATCCAGAGACGTTGACACCAGGATTAGATCCAGGGACGTTGAACCAGGATTAGACCGAGGGACGCTGACACAATAATTAGGTCCAGGGACTTTGACACAAGGATTAGATCCAGTGACGTTGACAGCAGGATTAGATCCAGTGACGTTGACACCAGGATTAGGTCAAGGGACGTTGACTCCAGGATTAGATCCAGGGACGTTGACACCAGGATTAGATCCAGGGACGTTGAAACAAGGATTAGATCCAGTGACGCTGACACCTGGATTAGATCCTGGGACGAGACACCAGGATTAGATCCAGGGACGTTGACACCAGGATTAGATCCAGGGACGTTGACACCAGGATAAGATCCAGTGACGTTGACACCAGGATTAGAAACAGTCACGCTGACACCAGTAATAAATCCAGGTACGTTGACACCAGGATTAGATCCAGTGACGTTGACACCAGGATTAGATCCACGGACCTTGACACCAGGATAGATCCAGGGATATTGACCGCAGGATAAGATCCAGTGACGTTGACACCAGGATTATAAGCTGGGACGTTGACACCAGGATTAGATCCATTGAGGGTGACACCAGGATTAGATCCAGTGAAGTTGAAACCAATATTAAATCCAGGGACGTTGAAACCAAGGTTAGATCCAGGGACGTTGACACCAGGATCAGAATCAGGTAGGTTGACCGAAGAATCAGATCCAGTGACGTTGACAACAGGATTAGATCCAGGGACGTTGACACCAGGATTAGATCCAGTGACGCTGACACCAGGATTAGATGCAGGGACGTTTACACAATGGTTAGATCCATTGACGTTGAGACCAGGATTAGATCCCGGGAAGTTGAAACCAGGATTAGATCCAGGGACGTTGAAACGAGGATTAGATCAAGGGACGTTGACACCAGGATCAGATTCAGGAACGTTGACCGAAGGATCAGATCCAGTGATGTTGACAACAGGATTAGATCCAGGGACGTTGACACGAGGATTAGATCCAGTGACGTTCACTCAAGGATTAGATCCAGGGATGTTGACACCAGGAATAGATCCAGTGACATTGATACCAGTATTAGATCCAGTGAAGTTGAAACCAGGATTAGATCCAGGGACGTTGATACCAGGATTAGATCCAGGGACGTTGACACCAGGATTAGAATCAGGGACGTTGGCTCTAGGATTAGATCTAGTGACGTTGACAACAGGATAAGGTCCAGGGACATTGACAAAAGGATTAGTTAATTGGACGTTGACACCAGAATAAGATCCAGGGACGTTAAACCAGGATCAAATCCAGTGACGTTGACACATGGATTAGATCCAGGGACGTTGACCCCAGATTATATCCAATGACGTTGACACCAGGATTAGATCCAGTGACGCTGACACGAGGATTAGACCCAGAGACGTTGAAACCAGGATTAGATCCAGGGACGTTGACACCAGGATCAGATTCAAGAACGTTGACCGAAGGATCAGATCTAGTGACGTTGACAACAGGATTAGATCCAGGGACGTTGACACAAGGATTAGATCCAGTGTCGTTCACACAAGGATTAGATCCAGGGATGTTGACACCAGGAATAGATCCAGTGACGTTGATACCAGGATTAGATCCACGGACGTTGATACCAGGATTAGATACAGGGACGTTGACACCAGGATTAGAATCAGGGACGTTGGCTCTAGGATTAGATCTAGTGACGTTGATGCCAGGATTAGATCCAGTGACGCTGAACCAGGATCAGATACAGGGACGTTGACACCAGGATCAGATCCAGTGACGTTGACAACAGGATAAGGTCCAGGGACATTGACAAAAGGATTAGTTAATTGGACATTGACACCAGAATAAGATCCAGGGACGTTAAACCAGGATCAAATCCAGTGACGTTGACACATGGATTAGATCCAGGGACGTTGACACCAGGATTAGATCCAATGACGTTGACACCAGGATTAGATCCAGTGACGCTGACACGAGGATTAGATCCAGAGACGTTGAAACCAGGATTAGATCCAGGGACGTTGACACCAGGATCAGATCCAAGGACTTTGACCTAAGCATAAGATCCAGTGACGTTGACAACAGGATCAGATCCAGGGCCGTTGAAACCAGGATAGATCCAGTGACGTTGACACCAGGATTGGATCCAGGGATTTGAACCAGGATTAGATCCAGTGACGTTGATACCAGGATTAGATCCAGGGACGTTGACACCATGATTAGATCAAGGGACCTTGTTACCAGGATTGGATCCAGGGATGTTGACTCCAGGATTGGATCCAGGGACGTTGACACCAGTTTTAGATCCAGGGACATTGACACCATGATTATATCCAGGGACTTTGACAGCAGGATTAGATCCATTGACGTTGACACCAGGATTTGGTCCAGGGACGTTGACAAAAGGATTAGTTCATTGGACGTTGACATCAGCTTAAGGTCCAAGGACGTTAAACCAGGATCAAATCCAGTGACGTTGACACCAGGATTAGGTCCAGGGACGTTGACACCAGGATTAGATCCAGTGACGCTGACACCAGGATTAGATGCAGGGACGTTTACACAATTGTTAGATCCATTGACGTTGAGACCAGGATTAGATCCAGGGAAGTTGAAACCAGGATTAGATCCAGGGACGTTGAAACCAGGATTAGATCAAGGGACGTTGACACCAGGATCAGATTCAGGAACGTTGACCGAAGGATCAGATCCAGTGACGTTGACAACAGGACTAGATCCAGGGACGTTGACACGAGGATTAGAATCAGTGACGTTCACACAAGGATTATATCCAGGGATGTTGACACCAGGAATAGATCCAGTGACATTGATACCAGGATTAGATCCAGTGAAGTTGAAACCAGGATTAGATCCAGGGACGTTGATACCAGGATTAGATCCAGGGACGTTGACACCAGGATTAGAATCAGGGACGTTGGCTCTAGGATTAGATCTAGTGACGTTGACAACAGGATAAGGTCCAGGGACATTGACAAAAGGATTAGTTAATTGGACGTTGACACCAGAATAAGATCCAGGGACGTTAAACCAGGATCAAATCCAGTGACGTTGACACATGGATTAGATCCAGGGACGTTGACACCAGAATTATATCCAATGACGTTGACACCAGGATTAGATCCAGTGACGCTGACACGAGGATTAGATCCAGAGACGTTGAAACCAGGATTAGATCCAGGGACGTTGACACCAGGATCAGATTCAAGAACGTTGACCGAAGGATCAGATCTAGTGACGTTGACAACAGGATTAGATCCAGGGACGTTGACACAAGGATTAGATCCAGTGATGTTCACACAAGGATTAGATCCAGGGATGTTGACACCAGGAATAGATCCAGTGACGTTGATACCAGGATTAGATCCAGTGAAGTTGAAACCAGGATTAGATCCAGGGACGTTGATACCAGGATTAGATCCAGGGACGTTGACACCAGGATTAGGATCAGGGACGTTGGCTCTATGATTAGATCTAGTGACGTTGACAACAGGATAAGTTCTAGGGACATTGACAAAAGGATTAGTTAATTGGAAGTTGACACCAGAATAAGATCCAGGGACGTTAAACCAGGATCAAATCCAGTGACGTTGACACATGGATTAGATCCAGGGACATTGACACCAGGATTAGATCCAATGACGTTGACACCAGGATTAGATCCAGTGACGCTGAGACGAGGATTAGATCCAGATACGTTGAAACCAGGATTAGATCCAGGGACGTTGACACCAGGATCAGATCCAAGGACTTTGACCTAAGCATCAGATCCAGTGACGTTGACAACAGGATTAGATCCAGGGACGTTGACACAAGGATTAGATCCAGTGACGTTCACACAAGGATTAGATCAAAGGATGTTGACACCAGGAATAGATCCAGTGACGTTGATACCAGGATTAGATCCAGTGAAGTTGAAACCAGGATTAGATCCAGGGACGTTGATACCAGGATTAGATCCAGGGACGTTGACACCAGGATTAGGATCAGGGACGTTGGCTCTAGGATTAGATCTAGTGACGTTGACAACAGGATAAGGTCCAGGGACATTGACAAAAGGATTAGTTAATTGGACGTTGACACCAGGATTAGATCCAATGACGTTGACACCAGGATTAGATCCAGTGACGCTGACACGAGGATTAGATCCAGAGACGTTGAAACCAGGATTAGATCCAGGGACGTTGACACCAGGATCAGATCCAAGGACTTTGACCTAAGCATCAGATCCAGTGACGTTGACAACAGGATCAGATCCAGGGACGTTGAAACCAGGATTAGATCCAGTGACGTTGACACCAGGATTGGATCCAGGGATGTTGAACCAGGATTAGATCCAGTGACGTTGACACCAAGATTAGATCCAGGGACGTTGACACGAGGATTAGACACAGGATCGCTGACACAATAATTAGGTCCAGGGACTTTGACACAAGGATTAGACCCAAGGACGCTGACACAATAATTAGGTCCAGGGATTTGACACAAGGATTAGATCCAGTGACGATGACAGCAGGATTAGATCCAGTGACGTTGACACCAGGATTAGGTCCAGGGACATTGACGAAAGGATTAGTTCTTAGGACGTTGACACCAGGATTAGATCCAGTGATGCTGACACCAGGATTAGATCCGGGGACGTTGACACCAGGATTAGATCCAGGGATGTTGAACCAGGATTAGATCCAGTGACGTTGACACCAGGATTAGATCCAGCAACGTTGACACCAGGATTAGATCCAGGGACGTTGACACCAGGATTACATCCAGGGACGTTGAACCAGGATTAGACCCAGGGACGCTGACACAATAATTAGGTCCAGGGACGTTGACACCAGGATAAGATCCAGTGACGTTGAAACCAGGATTTGAAACAGTGACGCTGACACCAGTAATAGATCCAGTGACGTTGACACCAGGATTAGATCCAGTGACGTTGACACCAGGATTAGATCCAAGGACGTTGACACCAGGATAGATCCAGGGACATTGACAGCAGGATAAGATCCAGTGACTTTGACACCAGGATTTGAAGCAGGGACGTTGACACCAGGATTAGATCCATTGATGTTGACACCAGGATTAGATCCAGGGACGTTGAAACCAGGATTAGATCCAGGGACGTTGACACCAGGATCAGATTCAGGGACGTTGACCGAAGGATTAAATCCAGTGACGTTGACAACAGGATTAGATCCAGGGACGTTGACACGAGGATTAGATCCAGTGACGTTGACACCAGGATTAGATCCAGGGATGTTGAACCAGGATTAGATCGGGTGACGTTGACACCAGGATTAGATCCAGCAACGTTGACACCAGGATTAGATCCAGGGACGTTGACACCAGGATTACATCTAGGGACGTTGACACCAGGATTAGACCCAGGGACGCTGACACAATAATTAAGTCCAGGGACTTTGACACAAGGATTAGATCCAGTGACATTGACAGCAGGATTAGATCCAGGGACGTTGACACCAGGATTATGTCCAGGGACATTGACAAAAGGATTAGTTCATGGGACGTTGACACCAGGATAAAATCCAAGGACGTTAAACCAGGATCAAATCCAGTGACGTTGACACCAGAATTAAGTCCAGGGACGTTGACACCAGGATTAGATCCAGTGACGCTGACACCAGGATTAGATCCGGGGACGTTGACACCAGGATCAGATCCAGGGACGTTGACACCAGGATTAGATCCAGGAACCTTGACACCAGGATAAGATCCAGTGACGTTGACACCAGGATTAGATCCAGGGACCATGACACCAGGATTAGATCCAGGGACGTTGACACCAGGATTAAATCCAGGGACGCTGACACAAGGATTAGATCCAGTGACGCTGACACCTGGATTAGATCCAGGGAAGTTGACACCAGGATTAGATCCAGGGACGTTGACACCAGGATTAGATACAGGGACGTTGACACCAGGATAAGATCCAGTGACTTTGACACCAGGATTAGAAACAGTGACGCTGACACCAGTAATAGATCCAGGGACGTTGACACCAGGATTAGATCCAGTGACGTTGACACCAGGATTAGATACAGGGACATTGACAGCAGGATAAGATCCAGGGACATTGACACCAGGATCAGATTCAGGGACGTTGACCGAAGGATCAGATCCAGTGACGTTGACAACAGGATTAGATCCAGGGACGTTGACAAGAGGATTAGATCCAGTGACGTTCACACCAGGATTAGATCCAGGGATGTTGACACCAGGAATAGATCCAGTGAAATTGATACCATGATTAGATCCAGGGACGTTGACACCAGGATTAGAATCAGGGACGTTGACTCCAGGATTAGATCTAGTGACGTTGACACCAGGATTAGATCCAGTGTCGCTGACACCAGGATCAGATCCAGGGACGTTGACACCAGGATCAGATCCAGTGACGATGACAACAGGATAAGGTCCAGGGACGTTGACAAAAGGATTATTTCATTTGATGTTGACACCAGGATAAGATCGAGGGACGTTAAACAAGGATCAAATCCAGTGACGTTGACACCTGGATTAGGTCCAAGGACGTTGACACCAGGATTAGATCCAATGACGTTGACACCAGGATTAGATCCAGTGACGCTGAAACCAGGATTAGATCCAGGGACGTTGAAACCAGGATTAGATCCAGGGACATTGACACCAGGATTAGATCCAAGGACTTTGACCGAAGCATCAGATCCAGTGACGTTGACAACAGGATCAGATCCAGCGATGTTGACACCAGGATTATGTCCAGGGACATTGACAAAAGGATTAGTTCATGGGACGTTGACACCAGGATAAGATCCACGGACGTTAAACCAGGATCAAATCCAGTGACGGTGACACCAGGATTAGGTACAGGGACGTTGACACCAGGATTAGATCCAGTGATGCTGACACCAGAATTAGATCCGGGGACGTTGACACCAGGATCAGATCTAGGGACGTTGACAACAGGATTAGATCCAGGAACATTGACACCAGGATAAGATCCAGTGACGTTGACACCAGGATTAGATCCAGGGACCATGACACCAGGATTAGATCCAGGGACGTTGACACCAGTATTAGATCCAGTGACGCTGACACCTGGATTAGATCCAGGGACGTTGACACCAGGATTAGATCCAGGGACGTTGACACCAGGATTAGATCCAGGGACGTTGACACCAGGATAAGATCCAGTGACGTTGACACCAGGATTAGAAACAGTGATGCTGACACCAGTAATAGATCCAGGGACGTTGACACCAGGATTAGATCCAGTGACGTTGACACCAGGATTAGATCCACGGACGTTGACACCAGGATAGATCCAAGGACATTGACAGCAGGATAAGATCCAGTGATGTTGACACCAGGATTAGAACCAGGGACGTTGACACCAGGATTAGATCCATTGACGTTGACACCAGGATTAGTCCAGTGAAGTTGAAACCAGGATTAGATCCAGGGACGTTGAAACCAGGATTAGATCCAGGGACGTTGACACCAGGATCAGATTCAGGGACGTTGACCGAAGGATCAGATCCAGTGACGTTGACAACAGGATTAGATCCAGGGACGTTGACACGAGGATTAGATCCAGTGACGTTGACACCAGGATTAGATCCAGGGATGTTGAACCAGTATTAGATCCAGTGACGTTGATACCAGGATTAGATCCAGCAATGTTGACACCAGGATTAGATCCAGGGACGTTGACACCAGGATTAGATCCAGGGACGTTGAACCAGGATTAGACCGAGGGACGCTGACACAATAATTAGGTCCAGGGACTTTGACACAAGGATTAGATCCAGTGACGTTGACAGCAGGATTAGATCCAGTGACGTTGACACCAGGATTAGGTCCAGGGACATTGACAAAAAGATTAGTTCTGGGACGTTGACACCAGGATTAGATCCAGGGACGTTGACACAAGGATTAGATCCAGTGACGCTGACACCTGGATTAGATCCAGGGACGTTGACACCAGGATTAGATCCAGGGACGTTGACACCAGGATTAGATCCAGGGACGTTGAAACCAGGATAAGATCCAGTGACGTTGACACCAGGATTAGAAATAGTCACGCTGACACCAGAAATAAATCCAGGTACGTTGACACCAGGATTAGATCCAGTGACGTTGACACCAGGATTATATCCAGGGACCTTGACACCAGGATAGATCCAGGGATATTGACCGCAGGATAAGATCCAGTGACGTTGACACCAGGATTATAAGCTGGGACGTTGACACCAGGATTAGATCCATTGAGGGTGACACCAGGATTAGATCCAGTGAAGTTGAAACCAGGATTAAATCCAGGGACGTTGAAACCAGGGTTAGATCCAGGGACGTTGACACCAGGATCAGAATCAGGGAGGTTGACCGAAGAATCAGATCCAGTGACGTTGACAACAGGATTAGATCCAGGGACGTTGACACGAGGATTAGATCCAGTGACGTTGACACCAGGATTAGATCCAGGGATGTTGACACCAGGAATAGATCCAGTGACGTTGATACCAGGATTAGATCCAGGGACGTTGAAACCAGGATTAGATCCAGGGACGCTGACACCAGGATTAGATGCAGGGACGTTTACACAATGGTTAGATCCATTGACGTTGAGACCAGGATTAGATCCAGGGAGGTTGAAACCAGGATTAGATCCAGGGACGTTGAAACCAGGATTAGATCAAGGGACGTTGACACCAGGATCAGATTCAGGAACGTTGACCGAAGGATCAGATCCAGTGACGTTGACAACAGGATTAGATCCAGGGACGTTGACACGAGGATTAGATCCAGTGACGTTCACACAAGGATTAGATCCAGGGATGTTGACACCAGGAATAGATCCAGTGACATTGATACCAGGATTAGATCCAGTGAAGTTGAAACCAGGATTAGATCCAGGGACGTTGATACCAGGATTAGATCCAGGGACGTTGACACCAGGATTAGAATCAGGGACGTTGGCTCTAGGAATAGATCTAGTGACGTTGACAACAGGATAAGGTCCAGGGACATTGACAAAAGGATTAGTTAATTGGACGTTGACACCAGAATAAGATCCAGGGACGTTAAACCAGGATCAAATCCAGTGACGTTGACACATGGATTAGATCCAGGGACGTTGACACCAGGATTAGATCCATTGACGTTGACACCAGGATTAGTCCAGTGAAGTTGAAACCAGGATTAGATCCAGGGACGTTGAAACCAGGATTAGATCCAGGGACGTTGACACCAGGATCAGATTCAGGGACGTTGACCGAAGGATCAGATCCAGTGACGTTGACAACAGGATTAGATCCAGGGACGTTGACACGAGGATTAGATCCAGTGACGTTGACACCAGGATTAGATCCAGGGATGTTGAACCAGTATTAGATCCAGTGACGTTGATACCAGGATTAGATCCAGCAACGTTGACACCAGGATTAGATCCAGAGACGTTGACACCAGGATTAGATCCAGGGACGTTGAACCAGGATTAGACCGAGGGACGCTGACACAATAATTAGGTCCAGGGACTTTGACACAAGGATTAGATCCAGTGACGTTGACAGCAGGATTAGATCCAGTGACGTTGACACCAGGATTAGGTCAAGGGACATTGACAAAAGGATTAGTTCTGGGACGTTGACACCAGGATTAGATCCAGGGACGTTGAAACAAGGATTAGATCCAGTGACGCTGACACCTGGATTAGATCCTGGGACGAGACACCAGGATTAGATCCAGGGACGTTGACACCAGGATTAGATCCAGGGACGTTGACACCAGGATAAGATCCAGTGACGTTGACACCAGGATTAGAAACAGTCACGCTGACACCAGTAATAAATCCAGGTACGTTGACACCAGGATTAGATCCAGTGACGTTGACACCAGGATTAGATCCACGGACCTTGACACCAGGATAGATCCAGGGATATTGACCGCAGGATAAGATCCAGTGACGTTGACACCAGGATTATAAGCTGGGACGTTGACACCAGGATTAGATCCATTGAGGGTGACACCAGGATTAGATCCAGTGAAGTTGAAACCAGGATTAAATCCAGGGACGTTGAAACCAGGGTTAGATCCAGGGACGTTGACACCAGGATCAGAATCAGGTAGGTTGACCGAAGAATCAGATCCAGTGACGTTGACAACAGGATTAGATCCAGGGACGTTGACACCAGGATTAGATCCAGTGACGCTGACACCAGGATTAGATGCAGGGACGTTTACACAATGGTTAGATCCATTGACGTTGAGACCAGGATTAGATCCAGGGAAGTTGAAACCAGGATTAGATCCAGGGACGTTGAAACGAGGATTAGATCAAGGGACGTTGACACCAGGATCAGATTCAGGAACTTTGACCGAAGGATCAGATCCAGTGATGTTGACAACAGGATTAGATCCAGGGACGTTGACACGAGGATTAGATCCAGTGACGTTCACACAAGGATTAGATCCAGGGATGTTGACACCAGGAATAGATCCAGTGACATTGATACCAGGATTAGATCCAGTGAAGTTGAAACCAGGATTAGATCCAGGGACGTTGATACCAGGATTAGATCCAGGGACGTTGACACCAGGATTAGAATCAGGGACGTTGGCTCTAGGATTAGATCTAGTGACTTTGACAACAGGATAAGGTCCAGGGACATTGACAAAAGGATTAGTTAATTGGACGTTGACACCAGAATAAGATCCAGGGACGTTAAACCAGGATCAAATCCAGTGACGTTGACACATGGATTAGATCCAGGGACGTTGACCCCAGATTATATCCAATGACGTTGACACCAGGATTAGATCCAGTGACGCTGACACGAGGATTAGACCCAGAGACGTTGAAACCAGGATTAGATCCAGGGACGTTGACACCAGGATCAGATTCAAGAACGTTGACCGAAGGATCAGATCTAGTGACGTTGACAACAGGATTAGATCCAGGGACGTTGACACAAGGATTAGATCCAGTGTCGTTCACACAAGGATTAGATCCAGGGATGTTGACACCAGGAATAGATCCAGTGACGTTGATACCAGGATTAGATCCACGGACGTTGATACCAGGATTAGATACAGGGACGTTGACACCAGGATTAGAATCAGGGACGTTGGCTCTAGGATTAGATCTAGTGACGTTGATGCCAGGATTAGATCCAGTGACGCTGAACCAGGATCAGATACAGGGACGTTGACACCAGGATCAGATCCAGTGACGTTGACAACAGGATAAGGTCCAGGGACATTGACAAAAGGATTAGTTAATTGGACATTGACACCAGAATAAGATCCAGGGACGTTAAACCAGGATCAAATCCAGTGACGTTGACACATGGATTAGATCCAGGGACGTTGACACCAGGATTAGATCCAATGACGTTGACACCAGGATTAGATCCAGTGACGCTGACACGAGGATTAGATCCAGAGACGTTGAAACCAGGATTAGATCCAGGGACGTTGACACCAGGATCAGATCCAAGGACTTTGACCTAAGCATAAGATCCAGTGACGTTGACAACAGGATCAGATCCAGGGCCGTTGAAACCAGGATAGATCCAGTGACGTTGACACCAGGATTGGATCCAGGGATTTGAACCAGGATTAGATCCAGTGACGTTGATACCAGGATTAGATCCAGGGACGTTGACACCATGATTAGATCAAGGGACCTTGTTACCAGGATTGGATCCAGGGATGTTGACTCCAGGATTGGATCCAGGGACGTTGACACCAGTTTTAGATCCAGGGACATTGACACCATGATTATATCCAGGGACTTTGACAGCAGGATTAGATCCATTGACGTTGACACCAGGATTTGGTCCAGGGACGTTGACAAAAGGATTAGTTCATTGGACGTTGACATCAGCTTAAGGTCCAAGGACGTTAAACCAGGATCAAATCCAGTGACGTTGACACCAGGATTAGGTCCAGGGACGTTGACACCAGGATTAGATCCAGTGACGCTGACACCAGGATTAGATGCAGGGACGTTTACACAATTGTTAGATCCATTGACGTTGAGACCAGGATTAGATCCAGGGAAGTTGAAACCAGGATTAGATCCAGGGACGTTGAAACCAGGATTAGATCAAGGGACGTTGACACCAGGATCAGATTCAGGAACGTTGACCGAAGGATCAGATCCAGTGACGTTGACAACAGGACTAGATCCAGGGACGTTGACACGAGGATTAGAATCAGTGACGTTCACACAAGGATTATATCCAGGGATGTTGACACCAGGAATAGATCCAGTGACATTGATACCAGGATTAGATCCAGTGAAGTTGAAACCAGGATTAGATCCAGGGACGTTGATACCAGGATTAGATCCAGGGACGTTGACACCAGGATTAGAATCAGGGACGTTGGCTCTAGGATTAGATCTAGTGACGTTGACAACAGGATAAGGTCCAGGGACATTGACAAAAGGATTAGTTAATTGGACGTTGACACCAGAATAAGATCCAGGGACGTTAAACCAGGATCAAATCCAGTGACGTTGACACATGGATTAGATCCAGGGACGTTGACACCAGAATTATATCCAATGACGTTGACACCAGGATTAGATCCAGTGACGCTGACACGAGGATTAGATCCAGAGACGTTGAAACCAGGATTAGATCCAGGGACGTTGACACCAGGATCAGATTCAAGAACGTTGACCGAAGGATCAGATCTAGTGACGTTGACAACAGGATTAGATCCAGGGACGTTGACACAAGGATTAGATCCAGTGATGTTCACACAAGGATTAGATCCAGGGATGTTGACACCAGGAATAGATCCAGTGACGTTGATACCAGGATTAGATCCAGTGAAGTTGAAACCAGGATTAGATCCAGGGACGTTGATACCAGGATTAGATCCAGGGACGTTGACACCAGGATTAGGATCAGGGACGTTGGCTCTATGATTAGATCTAGTGACGTTGACAACAGGATAAGGTCCAGGGACATTGACAAAAGGATTAGTTAATTGGACGTTGACACCAGGATTAGATCCAATGACGTTGACACCAGGATTAGATCCAGTGACGCTGACACGAGGATTAGATCCAGAGACGTTGAAACCAGGATTAGATCCAGGGACGTTGACACCAGGATCAGATCCAAGGACTTTGACCTAAGCATCAGATCCAGTGACGTTGACAACAGGATCAGATCCAGGGACGTTGAAACCAGGATTAGATCCAGTGACGTTGACACCAGGATTGGATCCAGGGATGTTGAACCAGGATTAGATCCAGTGACGTTGACACCAAGATTAGATCCAGGGACGTTGACACGAGGATTAGACACAGGATCGCTGACACAATAATTAGGTCCAGGGACTTTGACACAAGGATTAGACCCAAGGACGCTGACACAATAATTAGGTCCAGGGATTTGACACAAGGATTAGATCCAGTGACGATGACAGCAGGATTAGATCCAGTGACGTTGACACCAGGATTAGGTCCAGGGACATTGACGAAAGGATTAGTTCTTAGGACGTTGACACCAGGATTAGATCCAGTGATGCTGACACCAGGATTAGATCCGGGGACGTTGACACCAGGATTAGATCCACCGACGTTGAGACAAGGATAAGATCCAGAGACGTTGACACCAGGATTAGATCCAGTGAGGCTGACACCAGGATTAGATCCAGGGACGTTGACTCCAGGATTAGATCCTGTGACGTTGACACCATGATTAGATAAAGGGTCGTTCACAAAAGGATCAGATAAAGTGACGTTGACACAAGGATTAGATCCAGTGACGTTGACACCAGAAATAGAACCAGGGACGTTGACTCCCGGATTAGATCCATTGATGTTGAAAACAGGATTAGATAAAGGGACGTTGACACCAGGATTAGATCCAGAGACGTTGACACCAGGATTAGATCCAGTGACGTTGATACCAGGATTAGATCCAGGGACGTTGACAAAAGGATTAGAATCAGGGTCGTTGACTCCAGAATTAGATCCAGTGACGTTGACACAAGGATTAGATCCAGTGACGCTGACACCAGGATCAGATCCAGGGACTTTGACACCAGGATTAGATCCAGTGACGTTGACACCAGGATTAGATCCATGGACGTTGACACCAGGGTTAGATCCATGTACTTTGACACCAGGATTAGATCCAGGGACGTTAACACAATAATTAGGTCCAGGGACGTTGACACAAGGATTAGATGCAGTGACGCTGACACCAGGATTAGATCCAGTGACGCTGACACCAGGATTAGATCCAGGGACGTTGACACCAAGATTGGATCCAGGGACGTTGACACCATGATTAGATCCAGGAACCTTGAGACCATGATTGGATCCAGGGACGTTGACTCCAGGATTGGATACAGGGACGTTGACACCAGGATTAGAATCAGGGACGTTGACACCAGGATCAGATCCAGTGACGTTGACAACAGGATAAGGTCCAGGGACATTGACAAAAGGATTAGTTAATTGGACATTGACACCAGAAAAAGATACAGGGACGTTAAACCAGGATCAAATCCAGTGACGTTGACACATGGATTAGATCCAGAGACGTTGACTCCAGGATTAGATCCAATGACGTTGACACCAGGATTAGATCCAGTGACGCTGACACGAGGATTAGATCCAGAGACGTTGAAACCAGGATTAGATATAAGGACTTTGACCTAAGCATGAGATCCAGTGACGTTGACAACAGGATCAGATCCAGGGACGTTGAAACCAGGATAGATCCAGTAACGTTGACACCAGGATTGGATCCAGGGATTTGAACCAGGATTAGATCCAGTGACGTTGACACCAAGATTAGATCCAGGGACGTTGACACCATGATTAGATCCAGGGACCTTGTGACCAGTATTGGATCCAGGGATGTTGACTCCAGGATTGGATCCAAGGACGTTGACACCAGGTTTAGATCCAGGGACGTTGACACCATGATTATATCCAGGGACATTGACAGCAGGATTAGATCCAGTGACGTTGACACCAGGATTAGGTCCAGGGACGTTGACAAAAGGATTAGTTCATGGGACGTTGACACCAGGATAAGGTCCAAGGACGTTAAACCAGGATCAAATCCAGTGACGTTGACACCAGGATTAGGTCCAGGGACGTTGACACCAGGATTAGATCCAGTGACGCTGACACCAGGATTAGATGCAGGGACGTTTACACAATGGTTAGATCCATTGACGTTGAGACCAGGATTAGATCCAGGGAAGTTGAAACCAGGATTAGATCCAGGGACGTTGAAACCAGGATTAGATCAAGGGACGTTGACACCAGGATCAGATTCAGGAACGTTGACCGAAGGATCAGATCCAGTGACGTTGACAACAGGATTAGATCCAGGGACGTTGACACGAGGATTAGATCCAGTGATGTTCACACAAGGATTAGATCCAGGGATGTTGACACCAGGAATAGATCCAGTGACATTGATACCAGGATTACATCCATTGAAGTTGTAACCAGGATTAGATCCAGGGACGTTGATACCAGGATTAGATCCAGGGACGTTGACACCAGGATTAGAATCAGGGACGTTGGCTCTAGAATTAGATCTAGTGACGTTGACAACAGGATAGGGTCCAGGGACATTGACAAAAGGATTAGTTAATTGGACGTTGACACCAGAATAAGATCCAGGGACGTTAAACCAGGATCAAATCCAGTGACGCTGACACGAGGATTAGATCCAGAGACGTTGAAACCAGGATTAGATCCAGGGACGTTGACACCCGGATCAGATCCAAGGACTTTGACCTAAGCATCAGATCCAGTGACGTTGACAACAGGATTAGATCCAGGGACGTTGACACAAGGATTAGATCCAGTGACGTTCACACAAGGATTAGATCCAGGGATGTTGACACCAGGAATAGATACAGTGACGTTGATACCAGGATTAGATCCAGTGAAGTTGAAACCAGGATTAGATCCAGGAACGTTGATACCAGGATTAGATCCAGGGACGTTGACACCAGGATAAGGATCAGGGACGTTGGCTCTAGGATTAGATCTAGTGACGTTGACAACAGGATAAGGTCCAGGGACATTGACAAAAGGATTAGTTAATTGGACGTTGACACCAGAATAAGATCCAGGGACGTTAAACCAGGATCAAATCCAGTGACGTTGACACTTGGATTAGATCCAGGGACGTTGACACCAGGATTAGATCCAATGACGTTGACACCAGGATTAGATCCAGTGACGCTGACACGAGGATTAGATCCAGAGACGTTGAAACCAGGATTAGATCCAGTGACGTTGACACCAGGATCAGATCCAAGGACTTTGACCGAAGCATCAGATCCAGTGACGTTGACAACAGGATCAGATCCAGGGACGTTGAAACCAGGATTAGATCCAGTGACGTTGACACCAGGATTGGATCCAGGGATGTTGAACCAGGATTAGATCCAGTGACGTTGACACCAAGATTAGATCCAGGGACGTTGACACGAGGATTAGACACAGGGACGCTGACACAATAATTAGGTCCAGGGACTTTGACACAAGGATTAGACCCAAGGACGCTGACACAATAATTAGGTCCAGGGATTTGACACAAGGATTAGATCCAGTGACGTTGACAGCAGGATTAGATCCAGTGACGTTGACACCAGGATTAGGTCCAGGGACATTGACGAAAGGATTAGTTCTTAGGACGTTGACACCAGGATTAGATCCAGTGACGCTGACACCAGGATTAGATCCGGGGACGTTGACACCAGGATTAGATCCACCGACGTTGAGACCAGGATAAGATCCAGTGACGTTGACACCAGGATTAGATCCAGTGAGGCTGACACCAGGATTAGATCCAGGGACGTTGACTCCAGGATTAGATCCTGTGACGTTGACACCATGATTAGATAAATGGTCGTTCACAAAAGGATCAGATCAAGTGACGTTGACACAAGGATTAGATCCAGTGACGTTCACACAAGGATTAGATCCAGGGATGTTGACACCAGGAATAGATCCAGTGACGTTGATACCAGGATTAGATCCAGTGAAGTTGAAACCAGGATTAGATCCAGGAACGTTGATACCAGGATTAGATCCAGGGACGTTGACACCAGGATAAGGATCAGGGACGTTGGCTCTAGGATTAGATCTAGTGACGTTGACAACAGGATAAGGTCCAGGGACATTGACAAAAGGATTAGTTAATTGGACGTTGACACCAGAATAAGATCCAGGGACGTTAAACCAGGATCAAATCCAGTGACGTTGACACTTGGATTAGATCCAGGGACGTTGACACCAGGATTAGATCCAATGACGTTGACACCAGGATTAGATCCAGTGACGCTGACACGAGGATTAGATCCAGAGACGTTGAAACCAGGATTAGATCCAGTGACGTTGACACCAGGATCAGATCCAAGGACTTTGACCGAAGCATCAGATCCAGTGACGTTGACAACAGGATCAGATCCAGGGACGTTGAAACCAGGATTAGATCCAGTGACGTTGACACCAGGATTGGATCCAGGGATGTTGAACCAGGATTAGATCCAGTGACGTTGACACCAAGATTAGATCCAGGGACGTTGACACGAGGATTAGACACAGGGACGCTGACACAATAATTAGGTCCAGGGACTTTGACACAAGGATTAGACAGAAGGACGCTGACACAATAATTAGGTCCAGGGATTTGACACAAGGATTAGATCCAGTGACGTTGACAGCAGGATTAGATCCAGTGACGTTGACACCAGGATTAGGTCCAGGGACATTGACGAAAGGATTAGTTCTTAGGACGTTGACACCAGGATTAGATCCAGTGACGCTGACACCAGGATTAGATCCGGGGACGTTGACACCAGGATTAGATCCACCGACGTTGAGACCAGGATAAGATCCAGTGACGTTGACACCAGGATTAGATCCAGTGAGGCTGACACCAGGATTAGATCCAGGGACGTTGACTCCAGGATTAGATCCTGTGACGTTGACACCATGATTAGATAAATGGTCGTTCACAAAAGGATCAGATCAAGTGACGTTGACACAAGGATTGGATCCAGTGACGTTGACACCAGAATTAGAACCAGGGATGTTGACTCCCGGATTAGATCCATTGATGTTGAAAACAGGATTAGATAAAGGGACGTTGACACAAGGATTAGATCCAGAGACGTTGACACCAGGATTAGATCCAGTGACGTTGATACCAGGATTAGATCCAGGGACGTTGACAAAAGGATTAGAATCAGGGTCGTTGACTCCAGAATTAGATCCAGTGACGTTGACACAAGGATTAGATCCAGTGACGCTGACACCAGGATCAGATCCAGGGACTTTGACACCAGGATTAGATCCAGTGACGTTGACACCAGGATTAGATCCATGGACATTGACACCAGGGTTAGATCCATGTACTTTGACACCAGGATTAGATCCAGGGACGTTAACACAATAATTAGGTCCAGGGACGTTGACACAAGGATTAGATCCAGTGACGCTGACACCAGGATTAGATCCAGGGACGTTGACACCAGGATTAGATCCAGGGACGTTGACACCAGAATTAGAACCAGGGATGTTGACTCCCGGATTAGATCCATTGATGTTGAAAACAGGATTAGATAAAGGGACGTTGACACCAGGATTAGATCCAAAGACGTTGACACCAGGATTAGATCCAGTGACGTTGATACCAGGATTAGATCCAGGGACGTTGACAAAAGGATTAGAATCAGGGTCGTTGACTCCAGAATTAGATCCAGTGACGTTGACACAAGGATTAGATCCAGTGACGCTGACACCAGGATCAGATCCAGGGACTTTGACACCAGGATTAGATCCAGTGACGTTGACACCAGGATTAGATCCATGGACGTTGACACCAGGGTTAGATCCATGTACTTTGACACCAGGATTAGATCCAGGGACGTTAACACAATAATTAGGTCCAGGGACGTTGACACAAGGATTAGATCCAGTGACGCTGACACCAGGATTAGATCCAGGGACGTTGACACCAGGATTAGATCCAGGGACGTTGACACCAGGATAAGATCCAGTATCGTTGACACCAGGATTAGATCCAGTGACGCTGACACCAGGATTAGATCCAGGGACGTTGACACCAAGATTGGATCCAGGGACGTTGACACCATGAATAGATCCAGGGACCTTGAGCCCAGGATTGGATCCAGGGACGTTGAGTCCAGGATTGGATCCAGGGACGTTGACACCAGATTTAGATCCAGGGACGTTGACACCATGATTAGATCCAGGAACCTTGAGACCAGGATTGGATCCAGGGACGTTGACACCAGGATTAGAATCAGGGACGTTGACACCAGGATCAGATCCAGTGACGTTGACAACAGGATAAGGTCCAGGGACATTGACAAAAGGATTAGTTAATTGGACATTGACACCAGAAAAAGATACAGGGACGTTAAACCAGGATCAAATCCAGTGACGTTGACACATGGATTAGAATCCGAGACGTTGACTCCAGGATTAGATCCAATGACGTTGACACCAGGATTAGATCCAGTGACGCTGACACGAGCATTAGATCCAGAGACGTTGAAACCAGGATTAGATATAAGGACTTTGACCTAAGCATGAGATCCAGTGACGTTGACAACAGGATCAGATCCAGGGACGTTGAAACCAGGATAGATCCAGTAACGTTGACACCAGGATTGGATCCAGGGATTTGAACCAGGATTAGATCCAGTGACGTTGACACCAAGATTAGATCCAGGGACGTTGACACCATGATTAGATCCAGGGACCTTGTGACCAGTATTGGATCCAGGGATGTTGACTCCAGGATTGGATCCAAGGACGTTGACACCAGGTTTAGATCCAGGGACGTTGACACCATGATTATATCCAGGGACATTGACAGCAGGATTAGATCCAGTGACGTTGACACCAGGATTAGGTCCAGGGACGTTGACAAAAGGATTAGTTCATGGGACGTTGACACCAGGATAAGGTCCAAGGACGTTAAACCAGGATCAAATCCAGTGACGTTGACACCAGGATTAGGTCCAGGGACGTTGACACCAGGATTAGATCCAGTGACGCTGACACCAGGATTAGATGCAGGGACGTTTACACAATGGTTAGATCCATTGACGTTGAGACCAGGATTAGATCCAGGGAAGTTGAAACCAGGATTAGATCCAGGGACGTTGAAACCAGGATTAGATCAAGGGACGTTGACACCAGGATCAGATTCAGGAACGTTGACCGAAGGATCAGATCCAGTGACGTTGACAACAGGATTAGATCCAGGGACGTTGACACGAGGATTAGATCCAGTGATGTTCACACAAGGATTAGATCCAGGGATGTTGACACCAGGAATAGATCCAGTGACATTGATACCAGGATTACATCCATTGAAGTTGTAACCAGGATTAGATCCAGGGACGTTGATACCAGGATTAGATCCAGGGACGTTGACACCAGGATTAGAATCAGGGACGTTGGCTCTAGAATTAGATCTAGTGACGTTGACAACAGGATAGGGTCCAGGGACATTGACAAAAGGATTAGTTAATTGGACGTTGACACCAGAATAAGATCCAGGGACGTTAAACCAGGATCAAATCCAGTGACGCTGACACGAGGATTAGATCCAGAGACGTTGAAACCAGGATTAGATCCAGGGACGTTGACACCCGGATCAGATCCAAGGACTTTGACCTAAGCATCAGATCCAGTGACGTTGACAACAGGATTAGATCCAGGGACGTTGACACAAGGATTAGATCCAGTGACGTTCACACAAGGATTAGATCCAGGGATGTTGACACCAGGAATAGATCCAGTGACGTTGATACCAGGATTAGATCCAGTGAAGTTGAAACCAGGATTAGATCCAGGAACGTTGATACCAGGATTAGATCCAGGGACGTTGACACCAGGATAAGGATCAGGGACGTTGGCTCTAGGATTAGATCTAGTGACGTTGACAACAGGATAAGGTCCAGGGACATTGACAAAAGGATTAGTTAATTGGACGTTGACACCAGAATAAGATCCAGGGACGTTAAACCAGGATCAAATCCAGTGACGTTGACACTTGGATTAGATCCAGGGACGTTGACACCAGGATTAGATCCAATGACGTTGACACCAGGATTAGATCCAGTGACGCTGACACGAGGATTAGATCCAGAGACGTTGAAACCAGGATTAGATCCAGTGACGTTGACACCAGGATCAGATCCAAGGACTTTGACCGAAGCATCAGATCCAGTGACGTTGACAACAGGATCAGATCCAGGGACGTTGAAACCAGGATTAGATCCAGTGACGTTGACACCAGGATTGGATCCAGGGATGTTGAACCAGGATTAGATCCAGTGACGTTGACACCAAGATTAGATCCAGGGACGTTGACACGAGGATTAGACACAGGGACGCTGACACAATAATTAGGTCCAGGGACTTTGACACAAGGATTAGACCCAAGGACGCTGACACAATAATTAGGTCCAGGGATTTGACACAAGGATTAGATCCAGTGACGTTGACAGCAGGATTAGATCCAGTGACGTTGACACCAGGATTAGGTCCAGGGACATTGACGAAAGGATTAGTTCTTAGGACGTTGACACCAGGATTAGATCCAGTGACGCTGACACCAGGATTAGATCCGGGGACGTTGACACCAGGATTAGATCCACCGACGTTGAGACCAGGATAAGATCCAGTGACGTTGACACCAGGATTAGATCCAGTGAGGCTGACACCAGGATTAGATCCAGGGACGTTGTCTCCAGGATTAGATCCTGTGACGTTGACACCATGATTAGATAAATGGTCGTTCACAAAAGGATCAGATCAAGTGACGTTGACACAAGGATTAGATCCAGTGACGTTCACACAAGGATTAGATCCAGGGATGTTGACACCAGGAATAGATCCAGTGACGTTGATACCAGGATTAGATCCAGTGAAGTTGAAACCAGGATTAGATCCAGGAACGTTGATACCAGGATTAGATCCAGGGACGTTGACACCAGGATAAGGATCAGGGACGTTGGCTCTAGGATTAGATCTAGTGACGTTGACAACAGGATAAGGTCCAGGGACATTGACAAAAGGATTAGTTAATTGGACGTTGACACCAGAATAAGATCCAGGGACGTTAAACCAGGATCAAATCCAGTGACGTTGACACTTGGATTAGATCCAGGGACGTTGACACCAGGATTAGATCCAATGACGTTGACACCAGGATTAGATCCAGTGACGCTGACACGAGGATTAGATCCAGAGACGTTGAAACAAGGATTAGATCCAGTGACGTTGACACCAGGATCAGATCCAAGGACTTTGACCGAAGCATCAGATCCAGTGACGTTGACAACAGGATCAGATCCAGGGACGTTGAAACCAGGATTAGATCCAGTGACGTTGACACCAGGATTGGATCCAGGGATGTTGAACCAGGATTAGATCCAGTGACGTTGACACCAAGATTAGATCCAGGGACGTTGACACGAGGATTAGACACAGGGACGCTGACACAATAATTAGGTCCAGGGACTTTGACACAAGGATTAGACCCAAGGACGCTGACACAATAATTAGGTCCAGGGATTTGACACAAGGATTAGATCCAGTGACGTTGACAGCAGGATTAGATCCAGTGACGTTGACACCAGGATTAGGTCCAGGGACATTGACGAAAGGATTAGTTCTTAGGACGTTGACACCAGGATTAGATCCAGTGACGCTGACACCAGGATTAGATCCGGGGACGTTGACACCAGGATTAGATCCACCGACGTTGAGACCAGGATAAGATCCAGTGACGTTGACACCAGGATTAGATCCAGTGAGGCTGACACCAGGATTAGATCCAGGGACGTTGACTCCAGGATTAGATCCTGTGACGTTGACACCATGATTAGATAAATGGTCGTTCACAAAAGGATCAGATCAAGTGACGTTGACACAAGGATTGGATCCAGTGACGTTGACACCAGAATTAGAACCAGGGATGTTGACTCCCGGATTAGATCCATTGATGTTGAAAACAGGATTAGATAAAGGGACGTTGACACCAGGATTAGATCCAGAGACGTTGACACCAGGATTAGATCCAGTGACGTTGATACCAGGATTAGATCCAGGGACGTTGACAAAAGGATTAGAATCAGGGTCGTTGACTCCAGAATTAGATCCAGTGACATTGACACAAGGATTAGATCCAGTGACGCTGACACCAGGATCAGATCCAGGGACTTTGACACCAGGATTAGATCCAGTGACGTTGACACCAGGATTAGATCCATGGACGTTGACACCAGGGTTAGATCCATGTACTTTGACACCAGGATTAGATCCAGGGACGTTAACACAATAATTAGGTCCAGGGACGTTGACACAAGGATTAGATCCAGTGACGCTGACACCAGGATTAGATCCAGGGACGTTGACACCAGGATTAGATCCAGGGACGTTGACACCAGAATTAGAACCAGGGATGTTGACTCCCGGATTAGATCCATTGATGTTGAAAACAGGATTAGATAAAGGGACGTTGACACCAGGATTAGATCCAAAGACGTTGACACCAGGATTAGATCCAGTGACGTTGATACCAGGATTAGATCCAGGGACGTTGACAAAAGGATTAGAATCAGGGTCGTTGACTCCAGAATTAGATCCAGTGACGTTGACACAAGGATTAGATCCAGTGACGCTGACACCAGGATCAGATCCAGGGACTTTGACACCAGGATTAGATCCAGTGACGTTGACACCAGGATTAGATCCATGGACGTTGACACCAGGGTTAGATCCATGTACTTTGACACCAGGATTAGATCCAGGGACGTTAACACAATAATTAGGTCCAGGGACGTTGACACAAGGATTAGATCCAGTGACGCTGACACCAGGATTAGATCCAGGGACGTTGACACCAGGATTAGATCCAGGGACGTTGACACCAGGATAAGATCCAGTATCGTTGACACCAGGATTAGATCCAGTGACGCTGACACCAGGATTAGATCCAGGGACGTTGACACCAAGATTGGATCCAGGGACGTTGACACCATGAATAGATCCAGGGACCTTGAGCCCAGGATTGGATCCAGGGACGTTGAGTCCAGGATTGGATCCAGGGACGTTGACACCAGATTTAGATCCAGGGACGTTGACACCATGATTATATCCAGGGACGTTGACAGCAGGATTAGATCCAGTGACGTTGACACCAGGATTAGGTCCAGGGACGTTGACCAAAGGATTAGTTCATGGGACGTTGACACCAGGATAAGGTCCAAGGACGTTAAACCAGGATCGAATCCAGTGATGTTGACACCAGGATTAGGTACAGGGAGGTTGACACCAGGATTAGATCCAGTGACGCTGACACCAGGATTAGATGCAGGGACGTTTACTCCAGGATTAGATCCATTGACGTTTAGACGAGGATTAGATCCAGTGACTCTGACAACAGGATTAGATCCAGGGACGTTGACACAAGGATCAGATGCAGGGACGTTTACTGAAGGATCAGATCCAGTGACGATGACAACAGGATAAGATCCAGTGACGTTGACACCATGATTAGATCCAGTGACGCTGACACCAGGATTAGATCCAGGGACCTTGAGACCAGGATTGGATCCAGGGACGTTGACTCCAGGATTGGATCCAGGGACGTTGACACCAGGATTAGGTCCAGGGACGTTGACAAAAGGATTAGTTCATGGGACGTTGACACCAGGATAAGGTCCAAGGACGTTAAACCAGGATCAATTCCAGTGACGTTGACACCAGGAATAGGTCCAGGGACGTTGACACCAGGATTAGATAAAGTGACGCTGACACCAGGATTAGATGCAGGGACGTTTACACAATCATTAGATCCATTGACGTTGAGACCAGGAATAGATCCAGTGACTCTGACACCAGGATTAGATCCAGGGACGATGAAACCAGGATTAGATCCAGGGACGTTGACACAAGGATCAGATCCAGGGACGTTGACTGAAGGATCAGATCCAGTGACGATGACAACAGGATAAGATCCAGTGACATTGACACCAGGATTAGATCCAGTGACGCTGACACCAGGATTAGATCCAGGGACGTTGACACCAGGATTAGATCCATTGACGTTGACACCAGGATTAGATCGAGTGAAGTTGAAACCAGGATTAGATCCAGGGATGTTGAAACCAGGATGAGATTCAGGAACGTTGACCGAAGGATCAGATCCAGTGACGTTGACAACAGGATTAGATCCAGGGACGTTGACACGAGGATTAGATCCAGTGACGTTCACCCAAGGATTAGATCCAGGGATGTTGACACCAGGAATAGATCCAGTGACATTGATACCAGGATTAGATCCAGTGAAGTTGAAAACAATATTAGATCCACGGACGTTGATACCAGGATTAGATCCAGGGACGTTGACACCAGGATTAGAATCAAGGACGTTGGCTCTAGGATTAGATCTAGTGACGTTGATGCCAGGATTAGATCCAGTGACGCTGAACCAGGATCAGATACAGGGACGTTGACACCAGGATCAGATCCAGTGACGTTGACAACAGGATAAGGTCCAGGGACATTGACAAAAGGATTAGTTAATTGGACATTGACACCAGAATAAGATCCAGGGACGTTAAACCAGGATCAAATCCAGTGACTTTGACACATGGATTAGATCCAATGACGTTGACACCAGGATTAGATCCAGTGACGCTGACACGAGGATTAGATCCAGAGACGTTGAAACCAGGATTAGATCCAGGGACGTTGACACCAGGATCAGATCCAAGGACTTTGACCTAAGCATCAGATCCAGTGACGTTGACAACAGGATTAGATCCAGGGACGTTGAAACCAGGATAGATCCAGTGACGTTGACACCTGGTTTGGATCCAGGGATTTGAACCAGGATTAGATCCAGTGACGTTGACACCAAGATTAGATCCAGGGACGTTGACACCATGATTAGATCCATGGACCTTGTGACCAGGATTGGATCCAGGGATGTTGACTCCAGGATTGGATCCAGGGACGTTGACACCAGTTTTAGATCCAGGGACGTTGACACCATGATTATATCCAGGGACGTTGACAGCAGGATTAGATCCAGTGACGTTGACACCAGGATTAGGTCCAGGGACGTTGACAAAAGGATTAGTTCATGGGACGTTGACACCAGGATAAGGTCCAAGGACGTTAAACCAGGATCAAATCCAGTGACGTTGACACCAGGATTAGGTCCAGGGATGTTGACACCAGGATTAGATCCAGTGACGCTGACACCAGGATTAGATGCAGGGACGTTTACACCAGGATTAGATCCATTGACGTTTAGACCAGGATTAGATCCAGTGACTCTGACACCAGGATTAGATCCAGGGACGTTGAAACCAGGATTAGATCCAGGGACGTTGACACAAGGATCAGATCCAGGGACGTTGACTGAAGGATCAGATCCAGTGACGATGACAACTGGATAAGATCCAGTGACGTTGACACCAGGATTAGATCCAGTGACGCTGACACCTGGATTAGATCCAGGGACGTTGACACCAGGATTAGATCCATTGACGTTGACACCAGGATTAGATCCAGTGAAGTTGAAACCAGGATTACATCCAGGGACGTTGAAACCAGGATTAGATCAAGGGACGTTGATACCATGATCAGATTCAGGAACGTTGACCGAAGGATCATATCTAGTGACGTTGACAACAGGATTAGATCCAGGGATGTTGACACAAGGATTAGATCCAGTGACGTTCACACAAGGATTAGATCCAGGGATGTTGACACCAGGAATAGATCCAGTGACGTTGATACCAAGATTAGATCCAGTGAAGTTGAAACCAGGATTAGATCCAGGGACGTTGATACCAGGATTAGATCCAGGGACGTTGACACCAGGATTAGAATCAGGGACATTGGCTCTAGGATTAGATCTAGTGACGTTGACAACAGGATAAGGTCCAGGGACATTGACAAAAGGATTAGTTAATTGGACGTTGACACCAGAATAAGATCCAGGGACGTTAAACCAGGATCAAATCCAGTGTGTTGACACATGGATTAGATCCAGGGACGTTGACACCAGGATTAGATCCAATGACGTTGACAGCAGGATTAGATCCAGTGACGCTGACACGAGGATTAGATCCAGAGACGTTGAAACCAGGATTAGATCCAGGGACGTTGACACCAGGATCAGATCCAAGGACTTTGACCTAAGCATCAGATCCAGTGACGTTGACAACAGGATCAGATCCAGGGACGTTGAAACCAGGATTAGATCCAGTGACATTGACACCAGGATTGGATCCAGGGATGTTGAACCAGGATTAGATCCAGTGACGTTGACACCAAGATTAGATCCAGGGACGTTGACACGAGGATTAGACACAGGATCGCTGACACAATAATTAGGTCCAGGGACTTTGACACAAGGATTAGACCCAAGGACCCTGACACAATTATTAGGTCCAGGGATTTGACACAAGGATTAGATCCAGTGACGTTGACAGCAGGATTAGATCCAGTGATGTTGACACCAGGATTAGGTCCAGGGACATTGACGAAAGGATTAGTTCTTAGGACGTTGACACCAGGATTAGATCCAGTGACGCTGACACCAGGTTTAGATCCGGGGACGTTGACACCAGGATTAGATCCACCGACGTTGAGACCAGGATAAGATCCAGTGACGTTGACACCAGGATTAAATCCTGTGAGGCTGACACCAGGATTAGATCCAGGGACGTTGACTCCAGGATTAGATCCAGTGACGTTGACACCATGATTAGATAAAGGGTCGTTCACAAAAGGATCAGATCAAGTGACGTTGACACCAGGATTAGATCCAGTGACGTTGACACCAGAATTAGAACCAGGGACGTTGACTCCCGGATTAGATCCATTGATGTTGAAAACAGGATTAGATAAAGGGACGTTGACACAAGGATTAGATCCAGAGACGTTGACACCAGGATTAGATCCAGTGACGTTGATACCAGGATTAGAATCAGGGACGTTGACAAAAGGATTAGAATCAGGGTCGTTGACTCCAGAATTAGATCCAGTGACGTTGACACCAGGATTAGATCCAGTGACGCTGACACCAGGATCAGATCCAGGGACTTTGACACCAGGATTAGATCCAGTGACATTGACACCATGATTAGATCCATGGACGTTGACACCAGGGTTAGATCCATGTACTTTGACACCAGGATTAGATCCAGGGACGTTGACACAATAATTAGGTCCAGGGACGTTGACACAAGGATTAGATCCAGTGAGGCTGACACCAGGATTAGATCCAGGGACGTTGACACCAGGATTAGATCCAGGGACGTTGACACCAGGATAAGATCCAGTATCGTTGACACCAGGATTAGATCCAGTGACGCTGACACCAGGATTAGATGCAGGGACGTTTACACAATGATTAGATCCATTGACGTTGAGACCAGGATTAGATCCAGTGACTCTGACACGAGGATTAGATCCAGGGACGTTGACTGAAGGATCAGATCCAGTGACGATGACAACTGGATTAGATCCAGGGACGTTGACACAAGGATTAGATCCAGTGACGTTCACACAAGGATTAGATCCAGGGATGTTGACACCAGGAATAGATCCAGTGACGTTGATACCAGGATTAGATCCAGTGAAGTTGAAACCAGGATTAGATCCAGGGACGTTGATACCAGGATTAGATCCAGGGACGTTGACACCAGGATTAGGATCAGGGACGTTGGCTCTAGGATTAGATCTAGTGACATTGACAACAGGATAAGGTCCAGGGACATTGACAAAAGGATTAGTTAATTGGACGTTGACACCAGAATAAGATCCAGGGACGTTAAACCAGGATCAAATCCAGTGACGTTGACACATGGATTAGATCCAGGGACGTTGACACCAGGATTAGATCCAATGACGTTGACACCAGGATTAGATCCAGTGACGCTGACATGAGGATTAGATCCAGAGACGTTGAAACCAGGATTAGATCCAGGGACGTTGACACCAGGATCAGATCCAAGGACTTTGACCTAAGCATCAGATCCAGTGACGTTGACAACAGGATCAGATCCAGGGACGTTGAAACCAGGATTAGATCCAGTGATGTTGACACCAGGATTGGATCCAGGGATGTTTAACCAGGATTAGATCCAGTGACGTTGACACCAAGATTAGATCCAGGGACGTTGACACGAGGATTAGACACAGGGACGCTGACACAATAATTAGGTCCAGGGACTTTGACACAAGGATTAGACCCAAGGACGCTGACACAATAATTAGGTCCAGGGATTTGACACAAGGATTAGATCCAGTGACGTTGACAGCAGGATTAGATCCAGTGACGTTGACACCAGGATTAGGTCCAGGGACATTGACGAAAGGATTAGTTCTTAGGACGTTGACACCAGGATTAGATCCAGTGACGCTGACACCAGGATTAGATCCGGGGACGTTGACACCAGGATTAGATCCACCGACGTTGAGACCAGGATAAGATCCAGTGACGTTGACACCAGGATTAGATCCAGTGAGGCTGACACCAGGATTAGATCCAGGGACGTTGATTCCAGGATTAGATCCAGTGACGTTGACACCATGATTAGATAAAGGGTCGTTCACAAAAGGATCAGATCAAGTGACGTTGACACCAGGATTAGATCCAGTGACGTTGACACCAGAATTAGAACCAGGGATGTTGACTCCCGGATTAGATCCATTGATGTTGAAAACAGGATTAGATAAAGGGACGTTGACACCAGTATTAGATCCAGAGACGTTGACACCAGGATTAGATCCAGTGACGTTGATACCAGGATTAGATCCAGGGACGTTGACAAAAGGATTAGAATCAGGGTCGTTGACTCCAGAATTAGATCCAGTGACGTTGACACCAGGATTAGATCCAGTGACGCTGACACCAGGATCAGATCCAGGGACTTTGACACCAGGATTAGATCCAGTGACGTTGACACCAGGATTAGATCCATGGACGTTGACACCAGGGTTAGTTCCATGCACTTTGACACAAGGATTAGATCCAGGGACGTTGACACAATAATTAGGTCAGGGACGTTGACACAAGGATTAGATCCAGTGACGCTGACACCAGGATTAGATCCAGGAACGTTGACACCAGGATTAGATCCAGGGACGTTGACACCAGGATAAGATCCAGTATCGTTGACACCAGGATTAGATAAAGGGACGTTGACACCAGGATTAGATCCAGGGACGTTGACACCAAGATTAGATCCAGGGACGTTGACACCATGAATAGATCCAGGGACCTTGAGCCCAGGATTGGATCCAGGGACGTTGACTCCAGGATTGGATCCAGGGACGATGACACCAGATTTAGATCCAGGGACGTTGACACCATGATTATATCCAGGGACGTTGACAGCAGGATTAGATCCAGTGACGTTGACACCAGGATTAGGTCCAATGACGTTGACACCAGGATTAGATCCAGTGACGCTGACATGAGGATTAGATCCAGAGACGTTGAAACCAGGATTAGATCCAGGGACGTTGACACCAGGATCAGATCCAAGGACTTTGACCTAAGCATCAGATCCAGTGACGTTGACAACAGGATCAGATCCAGGGACGTTGAAACCAGGATTAGATCCAGTGATGTTGACACCAGGATTGGATCCAGGGATGTTTAACCAGGATTAGATCCAGTGACGTTGACACCAAGATTAGATCCAGGGACGTTGACACGAGGATTAGACACAGGGACGCTGACACAATAATTAGGTCCAGGGACTTTGACACAAGGATTAGACCCAAGGACGCTGACACAATAATTAGGTCCAGGGATTTGACACAAGGATTAGATCCAGTGACGTTGACAGCAGGATTAGATCCAGTGACGTTGACACCAGGATTAGGTCCAGGGACATTGACGAAAGGATTAGTTCTTAGGACGTTGACACCAGGATTAGATCCAGTGACGCTGACACCAGGATTAGATCCGGGGACGTTGACACCAGGATTAGATCCACCGACGTTGAGACCAGGATAAGATCCAGTGACGTTGACACCAGGATTAGATCCAGTGAGGCTGACACCAGGATTAGATCCAGGGACGTTGATTCCAGGATTAGATCCAGTGACGTTGACACCATGATTAGATAAAGGGTCGTTCACAAAAGGATCAGATCAAGTGACGTTGACACCAGGATTAGATCCAGTGACGTTGACACCAGAATTAGAACCAGGGATGTTGACTCCCGGATTAGATCCATTGATGTTGAAAACAGGATTAGATAAAGGGACGTTGACACCAGTATTAGATCCAGAGACGTTGAAACCAGGATTAGATCCAGTGACGTTGATACCAGGATTAGATCCAGGGACGTTGACAAAAGGATTAGAATCAGGGTCGTTGACTCCAGAATTAGATCCAGTGACGTTGACACCAGGATTAGATCCAGTGACGCTGACACCACGATCAGATCCAGGGACTTTGACACCAGGATTAGATCCAGTGACGTTGACACCAGGATTAGATCCATGGACGTTGACACCAGGGTTAGTTCCATGCACTTTGACACAAGGATTAGATCCAGGGACGTTGACACAATAATTAGGTCAGGGACGTTGACACAAGGATTAGATCCAGTGACGCTGACACCAGGATTAGATCCAGGAACGTTGACACCAGGATTAGATCCAGGGACGTTGACACCAGGATAAGATCCAGTATCGTTGACACCAGGATTAGATAAAGGGACGTTGACACCAGGATTAGATCCAGGGACGTTGACACCAAGATTAGATCCAGGGACGTTGACACCATGAATAGATCCAGGGACCTTGAGCCCAGGATTGGATCCAGGGACGTTGACTCCAGGATTGGATCCAGGGACGATGACACCAGATTTAGATCCAGGGACGTTGACACCATGATTATATCCAGGGACGTTGACAGCAGGATTAGATCCAGTGACGTTGACACCAGGATTAGGTCCAGGTACGTTGACAAAAGGATTAGTTCATGGGACGTTGACACCAGGATAAGGTCCAAGGACGTTAAACCAGGATCTAAACCAGTGATGTTGACACCAGGATTAGGTACAGGGACGTTGACACCAGGATTAGATCCAGTGACGCTGACATCAGGATTAGATGCAGGGACGTTTACACCAGGATTAGATCCATTGACGTTTAGACCAGGATTAGATCCAGTGACTCTGACACCAGGAGTAGATCCAGGGACGTTGACACAAGGATCAGATCCAGGGACGTTTACTGAAGGATCAGATCCAGTGACGATGACAACAGGATAAGATCCAGTGACGTTGACACCAGGATTAGATCCAGTGACGCTGACACCAGGATTAGATCCAGGGACGTTGACACCAGGATTAGATCCATTGACGTTGACACCAGGATTAGATCCATTGAAGTTGAAACCAGGATTAGATACAGGGACGTTGAAACCAGGATTAGATCAAGGGACGTTGTCACCGGGATCAGATAATGGGACGTTGACCGAAGGATCAGATCCAGTGACGTTGACAACAGGATTAGATCCAGGGACGTTGACACGAGGATTAGATCCAGTGACGTTCACACAAGGATTAGATCCAGGGATGTTGACACCAGGAATATATCCAGTGACGTTGATACCAGGATTAGATCCAGGGACGTTGACACCAGGATTAGAATCAGGGACGTTGGCTCTAGGATAAGATCTAGTGACGTTGACGCCAGGATTAGATCCAGTGACGCTGACACCAGGATCAGATACAGGGACGTTGACACCAGGATCAGATCCATTGACGTTGACAACAGGATAAGGTCCAGGGACAAGGACAAAAGGATTAGTTCATTGGACGTTGACACCAGAATAAGATCCAGGAACGTTAAACCAGGATCAAATCCAGTGACGTTGACACATGGATTAGGTCCAGGGACGTTGACATCAGGATTAGATCCAATGACATTGACACCAGGATTAGATCCAGAGACGTTGAAACCAGGATTTTGATCCATTGATGTTGAAAACAGGATTAGATAAAGGGACGTTGTCACCAGGATTAGATCCAGAGACGTTGACACCAGGATCAGTTCCAGTATCGTTGATACCAGGATTAGATCCAGGGACGTTGACAAAAGGATTAGAATCAGGGACGTTGACTCCAGAATTAGATCCAGTGACGTTGACACCAGGATTAGATCCAGTGACGCTGACACCAGGATCAGTTCCAGGGACTTTGACACCAGGATTAGATCCAGTGACGTTGACACCAGGATTAGATCCATGGACGTTGACATCAGGGTTAGATCCATGTACTTTGACACCAGGATTAGATCCAGGGACGTTGACACAATAATTAGGTCCAGGGACGTTGACACAGGGATTAGATCCAGTGATGCTGACAACAGGATTAGATCCAGGGACGTTGACACCAGGATTAGATCCAGGGACGTTGACACCAGGATAAGATCCAGTATGTTGACACCAGGATTAGATCCAGGGACGTTGACACCAGGATAAGATCCAGTATCGTTGACACCAGGATTAGATCCAGGGACGTTGACACCATGATTAGATCCAGGGACCTTGAGACCAGGATTGGATCCAGGGTCGCTGTCTCCAGGATTGGATCCAGGGACGTTGACCCCAGATTTAGATTCTGGGACGTTGACAGCAGGATTAGATCCAGTGACGTTGACACCAGTATAAGGTCCAGGGACGTTGACAAAAGGATTAGTTCATGGGACGTTGACACCAGGATAAGTTCCAAGGACGTTAAACCAGGATCAAATCCAGTGACGTTGACACCAGGATTAGGTACTTGGATGTTGACACCAGGATTAGATCCAGTGACGCTGACACCAGATTAGATGCAGGGACGTTTACACCAGGATTAGATCCATTGACGTTGAGACCAGGATTAGATCCAGTGACTCTGACACCAGGATTAGATCCAGGGACTTTGACACAAGGATCAGATCCAAGGACGTTGACACCAGGATTAGATACAGGGACGTTGACACCAGGATTACATCCAGGGACGTTGACACCAGGATTAGACGCAGGGGGGCTGACTTAATAATTAGGTCCAGGGACGTTGACACAAGGATTAGATCCACTGACGCTGACACCAGGATTAGATCCAGGGACGTTGACACCAGGATAAGATCCAGTATCGTTGACACTAGGATTAGATCCAGTGACGTTGAACCAGGATTAGATCCAGGGACATTGACACCAAGATTAGATCCAGGGACGTTGACACCATGATTGCATCCAGGGACGTTGACACGAGGATTGGATCCAGAGACGTTGACTCCAGGATTAGTTCCAGGGACGTTGACACCAGGATTAGATCCATGGACATTGACACCAGGATTAAATCGAGGGACGATAACTCCAGGATTAGATCCAGGGACGATGACTCCAGGATTAGATCCAGGGACCTTGACACCAGGATTAGATCCAGGGACAATGACACCAGGATAAGATCCAGGGACGTTGACACCTGTATTAGATCCAGTGATGTTGACACCATTCTTAGATCCAGTAACACTGACACCAGTATTAGATCCAGGGGCGTTGACACCAGGATTAGATCCAGTGACTCTGACACCAGGATTAGATCCAGTGATGTTGACACAAGGATTAGATCAGGGACGTTGACACCAGGATTAGATACAATGACGCTGACAACAGGATCAGATCCAGTGACGTTGAAACCAGGATTAGGTTTAGGGACGTTGACACCAGGATTAGATCCATGGATGTTGACTCCAGGATTATATCCATTGACGTTGACACCAGGATTAGATAAAGGGATGTTGAGACCAGGATTAGGGTTTCCAGGGACGTTGATACCAGGATTAGATCCAGGGACGTTGACAGCAGGATTAGATCCAGGGATGTTGACACAAGGATTAGATCCAGGGATGTTGACACAAGGATCAGATCCAGTGATTCTGACACCAGGATTAGATCCTGGGACGTTGACACCCGGATTAGATCCAGGGACTTTGACACCTGGATAAGATCCAGTGACGTTGACACCAGGATTAGATCCAGTGACGCTGACACCAGGATTAGATTCAGGGACATTGACCCCAAGATTAGATCCAGGAACGTTGAAACCAGGATTAGAACCAGGGACGCTGACACCACGATTAGATCCAGGGATATACACCAGGATTAGATCCATTGATGTTGACAGCAGGATTAGATCCAGTGAAGCTGAAACCGGGATTAGATACAGGGACGTTGACACCAGGAGTAGATCCATGGACCTTGTAACCAAAAAAGATCCAGTGACGTTGACACAAGGATTAGATCCAGGGACTTTGACTCCAGGATTAGATCAGGGACGTTGACACCAGATTTAGATCCAGGGACGTTGACACCAGGATTATATCCAGGGACGTTGACAGCAGTATTTGATCCAGTGACTTTGACACCAGGATTAGGTCCAGTGACATTGACAGAAGGATTAGTTCCAGGGACGTTGACACCAGGATTAGATCCAGGAACGGTAAACCAGGATCAGATCCAGTGACGTTGACACCAGGATTAGGTCCAGGGATGTTGACACCAGGCTTAGATCCAGTGACGCTGACACCTGGATTAGATCCAGAGACTTGACAGCAGGATTAGATCCATTGACGTTGACACCAGGATCAGATCCAGGGACGTTGACACCAGGATTATATCCAGTGACGTTGACACCAGGATTCGATCCAGGTACGTTGACACCAGGATTAGATCCAGGGACGTTGACTCCAGGATTAGATCCAGGGACATTTGACACCAGGATTATATCCAGGGAGGTTGACTCTAGAATTAGATCCAGAGACGTGGACACCAGGATTATATCCAGGGACGTTGACAGCAGGATTAGATCCATTGATGTTGACACAAGGATTAGATCCAGTGTTGCTGACACAAGAATCAGATCCAGGGACGTTGACACCAGGAATAGATCAAGTATCGTTGACACCAGGATAAGATCCAGTTATGCTGACACCAGGATTAGATCCAGGGACGTTGACACCAAGATTAGATCCAGGGACGTTGACACCATGTTTAGATCCAGGGACGTTGACACCTGGATTAGAACCAGTGATGTTGACACAAGGATTAGATCCAGGGACTTTGACCGAAGGATCTGATCCAGTGACGTTGACAATAGGATTAGATATAGGGACGTTGAAACCAGGATTAGATCCAATGACGTTGACACCAGGATTAGATCCAGGGATGTTGACACCAGAATAGATCCAGTGACGTTGATACCAGGATTAGATCCAGGGACTTTGACACCAGGATTAGAATCAGGGACATTGACTCCAGGATTAGATACAGGGACGTTGAAACCGGGATTAGATCCAGGGACGTTGACTCCTGGATTAGAACCATTGATGTTGACAACAGGATTAGATAAAGGGACGTTGACACCAGGATTAGATCCAGAGACGTTGACACCAGGAAAAGATCCAGTGACGTTGATACCAGGATTAGATCCAGGGACGTTGACACCAGGATTAGTATCAGGGACGTTGACTCCAGGATTAGATCCAGTGACGTTGACACCAGGATTAGATCCAGTGACGCTGACACCAGGATTAGATCCAGGGACGTTGACACCAGGATCAGATCCAGTGAAGTTGAAACCAGGATTAGATCCAGGGACGTTGACAGCAGGATTAGATCCAGTGACGTTGACACCAGGATAAGGTAAGGGACGTTGACCAAAGGAACAGTTCATGGGACGCTGACACCATTTTAATATCCAGGACGTTAAACCAGGATCAAATCCACTGACGTTGACACCTGGATTAGGTCCAGAGACGTTGCCACCAGGATTAGATCCAATGAAGTTGACCAGGATTAGATCCAGTGACGCTGACACCAGGATTAGATCAAGGGACGTAAAAACCAGGATCAGATCCAGTGACGTTGACAACAGGATCAGATCCAGGGACGTTGAAACCAGGATTAGATCCAGTGACGTTGACACCAGGATTAGATCCAACGACGTTGACACCAGGATTAGAATCAGGGACGATGACTCCAGGATTAGATCCATGGACGTTGACACCAGATTTAGATCCAGGGACGTTGACACCAGGATTATATCCAGGGACGTTGACACCAGGATTACATCCAGGGACGTTGACACCAGGATTAGACCCAGGGACGCTGACACAATAATTAGTTCCAGGGACGTTGACACAAGGATTAGATCCACTGATGCTGACACCAGGATTAGATCCAGGGACGTTGACACCAGGATTAGATCCAGGGACGTTGACACCAGGATAAGATCCAGTATCGTTGACGCCAGGATTAGATCCAGTGACGCTGACACCAGAATTAGATCCAGGGACGTTGACACCAAGATTAGATCCAGGGACGTTGACACCATGATTGGATCCAGGGACGTTGACACGAGGTTTGGATCCAGGGACGTTGACTCCAGGATTAGATCCAGTGACGTTGACACCAGATTTAGATCCAGGGACCTTGACACCAGGATTATATCCAGGGACGTTGACAGCAGGAATAGATCCAGTGACGTTGACACCAGGATTAGGTCCGGTACGTTGACAAAAGGATTAGTTCATGGGACATTGACACCAGGATCAGATCCAGTGAAGTTGAAACCAGGATTAGATCCAGGGACGTTGACAGCAGGATTAGATCCAGTGACGTTGACACCAGGATAAGGTAAGGGACGTTGACCAAAGGAACAGTTCATGGGACGCTGACACCATTTTAATATCCAGGACGTTAAACCAGGATCAAATCCACTGACGTTGACACCTGGATTAGGTCCAGAGACGTTGCCACCAGGATTAGATCCAATGAAGTTGACCAGGATTAGATCCAGTGACGCTGACACCAGGATTAGATCAAGGGACGTAAAAACCAGGATCAGATCCAGTGACGTTGACAACAGGATCAGATCCAGGGACGTTGAAACCAGGATTAGATCCAGTGACGTTGACACCAGGATTAGATCCAACGACGTTGACACCAGGATTAGAATCAGGGACGATGACTCCAGGATTAGATCCATGGACGTTGACACCAGATTTAGATCCAGGGACGTTGACACCAGGATTATATCCAGGGACGTTGACACCAGGATTACATCCAGGGACGTTGACACCAGGATTAGACCCAGGGACGCTGACACAATAATTAGTTCCAGGGACGTTGACACAAGGATTAGATCCACTGATGCTGACACCAGGATTAGATCCAGGGACGTTGACACCAGGATTAGATCCAGGGACGTTGACACCAGGATAAGATCCAGTATCGTTGACGCCAGGATTAGATCCAGTGACGCTGACACCAGAATTAGATCCAGGGACGTTGACACCAAGATTAGATCCAGGGACGTTGACACCATGATTGGATCCAGGGACGTTGACACGAGGTTTGGATCCAGGGACGTTGACTCCAGGATTAGATCCAGTGACGTTGACACCAGATTTAGATCCAGGGACCTTGACACCAGGATTATATCCAGGGACGTTGACAGCAGGAATAGATCCAGTGACGTTGACACCAGGATTAGGTCCGGTACGTTGACAAAAGGATTAGTTCATGGGACATTGACACCAGGATAAGAACCAAGGACGTTAAACCAGGATCAAATCCAATGACGTTGACACCATTATTAGGTCCAGGGACGTTAACACCAGGATTAGTTCCAGTGATGCTGACGCCAGGATTAGATCCACGGACGTTGACACCAGGATTAGATCCATTGACGTTGAGACCAGGATTAGATCCAGTGACTCTGACACCAGGATTAGATCCAGGGAAGTTGAAACGAGGATTAGTCCAGGGACGTTGACACAAGGATCAGATCCAGGGACGTTGACTGAAGGATCAGAAGCAGTGACGTTGACAACAGAATCAGATCCAGGGACGATTAAATCAGGAGTAGATCCAGTGACGTTGACACCAGTATTAGATCCAGGGATGTTGAACCAGGATTAGATCCAGTGACGTTGACACCAGGATTAGATCCAGGGACGTTGACACCAGAATTAGATCCAAGGACGTTGACTCCAGGATTAGATCCAGGGACGTTGACACCAGATTTAGATCCAGGGACGTTGACACCAGGATTATATCCAGGGACTTTTGTCAGCAGGATTAGATCCAGTGACGTTGACACCATGATTAGGTCTAGGGACGTTTATACAAGGATTAGCTACAAAGACGTTGACACCAGGATTAGATCCAGGGACGTGGACAAAAGTATTAGATCCAGTGAGGCTGACACCAGGATTAGATCCAGTGACATTGACACCATGATTAGATAAAGGGTCGTTCACAGCAGGATTAGATCCAGGGACGTTGATTCCAGGATTAGATCCAGGGACGTGGACACCAGTATTATATCCAGTGAGGCTGACACCAGGATTAGATCCAGGGACGTTGACTCCATGATTAGATCCAGTGACATTGACACCATGATTAGATGAAGGATCGTTCACAGCAAGATTAGATCCAGGGACGTTGACTCCAGGATTAGATACAGTGACGTTGACACCAGGATAAGATCCAGTATCGTTGACACCAGGATAAGATCCAGTGACGCTGACACCAGGATTAGATCCAGGGACGTTGACACCAAGATTAGACCCAGGGACTTTGACACCATGATTAGATCCAGGGACGTTGACACCTGGATTAGATCCAGTGATGTTGACACAAGTATTAGACCCAGGGACGTTGACCGAAGGATCTGATCCAGTGACGTTGACAATAGGAGTAGATCTAGGGACGTTGAAACCAGGATTAGATCCAATGACGTTGACACCAGGATTAGATCCAGGGATGTTGACACCAGAATAGATCCAGTGACGTTGATAACAGGATTAGATCCAGGGACTTTGACACCAGGATTAGAATCAGGGATGTTGACTCCAGGATTAGATACAGGGACGTTGAAACCAGGATTAGATCCAGGGACGTTGACTCCTGGATTAGATCCATTGATGTTGACAACAGGATTAGATAAAGGGACGTTGACACCAGGATTAGATCCAGAGACGTTAACACCAGGAAAAGATCCAGTGACGTTGATACCAGGATTAGATCCAGGGACGTTGACACCAGGATTAGTATCAGGGACGTTGACTCCAGGATTAGATCCAGTGACGTTGACACCAGGATTAGATCCAGTGACGCTGACACCAGGATTAGATCCAGGGACGTTGACACCAGGATCAGATCCAGTGAAGTTGAAACCAGGATTAGATCCAGGGACGTTGACAGCAGGATTAGATCCAGTGACGTTGACACCAGGATAAGGTAAGGGACGTTGACCAAAGGAACAGTTCATGGGACGCTGACACCATTTTAATATCCAGGACGTTAAACCAGGATCAAATCCACTGACGTTGACACCTGGATTAGGTCCAGAGACGTTGCCACCAGGATTAGATCCAATGAAGTTGACCAGGATTAGATCCAGTGACGCTGACACCAGGATTAGATCAAGGGACGTAAAAACCAGGATCAGATCCAGTGACGTTGACAACAGGATCAGATCCAGGGACGTTGAAACCAGGATTAGATCCAGTGACGTTGACACCAGGATTAGATCCAACGACGTTGACACCAGGATTAGAATCAGGGACGATGACTCCAGGATTAGATCCATGGACGTTGACACCAGATTTAGATCCAGGGACGTTGACACCAGGATTATATCCAGGGACGTTGACACCAGGATTACATCCAGGGACGTTGACACCAGGATTAGACCCAGGGACGCTGACACAATAATTAGTTCCAGGGACGTTGACACAAGGATTAGATCCACTGATGCTGACACCAGGATTAGATCCAGGGACGTTGACACCAGGATTAGATCCAGGGACGTTGACACCAGGATAAGATCCAGTATCGTTGACGCCAGGATTAGATCCAGTGACGCTGACACCAGAATTAGATCCAGGGACGTTGACACCAAGATTAGATCCAGGGACGTTGACACCATGATTGGATCCAGGGACGTTGACACGAGGTTTGGATCCAGGGACGTTGACTCCAGGATTAGATCCAGTGACGTTGACACCAGATTTAGATCCAGGGACCTTGACACCAGGATTATATCCAGGGACGTTGACAGCAGGAATAGATCCAGTGACGTTGACACCAGGATTAGGTCCGGTACGTTGACAAAAGGATTAGTTCATGGGACATTGACACCAGGATAAGAACCAAGGACGTTAAACCAGGATCAAATCCAATGACGTTGACACCATTATTAGGTCCAGGGACGTTAACACCAGGATTAGTTCCAGTGATGCTGACGCCAGGATTAGATCCACGGACGTTGACACCAGGATTAGATCCATTGACGTTGAGACCAGGATTAGATCCAGTGACTCTGACACCAGGATTAGATCCAGGGAAGTTGAAACGAGGATTAGTCCAGGGACGTTGACACAAGGATCAGATCCAGGGACGTTGACTGAAGGATCAGAAGCAGTGACGTTGACAACAGAATCAGATCCAGGGACGATTAAATCAGGAGTAGATCCAGTGACGTTGACACCAGTATTAGATCCAGGGATGTTGAACCAGGATTAGATCCAGTGACGTTGACACCAGGATTAGATCCAGGGACGTTGACACCAGAATTAGATCCAAGGACGTTGACTCCAGGATTAGATCCAGGGACGTTGACACCAGATTTAGATCCAGGGACGTTGACACCAGGATTATATCCAGGGACTTTTGTCAGCAGGATTAGATCCAGTGACGTTGACACCATGATTAGGTCTAGGGACGTTTATACAAGGATTAGCTACAAAGACGTTGACACCAGGATTAGATCCAGGGACGTGGACAAAAGTATTAGATCCAGTGAGGCTGACACCAGGATTAGATCCAGTGACATTGACACCATGATTAGATAAAGGGTCGTTCACAGCAGGATTAGATCCAGGGACGTTGATTCCAGGATTAGATCCAGGGACGTGGACACCAGTATTATATCCAGTGAGGCTGACACCAGGATTAGATCCAGGGACGTTGACTCCATGATTAGATCCAGTGACATTGACACCATGATTAGATGAAGGATCGTTCACAGCAAGATTAGATCCAGGGACGTTGACTCCAGGATTAGATACAGTGACGTTGACACCAGGATAAGATCCAGTATCGTTGACACCAGGATAAGATCCAGTGACGCTGACACCAGGATTAGATCCAGGGACGTTGACACCAAGATTAGACCCAGGGACTTTGACACCATGATTAGATCCAGGGACGTTGACACCTGGATTAGATCCAGTGATGTTGACACAAGTATTAGACCCAGGGACGTTGACCGAAGGATCTGATCCAGTGACGTTGACAATAGGAGTAGATCTAGGGACGTTGAAACCAGGATTAGATCCAATGACGTTGACACCAGGATTAGATCCAGGGATGTTGACACCAGAATAGATCCAGTGACGTTGATAACAGGATTAGATCCAGGGACTTTGACACCAGGATTAGAATCAGGGATGTTGACTCCAGGATTAGATACAGGGACGTTGAAACCAGGATTAGATCCAGGGACGTTGACTCCTGGATTAGATCCATTGATGTTGACAACAGGATTAGATAAAGGGACGTTGACACCAGGATTAGATCCAGAGACGTTAACACCAGGAAAAGATCCAGTGACGTTGATACAAGGATTAGATCCAGGGACGTTGACACCAGGATTAGTATCAGGAACGTTGACTCCAGGATTAGATCCAGTGACGTTGACACCAGGATTAGATCCAGTGACGCTGACATCAAAAGTAGATCCAGGGACGTTGACACCAGAATCAGATCCAGTGAAGTTGAAACCAGGATTAGATCCTGGGACGTTGACAGCAGGATTAGATCCAGTGACGTTGACACCAGGATAAGGTCCAGGGACGTTGACCAAAGGATTAGTTCATGGGACGCTGACACCATTATAAGATCCAGGACGTTAAAGCAGGATCAAATCCAGTGACGTTGACACCTGGATTAGGACCAGAGACGTTGCCACCAGGATTAGATCCAATGACGTTGACCAGGATTAGATCCAGTGACGATGACACCAGGATTAGATCAAGGAACGTTAAAACCAGGATTAGATCCAGGGACGTAGACACCAGGATCAGATCCAAGGACTTTGATCGAAGGATCAGATAAAGTGACGTTGACAACAGGATCAGATCCAGGGACGTTGAAACCAGGATTAGATCCAGTGACGTTGACACCAGGATTAGATCCAACGACGATGACACCAGGATTAGATCCAGGGACGATGACTCTAGGATTAGATCCAGGGACGTTGACACCAGATTTAAATCCAGGGACGTTGACACCAGGATTATATCCAGGGACGTTGACACCAGGATTAGATACAGGGACGTTGACACCAGGATTACATCCAGGGACGTTGATACCAGGATTAGACCCAGGGACGCTGACACAATAATTAGTTCCAGGGACGTTGACACAAGGATTAGATCCACTGATGCTGACACCAGGATTAGATCCTCGGACGTTGACACCAGGATTAGATCCAGGGACGTTGACACCAGGATAAGATCCAGTATCGTTGACACCAGGATTAGATCCAGTGACGCTGACACCAGGATTAGATCCAGGGACGTTGACACCAAGATTAGATCCAGGGACGTTGACACCATGATTGGATCCAGGGACGTTTCAACGAGGATTGGATCCAGGGACGTTGACTCCAGGATTAGATCCAGGGACATTGACACCAGATTTAGATCCAGGGACATTGACACCAGGATTATATCCAGGGACGTTGACAGCAGGATTAGATCCAGTGACGTTGACACCAGGATTAGGTCCGGTACGTTGACAAAAGGATTAGTTCATGGGACATTGACACCAGGATAAGATCCAAGGACGTTAAACCAGGATCAAATCCAATGACATTGACACCAGGATAAGATCCAGGGACGTTAACACCAGGATTAGATCCAGTGATGCTGACGCCAGGTTTAGATCCAGGGACGTTAACACCAGGATTAGATCCATTGACGTTGAGACCAGGATTAGATCCAGTGACTCTGACACCAGGATTAGATCCAGGGACGTTGAAACCAGGATTAGTCCAGGGACGTTGACAACAGGATCAGGTCCAGGGACGTTAAAATCAGGAGTAGATCCAGTGACGTTGACACCAGGATTAGATCCAGGGATGTTGAACCAGGATTAGATCCAGTGACGTTGACACCAGGATTAGATCCAGGGACGTTGACACCAGAATTAGATCCAAGGACGTTGACTCCAGGATTAGATCCAGGGACGTTGACACCAGATTTAGATCCAGGGACGTTGACACCAGGATTATATCCAGGTTCTTTGTCAGCAGGATTAGATCCAGTGACGTTGACACCATGATTAGGTCTAGGGACGTTTATACAAGGATTAGCTCCAAAGACGTTGACACCAGGTTTAGATCCAGTGACGTTGACACCAGGATTAGATCCAGGGACGTGGACACCAGTATTAGATCCAGTGAGGTTGACACCAGGATTAGATCCAGGGATGTTGTCTCCAGGATTAGATCCAGTGACATTGACACCATGATTAGATAAAGGGTCGTTCACAGCAGGATTAGATCCAGGGACGTTGACTCCAGGATTAGATCCAGTGACGTTGACACCATGATTAGATAAAGGGTCGTTCACACCAGGATTAGATCCATGGACGTTGACACCAGGATTAGATCCAATGACGCTGACACAAGGATCATATCCAGTGACGTTGACACCAGGATTAGATCCAGTGATGCTGACACCAGTATTAGATCCAGGGACGTTGACTCCAGGATTAGATCCAGGGACGTTGACACCAGATTTAGATCCAGGGACGTTGACACCAGGATTATATCAAGGGACGTTGACAGCAGGATTAGATCCAGTGACGTTGACACCAGGATTAGGTCCAGGGACGTTGACAAAAGGATTAGTTCATGGGACGTTGACACCAGGATAAGATCCAAGGACGTTAAACCAAGATCAAATCCAGTGACTTTGACACCAGGATTAGGTCCAGGGACGTTAACTCCAGGATTAGATCCAGTGACGCTGACGCCAGGAATAGATCCAGAGACGTTGACACCAGGATTAGATCCAGGGACGTTGACACCAGTATAAGATCCAGTGACGTTGACACCAGGATTAGATCCAGTGACGCTGACACCACGATTAGATCCAGGGATATACACCAGGATTAGATCCATTGATGTTGACAGCAGGATTAGATCCAGTGAAGCTGAAACCGGGATTAGATACAGGGACATTGAAACCAGGATTAGATACAGGGACGTTGACACCAGGATCAGATCCAGAGACGTTGACCGAAGGATCAGATCCAGTGACGCTGACAACAGGATTAGATCCAGGGACGTTGAAACCAGGATTAGATCCAGTGACGTTGACACCAGGATTAGATCCAGGGATGTTGACACCAGGAATAGATCCAGTGACTTTGATACCAGGATTAGATCCAGGGACGTTGACACCAGGAAAATCAGGTACGTTGACTCCAGGATTATACCCAGTGACGTTGACACCAGGATTAGATCCAGTGACGCTGAAACCATGATCAGAACCAGGGACGTTGACACAAGGATTAGATCCAAGGACGTTGAAACCAGGATTAGATCCAGAGACGTTGACTTTAGGATTAGATACAGGGACGTGGACACCAGGATTATATCCAGGGACGTTGACAGCAGGATTAAATCCAGCGACGTTGACACCAGCATTAGGTCCAGGGACGTTGACAAAAGGATTAGTTCCAGGGACGTTGACACCAGGATTAGATCCAGGGATGTTAAACCAGGATCAGATCCAGTGACGTTGACACCAGGATTAGGTCCAGGGATGTTGACACCAGGCCAATATCCAGTGACGCTGACACCAGGATTAGATCCAGAGATGTTTACACCAGGATTAGATCCATTGACGTTTACACAAGGATTAGATCCAGTGACGCTTACACCAGAATCAGATCATGGGACGTTGACACCAGGATTAGATCCAGTGACGTTGACACCAGGATTAGATCCAGGGACTTTGAAACCAGGAGTAGATCAAGGGACGTTGACACAATAATTAGGTCCAGGGACGTTGACAGAAGGATTAGATCCAGTAACGCTGACACCAGTAATAGATCCAGGGACGTTGACCCCAGGATTAGATCCAGATACGTTGACACCAGGATTAGATCCAGGGTCGTTGACACCAGGATAAGATCCAGTGACGCTGACACCAGGATAAGATCCAGGGACGTTGACACCAAGATTAAATCCAGGGACGTTGACACCATGATTAGATCCAGGGACATTGACACCAGGATTAGATCCAGGGAAGTTGACACCTGGATTAGATCCAGTGATGTTGACACAAGGATTAGATCCAGGGACCTTGACACCAGGATTAGATCCACGGACCTTGACACCAGGATAAGATCCAGTGACGTTGAAACCAGGATTAGATCCAGGGACGTTGACACCAGGCTTAGATCCAGTGAGGCTGACACCAGGATTAGATCCATGGACGTTGAAACCAGGATTAGGTCCATTAACGATGACACAAGGATTAGATCCAGTGACGCTCACACCAGAATCAGATCCAGGTACGTTGACACCAGGATTAGATACAGTGACGTTGACACCAGGCTTAGATCAAGTGAGGCTGACACCAGGATTAGATCCAGGGACGTTGAAACCAGGATTAGGTCCATTAATGATGACACAGGATTAGATCCAGTGACGCTCACACCAGAATCAGATCCAGGTACGTTGACACCAGGATTAGATCCAGTGACGTTGACACCAGGATTAGATCCAGGGACGTTGACACCAGGATTAGATCCAAGGACGTTGACACAATAATTAGGTCCAGGGACGTTGACAGAAGGATTATATCCAGTGACGCTGACACCAGTATTAGATCAAGGGACGTTGACACCAGGATTAGATCCAGGGACGTTGACACCAGGATTAGATCCAGGGACGTTGACACCAGGATAAGATCCAGTATCGTTGACACCAGGATAAGATCCAGTGACGCTGACTCTAGGATTAGATCCAGGGACGTTGACACCAAGATTAGATCCAGGGATGTTGACACCATGATTAGATTCAGGGACGTTGACACCAGGATTAGATCCAGGGACGTTGACACCTGGATTAGATCCAGTGATTTTGACACAAGTATTAGATCCAGTGACGTTGACACCAGGATAAGATCCAGTGACGTGACACCAGGATTAGATCCAGTGACGCTGACACCAGGATTAGATCCAGGGACATTGACACCAGGATTAGATCAATTGATGTTGACACCAGGATAAAATTCAGTGAAGCTGAAACCAGGATTAGATCCAGGGACGTTGAAACCAGGATTAGATCCAGGGACGTTGACACCAGGATTAGATCCAGGGACGTTGACACTAGGATTAGGTCCAGGGATATTGAAAAAAAGGATTAATTCCAGGGACAATGACACCAGGATTAGATCCAGGAACGTTAAACCAGGATCAGATCCAGTGAGGTTGACACCAGGATTAGGTCCAGGGATGTTGACACCAGGCTTAGATCCAGTGACGCTTACACCAGAATCAGATCATGGGACGTTGACACCAGGATTAAATCCAGGGACGTTGACACAATAATTAGGTCCATGGACGTTGACACCAGGATTATATCCAGGGACGTTGACAGCAGGATTAGATACAGTGACGTTGACACTAGGATTAGGTCCAGGGATATTGAAAAAAAGGATTAATTCCAGGGACAATGACACCAGGATTAGATCCAGGAACGTTAAACCAGGATCAGATCCAGTGAGGTTGACACCAGGATTAGGTCCAGGGATGTTGACACCAGGCTTAGATCCAGTGACGCTGACACCAGGATTAGATCCAGGGACGTTGACACCAGTATTAGATCCATTGACGTTGACACCAGGATCAGATCCAGGGATGTTGACATCAGGATTAGATACAGTGACGTTGACACCAGGATTAGATCCAGGGACGTTGACACCAGGATTAGATCCAGGGACGTTGACTCCAGGATTAGATCCAGGGACGTGGACACCAGGATTAGGTCCAGGGACGTTGACAAAAGGATTAAATCCAGGGACGTTGACACCAGTATTAGATCCAGGGACCTTGACAGCAGGATTAGATCCTGTGACGTTGACACCAGGATTAGGTCCAGGGATGTTGACACCAGGAATAGATCCAGTGACTTTGATACCAGGATTAGATCCAGGGACGTTGACACCAGGAAGAATCAGGGACGTTGACTCCAGGATTATATCCAGTGACGTTGACACCAGGATTAGATCCAGTGACGCTGAAACCAGGATCAGATCCAGGGACGTTGACACAAGGATTAGATCCAGTGACGTTGAACACCAGGATTAGATCCAGGGACGTTGACACCAGGATTAGATCCAGGGACGTTGACTTTTGGATTAGATCCAATGACGTGGACACCAGGATAATATCCAGGGACGTGGACAGCAGGATTAGATCCAGCGACGTTGAACCAGGATTAGGTCCAGGGATGTTGACAAAAGGATCAGATCAAGGAACGTTGACTGAAGGATCAGATCCAGTGACGATGACAACAGGATAAGATCCAGTGACGTTGACACCAGGTTTAGATCCAGTGACGCTGACAGCACGATTAGATCCAGGGACATTGACACCAGGATTAGATCCATTGATGTTGACAACAGGATTATATCCAGTGAAGCTGAAACCAGGATTAGATACAGGGACGTCGAAACCAGGATTAGATCCAGGAACGTTGACACCAGGATCAGATCCAGGGACGTTGACCGAAGGATCAGATCCAGTGACGTTGACACCAGGATTAGATCCTGGGACGTTGACAGCAGGATTATATCCAGGGACGTTGAATCCAGGATTAGATCCAGTGACGTTGATACCAGGATTAGATCCAGGGACGTTGACACCAGGATTAGTCTCAGGGACGTTGACTCCAGGATTAGATCCAGTGACGTTGACACCAGGATTAGATCCAGTGACGCTGACACCAGGATCAGATCCAGGGACGTTGACACCAGGATCAGATCTAGTGAAGTTGAAACCAGGATTAGATCCAGGGTCGTAGACAGCAGGATTAGATCCAGTGACGTTGACACCAAAATAAGGTCCAGGGACGTTGACCAAAGGATTAGTTCATGGGACGCTGACACAATTATAAGATCCAGGACGTTAAACCAGGATCATATCCAGTGACGTTGACACCTGGATTAGGTCCAGAGACGTTGCCACCAGGATTAGATCCAATGACGTTGACACCAGGATTAGATACAGTGACGCTGACACCAGGATTAGATCAAGGGACATTAAAACCAGGATTAGATCCAGGGACGTAGACATCAGGATCAGATCCAGTGACGTTGACACCAGGATTAGATCCAGGGACGTTGACACAAGGATTAGATCCAGGGACTTTGACTCCAGGATTAGATCAGGGACGTTGACACCAGATTTAGATCCAGGGACGTTGACACCAGGATTATATCCAGGGACGTTGACAGCAGGATTTTATCCAGTGACTTTGACACCAGGATTAGCTCCAGGGACATTGACAAAAGGATTAGTTCCAGGGACGTTGACACCAGGATTAGATCCAGGAACGTTAAACCAGGATCAGATCCAGTGACGTTGAAACCAGGATTAGGTCCAGGGATGTTGACACCAGGCTTAGATCCTGTGACGCTGAATCAGGATTAGATTCAGGGACGTTGACAGCAGGATTAGATCCATTGACGTTGACCACAGGATCAGATCCAGGGACGTTGACACTAGGATTATATCCAGTGACGTTGACACCAGGATTAGAACCAGGGACGTTGACACCAGGATTAGATCCAGGGACGTTGACTCCAGGATTAGATCCAGGGAGGTTGACTCCAGAATTAGATCCAGGGACGTGGACACCAGGATTATATCCAGGGACGTTGAAAGCAGGATTATATCTAGTGACGTTGACACCAGGATTAGGTCCAGGGACGTTGACAAAAGGATTAGTTCCAGGGATGTTGACACCAGGATTAGATCTAGGGACGTTCAACCAGGATAAGATACAGTGACATTGACACCAGGATTAAGTCCAGGGACGTTGACACAAGGCTTAGATCAAGTGACACTGACACCAGGATTAGATACAGGGACGTTGACACCAGGATGAGATCCATTGATGTTGACAAAAGGATTAGATCCAGTGATGCTGAAACAAGAATCAGATACTGGGACGTTGACACCAGGATTAGATCCAGTGACGTTAACACAAGGATTAGATCCAGGGACGTTGACAGAAGCATTAGATCCAGTGACGCTGACACCAGTATTAGATCCAGGGACGTTGACACCAGGAATAGGTTTAGGGACGTTCACACCAGGATTAGATCCAGGGACGTTGACACCAGGATAAGATCCAGTATCGTTGACACCAGGATAAGATCCAGTGATGCTGACACCAGGATTAGATCCAGGGACGTTGACACCAAGATTAGATCTAGGGACGTTGACACCATGATTAGATCCAGGGACGTTGACACCTGGATTAGATCCAGTGATGTTGACACAAGGATTAGATCCAGGGACGTTGACCGAAGGATCTGATCCAGTGACGTTGACAATAGGATTAGATCTAGGGACGTTGAAACCAGGATTAGATCCAATGACGTTGACACCAGGATTAGATCCAGGGATGTTGACACCAGAATAGATCCAGTGACGTTGATACCAGGATTAGATCCAGGGTTTTTGACACCAGGATTAGAATCAGGGACGTTGTCTCCAGGATTAGATACAGGGACGTTGAAACCAGGATTAGATCCAGTGACGCTGACACCAGGATCAGATCCAGGAACGTTGACCGAAGGATCAGATCCAGTGACGTTGACACCAGGATTAGATCCTGTGACGTTGACAGCAGGATTAGATCCAGGGACGTTGAATCCAGGATTAGATCCAGTGACGTTGACTCCAGGATTAGATCCAGTGATTTTGACACCAGGAAAAGATCCAGTGACGTTGATACCAGGATTAGATCCAGGGACGTTGATACCAGGATTAGTATCAGGGACGTTGACTCCAGGATTAGATCCAGTGACGTTGACACCAGGTTTAGATCCAGTGACGCTGACACCAGGATCAGATCCAGGGACGTTGATACCAGGATCAGATCCAGTGAAGTTGAAACCAGGATTAGATCCAGGGACGTTGACAGCAGGATTAGATCCAGTGACGTTGAACCAGGATTAGATCAAGGGACGTTAAAACCAGGATTAGATCCAGGGACGTAGACACCAGGATCAGATCCAAGGACTTTGACCAAAGGATCAGATCCAGTGACGTTGACAGCAGGATCAGATCCAGGGACGTTGAAACCAGGATTAGATCCAGTGACGTTGACACCAGGATTAGATCCAGGGACGTTGACACCAGGATTAGATCCAGGGATGTTGACACCATGATTGTTTCCAGGGACGTAGACACGAGGATTGGATCCAGGGACGTTGACTCCAAGAATAGATCCAGGGACGGTGACACCAGATTTAGATCCAGAGACGTTGACACCAGGATTATATCCAGGGACGTTGACAGCAGGATTAGATCCAGTGACGTTGACACCAGGATTACGTCCGGTACGTTGACAAAAGTATTAGTTCATGGGACGTTGACACCAGGATAAGATCCATGGACATTAAACCAGGATCAAATCCAATGTCGTTGACACCAGGATTAGGTCCAGGGACGTTAACACCAGGATTAGATCCAGTGATGCTGACGCCAGGATTAGATCCAGGGACGTCGACACCAGGATTAGATCAAGTGACTCTGACACCAGGATTAGATCCAGGGATGTTGACACCAGGAATAGATCCAGTGACTTTGATACCAGGATTAGATCCAGGGACGTTGACACCAGGAAAATCAGGTACGTTGACTCCAGGATTATACCCAGTGACGTTGACACCAGGATTAGATCCAGTGACGCTGAAACCATGATCAGATCCAGGGACGTTGACACAAGGATTAGATCCAAGGACGTTGACACCAGGATTAGATCCAGAGACGTTGACTTTAGGATTAGATCCAGGGACGTGGACACCAGGATTATATCCAAGGACGTTGACAGCAGGATTAGATCCAGCGACGTTGACACCAGCATTAGGTCCAGGGACGTTGACAAAAGGATTAGTTCCAGGGACGTTGACACCAGGATTAGATCCAGGGATGTTAAACCAGGATCAGATCCAGTGACGTTGACACCAGGATTAGGTCCAGGGATGTTGACACCAGGCCAAGATCCAGTGACGCTGACACCAGGATTAGATCCAGAGATGTTTACACCAGGATTAGATCCATTGACGTTTACACAAGGATTAGATCCAGTGACGCTTACACCAGAATCAGATCATGGGACGTTGACACCAGGATTAGATCCAGTGACGTTGACACCAGGATTAGATCCAGGGACTTTGAAACCAGGAGTAGATCAAGTGACGTTGACACAATAATTAGGTCCAGGGACGTTGACAGAAGGATTAGATCCAGTAACGCTGACACCAGTAATAGATCCAGGGACGATGACCCCAGGATTAGATCCAGATACGTTGACACCAGGATTAGATCCAGGGTCGTTGACACCAGGATAAGATCCAGTATCGTTGACACCAGGATAAGATCCAGTGACGCTGACACCAGGATAAGATCCAGGGACGTTGACACCAAGATTAAATCCAGGGACGTTGACACCATGATTAGATCCAGGGACATTGACACCAGGATTAGATCCAGGGAAGTTGACACCTGGATTAGATCCAGTGATGTTGACACAAGGATTAGATCCAGGGACGTTGACACCAGGATTAGATCCACGGACCTTGACACCAGGATAAGATCCAGTGACGTTGAAACCAGGATTAGATCCAGGGACGTTGACACCAGGCTTAGATCCAGTGAGGCTGACACCAGGATTAGATCCAGGGACGTTGAAACCAGGATTAGGTCCATTAACGATGACACAAGGATTAGATCCAGTGACGCTCACACCAGAATCAGATCCAGGTACGTTGACACCAGGATTAGATACAGTGACGTTGACACCAGGCTTAGATCAAGTGAGGCTGACACCAGGATTAGATCCAGGGACGTTGAAACCAGGATTAGGTCCATTAATGATGACACAGGATTAGATCCAGTGACGCTCACACCAGAATCAGATCCAGGTACGTTGACACCAGGATTAGATCCAGTGACGTTGACACCAGGATTAGATCCAGTGACGTTGACACCAGGATTAGATCCAGTGACGCTGACACCAGTATTAGATCAAGGGATGTTGACACCAGGATTAGATCCAGGGACATTGACACCAGGATTAGATCAATTGATGTTGACACCAGGATAAAATTCAGTGAAGCTGAAACCAGGATTAGATCCAGGGATGTTGAAACCAGGATTAGATCCAGGGACATTGACACCAGGATTAGATCCAGGGACGTTGACACTAGGATTAGGTCCAGGGATATTGAAAAAAAGGATTAATTCCAGGGACAATGACACCAGGATTAGATCCAGGAACGTTAAACCAGGATCATATCCAGTGAGGTTGACACCAGGATTAGGTCCAGGGATGTTGACACCAGGCTTAGATCCAGTGACGCTTACACCAGAATCAGATCATTGGACGTTGACACCAGGATTAAATCCAGGGACGTTGACACAATAATTAGGTCCATGGACGTTGACACCAGGATTATATCCAGGGACGTTGACAGCAGGATTAGATACAGTGACGTTGACACTAGGATTAGGTCCAGGGATATTGAAAAAAAGGATTAATTCCAGGGACAATGACACCAGGATTAGATTCAGGAACGTTAAACCAGGATCAGATCCAGTGAGGTTGACACCAGGATTAGGTCCAGGGATGTTGACACCAGGCTTAGATCCAGTGACGCTGACACCAGGATTAGATCCAGGGACGTTGACACCAGTATTAGATCCATTGACGTTGACACCAGGATCAGATCCAGGGATGTTGACATCAGGATTAGATACAGTGATGTTGACACCAGGATTAGATCCAGGGACGTTGACACCAGGATTAGATCCAGGGACGTTGACTCCAGGATTAGATCCAGGGACGTGGACACCAGGATTAGGTCCAGGGACTTTGACAAAAGGATTAAATCCAGGGACGTTGACACCAGTATTAGATCCAGGGACCTTGACAGCAGGATTAGATCCTGTGACATTGACACCAGGATTAGGTCCAGGGATGTTGACACCAGGAATAGATCCAGTGACTTTGATACCAGGATTAGATCCAGGGACGTTGACACCAGGAAGAATCAGGGACGTTGACTCCAGGATTATATCCAGTGACGTTGACACCAGGATTAGATCCAGTGACGCTGAAACCAGGATCAGATCCAGGGACGTTGACACAAGGATTAGATCCAGTGACGTTGAACACCAGGATTAGATCCAGGGACGTTGACACCAGGATTAGATCCAGGGACGTTGACTTTTGGATTAGATCCATGGACGTGGACACCAGGATAATATCCAGGGACGTGGACAGCAGGATTAGATCCAGCGACGTTGAACCAGGATTAGGTCCAGGGACGTTGACAAAAGGATCAGATCCAGGAACGTTGACTGAAGGATCAGATCCAGTGACGATGACAACAGGATAAGATCCAGTGACGTTGACACCAGGTTTAGATCCAGTGACGCTGACAGCACGATTAGATCCAGGGACATTGACACCAGGATTAGATCCATTGATGTTGACAACAGGATTATATCCAGTGAAGCTGAAACCAGGATTAGATACAGGGACGTCGAAACCAGGATTAGATCCAGGAACGTTGACACCAGGATCAGATCCAGGGACGTTGACCGAAGGATCAGATCCAGTGACGTTGACACCAGGATTAGTCTCAGGGACGTTGACTCCAGGATTAGATCCAGTGACGTTGACACCAGGATTAGATCCAGTGACGCTGACACCAGGATCAGATCCAGGGACGTTGACACCAGGATCAGATCTAGTGAAGTTGAAACCAGGATTAGATCCAGGGTCGTTGACAGCAGGATTAGATCCAGTGACGTTGACACCAAAATAAGGTCCAGGGACGTTGACCAAAGGATTAGTTCATGGGACGCTGACACAATTATAAGATCCAGGACGTTAAACCAGGATCATATCCAGTGACGTTGACACCTGGATTAGGTCCAGAGACGTTGCCACCAGGATTAGATCCAATGACGTTGACACCAGGATTAGATACAGTGACGCTGACACCAGGATTAGATCAAGGGACATTAAAACCAGGATTAGATCCAGGGACGTAGACATCAGGATCAGATCCAGTGACGTTGACACCAGGATTAGATCCAGGGACGTTGACACAAGGATTAGATCCAGGGACTTTGACTCCAGGATTAGATCAGGGACGTTGACACCAGATTTAGATTCAGGGACGTTGACACCAGGATTATATCCAGGGACGTTGACAGCAGGATTTTATCCAGTGACTTTGACACCAGGATTAGCTCCAGGGACATTGACAAAAGGATTAGTTCCAGGGATGTTGACACCAGGATTAGATCCAGGAACGTTAAACCAGGATCAGATCCAGTGACGTTGAAACCAGGATTAGGTCCAGGGATGTTGACACCAGGCTTAGATCCTGTGACGCTGAATCAGGATTAGATCCAGGGACGTTGACAGCAGGATTAGATCCATTGACGTTGACCACAGGATCAGATCCAGGGACGTTGACACTAGGATTATATCCAGTGACGTTGACACCAGGATTAGAACCAGGGACGTTGACACCAGGATTAGATCCAGGGACGTTGACTCCAGGATTAGATCCAGGGAGGTTGACTCCAGAATTAGATCCAGGGACGTGGACACCAGGATTATATCCAGGGACGTTGAAAGCAGGATTATATCTAGTGACGTTGACACCAGGATTAGGTCCAGGGACGTTGACAAAAGGATTAGTTCCAGGGATGTTGACACCAGGATTAGATCTAGGGACGTTCAACCAGGATAAGATACAGTGACATTGACACCAGGATTAAGTCCAGGGACGTTGGGACAAGGCTTAGATCAAGTGACACTGACACCAGGATTAGATACAGGGACGTTGACACCAGGATTAGATCCATTGATGTTGACAAAAGGATTAGATCCAGTGATGCTGAAACAAGAATCAGATACTGGGACGTTGACACCAGGATTAGATCCAGTGACGTTAACACAAGGATTAGATCCAGGGACGTTGACAGAAGCATTAGATCCAGTGACGCTGACACCAGTATTAGATCCAGGTACGTTGACACCAGGAATAGGTTTAGGGACGTTCACACCAGGATTAGATCCAGGGACGTTGACACCAGGATAAGATCCAGTATCGTTGACACCAGGATAAGATCCAGTGACGCTGACACCAGGATTAGATCCAGGGACGTTGACACCAAGATTAGATCCAGGGACGTTGACACCATGATTAGATCCAGGGACGTTGACACCTGGATTAGATCCAGTGATGTTGACACAAGGATTAGATCCAGGGACGTTGACCGAAGGATCTGATCCAGTGACGTTGACAATAGGATTAGATCTAGGGACGTTGAAACCAGGATTAGATCCAATGACGTTGACACCAGGATTAGATCCAGGGATGTTGACACCAGAATAGATCCAGTGACGTTGATACCAGGATTAGATCCAGGGTTTTTGACACCAGGATTAGAATCAGGGACGTTGTCTCCAGGATTAGATACAGGGACGTTGAAACCAGGATTAGATCCAGTGACGCTGACACCAGGATCAGATCCAGGAACGTTGACCGAAGGATCAGATCCAGTGACGTTGACACCAGGATTAGATCCTGTGACGTTGACAGCAGGATTAGATACAGAGACGTTGAATCCAGGATTAGATCCAGTGACGTTGACTCCAGGATTAGATCCAGTGATTTTGACACCAGGAAAAGATCCAGTGACGTTGATACCAGGATTAGATCCAGGGACGTTGATACCAGGATTAGTATCAGGGACGTTGACTCCAGGATTAGATCCAGTGACGTTGACAGCAGGTTTAGATCCAGTGACGCTGACACCAGGATCAGATCCAGGGACGTTGATACCAGGATCAGATCCAGTGAAGTTGAAACCAGGATTAGATCCAGGGACGTTGACAGCAGGATTAGATCCAGTGACGTTGACACCAGGATTAGATCAAGGGACGTTAAAACCAGGATTAGATCCAGGGACGTAGACACCAGGATCAGATCCAAGGACTTTGACCGAAGGATCAGATCCAGTGACGTTGACAGCAGGATCAGATCCAGGGACGTTGAAACCAGGATTAGATCCAGTGACGTTGACACCAGGATTAGATCCAGGGACGTTGACACCAGGATTAGATCCAGGGACGATGACTCCAGATTTAGATCCAGGGACGTTGACACCAGATTTAGATCCAGGGACATTGACACCAGGATTATATCCAGGGACGTTGACACCAGGATTAGATACAGGGACGTTGACACCAGGATTACATCCAGGGACGTTGACACCAGGATTAGACCCAGGGACGCTGACACAATAATTAGTTCCAGGGACGTTGACACAAGGATTAGATCTTCTGACGCTGACACCAGGATTAGATCCAGGGACGTTGACACCATGATTGTTTCCAGGGACGTAGACACGAGGATTGGATCCAGGGACGTTGACTCCAAGAATAGATCCAGGGACGGTGACACCAGATTTAGATCCAGAGACGTTGACACCAGGATTATATCCAGGGACGTTGACAGCAGGATTAGATCCAGTGACGTTGACACCAGGATTACGTCCGGTACGTTGACAAAAGTATTAGTTCATGGGACTTTGACACCAGGATAAGATCCATGGACATTAAACCAGGATCAAATCCAATGACGTTGACACCAGGATTAGGTCCAGGGATGTTAACACCAGGATTAGATCCAGTGATGCTGACGCCAGGATTAGATCCAGGGACGTCGACACCAGGATTAGATCCATTGACGCTGAGTCCAGGATTAGATCAAGTGACTCTGACACCAGGATTAGATTTAGGGACGTTGAAACCAGGATTAGTCCAGGGACGTTGACACAAGGATCAGATCCAGGGACGTTGACTGAAGGATCAGATCCAGTGACGTTGACAACAGGATCAGATCCAGGGACGTTTAAATCAGGAGTAGATCCAGTGACGTTGACACCAGTATTAGATCCAGGGATGTTGAACCAGGTTTACATCCAGTGACGTTGATACCAGGATTAGATCCAGGGTTTTTGACACCAGGATTAGAATCAGGGACGTTGACTCCAGGATTAGATACAGGGACGTTGAAACCAGGATTAGATCCAGTGACGCTGACACCAGGATCAGATCCAGGAACGTTGACCGAAGGATCAGATCCAGTGACGTTGACACCAGGATTAGATCCTGTGACGTTGACAGCAGGATTAGATCCAGGGACGTTGAATCCAGGATTAGATCCAGTGACGTTGACTCCAGGATTAGATCCAGGGATTTTGATACCAGGAAAAGATCCAGTGACGTTGATACCAGGATTAGATCCAGGGACGTTGATACCAGGATTAGTATTAGGGACGTTGACTCCAGGATTAGATCCAGTGACGTTGACACCAGGTTTAGATCCAGTGACGCTGACACCAGGATCAGATCCAGGGACGTTGATACCAGGATCAGATCCAGTGAAGCTGAAACCAGGATTAGATCCAGGGACGTTGACAGCAGGATTAGATCCAGTGACGTTGACACCAGGATTAGATCAAGGGACGTTAAAACCAGGATTAGATCCAGGGACGTAGACACCAGGATCAGATCCACGGACTTTGACCGAAGGATCAGATCCAGTGACGTTGACAGCAGGATCAGATCCAGGGACGTTGAAACCAGGATTAGATCCAGTGACGTTGACACCAGGATTAGATCCAGAGACGTTGACACCAGGATTAGATCCAGGGACGATGACTCCAGATTTAGATCCAGGGACGTTGACACCAGATTTAGATCCAGGGACGTTGACACCAGGATTATATCCAGGGACGTTGACACCAGGATTAGATACAGGGACGTTGACACCAGGATTACATCCAGGGACGTTGACACCAGGATTAGACCCAGGGACGCTGACACAATAATTAGTTCCAGGGACGTTGACACAAGGATTAGATCTTCTGACGCTGACACCAGGATTAGATCCAGGGACGTTGACACCAGGATTAGATCCAGGGACGTTGACACCAGGATAAGATCCAGTATCGTTGACAACAGGAATAGATCCAGTGACGTTGACACCAGGATTAGATCCAGGACGTTGACACCAAGATTTGATCCAGGGACGTTGACACCATGATTGTTTCCAGGGACGTAGACACGAGGATTGGATCCAGGGACGTTGACTCCAAGAATAGATCCAGGGACGGTGACACCAGATTTAGATCCAGAGACGTTGACACCAGGATTATATCAAGGGACGTTGACAGCAGGATTAGATCCAGTGACGTTGACACCAGGATTACGTCCGGTACGTTGACAAAAGTATTAGTTCATGGGACGTTGACACCAGGATAAGATCCATGGACATTAAACCAGGATCAAATCCAATGACGTTGACACCAGGATTAGGTCCAGGGACGTTAACACCAGGATTAGATCCAGTGATGCTGACACCATGATTAGATCCAGGGACGTCGACACCAGGATTAGATCCATTGACGTTGAGAACAGGATTAGATCCAGTGACTCTGACACCAGGATTAGATCCAGGGACGTGGAAACCAGGATTAGTCCAGGGACGTTGACAGAAGTATCAGATCCAGGGACGTTGACTGAAGGATCAGATCCAGTGACGTTGACAACAGGATCAGATCCAGGGACGTTTAAATCAGGAGTAGATCCAGTGACGTTGACACCAGTATTAGATCCAGGGATGTTGAACCAGGTTTACATCCAGTGACGTTGACACCAGGATTAGATCCAGGGACGTTGACACCAGAATTAGATCAAAGGACATTGACTCCAGGATTAGATCCAGGGATGTTGACACCAGATTTAGATCCAGGGACGTTGACACCAGGATTATATCCAGGGACTTTGTCATCAGGATTAGATCCAGTGACGTTGACACCAGGATTAGGTCTAGGGACATTTATACAAGGATTAGCTCCAAAGACGTTGACACCAGGATTAGATCCAGTGACGTTGACACCAGGATTAGATCCAGGGACGTGGACACCAGTATTAGATCCAGTGAGGCTGACACCAGGATTAGATCCAGGGATGTTGACTCCAGGATTAGATCCAGTGACATTGACACCATGATTAGATAAAGGGTCGTTCACAGTAGGATTAGATCCAGGGACGTTGACTCCAGGATAAGATCCATTGACGTTGACACCAGGATTAGATCCAGTGACGTTGACACCAGGATTAGATCCAGGGACATGGACACCAGGTTTAGATCCAGTGAGGCTGACACCAGGATTAGATCCAGGGACGTTGACTCCAGTATTAGATCCAGTTACATTGACACCATGATTAGATAAAGGGTCGTTCACAGCAGGATTAGATCCAGGGACGTTGACTCCAGGATTAGATCCAGGGACATTGACCGAAGGATCAGATCCAGTGACGTTGACACCAGGATTAGATCCTGTGACGTTGACCGAAGGATCAGATCCAGTGACCTTGACACCAGGATTAGATCCTGTGACGTTGACAGCAGGATTAGATCCAGGGACGTTGAATCCAGGATTAGATCCAGTGACGTTGACTCCAGGATTAGATCCAGTGATTTTGACACCAGGAAAAGATCCAGTGACGTTGATACCAGGATTAGATCCAGGGACGTTGATACCAGGATTAGTATCAGGGACGTTGACTCCAAGATTAGATCCAGTGACGTTGACAGCAGGTTTAGATCCAGTGACGCTGACACCAGGATCAGATCCAGGGATGTTGATACCAGGATCAGATCCAGTGAAGTTGAAACCAGGATTAGATCCAGGGACGTTGACAGCAGGATTAGATCCAGTGACGTTGACACCAGGATTAGATCAAGGGACGTTAAAACCAGGATTAGATCCAGGGACGTAGACACCAGGATCAGATCCAAGGACTTTGACCGAAGGATCAGATCCAGTGACGTTGACAGCAGGATCAGATCCAGGGACGTTGAAACCAGGATTAGATCCAGTGACGTTGACACCAGGATTAGATCCAGGGACGTTGACACCAGGATTAGATCCAGGGACGATGACTCCAGATTTAGATCCAGGGACGTTGACACCAGATTTAGATCCAGGGACGTTGACACCAGGATTATATCCAGGGACGTTGACACCAGGATTAGATACAGGGACGTTGACACCAGGATTACATCCAGGGACGTTGACACCAGGATTAGACCCAGGGACGCTGACACAATAATTAGTTCCAGGGACGTTGACACAAGATTAGATCTTCTGACGCTGACACCAGGATTAGATCCAGGGACGTTGACACCAGGATTATATCCAGGGACGTTGACACCATGATTGTTTCCAGGGACGTAGACACGAGGATTGGATCCAGGGACGTTGACTCCAAGAATAGATCCAGGGACGGTGACACCAGATTTAGATCCAGAGACGTTGACACCAGGATTATATCCAGGGACGTTGACAGCAGGATTAGATCCAGTGACGTTGACACCAGGATTACGTCCGGTACGTTGACAAAAGTATTAGTTCATGGGACTTTGACACCAGGATAAGATCCATGGACATTAAACCAGGATCAAATCCAATGACGTTGACACCAGGATTAGGTCCAGGGACGTTAACACCAGGATTAGATCCAGTGATGCTGACGCCAGGATTAGATCCAGGGACGTCGACACCAGGATTAGATCCATTGACGCTGAGACCAGGATTAGATCCAGTGACTCTGACACCAGGATTAGATCCAGGGACGTTGAAACCAGGATTAGTCCAGGGACGTTGACACAAGGATCAGATCCAGGGAAGTTAACTGAAGGATCAGATCCAGTGACGTTGACAACAGGATCAGATCCAGGGACGTTTAAATCAGGAGTAGATCCAGTGACGTTGACACCAGTATTAGATCCAGGGATGTTGAACCAGGTTTACATCCAGTGACGTTGACACCAGGATTAGATCCAGGGATGTTGACACCAGAATAGATCCAGTGACGTTGATACCAGGATTAGATCCAGGGTTTTTGACACCAGGATTAGAATCAGGGACGTTGACTCCAGGATTAGATACAGGGACGTTGAAACCAGGATTAGATCCAGTGACGCAGACACCAGGATCAGATCCAGGAACGTTGACCGAAGGATCAGATCCAGTGACGTTGACACCAGGATTAGATCCTGTGACGTTGACAGCAGGATTAGATCCAGGGACGTTGACAGCAGGATTAGATCCAGTGACGTTGACTCCAGGATTAGATCCAGGGATTTTGACACCAGGAAAAGATCCAGTGACGTTGATACCAGGATTAGATCCAGGGACGTTGATACCAGGTTTAGATCCAGTGACGCTGACACCAGGATCAGATCCAGGGACGTTGATACCAGGATCAGATCCAGTGAAGTTGAAACCAGGATTAGATCCAGGGACGTTGACAGCAGGATTAGATCCAGTGACGTTGACACCAGGTTTAGATCCAGTGACGCTGACACCAGGATCAGATCCAGGGACGTTGATACCAGGATCAGATCCAGTGAAGTTGAAACCAGGATTAGATCCAGGGACGTTGACTCCAGGATTAGATCCAGTGACGTTGACACCAGGTTTAGATCCAGTGACGCTGACACCAGGATCAGATCCAGGGACGTTGATACCAGGATCAGATCCAGTGAAGTTGAAACCAGGATTAGATCCAGGGACGTTGACAGCAGGATTAGATCCAGTGACGTTGACACCAGGATTAGATCAAGGGACGTTAAAACCAGGATTAGATCCAGGGACGTAGACACCAGGATCAGATCCAAGGACTTTGACCGAAGGATCAGATCCAGTGACGTTGACAGCAGGATCAGATCCAGGGACGTTGAAACCAGGATTAGATCCAGTGACGTTGACACCAGGATTAGGTCCAGGGACGTTGACACCAGGATTAGATCCAGGGACGATGACTCCAGATTTAGATCCAGGGACGTTGACACCAGATTTAGATCCAGGGACGTTGACACCAGGATTATATCCAGGGACGTTGACACCAGGATTAGATACAGGGACGTTGACACCAGGATTACATCCAGGGACGTTGACACCAGGATTAGACCCAGGGACGCTGACACAATAATTAGTTCCAGGGACATTGACTCAAGGATTAGATCTTCTGACGCTGACACCAGGATTAGATCCAGGGACGTTGACACCAGGATTAGATCCAGGCACGTTGACACCAGGATAAGATCCAGTATCGTTGACACCAGGAATAGATCCAGTGACGCTGACACCAGGATTAGATCCAGGACGTTGACACCAAGATTAGATCCAGGGACGTTGACACCATGATTGTTTCCAGGGACGTAGACACGAGGATTGGATCCAGGGACGTTGACTCCAAGAATAGATCCAGGGACGGTGACACCAGATTTAGGTCCAGAGACGTTGACACCAGGATTATATCCAGGGACGTTGACAGCAGGATTAGATCCAGTGACGTTGACACCAGGATTACGTCCGGTACGTTGACAAAAGTATTACTTCATGGGACGTTGACACCAGGATAAGATCCATGGACATTAAACCAGGATCAAATCCAATGACGTTGACACCAGGATTAGGTCCAGGGACGTTAACACCAGGATTAGATCCAGTGATGCTGACGCCAGGATTAGATCCAGGGACGTCGACACCAGGATTAGATCCATTGACGTTGAGACCAGGATTAGATCCAGTGACTCTGACACCAGGATTAGATCCAGGGACGTTGAAACCAGGATTAGTCCAGGGACGTTGACACAAGGATCAGATCCAGGGACGTTGACTGAAGGATCAGATCCAGTGACGTTGACAACAGGATCAGATCCAGGGACGTTTAAATCAGGAGTAGATCCAGTGACGTTGACACCAGTATTAGATCCAGGGATGTTGAACCAGGTTTACATCCAGTGACGTTGACACCAGGATTAGATCCAGGGATGTTGACACCAGAATAGATCCAGTGACGTTGATACCAGGATTAGATCCAGGGTTTTTGACACCAGGATTAGAATCAGGGACGTTGACTCCAGGATTAGATACAGGGACGTTGAAACCAGGATTAGATCCAGTGACGCTGACACCAGGATCAGATCCAGGAACGTTGACCGAAGGATCAGATCCAGTGACGTTGACACCAGGATTAGATCCTGTGACGTTGACAGCAGGATTAGATCCAGGGACGTTGAATCCAGGATTAGATCCAGTGACGTTGACTCCAGGATTAGATCCAGGGATTTTGATACCAGGAAAAGATCCAGTGACGTTGATACCAGGATTAGATCCAGGGACGTTGATACCAGGATTAGTATCAGGGACGTTGACTCCAGGATTAGATCCAGTGACGTTGACACCAGGTTTAGATCCAGTGACGCTGACACCAGGATCAGATCCAGGGACGTTGATACCAGGATCAGATCCAGTGAAGTTGAAACCAGGATTAGATCCAGGGACGTTGACAGCAGGATTAGATCCAGTGACGTTGACACCAGGATTAGATCAAGGGACGTTAAAACCAGGATTAGATCCAGGGACGTAGACACCAGGATCAGATCCAAGGACTTTGACCGAAGGATCAGATCCAGTGACGTTGACAGCAGGATCAGATCCAGGGACGTTGAAACCAGGATTAGATCCAGTGACGTTGACACCAGGATTAGATCCAGGGACGTTGACACCAGGATTAGATCCAGGGACGATGACTCCAGATTTAGATCCAGGGACGTTGACACCAGATTTAGATCCAGGGACGTTGACACCAGGATTATATCCAGGGACGTTGACACCAGGATTAGATACAGGGACGTTGACACCAGGATTACATCCAGGGACGTTGACACCAGGATTAGACCCAGGGACGCTGACACAATAATTAGTTCCAGGGACGTTGACACAAGGATTAGATCTTCTGACGCTGACACCAGGATTAGATCCAGGGACGTTGACACCAGGATTAGATCCAGGGACGTTGACACCAGGATAAGATCCAGTATCGTTGTCACCAGGAATAGATCCAGTGACGCTGACACCAGGATTAGATCCAGGACGTTGACACCAAGATTAGATCCAGGGACGTTGACACCATGATTGTTTCCAGGGACGTAGACACGAGGATTGGATCCAGGGACGTTGACTCCAAGAATAGATCCAGGGACGGTGACACCAGATTTCGATCCAGAGACGTTGACACCAGGATTATATCCAGGGACGTTGACAGCAGGATTAGATCCAGTGACGTTGACACCAGGATTACGTCCGGTACGTTGACAAAAGTATTACTTCATGGGACGTTGACACCAGGATAAGATCCATGGACATTAAACCAGGATCAAATCCAATGACGTTGACACCAGGATTAGGTCCAGGGACGTTAACACCAGGATTAGATCCAGTGATGCTGACACCATGATTAGATCCAGGGACGTCGACACCAGGATTAGATCCATTGACGTTGAGAACAGGATTAGATCCAGTGACTCTGACACCAGGATTAGATCCAGGGACGTTGAAACCAGGATTAGTCCAGGGACGTTGACAGAAGTATCAGATCCAGGGACGTTGACTGAAGGATCAGATCCAGTGACGTTGACAACAGGATCAGATCCAGGGACGTTTAAATCAGGAGTAGATCCAGTGACGTTGACACCAGTATTAGATCCAGGGATGTTGAACCTGGTTTACATCCAGTGACGTTGACACCAGGATTAGATCCAGGGACGTTGACACCAGAATTAGATCAAAGGACATTGACTCCAGGATTAGATCCAGGGATGTTGACACCAGATTTAGATCCAGGGACGTTGACACCAGGATTATATCCAGGGACTTTGTCATCAGGATTAGATCCAGTGACGTTGACACCAGGATTAGGTCTAGGGATGTTTATACAAGGATTAGCTCCAAAGACGTTGACACCAGGATTAGATCCAGTGACGTTGACACCAGGATTAGATCCAGGGACGTGGACACCAGTATTAGATCCAGTGAGGCTGACACCATGATTAGATCCAGGGATGTTGACTCCAGGATTAGATCCAGTGACATTGACACCATGATTAGATAAAGGGTCGTTCACAGCAGGATTAGATCCAGGGACGTTGACTCCAGGATAAGATCCATTGACGTTGACACCAGGATTAGATCCAGTGACGTTGACACCAGGATTAGATCCAGGGACATGGACACCAGTATTAGATCCAGTGAGGCTGACACCAGGATTAGATCCAGGGACGTTGACTCCAGTATTAGATCCAGTTACATTGACACCATGATTAGATAAAGGGTCGTTCACAGCAGGATTAGATCCAGGGACGTTGACTCCAGGATTAGATCCAGGGACATTGACCGAAGGATCAGATCCAGTGACGTTGACACCAGGATTAGATCCTGTGACGTTGACCGAAGGATCAGATCCAGTGACGTTGACACCAGGATTAGATCCTGTGACGTTGACAGCAGGATTAGATCCAGGGACGTTGAATCCAGGATTAGATCCAGTGACGTTGACTCCAGGATTAGATCCAGTGATTTTGACACCAGGAAAAGATCCAGTGACGTTGATACCAGGATTAGATCCAGGGACGTTGATACCAGGATTAGTATCAGGGACGTTGACTCCAAGATTAGATCCAGTGACGTTGACACCAGGTTTAGATCCAGTGACGCTGACACCAGGATCAGATCCAGGGACGTTGATACCAGGATCAGATCCAGTGAAGTTGAAACCAGGATTAGATCCAGGGACGTTGACAGCAGGATTAGATCCAGTGACGTTGACACCAGGATTAGATCAAGGGACGTTAAAACCAGGATTAGATCCAGGGACGTAGACACCAGGATCAGATCCAAGGACTTTGACCGAAGGATCAGATCCAGTGACGTTGACAGCAGGATCAGATCCAGGGACGTTGAAACCAGGATTAGATCCAGTGACGTTGACACCAGGATTAGATCCAGGGACGTTGACACCAGGATTAGATCCAGGGACGATGACTCCAGATTTAGATCCAGGGACGTTGACACCAGATTTAGATCCAGGGACGTTGACACCAGGATTATATCCAGGGACGTTGACACCAGGATTAGATACAGGGACGTTGACACCAGGATTACATCCAGGGACGTTGACACCAGGATTAGACCCAGGGACGCTGACACAATAATTAGTTCCAGGGACGTTGACACAAGGATTAGATCTTCTGACGCTGACACCAGGATTAGATCCAGGGACGTTGACACCAGGATTAGATCCAGGGACGTTGACACCATGATTGTTTCCAGGGACGTAGACACAAGGATTGGATCCAGGGACGTTGACTCCAAGAATAGATCCAGGGACGGTGACACCAGATTTAGATCCAGAGACGTTGACACCAGGATTATATCCAGGGACGTTGACAGCAGGATTAGATCCAGTGACGTTGACACCAGGATTACGTCCGGTACGTTGACAAAAGTATTAGTTCATGGGACTTTGACACCAGGATAAGATCCATGGACATTAAACCAGGATCAAATCCAATGACGTTGACACCAGGATTAGGTCCAGGGACGTTAACACCAGGATTAGATCCAGTGATGCTGACGCCAGGATTAGATCCAGGGACGTCGACACCAGGATTAGATCCATTGACGCTGAGACCAGGATTAGATCAAGTGACTCTGACACCAGGATTAGATCCAGGGACGTTGAAACCAGGATTAGTCCAGGGACGTTGACACAAGGATCAGATCCAGGGACGTTGACTGAAGGATCAGATCCAGTGACGTTGACAACAGGATCAGATCCAGGGACGTTTAAATCAGGAGTAGATCCAGTGACGTTGACACCAGTATTAGATCCAGGGATGTTGAACCAGGTTTACATCCAGTGACGTTGACACCAGGATTAGATCCAGGGATGTTGACACCAGAATAGATCCAGTGACGTTGATACCAGGATTAGATCCAGGGTTTTTGACACCAGGATTAGAATCAGGGACGTTGACTCCAGGATTAGTTACAGGGACTTTGAAACCAGGATTAGATCCAGTGACGCTGACACCAGGATCAGATCCAGGAACGTTGACCGAAGGATCAGATCCAGTGACGTTGACACCAGGATTAGATCCTGTGACGTTGACAGCAGGATTAGATCCAGGGACGTTGACAGCAGGATTAGATCCAGTGACGTTGACTCCAGGATTAGATCCAGGGATTTTGACACCAGGAAAAGATCCAGTGACGTTGATACCAGGATTAGATCCAGGGACGTTGATACCAGGATTAGTATCAGGGACGTTGACTCCAGGATTAGATCCAGTGACGTTGACACCAGGTTTAGATCCAGTGACGCTGACACCAGGATCAGATCCAGGGACGTTGATACCAGGATCAGATCCAGTGAAGTTGAAACCAGGATTAGATCCAGGGACGTTGACAGCAGGATTAGATCCAGTGACGTTGACACCAGGATTAGATCAAGGGACGTTAAAACCAGGATTAGATCCAGGGACGTAGACACCAGGATAAGATCCAAGGACTTTGACCGAAGGATCAGATCCAGTGACGTTGACAGCAGGATCAGATCCAGGGACGTTGAAACCAGGATTAGATCCAGTGACGTTGACACCAGGATTAGGTCCAGGGACGTTGACACCAGGATTAGATCCAGGGACGATGACTCCAGATTTAGATCCAGGGACGTTGACACCAGATTTAGATCCAGGGACGTTGACACCAGGATTATATCCAGGGACGTTGACACCAGGATTAGATACAGGGACGTTGACACCAGGATTACATCCAGGGACGTTGACACCAGGATTAGACCCAGGGACGCTGACACAATAATTAGTTCCAGGGACATTGACACAAGGATTAGATCTTCTGACGCTGACACCAGGATTAGATCCAGGGACGTTGAAACCAGGATTAGATCCAGGGACGTTGACACCAGGATAAGATCCAGTATCGTTGACACCAGGAATAGATCCAGTGACGCTGACACCAGGATTAGATCCAGGACGTTGACACCAAGATTAGATCCAGGGACGTTGACACCATGATTGTTTCCAGGGACGTAGACACGAGGATTGGATCCAGGGACGTTGACTCCAAGAATAGATCCAGGGACGGTGACACCAGATTTAGGTCCAGAGACGTTGACACCAGGATTATATCCAGGGACGTTGACAGCAGGATTAGATCCAGTGACGTTGACACCAGGATTACGTCCGGTACGTTGACAAAAGTATTAGTTCATGGGACGTTGACACCAGGATAAGATCCATGGACATTAAACCAGGATCAAATCCAATGACGTTGACACCAGGATTAGGTCCAGGGACGTTAACACCAGGATTAGATCCAGTGATGCTGACGCCAGGATTAGATCCAGGGACGTCGACACCAGGATTAGATCCATTGACGTTGAGACCAGGATTAGATCCAGTGACTCTGACACCAGGATTAGATCCAGGGACGTTGAAACCAGGATTAGTCCAGGGACGTTGACACAAGGATCAGATCCAGGGACGTTGACTGAAGGATCAGATCCAGTGACGTTGACAACAGGATCAGATCCAGGGACGTTTAAATCAGGAGTAGATCCAGTGACGGTGACACCAGTATTAGATCCAGGGATGTTGAACCAGGTTTACATCCAGTGACGTTGACACCAGGATTAGATCCAGGGATGTTGACACCAGAATAGATCCAGTGACGTTGATACCAGGATTAGATCCAGGGTTTTTGACACCAGGATTAGAATCAGGGACGTTGACTCCAGGATTAGATACAGGGACGTTGAAACCAGGATTAGATCCAGTGACGCTGACACCAGGATCAGATCCAGGAACGTTGACCGAAGGATCAGATCCAGTGACGTTGACACCAGGATTAGATCCTGTGACGTTGACAGCAGGATTAGATCCAGGGACGTTGAATCCAGGATTAGATCCAGTGACGTTGACTCCAGGATTAGATCCAGGGATTTTGATACCAGGAAAAGATCCAGTGACGTTGATACCAGGATTAGATCCAGGGACGTTGATACCAGGATTAGTATCAGGGACGTTGACTCCAGGATTAGATCCAGTGACGTTGACACCAGGTTTAGATCCAGTGACGCTGACACCAGGATCAGATCCAGGGACGTTGATACCAGGATCAGATCCAGTGAAGTTGAAACCAGGATTAGATCCAGGGACGTTGACAGCAGGATTAGATCCAGTGACGTTGACACCAGGATTAGATCAAGGGACGTTAAAACCAGGATTAGATCCAGGGACGTAGACACCAGGATCAGATCCAAGGACTTTGACCGAAGGATCAGATCCAGTGACGTTGACAGCAGGATCAGATCCAGGGACGTTGAAACCAGGATTAGATCCAGTGACGTTGGCACCAGGATTAGATCCAGGGACGTTGACACCAGGATTAGATCCAGGGACGATGACTCCAGATTTAGATCCAGGGACGTTGACACCAGATTTAGATCCAGGGACGTTGACACCAGGATTATATCCAGGGACGTTGACACCAGGATTAGATACAGGGACGTTGACACCAGGATTACATCCAGGGACGTTGACACCAGGATTAGACCCAGGGACGCTGACACAATAATTAGTTCCAGGGACGTTGACACAAGGATTAGATCTTCTGACGCTGACACCAGGATTAGATCCAGGGACGTTGACACCAGGATTAGATCCAGGGACGTTGACACCAGGATAAGATCCAGTATCGTTGTCACCAGGAATAGATCCAGTGACGCTGACACCAGGATTAGATCCAGGACGTTGACACCAAGATTAGATCCAGGGACGTTGACACCATGATTGTTTCCAGGGACGTAGACACGAGGATTGGATCCAGGGACGTTGAGTCCAAGAATAGATCCAGGGACGGTGACACCAGATTTAGATCCAGAGACGTTGACACCAGGATTATATCCAGGGACGTTGACAGCAGGATTAGATCCAGTGACGTTGACACCAGGATTACGTCCGGTACGTTGACAAAAGTATTAGTTCATGGGACGTTGACACCAGGATAAGATCCATGGACATTAAACCAGGATCAAATCCAATGACGTTGACACCAGGATTAGGTCCAGGGACGTTAACACCAGGATTAGATCCAGTGATGCTGACACCAGGATTAGATCCAGGGACGTCGACACCAGGATTAGATCCATTGACGTTGAGAACAGGATTAGATCCAGTGACTCTGACACCAGGATTAGATCCAGGGACGTTGAAACCAGGATTAGTCCAGGGACGTTGACAGAAGTATCAGATCCAGGGACGTTGACTGAAGGATCAGATCCAGTGACGTTGACAACAGGATCAGATCCAGGGACGTTTAAATCAGGAGTAGATCCAGTGACGTTGACACCAGTATTAGATCCAGGGATGTTGAACCAGGTTTACATCCAGTGACGTTGACACCAGGATTAGATCCAGGGACGTTGACACCAGAATTAGATCAAAGGACATTGACTCCAGGATTAGATCCAGGGATGTTGACACCAGATTTAGATCCAGGGACGTTGACACCAGGATTATATCCAGGGACTTTGTCATCAGGATTAGATCCAGTGACGTTGACACCAGGATTAGGTCTAGGGACGTTTATACAAGGATTAGCTCCAAAGACGTTGACACCAGGATTAGATCCAGTGACGTTGACACCAGGATTAGATCCAGGGACGTGGACACCAGTATTAGATCCAGTGAGGCTGACACCAGGATTAGATCCAGGGATGTTGACTCCAGGATTAGATCCAGTGACATTGACACCATGATTAGATAAAGGGTCGTTCACAGCAGGATTAGATCCAGGGACGTTGACTCCAGGATAAGATCCATTGACGTTGACACCAGGATTAGATCCAGTGACGTTGACACCAGGATTAGATCCAGGGACATGGACACCAGTATTAGATCCAGTGAGGCTGATACCAGGATTAGATCCAGGGACGTTGACTCCAGTATTAGATCCAGTTACATTGACACCATGATTAGATAAAGGGTCGTTCACAGCAGGATTAGATCCAGGGACGTTGACTCCAGGATTAGATCCAGGGACATTGACACCTGGATTAGATCCAGTGATGTTGACACAAGGATTAGATCCAGGAACGTTGACACCAGGATTAGATCCAGGGATGTTGAAAGCAGGATTAGATCTAGTGACGTTGACACCAGGATTAGGTCCAGGGACATTGACAAAAGGATTAGTTCCAGGGACAATGACACCAGGATTAGATCCAGGAACGTTGACTCCAGGATTAGATCCAGGGACGTGGACACCAGGATCAGATCCAGGGACGATGACACCAGGATTAGATACAGTGACATTGACACCAGGATTAGATCAAGGGACGTTGACACCAGGATTAGATCCAGGGACGTTGACTCCAGGATTAGATCCAGGGACGTGGACACCAGGATTATATCCAGAGACGTTGACAGCAGGATTAGATCCAGTGACGTTTACACCAGGATTAGGTCCAGGGACGTTGACAAAAGGATTAGTTCCAGGGACGTTGAAACCAGGATTAGATCCAGGGACGTTAAACCAGGATCAGATCCAGTAATGTTGACACCAGGATTAGGTCCTGGGACGTTGACAACAGGCTTAGTTCCAGTGACGCTGACACCAGGATTAGATCCAGGAATGTTGACACCAGGATTAGATCCATTGACGTTGACACAAGGATCAGATCCAGTGACGCTGACACCAGAATCAGATCCAGGGACATTGACACCAGGATTAGATCCAGTGACGTTGACACCAGGATTAGATCCATGGACGTTGACACCAGGATTAGATCCAGGGACTTTGAAACCAGGATTGGATACAGGGACGTTGACACAATAATTAGGTCCAGGGACGTTGACAGAAAGATTAGATCCAGTGTCGCTGACACAAGTATTAGATCCAGGGACGTTGACACAATAATTAGGTCCAGGGACGTTGACACCAGGATTAGATCCAGGACGTTATCACCAGGATAAGATCCAGTATCGTTGACACCAGGATAAGATCTAGTGACGCTGACACCAGGATTAGATCCAGGGACGTTGACACCAAGATTAGATCCAGGGACTTTGACACAATGATTAGATCCAGGGACGTTGACACCAGGATTAAATCTAGGGACGTTGACACCTGGATTAGATCCAGTGATGTTGACACAAGGATTAGATCCAGGGACGTTGACACCAGGATAAGATCGAGGGACCTTGACACCAGGTTAAGATCCAGTGACGTTGACACCAGGATTAGATCCAGGGACGTTGACACCAGGATTAGATCCAGGGACGTTGACACCAGGATTAGATCCAGGGACGTTGACACAAGGATTAGATCCAGTGACGCTGACACCAGGATTAGATCCGGGGACATTTACACCAGGATTAGATCCATTGACTTAACACCAGGATTAGATCCAGTGAAGCTGAAACAAGGATTAGATCCAGAGACGTTGAAACCAGGATTAGCTCCACGGACGTTGACACCAGGATCAGATCAAGGGATGTTGACCGAACGATCAGATCCAGTGACGTTGACAACAGGATTAGATTAAGGGAAATTGAAACGAGGATTAGATCCAATGATGTTGACACCAGGATAAGATCCAGGGATGTTGACACCAGGAATAGATCCAGTAACGTTGATACTAGGATTAGATCCAGTGACGTTGACACCAGGATTAGAATCAGGGACTTTGACTCCAGGATTAGATCCAGTGACATTGACACCAGGATTAGATCCAGTGACGCTGACACCAGGATCAGATCCAGACACGTTAACACCAGGATTAGTCCAGTGACGTTGACACCAGGATTAGATCCAGGAACGTTAAACCAGGATCAGATCCAGTGACGTTGACACCAGGATTAGGTCCAGGGATGTTGACACCAGGCTTAGATCCAGTGACGCTGACACCAGGATTAGATCCAGGGACGTTGACAGCAGGATTAGATCCATTGACGTTGACACCAGGATCAGATCCAGGGACGTTGACACCAGGATTATATCCAGTGACGTTGACACCAGGATTAGATCCAGGGACGTTGACACCAGGATTAGATCCAGGGACGTCGACTCCAGGATTAAATCCAGGGACGTTGACACCAAGATTATGTCCAGGGAGGTTGACTCCAGAATTAGATCCAGAGACGAGGACACCAGGATTATATCCAGGGAAGTTGACAGCAGGATTAGATCCAGTGACGTTGACACCAGGATTAGGTCCAGGGACGTTGACAAAATGATTATTTCCAGGGACGTTGATACCATGATTAGATCCAGGGACGTTAAACCAGGATCAGATCCAGAGACATTGACACCAGGATTAAGTCCAGGGACGTTGACACAAGGCTTAGATCAAGTGACGCTGACACCAGGATTAGATACAGGGACGTTGACACCAGGATTAGATCCATTGATGTTGACACAAGGATTAGGTCCAGGGACGTTGAAAGAAGGATTAGATCCAGTGACGCTGACTCCAGTATTAGATCCAGGGACGTTGACACCAGGAATTGATTTAAGGACGTTCACACCAGGATTAGATCCAGGGACGTTGACACCAGGATAAGATCCAGTATCGTTGACACCAGGATAAGATCCCGTGACGCTGACACCAGGATTAGATCCAGGGACGTTGACACCAAGATTAGATCCAGGGACGTTGACACCATGATTAGATCCAGGGACGTTGACTTCTGGATTAGATCCAGTGATGTTGACACAAGGATTAGATCCAGGGACGTTGACACCAGGATTAGATCCAGGAAGGTTGACACCAGGATTATGTCCAGGGACGTTGAAACCTGGATTAGATCCAGTGATTTTGACACCAGGATTGGATAAAGGGACATTGAATCCAGGATTAGATCCAGGGATGTTGACACCAGGATTAGATCCAGGGACGTTGACACCAGGATTAGATCCAGTGACGCTGACACCAGGATTAGATCCACGGACGTTGAAACCAGGATTAGACCCAGTGATGTTGACACCAGGAATAGGTCCTCGGATGTTGACAAAAGGATTAGGTCCAGGGACGTTGACACCAGGATTAGATCCAGGGCCGTAAAACCAGGATCAGATCTAGTGACGTTGACACCAGGATTAGGTCCAGGGACGTTGACACCAGGATTAGGTCCTTGGACGTTTACACCAGGATTAGCTCCAGGGACATTGACACCAGGATTAGGTCCAGTGACGTTGACACCAGGATTAGATCCAGGGATGTGGACACCAGGATTAGATCCAGTGAGGCTGACACCAGGATTAGATCCAGGGACGTTGATCCAGGATTAGATCCAGTGACCTTGACACCATGATTAGATAGAGTCGTTCACACCAGGATTAGATCCAGTGACGTTGACACCAGGATTAGATCCAGGGACGTTGACACAAGGATTAGATCCAGGGACGTTTACACCAGGCATAGATCCAGTGACGCTGACACCAGATTTATATCCAGGGACGATGATACCAGGATTGAATCCAGGGACGTTGACACCATGGAAAGATCCAGTGACATTGATACCAGGATTAGATCCAGTGACGCTGACACCAGGATTAGATCCAAAGACGTTGACACCAGGATTAGATCCAGGGACGTTGACACAAGGATTATGTCCAGGGACGTTGAAACCTGGATTAGATCCAGTGATTTTGACACCAGGATTAGATAAAGGGACATTGAATCCAGGATTAGATCCAGGAATGTTGACACCAGGATTAGATCCAGGGACGTTGACACCAGGATTAGATCCAGTGACGCTGACACCAGGATTAGATCCACGGACGTTGAAACCAGGATTAGATCCAGGGATGTTGACACCTGGATCAGATCCAGGGACGTTGACCGAAGGATCAGTTCCAGTGACGTTGACTACAGGATTAGATCCAGGGACGTTGAAAACAGGATTAGTTCCAGTGACATTGACACCAGGATTAGATCCAGGGATGTTGGAACAAGGATTAGAACCAGGGACGTTGATACCAGGATTAGATCCAGGGACGTTGACACCATGATTAGATTCATGGACTTTGACTCCAGGATTAGATCCAGTGACGTTGACACCAGAATTAGATCCAGTGACGCTGACACCAGGATCAGATGCAGGTACGTTGACACCAGGATTAGATCCAGGGATGTTGACACTAGGATTAGATCAAGGGACGTTGACTCCAGGATTAGACCCAGTGATGTTGACACCAGGGTTAGGTCCTGTGACGTTGACAAAAGGATTAGGTCCAGGCACGTTGACACCAGGATTAGGTCCTGGGACGTTTACACCAGGATTAGCTCCAGGGACATTGACACCAGAATTAGGTCCAGTGACGTTGACACCAGGATTAGATCCAGGGATGTGGACACCAGGATTAGATCCAGTGAGGCTGACACCAGGTTTAGATCCAGGGACGTTGATCCAGGATTAGATCCAGTGACCTTGACACCATGATTAGATAGAGTCGTTCACACCAGGATTAGATCCAGGGACGTTGACACCAGGATTAGATACAATGACGCTGACAACATGATCAGATCCAGTGACGTTGAAACCAGGATTAGATCCAGTGACGTTGACACCAGGATTAGATCCAGGGACGTTGACTCCAGGATTAGATCCATTGACGTTGACACCAGGATTAGATAAATGGATATTGAAACCAGGATTAGATCCAGGGACGTTGACACCAGGATTAGATCCAGGGACGTTGACAGCAGGATTAGATCCGGGGACGTTGACACAAGGATTAGATCCAGGGATGTTGACACAAGGATAGATCAAGTGACGCTGACACCAGGATTAGATTGTGGGACGTTGACACCCGGATTAGATCCAGGGACTTTGACACCTGGATAAGATCCAGTGACGTTGACACCAGGCTTAGATCCAGTGACGCTGACACCAGGATTAGATTCAGGGACGTTGACACCAAGATTAGATCCAGGAACGTTGACACCAGGATTAGATCCAGGAACGTTGACACCAGGATTAGATGCAGGGACGTTGACACAAGGATTAGATCCAGGGACGTTGACACCAGGAATAGATCCAGTGACGCTGACACCAGGATTAGATCCAGGGACGTTGACACCAGGATTAGATCCAGGGACGTTGACACAAGGATTAGATCCAAAGACGTTGACACCAGGATTAGATCCAGGGACGTTGACACCAGGATTACGTCCAGGGACATTGACACCTGGATTAGATCCAGTGATGTTGACACCAGGATTAGATCCAGAGACCATGACACCAGGATAAGATCCAGGGATGTTGACACCAGGATAAGATCCAGTGACTTTGATATATGGATTAGATCCAGGGACGTTGACACCTGGATTAGATGCAGTGATGTTGACACCAGGATTAGATCCAGAGACCATGACACCAGGATAAGATCCAGGGATGTTGACACCAGGATAAGATCCAGTGACTTTGATATATGGATTAGATCCAGGGACGTTGACACCAAGATTAGATCCAGGGATGTTGACCCAATGATTAGATCCAGGGACGTTGACACCAGGGTAAGATCCAGTGACATTGACAACAGGATTAGATCCAGTGACGCTGACACCAGGATTAGATCCACAGACGTTGACACCATGTTTAGATCCAGGGACGTTGACACCAGGATTACGTCCAGGGACGTTGACACCTGGATTAGATCCAGTGATATTGACACCAGGATTAGATCCGGGGACCATGACACCAGGATTAGATCCAGGATGTTGACACCAGGATTAGATCCAGTGACGCTGACACCAGGATTAGATCCATGGACGTTGATACCAGGATTAGATCCAGGGACGTTGACACCAGGACAGATCCAGGGACGTTAACCAAATGATCAGATCCAGTGACGTTGACACCAGGATTAGATCCACGGACGTTGAAACCAGGATTAGATCCAGTGACGTTGATACCAGGATTAGATCCAGGGATGTTGACACCAGGATTAGATGCAGGGACGTTGATACCAGGATTAGATCCAGGGATGTTGACACCAGGATAAGATCCAAGGACGTTGACACCAGGAGTAGATCCAGTGACGTTGACACCAGGATTAGATCCAGTGACGCTGACACCAGGATAAGATCGAAGGACGTTGACACCTGGATTAGATCCAGTGACGTTGACACCAGGATTAGATCCAGGGACGTTGATACCAGGATTAGATCCAGGGACGTTGACTCCAGGATTAGATCCAGGGACGTTGAAACCAGATTTAGAACAAGGGACGTTGACAACAGGATTATATCCAGGGACGTTGACATCAGGATTAGACCCAGTGACATTGACACCAGGATTAGTTCCAGGGACGTTCACAAAAGGATTAGGTCCAGGGACGTTGACACCAGGAGTAGATCTAGGGAAGTTAAACCAGGATAAGATCCAGTGACGTTGACACCAGGATTAGATCCAGGGTCGTTAACACCAGGATTAGATCCAGTGACGTTGATACCAGGATTAGGACCAGGGACGTTGACACCAGGATTAGCTCCAGGGACGTTGACACCAGGATTAGATCCCGTGAGGTTGACACCAGGATTAGATAAAGGGACGTTGACACCAGGATTAGATACAGGGACGTTGACACCAGGATTAGGTAAAATGACGCTGACACCAGGATCAGATCCAGTGACGATGACACCAGGATTAGATCCAGTGACGTTGATATTAGGATTAGATCCAGGGACGTTGACTCCAGGATTAGATCCATTGACGTTAACACCAGGATTAGATAAAGGGACGTTGACAACAGGATTAGATCCAGGGAGGTTGAGACCAGGATTAGATCCAGTGACGCTGACACCAGGATTAGATCCAGGGACGTTGACACAAGGATTAGATCCAGGGACGTTGACTAAAAGATTAGATCTAGGGTTGTTGACACCAGGATTAGATCCAGGGACGCTGACACAAGGATTAGATCCAGGGATGTTGATACCAGGATTAGATCCAGTGATGTTGACACCAGGATTAGATCCAGTGACGCTGACACCAGGATTAGATCCACGGACGTTGAAACCAGGATTAGATCCAGGGATGTTGACACCTGGATCAGATCCAGGGACGTTGACCGAAGGATCAGTTCCAGTGACGTTGACTACAGGATTAGATCCAGGGACGTTGAAAACAGGATTAGGTCCAGTGACATTGACACCAGGATTAGATCCAGGGATGTTGGAACAAGGATTAGAACCAGGGACGTTGATACCAGGATTAGATCCAGGGACGTTGACACCATGATTAGATTCATGGACTTTGACTCCAGGATTAGATCCAGTGACGTTGACACCAGAATTAGATCCAGTGACGCTGACACCAGGATCAGATGCAGGTAGGTTGACACCAGGATTAGATCCAGGGATGTTGACACTAGGATTAGATCAAGGGACGTTGACTCCAGGATTAGACCCAGTGATGTTGACACCAGGGTTAGGTCCTGTGACGTTGACAAAAGGATTAGGTCCAGGCACGTTGACACCAGGATTAGGTCCTGGGACGTTTACACCAGGATTAGCTCCAGGGACATTGACACCAGAATTAGGTCCAGTGACGTTGACACCAGGATTAGATCCAGGGATGTGGACACCAGGATTAGATCCAGTGAGGCTGACACCAGGTTTAGATCCAGGGACGTTGATCCAGGATTGGATCCAGTGACCTTGACACCATGATTAGATAGAGTCGTTCACACCAGGATTAGATCCAGGGACGTTGACACCAGGATTAGATACAATGACGCTGACAACATGATCAGATCCAGTGACGTTGAAACCAGGATTAGATCCAGTGACGTTGACACCAGGATTAGATCCAGGGACGTTGACTCCAGGATTAGATCCATTGACGTTGACACCAGGATTAGATAAATGGATATTGAAACCAGGATTAGATCCAGGGACGTTGACACCAGGATTAGATCCAGGGACGTTGACAGCAGGATTAGATCCGGGGACGTTGACACAAGGATTAGATCCAGGGATGTTGACACAAGGATAGATCAAGTGACGCTGACACCAGGATTAGATTGTGGGACGTTGACACCCGGATTAGATCCAGGGACTTTGACACCTGGATAAGATCCAGTGACGTTGACACCAGGCTTAGATCCAGTGACGCTGACACCAGGATTAGATTCAGGGACGTTGACACCAAGATTAGATCCAGGAACGTTGACACCAGGATTAGATCCAGGAACGTTGACACCAGGATTAGATGCAGGGACGTTGACACAAGGATTAGATCCAGGGACGTTGACACCAGGAATAGATCCAGTGACGCTGACACCAGGATTAGATCCAGGGACGTTGACACCAGGATTAGATCCAGGGACGTTGACACAAGGATTAGATCCAAAGACGTTGACACCAGGATTAGATCCAGGGACGTTGACACCAGGATTACGTCCAGGGATGTTGACACCTGGATTAGATCCAGTGATGTTGACACCAGGATTAGATCCAGAGACCATGACACCAGGATAAGATCCAGGGATGTTGACACCAGGATAAGATCCAGTGACTTTGATATATGGATTAGATCCAGGGACGTTGACACCAAGATTAGATCCAGGGATGTTGACCCAATGATTAGATCCAGGGACGTTGACACCAGGGTAAGATCCAGTGACATTGACAACAGGATTAGATCCAGTGACGCTGACACCAGGATTAGATCCACAGACGTTGACACCATGTTTAGATCCAGGGACGTTGACACCAGGATTACGTCCAGGGACGTTGACACCTGGATTAGATCCAGTGATATTGACACCAGGATTAGATCCGGGACCATGACACCAGGATTAGATCCAGGATGTTGACACCAGGATTAGATCCAGTGACGCTGACACCAGGATTAGATCCATGGACGTTGATACCAGGATTAGATCCAGGGACGTTGACACCAGGTTCAGATCCAGGGACGTTAACCAAATGATCAGATCCAGTGACGTTGACACCAGGATTAGATCCACGGACGTTGAAACCAGGATTAGATCCAGTGACGTTGATACCAGGATTAGATCCAGGGATGTTGACACCAGGATTAGATGCAGGTACGTTGATACCAGGATTAGATCCAGGGATGTTGACACCAGGATAAGATCCAAGGACGTTGACACCAGGAGTAGATCCAGTGACGTTGACACCAGGATTAGATCCAGTGACGCTGACACCAGGATAAGATCGAAGGACGTTGACACCTGGATTAGATCCAGTGACGTTGACACCAGGATTAGATCCAGGGACGTTGATACCAGGATTAGATCCAGGGACGTTGAAACCAGATTTAGATCAAGGGACGTTGACAACAGGATTATATCCAGGGACGTTGACATCAGGATTAGACCCAGTGACATTGACACCAGGATTAGTTCCAGGGACGTTCACAAAAGGATTAGGTCCAGGGACGTTGACACCAGGAGTAGATCTAGGGAAGTTAAACCAGGATAAGATCCAGTGACGTTGACACCAGGATTAGATCCAGGGTCGTTAACACCAGGATTAGATCCAGTGACGTTGATACCAGGATTAGGACCAGGGACGTTGACACCAGGATTAGCTCCAGGGACGTTGACACCAGGATTAGATCCCGTGAGGTTGACACCAGGATTAGATACAGGGACGTTGACACCAGGATTAGGTAAAATGACGCTGACACCAGGATCAGATCCAGTGACGATGACACCAGGATTAGATCCAGTGACGTTGATATTAGGATTAGATCCAGGGACGTTGACTCCAGGATTAGATCCATTGACGTTAACACCAGGATTAGATAAAGGGACGTTGACAACAGGATTAGATCCAGGGAGGTTGAGACCAGGATTAGATCCAGTGACGCTGACACCAGGATTAGATCCAGGGACGTTGACACAAGGATTAGATCCAGGGACGTTGACTAAAAGATTAGATCTAGGGTTGTTGACACCAGGATTAGATCCAGGGACGCTGACACAAGGATTAGATCCAGGGATGTTGATACCAGGATTAGATCCAGTGATGTTGACACCAGGATTAGATCCAGGGACGTTGACACCAGGATTAGATGCAGGGACGTTGATACCAGGATTAGATCCAGGGATGTTGACACCAGGATTAGATCCAGGGATGTTGACACCAGGATTAGATCCAGTGACGCTGACACCAGGAGTAGATCCAATGACGCTGACACCAGGATCAGTTCCAGTGACGACGACACCTGGATTAGATCTAGTGACGTTGATACTAGGATTATATCCAGGGACGTTGACACCAGGATTAGATCCAGGGACGTTGACACCGAGATAAGATCCAGTGACGTTGACACCAGGATTAGTTCCAGTGACGCTGACACCTGGATTAGATCCAGGGACCTTGACACCAAGATTAGATCCAGGGACGTTGAGACCAGGATTAGATCCAGGTATGTTGACACCAGGATTAGATCCAGGGATGTTGAAACCTGGATTAGATCCAGTGATGTTGACACCAGGATTAGATGCAGGGTCGTTGACACCAGGATTAGATCCAGGGACCTGACACCAGGATAAGTTCCAGTGACGTTGACACCAGGATTAGATCCAGGGACCATGACACCAGGATTAGATCCAGGGACGTTGACACCAGGATTAGACCCAGGGACGTTGACACCAGGATTAGTTCCAGTGATGCTGACACCAGGATTAGATCCAGTGAGGTTGACCCAGGATTAGATCCAGGACGTTGACCTCAGGATTAGATCCAGTGACGTTGACACCAGGATTATGTCCTGGAACGTTGACAAAAGGATTAGGTCCAGGGATGTTAACACCAGGTTTAGATCCAGTGACATTGACACCAGGATTAGGTACAGGGACGTTGACACCAGGATTAGGTCCAGGGACGTTGACACCATGATTAGATACAGGGACGTTGACACCAGGATTAGATCCAGTGACCTTGACACCAGAATTAGATCCAGTGACGTTGACACCAGGATTAGATCCAGTGACTTTGACACCAGGATTAGATCCAGGGACGTTGACTCCAGGATTAGATCCAGGGACGTTGACACCAGGATTAGATCCAGGGACGCTGACACCAGGATTAGATCCAGGGACGTTGACTCCAGGATTAGATCCAGTGAGGTTGACACCAGGATTAGATAAAGAAACGTTCACACCAGGATTAGATCCAGTGACGTTGACACCAGGATTAGATCCAGGGACTTTGACTCCAGGATTAGATACATTGACGTTGACACCAGGATAAATAAAGGGACGTTGACACCAGGATTAGATACAGGGACGTTGACACCAGGATTAGATCCATTGATGTTGACACAAGGATTAGATCCAGGGACGTTGAAAGAAGGATTAGATCCAGTGACGCTGACTCCAGTATTAGATCCAGGGACGTTGACACCAGGAATTGATTTAAGGACGTTCACACCAGGATTAGATCCAGGGACGTTGACACCAGGATAAGATCCAGTATCGTTGACACCAGGATAAGATCCCGTGACGCTGACACCATAATTAGATCCAGGGACGTTGACACCAAGATTAGATCCAGGGACGTTGACACCATGATTAGATCCAGGGACGTTGACTTCTGGATTAGATCCAGTGATGTTGACACAAGGATTAGATCCAGGGACGTTGACACCAGGATTAGATCCAGGAAGGTTGACACCAGGATTATGTCCAGGGACGTTGAAACCTGGATTAGATCCAGTGATTTTGACACCAGGATTAGATAAAGGGACATTGAATCCAGGATTAGATCCAGGAATGTTGACACCAGGATTAGATCCAGGGACGTTGACACCAGGATTAGATCCAGTGACGCTGACACCAGGATTAGATCCACGGACGTTGAAACCAGGATTAGATCCAGGGATGTTGACACCTGGATCAGATCCAGGGACGTTGACCGAAGGATCAGTTCCAGTGACGTTGACTACAGGATTAGATCCAGGGACGTTGAAAACAGGATTAGTTCCAGTGACATTGACACCAGGATTAGATCCAGGGATGTTGGAACAAGGATTAGAACCAGGGACGTTGATACCAGGATTAGATCCAGGGACGTTGACACCATGATTAGATTCATGGACTTTGACTCCAGGATTAGATCCAGTGACGTTGACACCAGAATTAGATCCAGTGACGCTGACACCAGGATCAGATGCAGGTACGTTGACACCAGGATTAGATCCAGGGATGTTGACACTAGGATTAGATCAAGGGACGTTGACTCCAGGATTAGACCCAGTGATGTTGACACCAGGGTTAGGTCCTGTGACGTTGACAAAAGGATTAGGTCCAGGCACGTTGACACCAGGATTAGGTCCTGGGACGTTTACACCAGGATTAGCTCCAGGGACATTGACACCAGAATTAGGTCCAGTGACGTTGACACCAGGATTAGATCCAGGGATGTGGACACCAGGATTAGATCCAGTGAGGCTGACACCAGGTTTAGATCCAGGGACGTTGATCCAGGATTAGATCCAGTGACCTTGACACCATGATTAGATAGAGTCGTTCACACCAGGATTAGATCCAGGGACGTTGACACCAGGATTAGATACAATGACGCTGACAACATGATCAGATCCAGTGACGTTGAAACCAGGATTAGATCCAGTGACGTTGACACCAGGATTAGATCCAGGGACGTTGACTCCAGGATTAGATCCATTGACGTTGACACCAGGATTAGATAAATGGATATTGAAACCAGGATTAGATCCAGGGACGTTGACACCAGGATTAGATCCAGGGACGTTGACAGCAGGATTAGATCCGGGGACGTTGACACAAGGATTAGATCCAGGGATGTTGACACAAGGATAGATCAAGTGACGCTGACACCAGGATTAGATTGTGGGACGTTGACACCCGGATTAGATCCAGGGACTTTGACACCTGGATAAGATCCAGTGACGTTGACACCAGGCTTAGATCCAGTGACGCTGACACCAGGATTAGATTCAGGGACGTTGACACCAAGATTAGATCCAGGAACGTTGACACCAGGATTAGATCCAGGAACGTTGACACCAGGATTAGATGCAGGGACGTTGACACAAGGATTAGATCCAGGGACGTTGACACCAGGAATAGATCCAGTGACGCTGACACCAGGATTAGATCCAGGGACGTTGACACCAGGATTAGATCCAGGGACGTTGACACAAGGATTAGATCCAAAGACGTTGACACCAGGATTAGATCCAGGGACGTTGACACCAGGATTACGTCCAGGGACGTTGACACCTGGATTAGATCCAGTGATGTTGACACCAGGATTAGATCCAGAGACCATGACACCAGGATAAGATCCAGGGATGTTGACACCAGGATAAGATCCAGTGACTTTGATATATGGATTAGATCCAGGGACGTTGACACCTGGATTAGATCCAGTGATGTTGACACCAGGATTAGATCCAGAGACCATGACACCAGGATAAGATCCAGGGATGTTGACACCAGGATAAGATCCAGTGACTTTGATATATGGATTAGATCCAGGGACGTTGACACCAAGATTAGATCCAGGGATGTTGACCCAATGATTAGATCCAGGGACGTTGACACCAGGGTAAGATCCAGTGACATTGACAACAGGATTAGATCCAGTGACGCTGACACCAGGATTAGATCCACAGACGTTGACACCATGTTTAGATCCAGGGACGTTGACACCAGGATTACGTCCAGGGACGTTGACACCTGGATTAGATCCAGTGATATTGACACCAGGATTAGATCCGGGGACCATGACACCAGGATTAGATCCAGGATGTTGACACCAGGATTAGATCCAGTGACGCTGACACCAGGATTAGATCCATGGACGTTGATACCAGGATTAGATCCAGGGACGTTGACACCAGGACAGATCCAGGGACGTTAACCAAATGATCAGATCCAGTGACGTTGACACCAGGATTAGATCCACGGACGTTGAAACCAGGATTAGATCCAGTGACGTTGATACCAGGATTAGATCCAGGGATGTTGACACCAGGATTAGATGCAGGGACGTTGATACCAGGATTAGATCCAGGGATGTTGACACCAGGATAAGATCCAAGGACGTTGACACCAGGAGTAGATCCAGTGACGTTGACACCAGGATTAGATCCAGTGACGCTGACACCAGGATAAGATCGAAGGACGTTGACACCTGGATTAGATCCAGTGACGTTGACACCAGGATTAGATCCAGGGACGTTGATACCAGGATTAGATCCAGGGACGTTGACTCCAGGATTAGATCCAGGGACGTTGAAACCAGATTTAGAACAAGGGACGTTGACAACAGGATTATATCCAGGGACGTTGACATCAGGATTAGACCCAGTGACATTGACACCAGGATTAGTTCCAGGGACGTTCACAAAAGGATTAGGTCCAGGGACGTTGACACCAGGAGTAGATCTAGGGAAGTTAAACCAGGATAAGATCCAGTGACGTTGACACCAGGATTAGATCCAGGGTCGTTAACACCAGGATTAGATCCAGTGACGTTGATACCAGGATTAGGACCAGGGACGTTGACACCAGGATTAGCTCCAGGGACGTTGACACCAGGATTAGATCCCGTGAGGTTGACACCAGGATTAGATAAAGGGACGTTGACACCAGGATTAGATACAGGGACGTTGACACCAGGATTAGGTAAAATGACGCTGACACCAGGATCAGATCCAGTGACGATGACACCAGGATTAGATCCAGTGACGTTGATATTAGGATTAGATCCAGGGACGTTGACTCCAGGATTAGATCCATTGACGTTAACACCAGGATTAGATAAAGGGACGTTGACAACAGGATTAGATCCAGGGAGGTTGAGACCAGGATTAGATCCAGTGACGCTGACACCAGGATTAGATCCAGGGACGTTGACACAAGGATTAGATCCAGGGACGTTGACTAAAAGATTAGATCTAGGGTTGTTGACACCAGGATTAGATCCAGGGACGCTGACACAAGGATTAGATCCAGGGATGTTGATACCAGGATTAGATCCAGTGATGTTGACACCAGGATTAGATCCAGTGACGCTGACACCAGGATTAGATCCACGGACGTTGAAACCAGGATTAGATCCAGGGATGTTGACACCTGGATCAGATCCAGGGACGTTGACCGAAGGATCAGTTCCAGTGACGTTGACTACAGGATTAGATCCAGGGACGTTGAAAACAGGATTAGGTCCAGTGACATTGACACCAGGATTAGATCCAGGGATGTTGGAACAAGGATTAGAACCAGGGACGTTGATACCAGGATTAGATCCAGGGACGTTGACACCATGATTAGATTCATGGACTTTGACTCCAGGATTAGATCCAGTGACGTTGACACCAGAATTAGATCCAGTGACGCTGACACCAGGATCAGATGCAGGTACGTTGACACCAGGATTAGATCCAGGGATGTTGACACTAGGATTAGATCAAGGGACGTTGACTCCAGGATTAGACCCAGTGATGTTGACACCAGGGTTAGGTCCTGTGACGTTGACAAAAGGATTAGGTCCAGGCACGTTGACACCAGGATTAGGTCCTGGGACGTTTACACCAGGATTAGCTCCAGGGACATTGACACCAGAATTAGGTCCAGTGACGTTGACACCAGGATTAGATCCAGGGATGTGGACACCAGGATTAGATCCAGTGAGGCTGACACCAGGTTTAGATCCAGGGACGTTGATCCAGGATTAGATCCAGTGACCTTGACACCATGATTAGATAGAGTCGTTCACACCAGGATTAGATCCAGGGACGTTGACACCAGGATTAGATACAATGACGCTGACAACATGATCAGATCCAGTGACGTTGAAACCAGGATTAGATCCAGTGACGTTGACACCAGGATTAGATCCAGGGACGTTGACTCCAGGATTAGATCCATTGACGTTGACACCAGGATTAGATAAATGGATATTGAAACCAGGATTAGATCCAGGGACGTTGACACCAGGATTAGATCCAGGGACGTTGACAGCAGGATTAGATCCGGGGACGTTGACACAAGGATTAGATCCAGGGATGTTGACACAAGGATAGATCAAGTGACGCTGACACCAGGATTAGATTGTGGGACGTTGACACCCGGATTAGATCCAGGGACTTTGACACCTGGATAAGATCCAGTGACGTTGACACCAGGCTTAGATCCAGTGACGCTGACACCAGGATTAGATTCAGGGACGTTGACACCAAGATTAGATCCAGGAACGTTGACACCAGGATTAGATCCAGGAACGTTGACACCAGGATTAGATGCAGGGACGTTGACACAAGGATTAGATCCAGGGACGTTGACACCAGGAATAGATCCAGTGACGCTGACACCAGGATTAGATCCAGGGACGTTGACACCAGGATTAGATCCAGGGACGTTGACACAAGGATTAGATCCAAAGACGTTGACACCAGGATTAGATCCAGGGACGTTGACACCAGGATTACGTCCAGGGACGTTGACACCTGGATTAGATCCAGTGATGTTGACACCAGGATTAGATCCAGAGACCATGACACCAGGATAAGATCCAGGGATGTTGACACCAGGATAAGATCCAGTGACTTTGATATATGGATTAGATCCAGGGACGTTGACACCAAGATTAGATCCAGGGATGTTGACCCAATGATTAGATCCAGGGACGTTGACACCAGGGTAAGATCCAGTGACATTGACAACAGGATTAGATCCAGTGACGCTGACACCAGGATTAGATCCACAGACGTTGACACCATGTTTAGATCCAGGGACGTTGACACCAGGATTACGTCCAGGGACGTTGACACCTGGATTAGATCCAGTGATATTGACACCAGGATTAGATCCGGGACCATGACACCAGGATTAGATCCAGGATGTTGACACCAGGATTAGATCCAGTGACGCTGACACCAGGATTAGATCCATGGACGTTGATACCAGGATTAGATCCAGGGACGTTGACACCAGGTTCAGATCCAGGGACGTTAACCAAATGATCAGATCCAGTGACGTTGACACCAGGATTAGATCCACGGACGTTGAAACCAGGATTAGATCCAGTGACGTTGATACCAGGATTAGATCCAGGGATGTTGACACCAGGATAAGATCCAAGGACGTTGACACCAGGAGTAGATCCAGTGACGTTGACACCAGGATTAGATCCAGTGACGCTGACACCAGGATAAGATCGAAGGACGTTGACACCTGGATTAGATCCAGTGACGTTGACACCAGGATTAGATCCAGGGACGTTGATACCAGGATTAGATCCAGGGACGTTGAAACCAGATTTAGATCAAGGGACGTTGACAACAGGATTATATCCAGGGACGTTGACATCAGGATTAGACCCAGTGACATTGACACCAGGATTAGTTCCAGGGACGTTCACAAAAGGATTAGGTCCAGGGACGTTGACACCAGGAGTAGATCTAGGGAAGTTAAACCAGGATAAGATCCAGTGACGTTGACACCAGGATTAGATCCAGGGTCGTTAACACCAGGATTAGATCCAGTGACGTTGATACCAGGATTAGGACCAGGGACGTTGACACCAGGATTAGCTCCAGGGACGTTGACACCAGGATTAGATCCCGTGAGGTTGACACCAGGATTAGATACAGGGACGTTGACACCAGGATTAGGTAAAATGACGCTGACACCAGGATCAGATCCAGTGACGATGACACCAGGATTAGATCCAGTGACGTTGATATTAGGATTAGATCCAGGGACGTTGACTCCAGGATTAGATCCATTGACGTTAACACCAGGATTAGATCCAGTGATGTTGACACCAGGATTAGATCCAGGGACGTTGACACCAGGATTAGATGCAGGGACGTTGATACCAGGATTAGATCCAGGGATGTTGACACCAGGATTAGATCCAGGGATGTTGACACCAGGATTAGATCCAGTGACGCTGACACCAGGAGTAGATCCAATGACGCTGACACCAGGATCAGTTCCAGTGACGACGACACCTGGATTAGATCTAGTGACGTTGATACTAGGATTATATCCAGGGACGTTGACACCAGGATTAGATCCAGGGACGTTGACACCGAGATAAGATCCAGTGACGTTGACACCAGGATTAGTTCCAGTGACGCTGACACCTGGATTAGATCCAGGGACCTTGACACCAAGATTAGATCCAGGGACGTTGAGACCAGGATTAGATCCAGGTATGTTGACACCAGGATTAGATCCAGGGATGTTGAAACCTGGATTAGATCCAGTGATGTTGACACCAGGATTAGATGCAGGGTCGTTGACACCAGGATTAGATCCAGGGACCTGACACCAGGATAAGTTCCAGTGACGTTGACACCAGGATTAGATCCAGGGACCATGACACCAGGATTAGATCCAGGGACGTTGACACCAGGATTAGACCCAGGGACGTTGACACCAGGATTAGTTCCAGTGATGCTGACACCAGGATTAGATCCAGTGAGGTTGACCCAGGATTAGATCCAGGACGTTGACCTCAGGATTAGATCCAGTGACGTTGACACCAGGATTATGTCCTGGAACGTTGACAAAAGGATTAGGTCCAGGGACGTTAACACCAGGTTTAGATCCAGTGACATTGACACCAGGATTAGGTACAGGGACGTTGACACCAGGATTAGGTCCAGGGACGTTGACACCATGATTAGATACAGGGAGGTTGACACCAGGATTAGATCCAGTGACCTTGACACCAGAATTAGATCCAGTGACGTTGACACCAGGATTAGATCCAGTGACTTTGACACCAGGATTAGATCCAGGGACGTTGACTCCAGGATTAGATCCAGGGACGTTGACACCAGGATTAGATCCAGGGACGCTGACACCAGGATTAGATCCAGGGACGTTGACTCCAGGATTAGATCCAGTGAGGTTGACACCAGGATTAGATAAAGAAACGTTCACACCAGGATTAGATCCAGTGACGTTGACACCAGGATTAGATCCAGGGACTTTGACTCCAGGATTAGATACATTGACGTTGACACCAGGATAAATAAAGGGACGTTGACACCAGGATTAGATACAGGGACGTTGACACCAGGATTAGATCCATTGATGTTGACACAAGGATTAGATCCAGGGACGTTGAAAGAAGGATTAGATCCAGTGACGCTGACTCCAGTATTAGATCCAGGGACGTTGACACCAGGAATTGATTTAAGGACGTTCACACCAGGATTAGATCCAGGGACGTTGACACCAGGATAAGATCCAGTATCGTTGACACCAGGATAAGATCCCGTGACGCTGACACCATAATTAGATCCAGGGACGTTGACACCAAGATTAGATCCAGGGACGTTGACACCATGATTAGATCCAGGGACGTTGACTTCTGGATTAGATCCAGTGATGTTGACACAAGGATTAGATCCAGGGACGTTGACACCAGGATTAGATCCAGGAAGGTTGACACCAGGATTATGTCCAGGGACGTTGAAACCTGGATTAGATCCAGTGATGTTGACAGCAGGATTAGATCCTGTGACGTTGACAGCAGGATTAGATCCAGGGACGTTGAATCCAGGATTAGATCCAGTGACGTTGACTCCAGGATTAGATCCAGTGATTTTGACACCAGGAAAAGATCCAGTGACGTTGATACCCGGATTAGATCCAGGGACGTTGATACCAGGATTAGTATCAGGGACGTTGACTCCAAGATTAGATCCAGTGACGTTGACACCAGGTTTAGATCCAGTGACGCTGACACCAGGATCAGATCCAGGGACGTTGATACCAGGATCAGATCCAGTGAAGTTGAAACCAGGATTAGATCCAGGGACGTTGACAGCAGGATTAGATCCAGTGACGTTGACACCAGGATTAGATCAAGGGACGTTAAAACCAGGATTAGATCCAGGGACGTAGACACCAGGATCAGATCCAAGGACTTTGACCGAAGGATCAGATCCAGTGACGTTGACAGCAGGATCAGATCCAGGGACGTTGAAACCAGGATTAGATCCAGTGACGTTGACACCAGGATTAGATCCAGGGACGTTGACACCAGGATTAGATCCAGGGACGATGACTCCAGATTTAGATCCAGGGACGTTGACACCAGATTTAGATCCAGGGATGTTGACACCAGGATTATATCCAGGGACGTTGACACCAGGATTAGATACAGGGACGTTGACACCAGGATTACATCCAGGGACGTTGACACCAGGATTAGACCCAGGGACGCTGACACAATAATTAGTTCCAGGGACGTTGACACAAGGATTAGATCTTCTGACGCTGACACCAGGATTAGATCCAGGGACGTTGACACCAGGATTATATCCAGGGACGTTGACACCATGATTGTTTCCAGGGACGTAGACACGAGGATTGGATCCAGGGACGTTGACTCCAAGAATAGATCCAGGGACGGTGACACCAGATTTAGATCCAGAGACGTTGACACCAGGATTATATCCAGGGACGTTGACAGCAGGATTAGATCCAGTGACGTTGACACCAGGATTACCTCCGGTACATTGACAAAAGTATTAGTTCATGGGACTTTGACAACAGGATAAGATCCATGGACATTAAACCAGGATCAAATCCAATGATGTTGACACCAGGATTAGGTCCAGGGACGTTAACACCAGGATTAGATCCAGTGATGCTGACGCCAGGATTAGATCCAGGGACGTCGACACCAGGATTAGATCCATTGACGCTGAGACCAGGATTAGATCAAGTGACTCTGACACCAGGATTAGATCCAGGGACGTTGAAACCAGGATTAGTCCAGGGACGTTGACAGAAGTATCAGATCCAGGGACGTTGACTGAAGGATCAGATCCAGTGACGTTGACAACAGGATCAGATCCAGGGACGTTTAAATCAGGAGTAGATCCAGTGACGTTGACACCAGTATTAGATCCAGGGATGTTGAACCAGGTTTACATCCAGTGACGTTGACACCAGGATTAGATCCAGGGATGTTGACACCAGAATAGATCCAGTGACGTTGATACCAGGATTAGATCCAGGGTTTTTGACACCAGGATTAGAATCAGGGACGTTGACTCCAGGATTAGATACAGGGACGTTGAAACCAGGATTAGATCCAGTGACGCTGACACCAGGATCAGATCCAGGAACGTTGACCGAAGGATCAGATCCAGTGACGTTGACACCAGGATTAGATCCTGTGACGTTGACAGCAGGATTAGATCCAGGGACGTTGAATCCAGGATTAGATCCAGTGACGTTGACTCCAGGATTAGATCCAGGGATTTTGATACCAGGAAAAGATCCAGTGACGTTGATACCAGGATTAGATCCAGGGACGTTGATACCAGGATTAGTATCAGGGACGTTGACTCCAGGATTAGATCCAGTGACGTTGACACCAGGTTTAGATCCAGTGACGCTGACACCAGGATCAGATCCAGGGACGTTGATACCAGGATCAGATCCAGTGAAGTTGAAACCAGGATTAGATCCAGGGACGTTGACAGCAGGATTAGATCCAGTGACGTTGACACCAGGATTAGATCAAGGGACGTTAAAACCAGGATTAGATCCAGGGACGTAGACACCAGGATCAGATCCAAGGACTTTGACCGAAGGATCAGATCCAGTGACGTTGACAGCAGGATCAGATCCAGGGACGTTGAAACCAGGATTAGATCCAGTGACGTTGACACCAGGATTAGATCCAGGGACGTTGACACCAGGATTAGATCCAGGGACGATGACTCCAGATTTAGATCCAGGGACGTTGACACCAGATTTAGATCCAGGGACGTTGACACCAGGATTATATCCAGGGACGTTGACACCAGGATTAGATACAGGGACGTTGACACCAGGATTACATCCAGGGACGTTGACACCAGGATTAGACCCAGGGACGCTGACACAATAATTAGTTCCAGGGACGTTGACACAAGGATTAGATCTTCTGACGCTGACACCAGGATTAGATCCAGGGACGTTGACACCAGGATAAGATCCAGTATCGTTGTCACCAGGAATAGATCCAGTGACGCTGACACCAGGATTAGATCCAGGACGTTGACACCAAGATTAGATCCAGGGACGTTGACACCATGATTGTTTCCAGGGACGTAGACACGAGGATTGGATCCAGGGACGTTGACTCCAAGAATAGATCCAGGGACGGTGACACCAGATTTCGATCCAGAGACGTTGACACCAGGATTATATCCAGGGACGTTGACAGCAGGATTAGATCCAGTGACGTTGACACCAGGATTACGTCCGGTACGTTGACAAAAGTATTAGTTCATGGGACGTTGACACCAGGATAAGATCCATGGACATTAAACCAGGATCAAATCCAATGACGTTGACACCAGGATTAGGTCCAGGGACGTTAACACCAGGATTAGATCCAGTGATGCTGACACCATGATTAGATCCAGGGACGTCGACACCAGGATTAGATCCATTGACGTTGAGAACAGGATTAGATCCAGTGACTCTGACACCAGGATTAGATCCAGGGACGTTGACACCAGGATAAGATCGAGGGACCTTGACACCAGGTTAAGATCCAGTGACGTTGACACCAGGATTAGATCCAGGGACGTTGACACCAGGATTAGATCCAGGGACGTTGACACCAGGATTAGATCCAGGGACGTTGAAACAAGGATTAGATCCAGTGACGCTGACACCAGGATTAGATCCGGGGACATTTACACCAGGATTAGATCCATTGACTTAACACCAGGATTAGATCTAGTGAAGCTGAAACAAGGATTAGATCCAGAGACGTTGAAACCAGGATTAGCTCCACGGACGTTGACACCAGGATCAGATCAAGGGATGTTGACCGAACGATCAGATCCAGTGACGTTGACAACAGGATTAGATTAAGGGAAATTGAAACCAGGATTAGATCCAATGATGTTGACACCAGGATTAGATCCAGGGATGTTGACACCAGGAATAGATCCAGTAACGTTGATACTAGGATTAGATCCAGTGACGTTGACACCAGGATTAGAATCAGGGACTTTGACTCCAGGATTAGATCCAGTGACATTGACACCAGGATTAGATCCAGTGACGCTGACACCAGGATTAGATCCAGGGACGTTGACAGCAGGATTAGATCCATTGACGTTGACACCAGGATCAGATCCAGGGACGGTGACACCAGGATTATATCCAGTGACGTTGACACCAGGATTAGATCCAGGGACGTTGACACCAGGATTAGATCCAGGGACGTCGACTCCAGGATTAAATCCAGGGACGTTGACACCAAGATTATGTCCAGGGAGGTTGACTCCAGAATTAGATCCAGAGACGTGGACACCAGGATTATATCCAGGGAAGTTGACAGCAGGATTAGATCCAGTGACATTGACACCAGGATTAGGTCCAGGGACGTTGACAAAATGATTATTTCCAGGGACGTTGATACCATGATTAGATCCAGGGACGTTAAACCAGGATCAGATCCAGAGACATTGACACCAGGATTAAGTCCAGGGACGTTGACACAAGGCTTAGATCAAGTGACGCTGACACCAGGATTAGATACAGGGACGTTGACACCAGGATTAGATCCATTGATGTTGACACAAGGATTAGATCCAGGGACGTTGAAAGAAGGATTAGATCCAGTGACGCTGACTCCAGTATTAGATCCAGGGACGTTGACACCAGGAATTGATTTAAGGACGTTCACACCAGGATTAGATCCAGGGACGTTGACACCAGGATAAGATCCAGTATCGTTGACACCAGGATAAGATCCCGTGACGCTGACACCAGGATTAGATCCAGGGACGTTGACACCAAGATTAGATCCAGGGACGTTGACACCAGGATTAGATCCAGGGACGTTGACACCAGGATTAGATCCAGGGACGATGACTCCAGATTTAGATCCAGGGACGTTGACACCAGATTTAGATCCAGGGACGTTGACACCAGGATTATATCCAGGGACGTTGACACCAGGATTAGATACAGGGACGTTGACACCAGGATTACATCCAGGGACGTTGACACCAGGATTAGACCCAGGGACGCTGACACAATAATTAGTTCCAGGGACGTTGACACAAGGATTAGATCTTCTGACGCTGACACCAGGATTAGATCCAGGGACGTTGACACCAGGATAAGATCCAGTATCGTTGTCACCAGGAATAGATCCAGTGACGCTGACACCAGGATTAGATCCAGGACGTTGACACCAAGATTAGATCCAGGGACGTTGACACCATGATTGTTTCCAGGGACGTAGACACGAGGATTGGATCCAGGGACGTTGACTCCAAGAATAGATCCAGGGACGGTGACACCAGATTTCGTCCAGAGACGTTGACACCAGGATTATATCCAGGGACGTTGACAGCAGGATTAGATCCAGTGACGTTGACACCAGGATTACGTCCGGTACGTTGACAAAAGTATTAGTTCATGGGACGTTGACACCAGGATAAGATCCATGGACATTAAACCAGGATCAAATCCAATGACGTTGACACCAGGATTAGGTCCAGGGACGTTAACACCAGGATTAGATCCAGTGATGCTGACACCATGATTAGATCCAGGGACGTCGACACCAGGATTAGATCCATTGACGTTGAGAACAGGATTAGATCCAGTGACTCTGACACCAGGATTAGATCCAGGGACGTTGACACCAGGATAAGATCGAGGGACCTTGACACCAGGTTAAGATCCAGTGACGTTGACACCAGGATTAGATCCAGGGACGTTGACACCAGGATTAGATCCAGGGACGTTGACACCAGGATTAGATCCAGGGACGTTGACACAAGGATTAGATCCAGTGACGCTGACACCAGGATTAGATCCGGGGACATTTACACCAGGATTAGATCCATTGACTTAACACCAGGATTAGATCCAGTGAAGCTGAAACAAGGATTAGATCCAGAGACGTTGAAACCAGGATTAGCTCCACGGACGTTGACACCAGGATCAGATCAAGGGATGTTGACCGAACGATCAGATCCAGTGACGTTGACAACAGGATTAGATTAAGGGAAATTGAAACCAGGATTAGATCCAATGATGTTGACACCAGGATTAGATCCAGGGATGTTGACACCAGGAATAGATCCAGTAACGTTGATACTAGGATTAGATCCAGTGACGTTGACACCAGGATTAGAATCAGGGACTTTGACTCCAGGATTAGATCCAGTGACATTGACACCAGGATTAGATCCAGTGACGCTGACACCAGGATTAGATCCAGGGACGTTGACAGCAGGATTAGATCCATTGACGTTGACACCAGGATCAGATCCAGGGACGGTGACACCAGGATTATATCCAGTGACGTTGACACCAGGATTAGATCCAGGGACGTTGACACCAGGATTAGATCCAGGGACGTCGACTCCAGGATTAAATCCAGGGACGTTGACACCAAGATTATGTCCAGGGAGGTTGACTCCAGAATTAGATCCAGAGACGTGGACACCAGGATTATATCCAGGGAAGTTGACAGCAGGATTAGATCCAGTGACATTGACACCAGGATTAGGTCCAGGGACGTTGACAAAATGATTATTTCCAGGGACGTTGATACCATGATTAGATCCAGGGACGTTAAACCAGGATCAGATCCAGAGACATTGACACCAGGATTAAGTCCAGGGACGTTGACACAAGGCTTAGATCAAGTGACGCTGACACCAGGATTAGATACAGGGACGTTGACACCAGGATTAGATCCATTGATGTTGACACAAGGATTAGATCCAGGGACGTTGAAAGAAGGATTAGATCCAGTGACGCTGACTCCAGTATTAGATCCAGGGACGTTGACACCAGGAATTGATTTAAGGACGTTCACACCAGGATTAGATCCAGGGACGTTGACACCAGGATAAGATCCAGTATCGTTGACACCAGGATAAGATCCCGTGACGCTGACACCAGGATTAGATCCAGGGACGTTGACACCAAGATTAGATCCAGGGACGTTGACACCATGATTAGATCCAGGGACGTTGACTTCTGGATTAGATCCAGTGATGTTGACACAAGGATTAGATCCAGGGACGTTGACACCAGGATTAGATCCAGGAAGGTTGACACCAGGATTATGTCCAGGGACGTTGAAACCTGGATTAGATCCAGTGATTTTGACACCAGGATTAGATAAAGGGACATTGAATCCAGGATTAGATCCAGGGATGTTGACACCAGGATTAGATCCAGGGACGTTGACACCAGGATTAGATCCAGTGACGCTGACACCAGGATTAGATCCACGGACGTTGAAACCAGGATTAGACCCAGTGATGTTGACACCAGGAATAGGTCCTCGGATGTTGACAAAAGGATTAGGTCCAGGGACGTTGACACCAGGATTAGATCCAGGGCCGTAAAACCAGGATCAGATCTAGTGACGTTGACACCAGGATTAGGTCCAGGGACGTTGACACCAGGATTAGGTCCTTGGACGTTTACACCAGGATTAGCTCCAGGGACATTGACACCAGGATTAGGTCCAGTGACGTTGACACCAGGATTAGATCCAGGGATGTGGACACCAGGATTAGATCCAGTGAGGCTGACACCAGGATTAGATCCAGGGACGTTGATCCAGGATTAGATCCAGTGACCTTGACACCATGATTAGATAGAGTCGTTCACACCAGGATTAGATCCAGTGACGTTGACACCAGGATTAGATCCAGGGACGTTGACACAAGGATTAGATCCAGGGACGTTTACACCAGGCATAGATCCAGTGACGCTGACACCAGATTTATATCCAGGGACGATGATACCAGGATTGAATCCAGGGACGTTGACACCATGGAAAGATCCAGTGACATTGATACCAGGATTAGATCCAGTGACGCTGACACCAGGATTAGATCCAAAGACGTTGACACCAGGATTAGATCCAGGGAGGTTGACACCAGGATTATGTCCAGGGACGTTGAAACCTGGATTAGATCCAGTGATTTTGACACCAGGATTAGATAAAGGGACATTGAATCCAGGATTAGATCCAGGAATGTTGACACCAGGATTAGATCCAGGGACGTTGACACCAGGATTAGATCCAGTGACGCTGACACCAGGATTAGATCCACGGACGTTGAAACCAGGATTAGATCCAGGGATGTTGACACCTGGATCAGATCCAGGGACGTTGACTGAAGGATCAGTTCCAGTGACGTTGACTACAGGATTAGTTCCAGTGACATTGACACCAGGATTAGATCCAGGGATGTTGGAACAAGGATTAGAACCAGGGACGTTGATACCAGGATTAGATCCAGGGACGTTGACACCATGATTAGATTCATGGACTTTGACTCCAGGATTAGATCCAGTGACGTTGACACCAGAATTAGATCCAGTGACACTGACACCAGGATCAGATGCAGGTACGTTGACACCAGGATTAGATCCAGGGATGTTGACACTAGGATTAGATCAAGGGACGTTGACTCCAGGATTAGACCCAGTGATGTTGACACCAGGATTAGATCCAGAGACCATGACACCAGGATAAGATCCAGGGATGTTGACACCAGGATAAGATCCAGTGACTTTGATATATGGATTAGATCCAGGGACGTTGACACCAAGATTAGATCCAGGGATGTTGACCCAATGATTAGATCCAGGGACGTTGACACCAGGGTAAGATCCAGTGACATTGACAACAGGATTAGATCCAGTGACGCTGACACCAGGATTAGATCCACAGACGTTGACACCATGTTTAGATCCAGGGACGTTGTCACCAGGATTACGTCCAGGGACGTTGACACCTGGATTAGATCCAGTGATATTGACACCAGGATTAGATCCGGGGACCATGACACCAGGATTAGATCCAGGATGTTGACACCAGGATTAGATCCAGTGACGCTGACACCAGGATTAGATCCATGGACGTTGATACCAGGATTAGATCCAGGGACGTTGACACCAGGTTCAGATCCAGGGACGTTAACCAAATGATCAGATCCAGTGACGTTGACACCAGGATTAGATCCACGGACGTTGAAACCAGGATTAGATCCAGTGACGTTGATACCAGGATTAGATCCAGGGATGTTGACACCAGGATTAGATGCAGGGACGTTGATACCAGGATTAGATCCATTGACGTTGACACCAGGATTAGATAAATGGATATTGAAACCAGGATTAGATCCAGGGACGTTGACACCAGGATTAGATCCAGGGACGTTGACAGCAGGATTAGATCCGGGGACGTTGACACAAGGATTAGATCCAGGGATGTTGACACAAGGATAGATCAAGTGACGCTGACACCAGGATTAGATTGTGGGACGTTGACACCCGGATTAGATCCAGGGACTTTGACACCTGGATAAGATCCAGTGACGTTGACACCAGGCTTAGATCCAGTGACGCTGACACCAGGATTAGAATCAGGGACGTTGACACCAAGATTAGATCCAGGAACGTTGACACCAGGATTAGATCCAGGAACGTTGACACCAGGATTAGATGCAGGGACGTTGACACAAGGATTAGATCCAGGGACGTTGACACCAGGAATAGATCCAGTGACGCTGACACCAGGATTAGATCCAGGGACGTTGACACCAGGATTAGATCCAGGGACGTTGACACAAGGATTAGATCCAAAGACGTTGACACCAGGATTAGATCCAGGGACGTTGACACCAGGATTACGTCCAGGGACGTTGACACCTGGATTAGATCCAGTGATGTTGACACCAGGATTAGATCCAGAGACCATGACACCAGGATAAGATCCAGTGACTTTGATATATGGATTAGATCCAGGGACGTTGACACCTGGATTAGATCCAGTGATGTTGACACCAGGATTAGATCCAGAGACCATGACACCAGGATAAGATCCAGGGATGTTGACACCAGGATAAGATCCAGTGACTTTGATATATGGATTAGATCCAGGGACGTTGACACCAAGATTAGATCCAGGGATGTTGACCCAATGATTAGATCCAGGGACGTTGACACCAGGGTAAGATCCAGTGACATTGACAACAGGATTAGATCCAGTGACGCTGACACCAGGATTAGATCCACAGACGTTGACACCATGTTTAGATCCAGGGACGTTGACACCAGGATTACGTCCAGGGACGTTGACACCTGGATTAGATCCAGTGATATTGACACCAGGATTAGATCCGGGGACCATGACACCAGGATTAGATCCAGGATGTTGACACCAGGATTAGATCCAGTGACGCTGACACCAGGATTAGATCCATGGACGTTGATACCAGGATTAGATCCAGGGACGTTGAAAGAAGGATTAGATCCAGTGACGCTGACTCCAGTATTAGATCCAGGGACGTTGACACCAGGAATTGATTTAAGGACGTTCACACCAGGATTAGATCCAGGGACGTTGACACCAGGATAAGATCCAGTATCGTTGACACCAGGATAAGATCCCGTGACGCTGACACCATAATTAGATCCAGGGACGTTGACACCAAGATTAGATCCAGGGACGTTGACACCATGATTAGATCCAGGGACGTTGACTTCTGGATTAGATCCAGTGTTGTTGACACAAGGATTAGATCCAGGGACGTTGACACCAGGATTAGATCCAGGAAGGTTGACACCAGGATTATGTCCAGGGACGTTGAAACCTGGATTAGATCCAGTGATGTTGACAGCAGGATTAGATCCTGTGACGTTGACAGCAGGATTAGATCCAGGGACGTTGAATCCAGGATTAGATCCAGTGACGTTGACTCCAGGATTAGATCCAGTGATTTTGACACCAGGAAAAGATCCAGTGACGTTGATACCAGGATTAGATCCAGGGACGTTGATACCAGGATTAGTATCAGGGACGTTGACTCCAAGATTAGATCCAGTGACGTTGACACCAGGTTTAGATCCAGTGACGCTGACACCAGGATCAGATCCAGGGACGTTGATACCAGGATCAGATCCAGTGAAGTTGAAACCAGGATTAGATCCAGGGACGTTGACAGCAGGATTAGATCCAGTGACGTTGACACCAGGATTAGATCAAGGGACGTTAAAACCAGGATTAGATCCAGGGACGTAGACACCAGGATCAGATCCAAGGACTTTGACCGAAGGATCAGATCCAGTGACGTTGACAGCAGGATCAGATCCAGGGACGTTGAAACCAGGATTAGATCCAGTGACGTTGACACCAGGATTAGATCCAGGGACGTTGACACCAGGATTAGATCCAGGGACGATGACTCCAGATTTAGATCCAGGGACGTTGACACCAGATTTAGATCCAGGGATGTTGACACCAGGATTATATCCAGGGACGTTGACACCAGGATTAGATACAGGGACGTTGACACCAGGATTACATCCAGGGACGTTGACACCAGGATTAGACCCAGGGACGCTGACACAATAATTAGTTCCAGGGACGTTGACACAAGGATTAGATCTTCTGACGCTGACACCAGGATTAGATCCAGGGACGTTGACACCAGGATTATATCCAGGGACGTTGACACCATGATTGTTTCCAGGGACGTAGACACGAGGATTGGATCCAGGGACGTTGACTCCAAGAATAGATCCAGGGACGGTGACACCAGATTTAGATCCAGAGACGTTGACACCAGGATTATATCCAGGGACGTTGACAGCAGGATTAGATCCAGTGACGTTGACACCAGGATTACCTCCGGTACGTTGACAAAAGTATTAGTTCATGGGACTTTGACACCAGGATAAGATCCATGGACATTAAACCAGGATCAAATCCAATGACGTTGACACCAGGATTAGGTCCAGGGACGTTAACACCAGGATTAGGTCCAGGGACGTTAACACCAGGATTAGATCCAGTGATGCTGACGCCAGGATTAGATCCAGGGACGTCGACACCAGGATTAGATCCATTGACGCTGAGACCAGGATTAGATCAAGTGACTCTGACACCAGGATTAGATCCAGGGACGTTGAAACCAGGATTAGTCCAGGGACGTTGACACAAGGATCAGATCCAGGGACGTTGACTGAAGGATCAGATCCAGTGACGTTGACAACAGGATCAGATCCAGGGACGTTTAAATCAGGAGTAGATCCAGTGACGTTGACACCAGTATTAGATCCAGGGATGTTGAACCAGGTTTACATCCAGTGACGTTGACACCAGGATTAGATCCAGGGATGTTGACACCAGAATAGATCCAGTGACGTTGATACCAGGATTAGATCCAGGGTTTTTGACACCAGGATTAGAATCAGGGACGTTGACTCCAGGATTAGATACAGGGACGTTGAAACCAGGATTAGATCCAGTGACGCTGACACCAGGATCAGATCCAGGAACGTTGACCGAAGGATCAGATCCAGTGACGTTGACACCAGGATTAGATCCTGTGACGTTGACAGCAGGATTAGATCCAGGGACGTTGACAGCAGGATTAGATCCAGTGACGTTGACTCCAGGATTAGATCCAGGGATTTTGACACCAGGAAAAGATCCAGTGACGTTGATACCAGGATTAGATCCAGGGACGTTGATACCAGGATTAGTATCAGGGACGTTGACTCCAGGATTAGATCCAGTGACATTGACACCAGGTTTAGATCCAGTGACGCTGACACCAGGATCAGATCCAGGGACGTTGATACCAGGATCAGATCCAGTGAAGTTGAAACCAGGATTAGATCCAGGGACGTTGACAGCAGGATTAGATCCAGTGACGTTGACACCAGGATTAGATCAAGGGACGTTAAAACCAGGATTAGATCCAGGGACGTAGACACCAGGATCAGATCCAAGGACTTTGACCGAAGGATCAGATCCAGTGACGTTGACAGCAGGATCAGATCCAGGGACGTTGAAACCAGGATTAGATCCAGTGACGTTGACACCAGTATTAGGTCCAGGGACGTTGACACCAGGATTAGATCCAGGGACGATGACTCCAGATTTAGATACAGGGACGTTGACACCAGATTTAGATCCAGGGACGTTGACACCAGGATTATATCCAGGGACGTTGACACCAGGATTAGATACAGGGACGTTGACACCAGGATTACATCCAGGAACGTTGACACCAGGATTAGACCCAGGGACGCTGACACAATAATTAGTTCCAGGGACATTGACACAAGGATTAGATCTTCTGACGCTGACACCAGGATTAGATCCAGGGACGTTGACACCAGGATTAGATCCAGGGACGTTGACACCAGGATAAGATCCAGTATCGTTGACACCAGGAATAGATCCAGTGACGCTGACACCAGGATTAGATCCAGGACGTTGACACCATGATTAGATCCAGGGACGTTGACACCATGATTGTTTCCAGGGACGTAGACACGAGGATTGGATCCAGGGACGTTGACTCCAAGAATAGATCCAGGGACGGTGACACCAGATTTAGGTCCAGAGACGTTGACACCAGGATTATATCCAGGGACGTTGACAGCAGGATTAGATCCAGTGACGTTGACACCAGGATTACGTCCGGTACGTTGACAAAAGTATTAGTTCATGGGACGTTGACACCAGTATAAGATCCATGGACATTAAACCAGGATCAAATCCAATGACGTTGACACCAGGATTAGGTCCAGGGACGTTAACACCAGGATTAGATCCAGTGATGCTGACGCCAGGATTAGATCCAGGGACGTCGACACCAGGATTAGATCCATTGACGTTGAGACCAGGATTAGATCCAGTGACTCTGACACCAGGATTAGATCCAGGGACGTTGAAACCAGGATTAGTCCAGGGACGTTGACACAAGGATCAGATCCAGGGACGTTGACTGAAGGATCAGATCCAGTGACGTTGACAACAGGATCAGATCCAGGGACGTTTAAATCAGGAGTAGATCCAGTGACGTTGACACCAGTATTAGATCCAGGGATGTTGAACCAGGTTTACATCCAGTGACGTTGACACCAGGATTAGATCCAGGGATGTTGACACCAGAATAGATCCAGTGACGTTGATACCAGGATTAGATCCAGGGTTTTTGACACCAGGATTAGAATCAGGGACGTTGACTCCAGGATTAGATACAGGGACGTTGAAACCAGGATTAGATCCAGTGACGCTGACACCAGGATCAGATCCAGGAACGTTGACCGAAGGATCAGATCCAGTGACGTTGACACCAGGATTAGATCCTGTGACGTTGACAGCAGGATTAGATCCAGGGACGTTGAATCCAGGATTAGATCCAGTGACGTTGACTCCAGGATTAGATCCAGGGATTTTGATACCAGGAAAAGATCCAGTGACGTTGATACCAGGATTAGATCCAGGGACGTTGATACCAGGATTAGTATCAGGGACGTTGACTCCAGGATTAGATCCAGTGACGTTGACACCAGGTTTAGATCCAGTGACGCTGACACCAGGATCAGATCCAGGGACGTTGATACCAGGATCAGATCCAGTGAAGTTGAAACCAGGATTAGATCCAGGGACGTTGACAGCAGGATTAGATCCAGTGACGTTGACACCAGGATTAGATCAAGGGACGTTATAACCAGGATTAGATCCAGGGACGTAGACACCAGGATCAGATCCAAGGACTTTGACCGAAGGATCAGATCCAGTGACGTTGACAGCAGGATCAGATCCAGGGACGTTGAAACCAGGATTAGATCCAGTGACGTTGACACCAGGATTAGATCCAGGGACGTTGACACCAGGATTAGATCCAGGGACGATGACTCCAGATTTAGATCCAGGGACGTTGACACCAGATTTAGATCCAGGGACGTTGACACCAGGATTATATCCAGGGACGTTGACACCAGGATTAGATACAAGGACGTTGACACCAGGATTACATCCAGGGACGTTGACACCAGGATTAGACCCAGGGACGCTGACACAATAATTAGTTCCAGGGACGTTGACACAAGGATTAGATCTTCTGACGCTGACACCAGGATTAGATCCAGGGACGTTGACACCAGGATAAGATCCAGTATCGTTGTCACCAGGAATAGATCCAGTGACGCTGACACCAGGATTAGATCCAGGACGTTGACACCAAGATTAGATCCAGGGACGTTGACACCATGATTGTTTCCAGGGACGTAGACACGAGGATTGGATCCAGGGACGTTGACTCCAAGAATAGATCCAGGGACGGTGACACCAGATTTCGATCCAGAGACGTTGACACCAGGATTATATCCAGGGACGTTGACAGCAGGATTAGATCCAGTGACGTTGACACCAGGATTACGTCCGGTACGTTGACAAAAGTATTAGTTCATGGGACGTTGACACCAGGATAAGATCCATGGACATTAAACCAGGATCAAATCCAATGACGTTGACACCAGGATTAGGTCCAGGGACGTTAACACCAGGATTAGATCCAGTGATGCTGACACCATGATTAGATCCAGGGACGTCGACACCAGGATTAGATCCATTGACGTTGAGAACAGGATTAGATCCAGTGACTCTGACACCAGGATTAGATCCAGGGACGTTGACACCAGGATAAGATCGAGGGACCTTGACACCAGGTTAAGATCCAGTGACGTTGACACCAGGATTAGATCCAGGGACGTTGACACCAGGATTAGATCCAGGGACGTTGACACCAGGATTAGATCCAGGGACGTTGACACAAGGATTAGATCCAGTGACGCTGACACCAGGATTAGATCCGGGGACATTTACACCAGGATTAGATCCATTGACTTAACACCAGGATTAGATCCAGTGAAGCTGAAACAAGGATTAGATCCAGAGACGTTGAAACCAGGATTAGCTCCACGGACGTTGACACCAGGATCAGATCAAGGGATGTTGACCGAACGATCAGATCCAGTGACGTTGACAACAGGATTAGATTAAGGGAAATTGAAACCAGGATTAGATCCAATGATGTTGACACCAGGATTAGATCCAGGGATGTTGACACCAGGAATAGATCCAGTAACGTTGATACTAGGATTAGATCCAGTGACGTTGACACCAGGATTAGAATCAGGGACTTTGACTCCAGGATTAGATCCAGTGACATTGACACCAGGATTAGATCCAGTGACGCTGACACCAGGATCAGATCCAGACACGTTAACACCAGGATTAGTCCAGTGACGTTGACACCAGGATTAGATCCAGGAACGTTAAACCAGGATCAGATCCAGTGACATTGACACCAGGATTAGGTCCAGGGATGTTGACACCAGGCTTAGATCCAGTGACGCTGACACCAGGATTAGATCCAGGGACGTTGACAGCAGGATTAGATCCATTGACGTTGACACCAGGATCAGATCCAGGGACGGTGACACCAGGATTATATCCAGTGACGTTGACACCAGGATTAGATCCAGGGACGTTGACACCAGGATTAGATCCAGGGACGTCGACTCCAGGATTAAATCCAGGGACGTTGACACCAAGATTATGTCCAGGGAGGTTGACTCCAGAATTAGATCCAGAGACGTGGACACCAGGATTATATCCAGGGAAGTTGACAGCAGGATTAGATCCAGTGACATTGACACCAGGATTAGGTCCAGGGACGTTGACAAAATGATTATTTCCAGGGACGTTGATACCATGATTAGATCCAGGGACGTTAAACCAGGATCAGATCCAGAGACATTGACACCAGGATTAAGTCCAGGGACGTTGACACAAGGCTTAGATCAAGTGACGCTGACACCAGGATTAGATACAGGGACGTTGACACCAGGATTAGATCCATTGATGTTGACACAAGGATTAGATCCAGGGACGTTGAAAGAAGGATTAGATCCAGTGACGCTGACTCCAGTATTAGATCCAGGGACGTTGACACCAGGAATTGATTTAAGGACGTTCACACCAGGATTAGATCCAGGGACGTTGACACCAGGATAAGATCCAGTATCGTTGACACCAGGATAAGATCCCGTGACGCTGACACCAGGATTAGATCCAGGGACGTTGACACCAAGATTAGATCCAGGGACGTTGACACCATGATTAGATCCAGGGACGTTGACTTCTGGATTAGATCCAGTGATGTTGACACAAGGATTAGATCCAGGGACGTTGACACCAGGATTAGATCCAGGAAGGTTGACACCAGGATTATGTCCAGGGACGTTGAAACCTGGATTAGATCCAGTGATTTTGACACCAGGATTAGATAAAGGGACATTGAATCCAGGATTAGATCCAGGGATGTTGACACAAGGATTAGATCCAGGGACGTTGACACCAGGATTAGATCCAGTGACGCTGACACCAGGATTAGATCCACGGACGTTGAAACCAGGATTAGACCCAGTGATGTTGACACCAGGATTAGGTCCTCGGATGTTGACAAAAGGATTAGGTCCAGGGACGTTGACACCAGGATTAGATCCAGGGCCGTAAAACCAGGATCAGATCTAGTGACGTTGACACCAGGATTAGGTCCAGGGACGTTGACACCAGGATTAGGTCCTTGGACGTTTACACCAGGATTAGCTCCAGGGACATTGACACCAGGATTAGGTCCAGTGACGTTGACACCAGGATTAGATCCAGGGATGTGGACACCAGGATTAGATCCAGTGAGGCTGACACCAGGATTAGATCCAGGGACGTTGATCCAGGATTAGATCCAGTGACCTTGACACCATGATTAGATAGAGTCGTTCACACCAGGATTAGATCCAGTGACGTTGACACCAGGATTAGATCCAGGGACGTTGACACAAGGATTAGATCCAGGGACGTTTACACCAGGCATAGATCCAGTGACGCTGACACCAGATTTATATCCAGGGACGATGATACCAGGATTGAATCCAGGGACGTTGACACCATGGAAAGATCCAGTGACATTGATACCAGGATTAGATCCAGTGACGCTGACACCAGGATTAGATCCAAAGACGTTGACACCAGGATTAGATCCAGGGAGGTTGACACCAGGATTATGTCCAGGGACGTTGAAACCTGGATTAGATCCAGTGATTTTGACACCAGGATTAGATAAAGGGACATTGAATCCAGGATTAGATCCAGGAATGTTGACACCAGGATTAGATCCAGGGACGTTGACACCAGGATTAGATCCAGTGACGCTGACACCAGGATTAGATCCACGGACGTTGAAACCAGGATTAGATCCAGGGATGTTGACACCTGGATCAGATCCAGGGACGTTGACCGAAGGATCAGTTCCAGTGACGTTGACTACAGGATTAGATCCAGGGACGTTGAAAACAGGATTAGTTCCAGTGACATTGACACCAGGATTAGATCCAGGGATGTTGGAACAAGGATTAGAACCAGGGACGTTGATACCAGGATTAGATCCAGGGACGTTGACACCATGATTAGATTCATGGACTTTGACTCCAGGATTAGATCCAGTGACGTTGACACCAGAATTAGATCCAGTGACACTGACACCAGGATCAGATGCAGGTACGTTGACACCAGGATTAGATCCAGGGATGTTGACACTAGGATTAGATCAAGGGACGTTGACTCCAGGATTAGACCCAGTGATGTTGACACCAGGATTAGGTCCTGTGACGTTGACAAAAGGATTAGGTCCAGGCACGTTGACACCAGGATTAGGTCCTGGGACGTTTACACCAGGATTAGCTCCAGGGACATTGACACCAGAATTAGGTCCAGTGACGTTGACACCAGGATTAGATCCAGGGATGTGGACACCAGGATTAGATCCAGTGAGGCTGACACCAGGTTTAGATCCAGGGACGTTGATCCAGGATTAGATCCAGTGACCTTGACACCATGATTAGATAGAGTCGTTCACACCAGGATTAGATCCAGGGACGTTGACACCAGGATTAGATACAATGACGCTGACAACATGATCAGATCCAGTGACGTTGAAACCAGGATTAGATCCAGTGACGTTGACACCAGGATTAGATCCAGGGACGTTGACTCCAGGATTAGATCCATTGACGTTGACACCAGGATTAGATAAATGGATATTGAAACCAGGATTAGATCCAGGGACGTTGACACCAGGATTAGATCCAGGGACGTTGACAGCAGGATTAGATCCGGGGACGTTGACACAAGGATTAGATCCAGGGATGTTGACACAAGGATAGATCAAGTGACGCTGACACCAGGATTAGATTGTGGGACGTTGACACCCGGATTAGATCCAGGGACTTTGACACCTGGATAAGATCCAGTGACGTTGACACCAGGCTTAGATCCAGTGACGCTGACACCAGGATTAGATTCAGGGACGTTGACACCAAGATTAGATCCAGGAACGTTGACACCAGGATTAGATCCAGGAACGTTGACACCAGGATTAGATGCAGGGACGTTGACACAAGGATTAGATCCAGGGACGTTGACACCAGGAATAGATCCAGTGACGCTGACACCAGGATTAGATCCAGGGACGTTGACACCAGGATTAGATCCAGGGACGTTGACACAAGGATTAGATCCAAAGACGTTGACACCAGGATTAGATCCAGGGACGTTGACACCAGGATTACGTCCAGGGACGTTGACACCTGGATTAGATCCAGTGATGTTGACACCAGGATTAGATCCAGAGACCATGACACCAGGATAAGATCCAGGGATGTTGACACCAGGATAAGATCCAGTGACTTTGATATATGGATTAGATCCAGGGACGTTGACACCTGGATTAGATCCAGTGATGTTGACACCAGGATTAGATCCAGAGACCATGACACCAGGATAAGATCCAGGGATGTTGACACCAGGATAAGATCCAGTGACTTTGATATATGGATTAGATCCAGGGACGTTGACACCAAGATTAGATCCAGGGATGTTGACCCAATGATTAGATCCAGGGACGTTGACACCAGGGTAAGATCCAGTGACATTGACAACAGGATTAGATCCAGTGACGCTGACACCAGGATTAGATCCACAGACGTTGACACCATGTTTAGATCCAGGGACGTTGACACCAGGATTACGTCCAGGGACGTTGACACCTGGATTAGATCCAGTGATATTGACACCAGGATTAGATCCGGGGACCATGACACCAGGATTAGATCCAGGATGTTGACACCAGGATTAGATCCAGTGACGCTGACACCAGGATTAGATCCATGGACGTTGATACCAGGATTAGATCCAGGGACGTTGACACCAGGCTCAGATCCAGGGACGTTAACCAAATGATCAGATCCAGTGACGTTGACACCAGGATTAGATCCACGGACGTTGAAACCAGGATTAGATCCAGTGACGTTGATACCAGGATTAGATCCAGGGATGTTGACACCAGGATTAGATGCAGGGACGTTGATACCAGGATTAGATCCAGGGATGTTGACACCAGGATAAGATCCAAGGACGTTGACACAAGGAGTAGATCCAGTGACGTTGACACCAGGATTAGATCCAGTGACGCTGACACCAGGATAAGATCGAAGGACGTTGACACCTGGATTAGATCCAGTGACGTTGACACCAGGATTAGATCCAGGGACGTTGATACCAGGATTAGATCCAGGGACGTTGACTCCAGGATTAGATCCAGGGACGTTGAAACCAGATTTAGATCAAGGGACGTTGACAACAGGATTATATCCAGGGACGTTGACATCAGGATTAGACCCAGTGACATTGACACCAGGATTAGTTCCAGGGACGTTCACAAAAGGATTAGGTCCAGGGACGTTGACACCAGGAGTAGATCTAGGGAAGTTAAACCAGGATAAGATCCAGTGACGTTGACACCAGGATTAGATCCAGGGTCGTTAACACCAGGATTAGATCCAGTGACGTTGATACCAGGATTAGGACCAGGGACGTTGACACCAGGATTAGCTCCAGGGCCGTTGACACCAGGATTAGATCCCGTGAGGTTGACACCAGGATTAGATAAAGGGACGTTGACACCAGGATTAGATACAGGGACGTTGACACCAGGATTAGGTAAAATGACGCTGACACCAGGATCAGATCCAGTGACGATGACACCAGGATTAGATCCAGTGACGTTGATATTAGGATTAGATCCAGGGACGTTGACTCCAGGATTAGATCCATTGACGTTAACACCAGGATTAGATAAAGGGACGTTGACAACAGGATTAGATCCAGGGAGGTTGAGACCAGGATTAGATCCAGTGACGCTGACACCAGGATTAGATCCAGGGACGTTGACACAAGGATTAGATCCAGGGACGTTGACTAAAAGATTAGATCTAGGGTTGTTGACACCAGGATTAGATCCAGGGACGCTGACACAAGGATTAGATCCAGGGATGTTGATACCAGGATTAGATCCAGTGATGTTGACACCAGGATTAGATCCAGGGACGTTGACACCAGGATTAGATGCAGGGACGTTGATACCAGGATTAGATCCAGGGATGTTGACACCAGGATTAGATCCAGGGATGTTGACACCAGGATTAGATCCAGTGACGCTGACACCAGGAGTAGATCCAATGACGCTGACACCAGGATCAGTTCCAGTGACGACGACACCTGGATTAGATCTAGTGACGTTGATACTAGGATTATATCCAGGGACGTTGATACCAGGATTAGATCCAGGGACGTTGACTCCAGGATTAGATCCAGGGACGTTGAAACCAGATTTAGATCAAGGGACGTTGACAACAGGATTATATCCAGGGACGTTGACATCAGGATTAGACCCAGTGACATTGACACCAGGATTAGTTCCAGGGACGTTCACAAAAGGATTAGGTCCAGGGACGTTGACACCAGGAGTAGATCTAGGGAAGTTAAACCAGGATAAGATCCAGTGACGTTGACACCAGGATTAGATCCAGGGTCGTTAACACCAGGATTAGATCCAGTGACGTTGATACCAGGATTAGGACCAGGGACGTTGACACCAGGATTAGCTCCAGGGCCGTTGACACCAGGATTAGATCCCGTGAGGTTGACACCAGGATTAGATAAAGGGACGTTGACACCAGGATTAGATACAGGGAAGTTGACACCAGGTTTAGGTAAAATGACGCTGACACCAGGATCAGATCCAGTGACGATGACACCAGGATTAGATCCAGTGACGTTGATATTAGGATTAGATCCAGGGACGTTGACTCCAGGATTAGATCCATTGACGTTAACACCAGGATTAGATAAAGGGACGTTGACAACAGGATTAGATCCAGGGAGGTTGAGACCAGGATTAGATCCAGTGACGCTGACACCAGGATTAGATCCAGGGACGTTGACACAAGGATTAGATCCAGGGACGTTGACTAAAAGATTAGATCTAGGGTTGTTGACACCAGGATTAGATCCAGGGACGCTGACACAAGGATTAGATCCAGGGATGTTGATACCAGGATTAGATCCAGTGATGTTGACACCAGGATTAGATCCAGGGACGTTGACACCAGGATTAGATGCAGGGACGTTGATACCAGGATTAGATCCAGGGATGTTGACACCAGGATTAGATCCAGGGATGTTGACACCAGGATTAGATCCAGTGACGCTGACACCAGGAGTAGATCCAATGACGCTGACACCAGGATCAGTTCCAGTGACGACGACACCTGGATTAGATCTAGTGACGTTGATACTAGGATTATATCCAGGGACGTTGACACCAGGATTAGATCCAGGGACGTTGACACCGAGATAAGATCCAGTGACGTTGACACCAGGATTAGTTCCAGTGACGCTGACACCTGGATTAGATCCAGGGACATTGACACCAGGATTAGGTACAGGGACGTTGACACCAGGATTAGGTCCAGGGACGTTGACACCATGATTAGATACAGGGACGTTGACACCAGGATTAGATCCAGTGACCTTGACACCAGAATTAGATCCAGTGACGTTGACACCAGGATTAGATCCAGTGACTTTGACACCAGGATTAGATCCAGGGACGTTGACTCCAGGATTAGATCCAGGGACGTTGACACCAGGATTAGATCCAGGGACGCTGACACCAGGATTAGATCCAGGGACGTTGACTCCAGGATTAGATCCAGTGAGGTTGACACCAGGATTAGATAAAGAAACGTTCACACCAGGATTAGATCCAGTGATGTTGACACCAGGATTAGATCCAGGGACTTTGACTACAGGATTAGATACATTGACGTTGACACCAGGATAAATAAAGGGACGTTGACACCAGGATTAGATACAGGGACGTTGACACCAGGATTAGATCCATTGATGTTGACACAAGGATTAGATCCAGGGACGTTGAAAGAAGGATTAGATCCAGTGACGCTGACTCCAGTATTAGATCCAGGGACGTTGACACCAGGAATTGATTTAAGGACGTTCACACCAGGATTAGATCCAGGGACGTTGACACCAGGATAAGATCCAGTATCGTTGACACCAGGATAAGATCCCGTGACGCTGACACCAGGATTAGATCCAGGGACGTTGACACCAAGATTAGATCCAGGGACGTTGACACCATGATTAGATCCAGGGACGTTGACTTCTGGATTAGATCCAGTGATGTTGACACAAGGATTAGATCCAGGGACGTTGACACCAGGATTAGATCCAGGAAGGTTGACACCAGGATTATGTCCAGGGACGTTGAAACCTGGATTAGATCCAGTGATTTTGACACCAGGATTAGATAAAGGGACATTGAATCCAGGATTAGATCCAGGGATGTTGACACCAGGATTAGATCCAGGGACGTTGACACCAGGATTAGATCCAGTGACGCTGACACCAGGATTAGATCCACGGACGTTGAAACCAGGATTAGACCCAGTGATGTTGACACCAGGATTAGGTCCTCGGATGTTGACAAAAGGATTAGGTCCAGGGACGTTGACACCAGGATTAGATCCAGGGCCGTAAAACCAGGATCAGATCTAGTGACGTTGACACCAGGATTAGGTCCAGGGACGTTGACACCAGGATTAGGTCCTTGGACGTTTACACCAGGATTAGCTCCAGGGACATTGACACCAGGATTAGGTCCAGTGACGTTGACACCAGGATTAGATCCAGGGATGTGGACACCAGGATTAGATCCAGTGAGGATGACACCAGGATTAGATCCAGGGACGTTGATCCAGGATTAGATCCAGTGACCTTGACACCATGATTAGATAGAGTCGTTCACACCAGGATTAGATCCAGTGACGTTGACACCAGGATTAGATCCAGGGACGTTGACACAAGGATTAGATCCAGGGACGTTTACACCAGGCATAGATCCAGTGACGCTGACACCAGATTTATATCCAGGGACGATGATACCAGGATTGAATCCAGGGACGTTGACACCATGGAAAGATCCAGTGACATTGATACCAGGATTAGATCCAGTGACGCTGACACCAGGATTAGATCCAAAGACGTTGACACCAGGATTAGATCCAGGGAGGTTGACACCAGGATTATGTCCAGGGACGTTGAAACCTGGATTAGATCCAGTGATTTTGACACCAGGATTAGATAAAGGGACATTGAATCCAGGATTAGATCCAGGAATGTTGACACCAGGATTAGATCCAGGGACGTTGACACCAGGATTAGATCCAGTGACGCTGACACCAGGATTAGATCCACGGACGTTGAAACCAGGATTAGATCCAGGGATGTTGACACCTGGATCAGATCCAGGGACGTTGACCGAAGGATCAGTTCCAGTGACGTTGACACCAGGATTAGATCCAGGGACGTTGAAAACAGGATTAGTTCCAGTGACATTGACACCAGGATTAGATCCAGGGATGTTGGAACAAGGATTAGAACCAGGGACGTTGATACCAGGATTAGATCCAGGGACGTTGACACCATGATTAGATTCATGGACTTTGACTCCAGGATTAGATCCAGTGACGTTGACACCAGAATTAGATCCAGTGACGCTGACACCAGGATCAGATGCAGGTACGTTGACACCAGGATTAGATCCAGGGATGTTGACACTAGGATTAGATCAAGGGACGTTGACTCCAGGATTAGACCCAGTGATGTTGACACCAGGATTAGGTCCTGTGACGTTGACAAAAGGATTAGGTCCAGGCACGTTGACACCAGGATTAGGTCCTGGGACGTTTACACCAGGATTAGCTCCAGGGACATTGACACCAGAATTAGGTCCAGTGACGTTGACACCAGGATTAGATCCAGGGATGTGGACACCAGGATTAGATCCAGTGAGGCTGACACCAGGTTTAGATCCAGGGACGTTGATCCAGGATTAGATCCAGTGACCTTGACACCATGATTAGATAGAGTCGTTCACACCAGGATTAGATCCAGGGACGTTGACACCAGGATTAGATACAATGACGCTGACAACATGATCAGATCCAGTGACGTTGAAACCAGGATTAGATCCAGGGACGTTGACACCAGGATTAGATCCAGGGACGTTGACTCCAGGATTAGATCCATTGACGTTGACACCAGGATTAGATAAATGGATATTGAAACCAGGATTAGATCCAGGGACGTTGACACCAGGATTAGATCCAGGGACGTTGACAGCAGGATTAGATCCGGGGACGTTGACACAAGGATTAGATCCAGGGATGTTGACACAAGGATAGATCAAGTGACGCTGACACCAGGATTAGATTGTGGGACGTTGACACCCGGATTAGATCCAGGGACTTTGACACCTGGATAAGATCCAGTGACGTTGACACCAGGCTTAGATCCAGTGACGCTGACACCAGGATTAGATTCAGGGACGTTGACACCAAGATTAGATCCAGGAACGTTGACACCAGGATTAGATCCAGGAACGTTGACACCAGGATTAGATGCAGGGACGTTGACACAAGGATTAGATCCAGGGACGTTGACACCAGGAATAGATCCAGTGACGCTGACACCAGGATTAGATCCAGGGACGTTGACACCAGGATTAGATCCAGGGACGTTGACACAAGGATTAGATCCAAAGACGTTGACACCAGGATTAGATCCAGGGACGTTGACACCAGGATTACGTCCAGGGACGTTGACACCTGGATTAGATCCAGTGATGTTGACACCAGGATTAGATCCAGAGACCATGACACCAGGATAAGATCCAGGGATGTTGACACCAGGATAAGATCCAGTGACTTTGATATATGGATTAGATCCAGGGACGTTGACACCTGGATTAGATCCAGTGATGTTGACACCAGGATTAGATCCAGAGACCATGACACCAGGATAAGATCCAGGGATGTTGACACCAGGATAAGATCCAGTGACTTTGATATATGGATTAGATCCAGGGACCTTGACACCAAGATTAGATCCAGGGATGTTGACCCAATGATTAGATCCAGGGACGTTGACACCAGGGTAAGATCCAGTGACATTGACAACAGGATTAGATCCAGTGACGCTGACACCAGGATTAGATCCACAGACGTTGACACCATGTTTAGATCCAGGGACGTTGACACCAGGATTACGTCCAGGGACGTTGACACCTGGATTAGATCCAGTGATATTGACACCAGGATTAGATCCGGGGACCATGACACCAGGATTAGATCCAGGATGTTGACACCAGGATTAGATCCAGTGACGCTGACACCAGGATTAGATCCATGGACGTTGATACCAGGATTAGATCCAGGGACGTTGACACCAGGTTCAGATCCAGGGACGTTAACCAAATGATCAGATCCAGTGACGTTGACACCAGGATTAGATCCACGGACGTTGAAACCAGGATTAGATCCAGTGACGTTGATACCAGGATTAGATCCAGGGATGTTGACACCAGGATTAGATGCAGGGACGTTGATACCAGGATTAGATCCATTGACGTTGACACCAGGATTAGATAAATGGATATTGAAACCAGGATTAGATCCAGGGACGTTGACACCAGGATTAGATCCAGGGACGTTGACAGCAGGATTAGATCCGGGGACGTTGACACAAGGATTAGATCCAGGGATGTTGACACAAGGATAGATCAAGTGACGCTGACACCAGGATTAGATTGTGGGACGTTGACACCCGGATTAGATCCAGGGACTTTGACACCTGGATAAGATCCAGTGACGTTGACACCAGGCTTAGATCCAGTGACGCTGACACCAGGATTAGAATCAGGGACGTTGACACCAAGATTAGATCCAGGAACGTTGACACCAGGATTAGATCCAGGAACGTTGACACCAGGATTAGATGCAGGGACGTTGACACAAGGATTAGATCCAGGGACGTTGACACCAGGAATAGATCCAGTGACGCTGACACCAGGATTAGATCCAGGGACGTTGACACCAGGATTAGATCCAGGGACGTTGACACAAGGATTAGATCCAAAGACGTTGACACCAGGATTAGATCCAGGGACGTTGACACCAGGATTACGTCCAGGGACGTTGACACCTGGATTAGATCCAGTGATGTTGACACCAGGATTAGATCCAGAGACCATGACACCAGGATAAGATCCAGGGATGTTGACACCAGGATAAGATCCAGTGACTTTGATATATGGATTAGATCCAGGGACGTTGACACCAAGATTAGATCCAGGGATGTTGACCCAATGATTAGATCCAGGGACGTTGACACCAGGGTAAGATCCAGTGACATTGACAACAGGATTAGATCCAGTGACGCTGACACCAGGATTAGATCCACAGACGTTGACACCATGTTTAGATCCAGGGACGTTGACACCAGGATTACGTCCAGGGACGTTGACACCTGGATTAGATCCAGTGATATTGACACCAGGATTAGATCCGGGGACCATGACACCAGGATTAGATCCAGGATGTTGACACCAGGATTAGATCCAGTGACGCTGACACCAGGATTAGATCCATGGACGTTGATACCAGGATTAGATCCAGGGACGTTGACACCAGGTTCAGATCCAGGGACGTTAACCAAATGATCAGATCCAGTGACGTTGACACCAGGATTAGATCCACGGACGTTGAAACCAGGATTAGATCCAGTGACGTTGATACCAGGATTAGATCCAGGGATGTTGACACCAGGATTAGATGCAGGGACGTTGATACCAGGATTAGATCCAGGGATGTTGACACCAGGATAAGATCCAAGGACGTTGACACCAGGAGTAGATCCAGTGACGTTGACACCAGGATTAGATCCAGTGACGCTGACACCAGGATAAGAACGAAGGACGTTGACACCTGGATTAGATCCAGTGACGTTGACACCAGGATTAGATCCAGGGACGTTGATACCAGGATTAGATCCAGGGACGTTGACTCCAGGATTAGATCCAGGGACGTTGAAACCAGATTTAGATCAAGGGACGTTGACAACAGGATTATATCCAGGGACGTTGACATCAGGATTAGACCCAGTGACATTGACACCAGGATTAGTTCCAGGGACGTTCACAAAAGGATTAGGTCCAGGGACGTTGACACCAGGAGTAGATCTAGGGAAGTTAAACCAGGATAAGATCCAGTGACGTTGACACCAGGATTAGATCCAGGGTCGTTAACACCAGGATTAGATCCAGTGACGTTGATACCAGGATTAGGACCAGGGACGTTGACACCAGGATTAGCTCCAGGGACGTTGACACCAGGATTAGATCCCGTGAGGTTGACACCAGGATTAGATAAAGGGACGTTGACACCAGGATTAGATACAGGGACGTTGACACCAGGATTAGGTAAAATGACGCTGACACCAGGATCAGATCCAGTGACGATGACACCAGGATTAGATCCAGTGACGTTGATATTAGGATTAGATCCAGGGACGTTGACTCCAGGATTAGATCCATTGACGTTAACACCAGGATTAGATAAAGGGACGTTGACAACAGGATTAGATCCAGGGAGGTTGAGACCAGGATTAGATCCAGTGACGCTGACACCAGGATTAGATCCAGGGACGTTGACACAAGGATTAGATCCAGGGACGTTGACTAAAAGATTAGATCTAGGGTTGTTGACACCAGGATTAGATCCAGGGACGCTGACACAAGGATTAGATCCAGGGATTTTGATACCAGGATTAGATCCAGTGATGTTGACACCAGGATTAGATCCAGGGACGTTGACACCAGGATTAGATGCAGGGACGTTGATACCAGGATTAGATCCAGGGATGTTGACACCAGGATTAGATCCAGGGATGTTGACACCAGGATTAGATCCAGTGACGCTGACACCAGGAGTAGATCCAATGACGCTGACACCAGGATCAGTTCCAGTGACGACGACACCTGGATTAGATCTAGTGACGTTGATACTAGGATTATATCCAGGGACGTTGACATCAGGATTAGATCCAGGGACGTTGACACCGAGATAAGATCCAGTGACGTTGACACCAGGATTAGTTCCAGTGACGCTGACACCTGGATTAGATCCAGGGACCTTGACACCAAGATTAGATCCAGGGACGTTGAGACCAGGATTAGATCCAGGTACGTTGACACCAGGATTAGATCCAGGGATGTTGAAACCTGGATTAGATCCAGTGATGTTGACACCAGGATTAGATGCAGGGTCGTTGACACCAGGATTAGATCCAGGGACCTGACACCAGGATAAGTTCCAGTGACGTTGACACCAGGATTAGATCCAGGGACCATGACACCAGGATTAGATCCAGGGACGTTGACACCAGGATTAGACCCAGGGACGTTGACACCAGGATTAGTTCCAGTGATGCTGACACCAGGATTAGATCCAGTGAGGTTGACCCAGGATTAGATCCAGGACGTTGACCTCAGGATTAGATCCAGTGACGTTGACACCAGGATTATGTCCTGGAACGTTGACAAAAGGATTAGGTCCAGGGACGTTAACACCAGGTTTAGATCCAGTGACATTGACACCAGGATTAGGTACAGGGACGTTGACACCAGGATTAGGTCCAGGGACGTTGACACCATGATTAGATACAGGGACGTTGACACCAGGATTAGATCCAGTGACCTTGACACCAGAATTAGATCCAGTGACGTTGACACCAGGATTAGATCCAGTGACTTTGACACCAGGATTAGATCCAGGGACGTTGACTCCAGGATTAGATCCAGGGACGTTGACACCAGGATTAGATCCAGGGACGCTGACACCAGGATTAGTTCCAGGGACGTTGACTCCAGGATTAGATCCAGTGAGGTTGACACCAGGATTAGATAAAGAAACGTTCACACCAGGATTAGATCCAGTGACGTTGACACCAGGATTAGATCCAGGGACTTTGACTCCAGGATTAGATACATTGACGTTGACACCAGGATAAATAAAGGGACGTTGACACCAGGATCAGATCCAGTGACGTTCACACCAGGATTAGATCCAGTGAAGTTGAAACCAGGATTAGGTACAGGGACGTTGACTTCAGGATTAGGTCCATGGACATTGTCACCAGGATTAGCTCCAGGTACGTTGACACCAGGCTTAGATCTATTGACGTTAAAACCAGGATTAGATAAAGGGACGTTGACACCAGGATTAAATCCACGGACGTTGACACCAGGATTAGATCCAGGGACGTTGATACCAGGATTAGATCCAGAAATGTTGACACCAGGATTAGATCAAGGGACGTGACACCAGGATTAGATCCAGGGATGTTGACACCTGGATCAGATCCAGGGACGTTGACCGAAGGATCAGTTCCAGTGACGTTGACTACAGGATTAGATCCAGGGACGTTGAAAACAGGATTAGTTCCAGTGACATTGACACCAGGATTAGATCCAGGGATGTTGGAACAAGGATTAGAACCAGGGACGTTGATACCAGGATTAGATCCAGGGACGTTGACACCATGATTAGATTCATGGACTTTGACTCCAGGATTAGATCCAGTGACGTTGACACCAGAATTAGATCCAGTGACGCTGACACCAGGATCAGATGCAGGTACGTTGACACCAGGATTAGATCCAGGGATGTTGACACTAGGATTAGATCAAGGGACGTTGACTCCAGGATTAGACCCAGTGATGTTGACACCAGGATTAGGTCCTGTGACGTTGACAAAAGGATTAGGTCCAGGCACGTTGACACCAGGATTAGGTCCTGGGACGTTTACACCAGGATTAGCTCCAGGGACATTGACACCAGAATTAGGTCCAGTGACGTTGACACCAGGATTAGATCCAGGGATGTGGACACCAGGATTAGATCCAGTGAGGCTGACACCAGGTTTAGATCCAGGGACGTTGATCCAGGATTAGATCCAGTGACCTTGACACCATGATTAGATAGAGTCGTTCACACCAGGATTAGATCCAGGGACGTTGACACCAGGATTAGATACAATGACGCTGACAACATGATCAGATCCAGTGACGTTGAAACCAGGATTAGATCCAGTGACGTTGACACCAGGATTAGATCCAGGGACGTTGACTCCAGGATTAGATCCATTGACGTTGACACCAGGATTAGATAAATGGATATTGAAACCAGGATTAGATCCAGGGACGTTGACACCAGGATTAGATCCAGGGACGTTGACAGCAGGATTAGATCCGGGGACGTTGACACAAAGATTAGATCCAGGGATGTTGACACAAGGATAGATCAAGTGACGCTGACACCAGGATTAGATTGTGGGACGTTGACACCCGGATTAGATCCAGGGACTTTGACACCTGGATAAGATCCAGTGACGTTGACACCAGGCTTAGATCCAGTGACGCTGACACCAGGATTAGATTCAGGGACGTTGACACCAAGATTAGATCCAGGAACGTTGACACCAGGATTAGATCCAGGAACGTTGACACCAGGATTAGATGCAGGGACGTTGACACAAGGATTAGATCCAGGGACGTTGACACCAGGAATAGATCCAGTGACGCTGACACCAGGATTAGATCCAGGGACGTTGACACCAGGATTAGATCCAGGGACGTTGACACAAGGATTAGATCCAAAGACGTTGACACCAGGATTAGATCCAGGGACGTTGACACCAGGATTACGTCCAGGGACGTTGACACCTGGATTAGATCCAGTGATGTTGACACCAGGATTAGATCCAGAGACCATGACACCAGGATAAGATCCAGGGATGTTGACACCAGGATAAGATCCAGTGACTTTGATATATGGATTAGATCCAGGGACGTTGACACCTGGATTAGATCCAGTGATGTTGACACCAGGATTAGATCCAGAGACCATGACACCAGGATAAGATCCAGGGATGTTGACACCAGGATAAGATCCAGTGACTTTGATATATGGATTAGATCCAGGGACGTTGACACCAAGATTAGATCCAGGGATGTTGACCCAATGATTAGATCCAGGGACGTTGACACCAGGGTAAGATCCAGTGACATTGACAACAGGATTAGATCCAGTGACGCTGACACCAGGATTAGATCCACAGACGTTGACACCATGTTTAGATCCAGGGACGTTGACACCAGGATTACGTCCAGGGACGTTGACACCTGGATTAGATCCAGTGATATTGACACCAGGATTAGATCCGGGGACCATGACACCAGGATTAGATCCAGGATGTTGACACCAGGATTAGATCCAGTGACGCTGACACCAGGATTAGATCCATGGACGTTGATACCAGGATTAGATCCAGGGACGTTGACACCAGGTTCAGATCCAGGGACGTTAACCAAATGATCAGATCCAGTGACGTTGACACCAGGATTAGATCCACGGACGTTGAAACCAGGATTAGATCCAGTGACGTTGATACCAGGATTAGATCCAGGGATGTTGACACCAGGATTAGATGCAGGGACGTTGATACCAGGATTAGATCCATTGACGTTGACACCAGGATTAGATAAATGGATATTGAAACCAGGATTAGATCCAGGGACGTTGACACCAGGATTAGATCCAGGGACGTTGACAGCAGGATTAGATCCGGGGACGTTGACACAAGGATTAGATCCAGGGATGTTGACACAAGGATAGATCAAGTGACGCTGACACCAGGATTAGATTGTGGGACGTTGACACCCGGATTAGATCCAGGGACTTTGACACCTGGATAAGATCCAGTGACGTTGACACCAGGCTTAGATCCAGTGACGCTGACACCAGGATTAGAATCAGGGACGTTGACACCAAGATTAGATCCAGGAACGTTGACACCAGGATTAGATCCAGGAACGTTGACACCAGGATTAGATGCAGGGACGTTGACACAAGGATTAGATCCAGGGACGTTGACACCAGGAATAGATCCAGTGACGCTGACACCAGGATTAGATCCAGGGACGTTGACACCAGGATTAGATCCAGGGACGTTGACACAAGGATTAGATCCAAAGACGTTGACACCAGGATTAGATCCAGGGACGTTGACACCAGGATTACGTCCAGGGACGTTGACACCTGGATTAGATCCAGTGATGTTGACACCAGGATTAGATCCAGAGACCATGACACCAGGATAAGATCCAGGGATGTTGACACCAGGATAAGATCCAGTGACTTTGATATATGGATTAGATCCAGGGACGTTGACACCAAGATTAGATCCAGGGATGTTGACCCAATGATTAGATCCAGGGACGTTGACACCAGGGTAAGATCCAGTGACATTGACAACAGGATTAGATCCAGTGACGCTGACACCAGGATTAGATCCACAGACGTTGACACCATGTTTAGATCCAGGGACGTTGACACCAGGATTACGTCCAGGGACGTTGACACCTGGATTAGATCCAGTGATATTGACACCAGGATTAGATCCGGGGACCATGACACCAGGATTAGATCCAGGATGTTGACACCAGGATTAGATCCAGTGACGCTGACACCAGGATTAGATCCATGGACGTTGATACCAGGATTAGATCCAGGGACGTTGACACCAGGTTCAGGTCCAGGGACGTTAACCAAATGATCAGATCCAGTGACGTTGACACCAGGATTAGATCCACGGACGTTGAAACCAGGATTAGATCCAGTGACGTTGATACCAGGATTAGATCCAGGGATGTTGACACCAGGATTAGATGCAGGGACGTTGATACCAGGATTAGATCCAGGGATGTTGACACCAGGATAAGATCCAAGGACGTTGACACCAGGAGTAGATCCAGTGACGTTGACACCAGGATTAGATCCAGTGACGCTGACACCAGGATAAGATCGAAGGACGTTGACACCTGGATTAGATCCAGTGACGTTGACACCAGGATTAGATCCAGGGACGTTGATACCAGGATTAGATCCAGGGACGTTGACTCCAGGATTAGATCCAGGGACGTTGAAACCAGATTTAGATCAAGGGACGTTGACAACAGGATTATATCCAGGGACGTTGACATCAGGATTAGACCCAGTGACATTGACACCAGGATTAGTTCCAGGGACGTTCACAAAAGGATTAGGTCCAGGGACGTTGACACCAGGAGTAGATCTAGGGAAGTTAAACCAGGATAAGATCCAGTGACGTTGACACCAGGATTAGATCCAGGGTCGTTAACACCAGGATTAGATCCAGTGACGTTGATACCAGGATTAGGACCAGGGACGTTGACACCAGGATTAGCTCCAGGGACGTTGACACCAGGATTAGATCCCGTGAGGTTGACACCAGGATTAGATAAAGGGACGTTGACACCAGGATTAGATACAGGGACGTTGACACCAGGATTAGGTAAAATGACGCTGACACCAGGATCAGATCCAGTGACGATGACACCAGGATTAGATCCAGTGACGTTGATATTAGGATTAGATCCAGGGACGTTGACTCCAGGATTAGATCCATTGACGTTAACACCAGGATTAGATAAAGGGACGTTGACAACAGGATTAGATCCAGGGAGGTTGAGACCAGGATTAGATCCAGTGACGCTGACACCAGGATTAGATCCAGGGACGTTGACACAAGGATTAGATCCAGGGACGTTGACTAAAAGATTAGATCTAGGGTTGTTGACACCAGGATTAGATCCAGGGACGCTGACACAAGGATTAGATCCAGGGATGTTGATACCAGGATTAGATCCAGTGATGTTGACACCAGGATTAGATCCAGGGACGTTGACACCAGGATTAGATGCAGGGACGTTGATACCAGGATTAGATCCAGGGATGTTGACACCAGGATTAGATCCAGGGATGTTGACACCAGGATTAGATCCAGTGACGCTGACACCAGGAGTAGATCCAATGACGCTGACACCAGGATCAGTTCCAGTGACGACGACACCTGGATTAGATCTAGTGACGTTGATACTAGGATTATATCCAGGGACGTTGACATCAGGATTAGATCCAGGGACGTTGACACCGAGATAAGATCCAGTGACGTTGACACCAGGATTAGTTCCAGTGACGCTGACACCTGGATTAGATCCAGGGACCTTGACACCAAGATTAGATCCAGGGACGTTGAGACCAGGATCAGATCCAGGTACGTTGACACCAGGATTAGATCCAGGGATGTTGAAACCTGGATTAGATCCAGTGATGTTGACACCAGGATTAGATGCAGGGTCGTTGACACCAGGATTAGATCCAGGGACCTGACACCAGGATAAGTTCCAGTGACGTTGACACCAGGATTAGATCCAGGGACCATGACACCAGGATTAGATCCAGGGACGTTGACACCAGGATTAGACCCAGGGACGTTGACACCAGGATTAGTTCCAGTGATGCTGACACCAGGATTAGATCCAGTGAGGTTGACCCAGGATTAGATCCAGGACGTTGACCTCAGGATTAGATCCAGTGACGTTGACACCAGGATTATGTCCTGGAACGTTGACAAAAGGATTAGGTCCAGGGACGTTAACACCAGGTTTAGATCCAGTGACATTGACACCAGGATTAGGTACAGGGACGTTGACACCAGGATTAGGTCCAGGGACGTTGACACCATGATTAGATACAGGGACGTTGACAACAGGATTAGATCCAGTGACCTTGACACCAGAATTAGATCCAGTGACGTTGACACCAGGATTAGATCCAGTGACTTTGACACCAGGATTAGATCCAGGGACGTTGACTCCAGGATTAGATCCAGGGACGTTGACACCAGGATTAGATCCAGGGACGCTGACACCAGGATTAGTTCCAGGGACGTTGACTCCAGGATTAGATCCAGTGAGGTTGACACCAGGATTAGATAAAGAAACGTTCACACCAGGATTAGATCCAGTGACGTTGACACCAGGATTAGATCCAGGGACTTTGACTCCAGGATTAGATACATTGACGTTGACACCAGGATAAATAAAGGGACGTTGACACCAGGATCAGATCCAGTGACGTTCACACCAGGATTAGATCCAGTGAAGTTGAAACCAGGATTAGGTACAGGGACGTTGACTTCAGGATTAGGTCCATGGACATTGTCACCAGGATTAGCTCCAGGTACGTTGACACCTGGCTTAGATCTATTGACGTTAAAACCAGGATTAGATAAAGGGACGGTGACACCAGGATTAAATCCACGGACGTTGACACCAGGATTAGATCCAGGGACGTTGATACCAGGATTAGATCCAGAAATGTTGACACCAGGATTAGATCAAGGGACGTGACACCAGGATTAGATCCAGGAACGCTGACACCAGGATTAGATCCAGGGACGCTGACACCAAGATTAGATCCAGAGACGTTGACACCAGGATTAGATCCAGGGACGTTGACACCAGGATTAGATCAAGTGACGTTGACACCAGGATTAGATCAAGGGACGTTGACTCCAGGATAGATCCAGGGACGTTGACACCAGGATTAGATCCAGTGACGTTGACACCAGGATTAGATCCAGGAACGCTTACACCAGGATTATATCCAGGGACGTTGACAGCAGGATCAGATCCAGTGACGTTGAAACCAGGATTATGTCCTGGGACGTTGACAAAAGGAATAGGTCCAGGGACGTTGACACCAGGATTAGTTTCAGGGACGTTAACACAAGGATTAGATCCAGGGACGTTGACACCAGGATTAGACCCAGGAACGTTGACACCAGGATTAAATCCAGGGACTTTGACTCCAGGATTAGATCCAGGGACGTTGACACCAGGATTAGATCCAGTGACGCTGACACCAGGATTAGATCCAGAGATGTTGACTCCAGGATTAGATATAGTGACGCTGACACCAGGACTAGATCCAAAGACGTTGACTCCAGGATTAGATCCAGTGATGTTGACACCAGGATTAGATAAAGGGACGTTCACACCAGGATTAGATCCAGGGATGTTGACACCAGGATTAGATCCAATGACGCTGACACCAGGATCAGATCCAGTGACGTTAACACTAGGATTATATCTAGTGACGTTGATACTAGGATTAGATCCAGGGACGTTGACTCCAGGATTATATCCATTGACCTTGACACCAGTATTAGAAAAGGGACGTTGACACCAGGATTAGATCCAGGGACGTTGACACCAGGATTAGATCCAGGACGTTGACACCAGGATTAGATCCAGGGACGTTGACACAAGGATTAGTTCCAGGGAGGTTGACACACGGATTAGATCCAGTGAGGCAGACACCAGGATTAGATCCAGGGACGTTGACACCAGGATTAGATCCAGGGACATTGACACCGAGATAAGATCCAGTGACGTTGAAACAGGATTATCCAGGGAGGCTGACACCTGGATTAGATCCAGGGACGTTGACACCAAGATTAGATCCAGGGACGTTAACAACAGCATTAGATCAAGGGACGTTGACACCAGGATTAGATTCAGGGATGTTGACACCAGGATTAGATCCAGGGTCGTTGACAACAAGATTAGATCCAGGGACATTGACACCAGGATTAGATGCAGGGACGTTGATACCAGGATTAGATCCAGGTACATTGACACCAGGATTAGCTCCAGGGACGTTGACACCAGGATTAGGTCCAGTGAGGTTGACACCAGGATTAGATCCAGTGACGCTGACACCAGGAGTAGATACAAGGACGTTGACACCAAGATTAGATCAAGGAACGTTGACCCCAGGATTAGGTCCAGGGACATTGACACCTGGATTAGATCCAGTGATGTTGACAGCAGGATTAGATCCAGGGACGTTGACACCAGAATTAGATCAGGGATGTTGACACCAGGATAAGATCCAGTGACGTTGACACCAGGATTATATCCAGGGACCATGACACCAGGATTAGATCCAGGCATGTTGACACCAGGATTAGATCCAGGGACGCTGACACCAGGATTAGATCCAGGGTCATTGACTCCAGGATAGATCCAGTGACGTTGACACCAGTATTAGGTCCAGTGACGTTGACACCAGGATTAGATCCAGGGACGTTGACTCCAGGATTAGATCCATTGACGTTGACACCAGGTTAAATAAAGGGATGTTGACACCAGGATTAGATCCAGGGACGTTGACACCATTATTAGATCCAGGGACGTTGACACCAGGATTAGATCCAGGGATGTTGACACCAGGATTAGATCCAGTTACGCTGACACCAGGATTAGATCCAGGGACATTGAAACCAGGATTAGATCCAGGGACATTGACACCAGGAATAGATCCAGTGACGTTGACACCAACATTAGATCCATTGACGCTGACACTAAGATTAGATCCAGTGACGTTGACACCAGGATTAGATAAAGGGACGTTGACACCAAGATTAGATCCAGGGAGGTTAACACCAGGTTAGATCCAGGGACCTTGATTCCTGGATTAGATCCAGTGATGTTGACACCAGGATTAGATCCAGGGTCGTTGACACCAGGATTAGATCCAGGTACCTTGACAGCAGGATAACAACCAGTGACCTTGACACCAGGATTAGATCCATGGACCATGACACCAGGATTAGATCCAGGTTGTTGACACCAGGATTAGAACCAGGGACGTTGACACCAGGATTAGTTCCAGTGATGCTGACACCAGGTAGATCTAGGGATGTTGACACCAAGATTAGATCCAGGGACGTTGACACCAGGATTAGATCCAGGGACTTTGACACCAGGATAAGATCCAGTGACGTTGACACCAGGATTAGATCCAGTGACGCTGACACAAGGATTAGATCCAGGGACGTTGATTCCAGGATTATATCCAGCGACGTTGACACCAGGATTAGAGTAAGGGACGTTCACAGCAGGATTAGATACTGGGACGTTGACACCAGGATTAGATCCAATAACGCTGACACCAGGATCAGATCCAGTGACGTTCACACCAGGATTAGATCCAGTGCAGTTGAAACCAGGATTAGGTACAGGGACGTTGACTTCAGGATTAGGTCCATGGACATTGTCACCAGGATTAGCTCCAGGTACGTTGACACCAGGATTAGATCCATTGACGTTAACACCAGGATTAGATCAAGGGACTTTGACACCAGGATAATATCCAGTGACGTTGACACCAGGATTAGATCCAGGGACGTTGATACCAGGATTAGATCCAGAAATGTTGACACCAGGATTAGATCAAGGGACGTGACACCAGGATTAGATCCAGGAACGCTGACACCAGGATTATATCCAGGGACGTTGACAGCAGGATCACATCCAGTTACATTGACACCAGGATTAGTTCCAGGGACGTAGACTCCAGGATTAGATCCATTGACGTTGACACCAGGATTAGATAAAGGGACGTTGACACCAGGATTAGATCCAGAAACGTTGACACCAGGATTAGATCCAGGGACGTTGACACCAGGATTAGATCAAGTGACGTTGACACCAGGATTAGATCCAGGGACGTTGACTCCAGGATAGATCCAGTGACGCTGACACCAGGATTAGATCCAGGGACGTTGAAACCAGGATTAGATCCAGGGACGTTGACACCAGGAATAGATCCAGTGACGTTGACACCAACATTAGATCCAGTGACGCTGACACCAAGATTAGATCCAGTGACGTTGACACCAGGATTAGATAAAGGGACGTTGACACCAAGATTAGATCCAGGGACGTTTACACCAGGATTAGATAAAGGGACGTTCACACCAGGATTAGATCCAGGACGTTCACACCAGGATTAGATAAAATGACGCTGACACCTTAACAGATCCAGAGACGTTGACACCAGTATTAGATCCAGTGACATTGACACCAGGATTAGATCCAGGGATGTTGACTCCAGGATTAGATCTAGTGACGCTGACACCAGGATTAGATCCAGGGACGTTGACACCAGAATTAGATCAGGGATGTTGACACCAGGATAAGATCCAGTGACGTTGACACCAGGATTATATCCAGGTACCATGACACCAGGATTAGATGCAGGCACGTTGACACCAGGATTAGATCCAGGGACGTTGAAACCAGGATTAATTCCAGTGATGCTGACACCATTAATAGATCCAGGGACGTTGACTTCAGGATTAGGTCCATGGACGTTGAGACCAGGTTTAGCTACAGGTACGTTGACACCAGGATTAGATCCAGGCACGTTGACTCCAGGATTAGATCCAGGGACGTTGACTCCAGGATATGATCCAGGGACGTTGACTCCAGGATTAGATCCAGGGACGTTGACTCCAGGATTAGATCCAGTGACGTTGACACCAGGATTAGAGTAAGGGACGTTCACAGCAGGATTAGATCAATGGACATTGACTCCTGGATAAGATAATGGGACGTTGACACCAGGATTAGATCCAAGGACGTTGACACCAGGATTAGATCCAGGGACGTTGACACCAGGATTAGAACCAGGAACGTTGACACCTGAATTAGATCCAGGGATGTTGACACCTGGATTAGATATTGGGTTGTTGACACCAGGATTAGATCAAGGGACCTTGACACCAGGATAAGATCCAGTGACATTGACACCATGATTAGATCCAGTGACACTGACACCAGGATTAGATCCAGAGTTGTTGACACCAAGATTAGATCCGGGGACGTTTACACCAGGATTAGATGCAGGGACGTTGATACCAGGATTAGATCCAGGGACGTTGACACCAGGATTAGATCCAGGGACGTTGACACCAGGATTAGATCCAGGGACGTTGACACTTGGATAAGATCCAGTGACATTGACACCTGGATTAGATCCTGTGACGTTGACACCAGGGTTAGATCCAGGGACGTTAACACCAGGATTAGATCAAGGGAAGTTGACACCAGGATTAGGTCCAGGGACGTTGACACCTGGATTAGATCCAGGGACGTTAACACCAGGATTAGATCAAGGGACGTTGACACCAGGATTAGGTCCAGGCACATTGACACCAGGATTAGATCCAAGGACGTTGACACCAGGATTAGTTCCAGTGATGCTGACTCCAGGATTAGATCCATGGACGTTGACAAAAGGATTAGGTCCAGGGACGTTGAAACGAGGATTAGTTCCAGAAACGTTGTCACCAAGATTAGATCCAGTGAATTTGACACCAGGATTAGGTCCAGGGAAGTTGACTTCAGGATTACGTCCATGGACGTTGACACCAGGATAAGCTCCAGGGACGTTGTCACCAGGATTATATCCAGTGACGTTGACACCAGGATTAGATCCAGTGACGTTGACACCAGGATTAGATAAAGGGACGTTGACACCAGGATTAGATACAGGGACGTTGACACCAGGATCAGATCCAATGACGCTGACACCAGGATCAGATCCAGTGATGTTCACACCAGGATTAGATCCAGTGACATTGATACTAGGATTAGATGCAGGGACGTTGACTCCAGGATTAGATCCATTGACGTTAACACCAGGATTAGATAAAGGGACGTTGACACCAGGATTAGATCCAGGGACGTTGACACAAGGATTAGATCCAGTGACGCAGACACCAGGATTATATCCAGGGACGTTGACACCAGGATTAGATCCAGGGAGGTTGACACCGAGATAAGATCCAGAGACGTTACCACGAGGATTAGATCCAGTGATGCTGACACCTGGATTAGATCCAGGGACGTTGACACCAAGATTAGATCCAGGGATGTTGACACCAGGATTAGATCCAGGGACGTTGACACCAGGATTAGATCTAGGGACGTTGAAACCTGGATTAGATACAGTTATGTTGACAGCAGGTTTAGATGCAGGGTCGTTGACACCAAAATTAGATCCAGGGACCTGACACCAGTATAAGATCAAGTGACGTTGTCACTAAGAGTAGATCCAGGGTCCATGACACCAGGATTAGATCAGGGTCTTTGATACCACGATTTGATCCAGGGACGTTGACACCAGGATTAGTTCCAGTGATGCTGACACCAGGAGTAGATCCAGGGACGCTGACACCAAGATTAGATGCAGGGAGGTTCACACCAGGAATTGATCCAGGGACGTTGACACCAGGATTAGATCCAGTGGCGTTGACACCAGGATTAGATCCAGTGACATTGATACTAGGATTAGTTGCAGGGACGTTGACCTCAGGATTAGATCCATTGACGTTAACACCAGGATTAGATAAAGGGACGTTGCACCAGGATTAGATCCAGAGACGTTGACCCCAGGATTAGAACCAGGGACGTTGACACAGGGATTAGATCCAGGGACGTTGACACAAGGATTAGATCCAGGGACAATGACACAAGGATTAGATCCAGTGATGTTGACACCAGAATTAGATCCAGGGACGTTGACACAAGGATTAGATCCAGGGATGTTGACACAAGGATAAGATCCAGTGATGTTGAGACCAGGATTAGATAAAGGGACGTTCACAACAGGATTAGATCCAGGGACGTTGAGACCAGGATTAGATCCAATGACGCTGACATCAGGATCAGATCCAGTGAGGATGACACCAGGATTAGATCTATTGACGTTGATACTAGGATTAGATCCAGGGTCGTTGACTCCAGGATTAGATCCATTGACCATGACACCAGTATTAGATAAAGGGACGTTGACACCAGGATTAGATCCTTGACGTTGACACAAGGATTAGATCCAGGGACGTTGACACAAGGATTAGATCCAGTGATGCAGAGACCAGGATTATATCAAGGGACGTTGACACCAGGATTAGATCCAGGGACGTTGACACCGAGATAAGTTCCAGTGACGTTGACACCAGGATTAGATCCAGTGATGCTGACACCTGGATTTGATCCAGGTACGTTGACACCAAGATTAGATCGAGGGACGTTGACACCAGGATTAGACCCAGGGACGTTGACACCAGGATTAGATCCAGGGACGTTGAAACCTAGATTAGATCTAGTGATGTTTACAGCAGGATTAGATCCAGAGTCGTTGACACCAGGATTAGATCCAGGGACCTAACACAGGATAAGATCCAGTGACGTTGACACCAGGATTAAATCCAGGGTCCATGACACCAGGATTAGATCCAGGGTCGTTGACACCAGGATTAGATCCAGGGACGTTGACACCAGGAGTAGATAAAGGGACGTTGACAAAAGGATTAGATACAGGGACGTTGACACCAGGATCAGATCCAATGACGCTGACACCAGGATCAGATCCAGTGACGTTCACACCAGGATTAGATCCAGTGACGTTGACACTAGGATTAGATGCAGGGACGTTGACTCCAGGATTAGATCCATTGACGTTAACACCAGGATTAGATAAAGGGACGTTGACACCAGGATTAGATCCAGGGACGTTGACACAAGGATTAGATCCAGTGACGTAGACACCAGGATTATATCCAGGGACGTTGACACCAGGTTTAGATCCAGGGACGTTGACACCGAGATAAGATCCAGTGACGTTGACACCAGGATAAATCCAGTGACGCTGACACCTGGATTAGATCCAGGGACGTTGACACTAAGATTATATCCAGGGACGTTGACACCAGGATTAGGTCCAGGGACGTTGACACCAGGATAGATCCAGGGATGTTGAAACCTGGATTAGATCCAGTGATGTTGACAGCAGGATTAGATCCAGGGTCGTTGACACCAGGATTAGATCCAGGGACCTGACACCAGGATAAGATCCAGTGACGTTGACACCAGGATTAGATCCAGGGTCCATGACACCAGGATTAGATCCAGGGTCGTTGACACCAGGATTAGATCCAGGGACGTTGACACCAGGATTGGTTCCAGTGATGCTGACACCAGGATTAGATCCAGGGACGTTGACACCAAGATTAGATCCAGGGACGTTGACACCAGGAATTGATCCAGGGACGTTGACACCAGGATTAGATGCAGGGACGTTGATACCAGGATTAGATCCAGGGACGTTGACACCAGGATTAGCTCCAGGGACGTTGACACCATTATTAGATCCAGGGACGTTGACACCAGGATAAGATCCAGTGACGTTGACATCTGGATAAGATCCAGTGATGTTAACACCAGGATTAGTTCCAGGGACTTTGACTCCAGGATTAGATCCAGGGACGTTTACACCAGGATTAGATAAAGGGACGTTCACACCAGGATTAGATCCAGGACGTTCACACCAGGATTAGATAAAATGACGCTGACACCTTAACAGATCCAGAGACGTTGACACCAGTATTAGATCCAGTGACATTGACACCAGGATTAGATCCAGGGATGTTGACTCCAGGATTAGATCTAGTGACGCTGACACCAGGATTAGATCCAGGGACGTTGACACCAGAATTAGATCAGGGATGTTGACACCAGGATAAGATCCAGTGACGTTGACACCAGGATTATATCCAGGGACCATGACACCAGGATTAGATCCAGGCACGTTGACACCAGGATTAGATCCAGGGACGTTGAAACCAGGATTAATTCCAGTGATGCTGACACCATTAATAGATCCAGGGACGTTGACTTCAGGATTAGGTCCATGGACGTTGAGACCAGGTTTAGCTACAGGTACGTTGACACCAGGATTAGATCCAGGCACGTTGACTCCAGGATTAGATCCAGGGACGTTGACTCCAGGATATGATCCAGGGACGTTGACTCCAGGATTAGATCCAGGGACGTTGACTCCAGGATTAGATCCAGTGACGTTGACACCAGGATTAGAGTAGGGGACGTTCACAGCAGGATTAGATCAATGGACATTGACTCCTGGATAAGATAATGGGACGTTGACACCAGGATTAGATCCAAGGACGTTGACACCAGGATCAGATCCAGGGACGTTGACACCAGGATTAGAACCAGGAACGTTGACACCTGGATTAGATCCAGGGATGTTGACACCTGGATTAGATATTGGGTTGTTGACACCAGGATTAGATCAAGGGACCTTGACACCAGGATAAGATCCAGTGACATTGACACCATGATTAGATCCAGTGACACTGACACCAGGATTAGATCCAGGGTCCATGACACCAGGATTAGATCCAGGGTCGTTGACACCAGGATTAGATCCAGGGACGTTGACACCAGGATTGGTTCCAGTGATGCTGACACCAGGATTAGATCCAGGGACGTTGACACCTAGATTAGATCCAGGGACGTTGACACCAGGAATTGATCCAGGGACGTTGACACCAGGATTAGATGCAGGGACGTTGATACCAGGATTAGATCCAGGGACGTTGACACCAGGATTAGCTCCAGGGACGTTGACACCAGGATTAGATCCAGGACGTTCACACCAGGATTAGATAAAATGACGCTGACACCATGATCAGATCCAGTGATGATGACACCAGTATTAGATCTAGTGACGTTGATACTAGGATTAGATCCAGGGTCGTTGACTCCAGGATTTGATCCATTGACCTTGACAACAGTATTAGATAAAGGGACGTTGACACCATGATTAGATCCAGGGACGTTGACACAATGATTAGATCCAGGGTCGTTGACACAATGATTAGATCCAGTGACACAGACACCAGGATTATATCCAGGGACGTTGACACCAGGATTAGATCCAGGGACGTTGACACCGAGATAAGACCCAGTGACATTGACACCAGGATTAGATCCAGTGACGCTGACACCTGGATTAGATACTGGGACGTTGACACCATGATTAGATCCAGGGACGTTGATTCCGAGATAAGATCCAGTTACGTTGACACCAGGATTAGATCCAGTGACGCTGACACCTGGATTAGATCCAGGGACGTTGACACCAAGATTAGATCCAGGGACGTGGACACCAGGATTAGATTCAGGGACGTTGACACCAGGATTAGATCCAGGGACGTTGAAACCTGGATTAGATCCAGTGATGTTGACAGCAGGTTTAGATCCAGGGTCATTGACACCAGGATTAGATCCAGGGTCCATGACACCAGGATTAGATCCAGGGACGTTGACACCAGGATAAGATCCAGGGACGTTGACACCTGGATTAGTTCCAGTGATGCTGACTCCAGGATAAGTTCCAGGGACGTTGACACAAAGATTAGATCCAGGGACGTTGACACCAGGATTAGATCCAGTGACGTTGACACCAGGATTAGATCCAGGGATGTTGACACCAGGATTAGATCCAGGGTCGTTGACACCAAGATTAGATCCAGGGACCTTGACACCAGGATTAGATGCAGGGACGTTGATAACAGGATTAGATCCAGGTACATTGACACCAGGATTAGCTCCAGGGACGTTGACACCAGGATTAGGCCCAGTGAGGTTGACACCAGGATTAGGTCCAGTGACGCTGACACCAGGAGTAGATACAAGGACGTTGACACCAGGATTAGATCCAGGGACATTGACACCGAGATAAGATCCAGTGACGTTGACAACAGGATTAGATCCAGGGACGCTGACACCTGGATTAGATCCAGGGACGTTGACACCAAGATTAGATCCAGGGACGTTGACAACAGGATTAGATCAAGGGATGTTGACACCAGGATTAGATCCAGGGTCGTTGACAACAAGATTAGATCCAGGGACATTGACAACAGGATTAGATGCAGGGACGTTGATAACAGGATTAGATCCAGGTACATTGACACCAGGATTAGCTCCAGGGACGTTGACACCAGGATTAGGCCCAGTGAGGTTGACACCAGGATTAGGTCCAGTGGGGTTGACACCAGGATTAGATCCAGTGACGCTGACACCAGGAGTAGATACAAGGACGTTGACACCAGGATTAGATCAAGGAACGTTGACCCCAGGATTAGGTCCAGGGACATTGACACCTGGATTAGATCCAGTGACGCTGACACCAGGAGTAGATACAAGGACGTTGACACCAGGATTAGGTCCAGGGACGCTGACACCAGGATTAGATCCATGGACGTTGACTCCTGGATTAGATCCAGTGAGGTTGACACCAGGATTAGATAAAGGGACGTTCACACCAGGATTAGATCCAGGGACGTTGACACCAGGATTAGATCCAATGACGCTGACACCAGGATAACATTCAGTGACGTTGACACCAGTATTAGATCCAGTGACGTTTACACCAGGATTAGATCCAGGGACGTTGACTCCAGGATTAGATCCATTGACGTTGACACCAGGTTAAATAAAGGGACGTTGACACCAGGATTAGATCCAGGGACGTTGACACCATTATTAGATCCAGGGACGTTGACACCAGGATTAGATCCAGGGATGTTGACACCAGGATTAGATCCAGTGACGCTGACACCAGGATTAGATCCAGGGACATTGAAACCAGGATTAGATCCAGGGACATTGACACCAGGAATAGATACAGTGACGTTGACACCAACATTAGATCCAGTGACGCTGACACCAAGATTAGATCCAGTGACGTTGACACCAGGATTAGATAAAGGGACGTTGACACCAAGATTAGATCCAGGGAGGTTGACACCAGGATTAGATCCAGGGAGGTTGACACCAGGATTAGATCCAGGGACCTTGAATCCTGGATTAGATCCAGGGTCCATGACACCAGGATTAGATCCAGGGTCGTTGACACCAGGATTAGATACAGGTACCTTGACAGCAGGATAACAACCAGTGACGTTGACATCAGGATTAGATCCATGGACCATGACACCAGGATTAGATCCAGGTTGTTGACACCAGGATTAGAACCAGGGACGTTGACACCAGGATTAGTTCCAGTGATGCTGACACCAAGTAGATCCAGGGATGTTGACACCAAGATTAGATCCAGGGACGTTGACACCAGGATTAGATCCAGGGATTTGACACCAGGATAAGATCCAGTGACGTTGACACCAGGATTAGATCCAGTGACGCTGATACAAGGATTAGATCCAGGGACGTTGACTCCAGGATTAGATCCAGCGACGTTGACACCAGGATTATAGTAAGGGACGTTCACAGCAGGATTAGATACTGGGACGTTGACACCAGGATTAGACCCAGGGACGTTGACACCAGGATTAGATCCAGGGATGTTGAAACCTAGATTAGATCTAGTGATGTTTACAGCAGGATTAGATCCAGAGTCGTTGACACCAGGATTAGATCCAGGGACCTAACACAGGATAAGATCCAGTGACGTTGACACCAGGATTAGATCCAGGGTCCATGACACCAGGATTAGATCCAGGGTGGTTGACACCAGGATTAGATCCAGGGACGTTGACACCAGGATTGGTTCCAGTGATGCTGACACCAGGATTAGATCCAGGGACGTTGACACCAAGATTAGATCCAGGGACGTTGACACCAGGAATTGATCCAGGGACGTTGACACCAGGATTAGATGCAGGGACGTTGATACCAGGATTAGATCCAGGGACGTTGACACCAGGATTAGCTCCAGGGACGTTGACACCATTATTATATCCAGGGACGTTGACACCAGGATAAGATCCAGTGACGTTGACATCTGGATAAGTTCTAGTGATGTTGACACCAGGATTAGTTCCAGGGACTTTGACTCCAGGATTAGATCCAGGGACGTTTACACCAGGATTAGATAAAGGGACGTTCACACCAGGATTAGATCCAGGACGTTCACACCAGGATTAGATAAAATGACGCTGACACCTTAACAGATCCAGAGACGTTGACACCAGTATTAGATCCAGTGACATTGACACCAGGATTAGATCCAGGGATGTTGACTCCAGGATTAGATCTAGTGACGCTGACACCAGGATTAGATCCAGGGATGTTGACTCCAGGATTAGATCTAGTGACGCTGACACCAGGATTAGATCCAGGGACGTTGACTCAAGGATTAAATCCAGTGAAGTTGACACCAGGATTAGATAAAGGGACGTTCAAACCAGGATTAGATCCAGGGACCTTGACACCAGGAATAGATCCAATGACGCTGACACCAGGATCAGATCCAGTGACGATGACCCCAGGATTAAATCTAGTGACGTTGATACTAGGATTAGATCCAGGGTCGTTGACTCCAGGATTTGATCCATTGACCTTGACAACAGTATTAGATAAAGGGACGTTGACACCAGGATTAGATCCAGGGACGTTGACACAATGATTAGATCCAGGGTCGTTGACACAATGATTAGATCCAGTGACACAGACACCAGAATTATATCCAGGGACGTTGACACCAGGATTAGATCCAGGGACGTTGACACCGAGATAAGATCCAGTGACATTGACACCAGGATTAGATCCAGTGACGCTGACACCTGGATTAGATCCTGGGACGTTGACACCATGATTAGATCCAGGGACATTGATTCCGAGATAAGATCCAGTGACGTTGACACCAGGATTAGATCCAGTGGCGCTGACACCTGGATTAGATCCAGGGATGTTGACACCAAGATTAGATCCAGGGACGTGGACAGCAGGATTAGATTCAGGGACGTTGACACCAGGATTAGATCCAGGGACGTTGAAACCTGGATTAGATCCAGTGATGTTGACAGCAGGTTTAGATCCAGGGTCATTGACACCAGGATTAGATCCAGGGTCCATGACACCAGGATTATATCCAGGGACGTTGACACCAAAATTAGATCCAGGGACGTTGACACCAGGATTAGTTCCAGTGATGCTGACTCCAGGATAAGATCCAAGGACGTTGACACAAAGATTAGATCCAGGGACGTTGAAACCAGGATTAGATCCAGTGACGTTGACACCAGGATTAGATCCAGGGATGTTGACACCAGGATTAGATCCAGGGTCGTTGACACCAAGATTAGATCCAGGGACCTAGACACCAGGATTAGATGCAGGGACGTTGATACCAGGATTAGATCCAGGGACGTTGACACCAGGATTAGCTCCAGGGACATTGACACCATTATTAGATCCAGGGACGTTGACACCAGGATAAGATCCAGTGATGTTGATACCAGGATTAGATCCAGTGATGCTGACACCAGGATTAGATCCAAGGACGTTGACCCCAGGATTAGGTCCAGGGACACTGACGCCTGGATTAGATCCAGTGATGTTGACACCAGGATTAGATCCAGGGACGTTGACAACAGGATTAGATCAAGGGATGTTGACAGCATGATAAGATCCAGTGACGTTGACAGCAGGATTATATCCCAGGACCATGACACCAGGATTAGATCCAGGCACGTTGACACCAGGATTAGATCCAGGGACGTTGAAACCAGGATTAGATCCAGTGATGCTGACACCAATATAGATCAAGGGACGTTGAAAAAGGATTAGGTCCAGGGACGTTGACACCATGATAAGATCCAGTGACGTTGACACCAGGATTAGATCCAGGGACGTTGACACCGATATAAGATCCAGTGACGTTGACACCAGGATTAGATCCAGTGACGCTGACACCTGGATTAGATCCAGGGACGTTGACACCAGGATTAGATCCAGGGACGTTGATACCGAGATAAGATCCAGAAAGGTTGACACCAGGATTAGATCCAGTGACACTGACACCTGGATTAGATCCAGGGACGTTGACACCAAGAGTAGATCCAGGGACGTTGACACCAGGATTAGATTCAGGGACGTTGACACCAGGATTAGATCCAGGGACGTTGTAACCTGGATTAGATCCAGTGATGTTGACAGCAGGTTTAGATCCAGGGTCGTTGACACCAGGATTAGATCCAGGCTCCATGACACCAGGATTAGTTCCAGTGATGCTGACTCCAGGATTAGATCCAGGGACGTTGACACCAAGATTAGATCCAGGGACGTTGACACCAGGATTAGATCCAGTGACGTTGACACCAGGATTAGATCCAGGGATGTTGACACCAGGATTAGATCCAGGGTCGTTGACACCAAGATTAGATCCAGGGACCGAGACACCAGGATTAGATGCAGGGACGTTGATACCAGGATTAGATCCAGGGACGTTGACACCAGGATTACCTCCATGGACATTGACACCATTATTAGATCCAGGGACGTTGACACCAGGATAAGATCCAGTGATGTTGATACCAGGATTAGATCCAGTGACGCTGACACCAGGATTAGATCCAAGGACGTTGACCCCAGGATTAGGTCCAGGGACACTGACGCCTGGATTAGATCCAGTGATGTTGACACCAGGATTAAATCCAGGGATGTTGACACCAGGATTAGATCCAGGGATGTTGACACCATGATAAGATCCAGTGACGTTGACAGCAGGATTATATCCCAGGACCATGACACCAGGATTAGATCCAGACACGTTGACACCAGGATTAGATCCAGGGACATTGAAACCAGGATTAGTTCCAGTATGCTGACACCAATATTAGATCCAGGGACGTTGAAAAAGGATTAGGTCCAGGGACGTTGACACCAGGATTAGATCCAGGGACGTTGTCACCAAGATTAGATCTAGTGAAGTTGACACCAGGATTAGGTCCAGGGACGTTGACTTCAGGATTAGGTCCATGGACGTTGACACCAGGATTAGCTCCAGGTACGTTGACACCAGGATTAGATCCAGGGACGTTGACACCAGGATTAGATCCAGGGTCGTTGACACCAAGATTAGATCCAGGGACGTTGACACCAGGATTAGATGCAGGGACGTTGATACCGGGATTAGATCCAGGGACGTTGACACCAGAATTAGCTCCAGGGACTTTGACACAATTATTAGATCCAGGGACTTTGACACCAGGATAAGATCCAGTGACGTTGACACCAGGATTAGATCCAGTGACGCTGACACCAGGATTAGATCCAAGGACGTTGACACCAGGATTAGGTCAAGGGACGTTGACCCCAGGATTAGGTCCAGGGACACTGACGCCTGGATTAGATCCAGGGATGTTGACACCATGATAAGATCCAGTGAGTTGACACCAGGATTAGATCCAGGGACATTGACACCAGGATTAGAACCAGGAACGTTGACACCTGGATTAGATCCAGTGATGTTGACACCAGGATTAGATCCAGGGTTGTTGACACCAGGATTAGATCCAGGGACCTTGACACCAGGATAAGATCCAGTGACGTTGACACCATTACTAGATCCAGTAACACTGACACCAGGATTAGATCCAGAGACGTTGACACCAGGATTAGATGCACGGACGTGATACCAGGATTAGATCCAGGGACAATGACACCAGAATTAGCTGAAGGGACGTTGAACCAGGATTAGATACAGGGACGTTGACACCAGGATAAGATCCAGTGACATTGACACCAGGATTAGATCCAGTGACACTGACACCAGGATTAGATCCAGGGACGTTGACACCAGGATTAGATCCAGGGACGTTGACACCGAGATAAGATCCAGTGACGTTGACACCAGGATTAGATCCAGTGACGCTGACACCTGGATTAGATCCAAAGACGTTGACACAAGGATTAGATCCAGGGACGTTGATACCGAGATAAGATCCAGTGACGTTGACACCAGGAGTAGATCCAGTGACGCTGACACCTGGATTAGATCCAGGGACGTTGACACCAAGATTAGATCCAGGGACGTTGACACCAGGATTAGATTCAGGGACGTTGACACCAGGATTAGATCTTGGGACTTTGAATCCTGGATTAGATCCAGTGATGTTGACAGTAGTTTTAGATCCAGGGTCGTTGACACCAGGTTAGATCCAGGGTCCATGACACCAGGATTAGATCCAGGGAGGTTGACTCCAGGATTAGATCCAGGGACGTTGACACCAGGATTAGTTCCAGTGATGCTGACTCCAGGATAAGATCCAGGGACGTTGACACAAAGATTAGATCCAGGGACATTGACACCAGGATTAGATGCAGGGACGTTGATACCAGGATTAGATCCAGGGACGTTGCCACCAGGATTAGCTCCAGGGACATTGACACCATTATTAGATCCAGGGACGTTGACACCAGGATATGATCCAGTGATGTTGACACCAGGATTAGATCCAGTGACGCTGACACCAGGATTAGATCCAAGGACGTTGACACCAGGATTAGATCAAGGGACGTTGACCCCAGGATTAGGTCCATGGACACTGACGCCTGGATTAGATCCAGTGATGTTGACACCATGATTAGATCCAGGGACGTTGACACCAGGATTAGATCAAGGGATGTTGACACCATGAGAAGATCCAGTGACGTTGACACTAGGATTATATTCCAGGACCATGACACTAGGATTAGATCCAGGCAGGTTGACACCAGGATTAGATCCAGGGACGTTGAAACCAGGATTAGTTCCAGTGATGCTGACACCATTATTAGATCTAGGGACGTTGAAAAAGGATTAGGTCCAGGGACGTTGACACCAGGATTAGATCCAGGGACGTTGTCACCAAGATTAGATCTAGTGAAGTTGACACCAGGATTAGGTCCAGGGACGTTGACTTCAGGATTAGGTCCATGGACGTTGACACCAGGATTAGTTCCAGGTACGTTGACACCAGGATTAGGTCCAGGGACGTTGACACCAGGATTAGATCAAGGGTCATTGACACCAAGATTAGATCCAGGGACGTTGACACCAAGATTAGATGCAGGGACGTTGATACAGGGATTAGATCCAGGGACGTTGACACCAGGATTAGCTCCAGGGACTTTGACAGCATTATTAGATCTAGGGACTTTGACATCAGGATAAGATCCAGTGACGTTGACACCAGGATTAGATCCAGTGACAATGACACCAGGATTAGATCCAAGGATGTTGACACCAGGATTAGATCAAGGGACGTTGACCCCAGGATTAGGTCCAGGGAAACTGACGCCTGGATTAGATCCAGTAATGTTGACAACAGGATTAGATACAGGGACGTTGACACCAGGATTAGATCCAGGGATGTTGACACCATGATAAGATCCAGTGACGTTGACACCAGGATTAGATCCAGTGACATTGACACCATGATTAGATCCAGTGACACTGACTCCAGGATTAGATCCAGAGACGTTGACACCAGGATTAGATCCAGGGACCTTGACACCAGGATAAGATCCAGTGACGTTGACACCATGATTAGATCCAGTGAAACTGACTCCTGGATTAGATCCAGAGACGTTGACACCAGGATTAGATGCAGGGACGTTGATACCAGGATTAGATCCAGGGACGTTGACACCAGGATAAGATCCAGTGACATTGACAACAGGATTAGATCCAGTGAAACTGACAGCAGGATTAGATCCAGGGATGTTGACACCAGGATTAGATCCTGGGCCGTTGACACCGAGATAAGATCCAGTGACGTTGACACCAGGATTAGATCCAGTGACGCTGACACCTGGATTAGATCCAGGGACGTTGACACCAAGATTAGATACAGGGACGTTGACACCAGGATTAGATTCAGGGACGTTGACACCAGGATTAGATCCAGGGACGTTGAAACCTGGATTAGATCCAGTGATTTTGACAGTAGGTTTAGATCAATGGTCGTTGACACCAGGATTAGATCCATGGTCCATGACACCAGGATTACATCCAGGGACGTTGACACCAGGATTAGATCCAGGGACGTTGACACCAGGATTAGTTCCAGTGATGCTGACTCCAGGATTAGATCCAGGGACGTTGACACAAAGATTAGATCCAGGGACGTTGACACCAGGATTAGATCCAGTGACGTTGACACCAGGATTAGATCCAGGGACGTTGACACCAGGATTAGATCCAGGGTCGTTGACACCAAGATTAGATCCAGGGACCTTGACACCAGGATTAGTAGCAGGGACGTTGATACCAGGATTAGAAACAGGGACGTTGACACCAGGATTAGCTCCAGGGACGTTGACACCATTATTAGATCCAGGGACGTTGACACCAGGATAAGATCCAGTGATGTTGATACCAGGATTAGATGCAGTGATGTTGACACCAGGATTAGATCCAGTGACGCTGACACCAGGATTAGATCCAAGGACGTTGACACCAGAATTAGATCAAGGGACGTTGACCCCAGGATTAGGTCCAGGGACACTGACGCCTGGATTAGATCCAGTGATGTTGATAGCAGGATTAGATCCAGGGTCGTTGACACCAGGATTAGATCCAGGGACCTGACACCAGGATAAGATCCAGTGACGTTGACACCAGGATTAGATCCAGGGTCCATGACACCAGGATTAGATCCAGGGTCATTGACACCAGGATTAGATCCAGGGACGTTGACACCAGGATTGGTTCCAGTGATGCTGACACCAAGATTAGATCCAGGGACGTTGACACCAAGATTAGATCCAGGGACGTTGACACCAGGAATTGATCCAGGGACGTTGACACCAGGATTAGATGCAGGGACGTTGATACCAGGATTAGATCCAGGGACGTTGACACCAGGATTAGCTCCAGGGACGTTGACACCATTATTAGATCCAGGAACGTTGACACCAGGATAAGATCCAGTGACGTTGACATCTGGAAGATCCAGTGATGTTGACACCAGGATTAGTTCCAGGGACTTTGACTCCAGGATTAGATCCAGGGACGTTTACACCAGGATTAGATAAAGGGACGTTCACACCAGGATTAGATCCAGGACGTTCACACCAGGATTAGATAAAATGACGCTGACACCTTAACAGATCCAGAGACGTTGACACCAGTATTAGATCCAGTGACATTGACACCAGGATTAGATCCAGGGATGTTGACTCCAGGATTAGATCTAGTGACGCTGACACCAGGATTAGATCCAGGGATGTTGACTCCAGGATTAGATCTAGTGATGCTGACACCAGGATTAGATCCAGGGACGTTGACTCAAGGATTAAATCCAGTGAAGTTGACACCAGGATTAGATAAAGGGATGTTCACACCAGGATTAGATCCAGGGACGTTGACACCAGGAATAGATCCAATGACGCTGACACCAGGATCAGATCCAGTGACGATGACACTAGGATTAAATCTAGTGACGTTGATACTAGGATTAGATCCAGGGTCGTTGACTCCAGGATTTGATCCATTGACCTTGACAACAGTATTAGATAAAGGGACGTTGACACCAGGATTAGATCCAGGGACGTTGACACAATGATTAGATCCAGGGTCGTTGACACAATGATTAGATCCAGTGACACAGACACCAGAATTATATCCAGGGACGTTGACACCAGGATTAGATCCAGTAACGCTGACACCTGGATTAGATCCTGGGACGTTGACACCATGAATAGATCCAGGGACGTTGATTCCGAGATAAGATCCAGTGACGTTGACACCAGGATTAGATCCAGTGACGCTGACCCCTGGATTAGATCCAGGGACGTTGACACCAAGATTAGATCCAGGGACGTGGACACCAGGATTAGATTCAGGGATGTTGACACCAGGATTAGATCCAGGGACGTTGAAACCTGGATTAGATCCAGTGATGTTGACAGCAGGTTTAGATCCAGGGTCATTGACACCAGGATTTGATCCAGGGTACATGAAACCAGGATTAGATCCAGGGACGTTGACACCAGAATTAGATCCAGGGACGTTGACACCAGGATTAGTTCCAGTGATGCTGACTCCAGGATAAGATCCAGGGACGTTGACACAAATATTAGATCCAGGGACGTTGAAACCAGGATTAGATCCAGTGACGTTGACACCAGGATTCGATCCAGGGGCGTTGACACCAGGACTAGATCCAGGGACGTTGACACCAAGATAAGATCCAGTGACGTTGACACCAGGATTAGATCCAGTGACGTTGACACCATGATTAGATATAGGGACGTTGACACCAGGATTTGATACAGGGACGTTAACACCAGGATTAGATCCAATGACGCTGACACCAGGATTAGATCCAGTGACGTTGACATCTGGATAAGATCCGGTGACGTTGACACCAGGATTAGATCCAGTGACGTTGACACCAGGATTAGATCCAGTGACGTTGACATCTGGATAAGATCCAGTGATGTTGACACCAGGATTAGTTCCAGGGACGTTGACTCCAGGATTACATCCAGGGATGTTTACACCAGGATTAGATAAAGGGAAGTTCACACCAGGATTAGATCCAGGACGTTCACACCTGGATTAGATCCAATGATGCTAACACCTTATCAGTTCCAGAGACGTAGACACCAGTATTAGATCCAGTGACATTGACACCAGGATTAGATCCAGGGATGTTGACTCCAGAATTAGATCTAGTGACGTTGACACCAGGATTAGATCCAGGGATGTTGACTCCAGGATTAGATCTAGTGACGCTAACACCAGGATTAGATCCAGGGACGTTGACTCAAGGATTAAATCAAGTGAAGTTGACACCAGGATTAGATAAAGGGACGTTCACACCAGGATTAGATCCAGGGACGTTGAGACCAGGAATATATCCAATGACGCTGACACCAGGATCAGATCCAGTGAAAATGACACCAGGATTAGATCTAGTGACGTTGATACTAGGATGAGATCCAGGGTCGTTGACTCCAGGATTTGATCCATTGACCTTGACACCAGTATTAGATAAAGGGACGTTGACACCAGGATTAGATCCAGGGACGTTGACACAAGGATTAGATCCAGAGTCGTTGACAAAATGATTAGATCCAGTGACACAGACATCAGGATTATATCCAGGGTGGTTGACACCAGGATTAGATCCAGGGACGTTGACACCGAGATAAGATCCAGTGACGTTGACACCAGGATTAGATCCAGTGACGCTGACACCTGGATTAGATCCAGGGACGTTGACACCAGGATTAGATCCAGGGACGTTGATACAGAGATAAGATCCAGTGACGTTGACACCAGGATAAATCCAGTGACGCCTACACCTGGATTAGATCCACAGACGTTGACACTAAGATTAGATCCAGGGACGTTGACACCAGGATTAGGTCCAGGGACCTTGACACCAGGATTAGATCCAGGGATGTTGAAACCTGGATTAGATCCAGTGATGTTGACAGCAGGATTAGATCCAGGGTCGTTGACACCAGGATTAGATCCAGGGACGTTGACACCAAGATTAGATCCTGGGACTTTGACACCAGGAATTGATCCAGGGACGTAGACACCAGGATTAGATGCAGGGACGTTGATACCAGGATTAGATCCAGGGACGTTGACACCAGGATTAGCTCCAGGGACGTTGACACCATTATTAGATCCAGGGACATTGACACCAGGATAAGATCCAGTGACGTTGACATCTGGATAAGATCCAGTGATGTTGACACCAGGATTAGTTCCAGGGACTTTGACTCCAGGATTAGATCCAGGGACGTTTACACCAGGATTAGAGAAAGGGACGTTCACACCAGGATTAGATCCAGGACGTTCACACCAGGATTAGATAAAATGACGCTGACACCTTAACAGATCCAGAGACGTTGACACCAGTATTAGATCCAGTGACATTGACACCAGGATTAGATCCAGGGATGTTGACTCCAGGATTAGATCTAGTGACGCTGACACCAGGATTAGATCCAGGGATGTTGACTCCAGGATTAGATCTAGTGACGCTGACACCAGGATTAGATCCAGGGACGTTGACTCAAGGATTAAATCCAGTCAAGTTGACACCAGGATTAGATAAAGGGACGTACACACCAGGATTAGATCCAGGGACGTTGACACCAGGAATAGATCCAATGACGCTGACACCAGGATCAGATCCTGTGACGATGACACCAGGATTAATTCTAGTGACGTCGATACTAGGATTAGATCCAGGGTCGTTGACTCCAGGATTTGATCCATTGACCTTGACAACAGTATTAGATAAAGGGACGTTGACACCAGGATTAGATCCAGGGACGTTGACACAATGATTAGATCCAGGGTCGTTGACACAATGATTAGATCCAGTGACACAGACACCAGAATTATATCCAGGGACGTTGACACCAGGATTAGATCCAGGGTCGTTGACACCGAGATCAGATCCAGTGACATTGACACCAGGATTAGATCCAGTGACGCTGACACCTGGATTAGATCCTGGGACGTTGACACTATGATTAGATCCAGGGACATTGATTCCGAGATAAGATCCAGTGACGTTGACACCAGGATTAGATTCAGTGACGCTGACACCTGGATTAGATCCAGGGACGTTGACACCAAGATTAGATCCAGGGACGTGGACACCAGGATTAGATTCAGGGACGTTGATACCAGGATTAGATCCAGGGACGTTGAAACCTGTATTAGATCCAGTGATGTTGACAGCAGGTTTAGATCCAGGGTCATTGACACCAGGATTAGATCCAGGGTCCATGACACCAGGATTAGATCCAGGGACGTTGACACTAGGATTAGATCCAGGGACGTTGACACCAGGATTAGTTCCAGTGATGCTGACTCCAGGATAAGATCCAGGGACGTTGACACAAAGATTAGATCCAGGGACGTTGAAACCAGGATTAGATCCAGTGACGTTGACACCAGGATTAGATCCAGGGATGTTGACACCAGGATTAGATCCAGGGTCGTTGACACCAAGATTAGATCCAGGGACCTTGACACCAGGATTAGATGCAGGGACGTTGATACCAGGATTAGATCCAGGGACGTTGACAGCAGGATTAGCTCCAGGGACATTGACACCATTATTAGATCCAGGGACGTTGACACCAGGATAAGATCCAGTGATGTTGATACCAGGATTAGATCCAGTGATGCTGACACCAGGATTAGATCCAAGGACGTTGACCCCAGGATTAGGTCCAGGGACACTGACGCCTGGATTAGATCCAGTGATGTTGACACCAGGATTAGATCCAGGGACGTTGACACCAGGATTAGATCCAGGGATGTTGACACCATGATAAGATCCAGTGACGTTGACAGCAGGATTATATCCCAGGACCATGACACCAGGATTAGATCCAGGCACGTTGACACCAGGATTAAATCCAGGGACGTTGAAACCAGGATTAGTTCCAGTGATGCTGACACCAATATTAGATCAAGGGACGTTGAAAAAGGATTAGGTCCAGGGACGTTGACACCATGATTAGATCCAGGGATGTTGTCACCAAGATTAGATCTAGTGAAGTTGACACCAGGATTAGGTCCAGGGACGTTGACTTCAGGATTAGTTCCATGGACGTTGACACCAGGATTAGCTCCAGGTACGTTGACACCAGGATTAGATCCAGGGACGTTGACACCAGGATTAGATCCAGGGTCGTTGACACCAAGATTAGATCCAGGGACGTTGACACCAGGATTAGATGCAGTGACGTTGATACCGGGATTAGATCCAGGGACGTTGACACCAGGATTAGCTCCAGGGACTTTGACACCATTATTAGATCCAGGGACTTTGACACCAGGATAAGATCCAGTGACGTTGACACCAGGATTAGATCCAGTGACGCTGACACCAGGATTAGATCCAAGGACGTTGACACCAGGATTAGATCAAGGGACGTTGTCCCCAGGATTAGGTTCAGGGACACTGACGCCTGGATTAGATCCAGGGATGTTGACACCATGATAAGATCCCGTGACGTTGACACCAGGATTAGATCCAGGGACGTTGACACCAGGGTTAGAACCAGGAACGTTGACACCTGGATTAGATCCAGTGATGTTGACACCAGGATTAGATCCAGGGTTGTTGACACCAGGATTAGATCCAGGGACCGTGACACCAGGATCAGATCCAGTGACGTTGACACCATGATTAGATCCAGTGACACTGACACCAGGATTAGATCCAGAGACCTTGACACCAGGATTAGATGCAGGGACGTTGATACCAGGATTAGATCCAGGGACAATGACACCAGAATTAGCTGAAGGGACGTTGAACCAGGATTAGATCCAGGGTCGTTGACACCAGGATAAGATCCAGTGACATTGACACCAGGATTAGATCCAGTGACACTGACACCAGGATTAGATCCAGGGACGTTGACACCAGGATTAGATCCAGGGACGTTGACACCGAGATAAGATCCAGTGACGTTGACACCAGGATTAGATCCAGGGACGTTGACACCGATATAAGATCCAGTGACGTTGACACCAGGATTAGATCCAGTGACGCTGACACCTGGATTAGATCCAGGGACGTTGACACCAGGATTAGATCCAGGGACGTTGATACCGAGATAAGATCCAGTGACGTTGACACCAGGATTAGATCCAGTGACGCTGACACCTGGATTAGATCCAGGGACGTTGACACCAAGATTAGATCCAGGGACGTTGACACCAGGATTAGATTCAGGGACGTTGACACCAGGATTAGATCCAGGGACGTTGAAACCTGGATTAGATCCAGTGATGTTGACAGCAGGTTTAGATCCAGGGTCATTGACACCAGGATTAGATCCAGGGTCCATGACACCAGGATTAGATCCAGGGACGTTGACACCAGGATTAGATCCAGGGACGTTGACACCAGGATTAGTTCCAGTGATGCTGACTCCAGGATAAGATCCAGGGACGTTGACACAAAGATTAGATCCAGGGACGTTGAAACCAGGATTAGATCCAGTGACGTTGACACCAGGATTAGATCCAGGGGCGTTGACACCAGGATTAGATCCAGGGACGTTGACACCAAGATAAGATCCAGTGACGTTGACACCAGGATTAGATCCAGTGACGTTGACACCATGATTATATATAGGGACGTTGACACCAGGATCAGATCCAGTGACGTTGACACCAGGATTAGATCCAGTGACGTTGACATCTGGATAAGATCCAGTGATGTTGACACCAGGATTAGTTCCAGGGACGTTGACTCCAGGATTACATCCAGGGATGTTTACACCAGGATTAGATAAAGGGAAGTTCACACCAGGATTAGAGCCAGGACGTTCACACCAGGATTAGATCCAATGATGCTAACACCTTATAGTTCCAGAGACGTTGACACCAGTATTAGATCCAGTGACATTGACACCAGGATTAGATCCAGGGATGTTGTCTCCAGAATTAGATCTAGTGACGTTGACACCAGGATTAGATCCAGGGATGTTGACTCCAGGATTAGATCTAGTGACGCTAACACCAGGATTAGATCCAGGGACGTTGACTCAAGGATTAAATCAAGTGAAGTTGACACCAGGATTAGATAAAGGGACGTTCACACCAGGATGAGATCCAGGGACGTTGACACCAGGAATATATCCAATGACGCTGACACCAGGATCAGATCCAGTGAAAATGACACCAGGATTAGATCTAGTGACGTTGATACTAGGATTAGATCCAGGGTCGTTGACTCCAGGATTTGATCCATTGACCTTGACACTAGTATTAGATAAAGGGACGTTGACACCAGGATTAGATCCAGGGACGTTGACACAAGGATTAGATCCAGGGTCGTTGACAAAATGATTAGATCCAGTGACACAGACATCAGGATTATATCCAGGGAGGTTGACACCAGGATTAGATCCAGGGACGTTGACACCGAGATAAGATCCAGTGACGTTGACACCAGGATTAGATCCAGTGACGCTGACACCTGGATTAGATCCAGGGACGTTGACACAAGGATTAGATCCAGGGACGTTGATACAGAGATAAGATCCAGTGACGTTGACACCAGGATAAATCCAGTGACGCTGACACCTGGATTAGATCCAGGGACGTTGACACTAAGATTAGATCCAGGGACGTTGACACCAGGATTAGGTCCAGGGACGTTGACACCAGGATTAGATCCATGGGATGTTGAAACCTGGATTAGATCCAGTGATGTTGACAGCAGGATTAGATCCAGGGACGTTGACACTAAGATTAGATCCAAGGACGTTGACACCAGGATTAGATCCAGGGTCGTTGACACCAAGATTAGATCCAGGGACGTTGACACCAAGATTAGATCCAGAGACGTTGACACCAGGATTAGATCCAGGGACGTTGACACCAGGATTAGATCAAGTGACGTTGACACCAGGATTAGATCCAGGGACGTTGACTCCAGGTTAGATCCAGGGACGTTGACACCAGGATTAGATCCAGTGACGTTGACACCAGGATTAGATCCAGGAATGCTGACACCAGGATTATATCCAGGGACGTTGACAGCAGGATCAGATCCAGTGACGTTGAAACCAGGATTATGTCCTGGGACGTTGACAAAAGGAATAGGTCCAGGGACGTTGACAACAGGATTAGTTTCAGGGACGTTAACACCAGGATTAGATCCAGGGACGTTGACACCAGGATTAGACCCAGGAACGTTGACACCAGGATTAGATCCAGGGACTTTGACTCCAGGATTAGATCCAGGGACGTTGACACCAGGATTAGATCCAGTGACGCTGACACCAGGATTAGATCCAGGGATGTTGACTCCAGGATTAGATCTAGTGACGCTGACACCAGGATTAGATCCAAAGACGTTGACTCCAGGATTAGATCCAGTGATGTTGACACCAGGATTAGATAAAGGGACGTTCACACCAGGATTAGATCCAGGGATGTTGACACCAGGATTAGATCCAATGACGCTGACACCAGGATCAGATCAAGTGACGTTAACACTAGGATTATATCTAGTGACGTTGATACTAGGATTAGATCCAGGGACGTTGACTCCAGGATTATATCCATTGACCTTGACACCAGTATTAGAAAAGGGACGTTGACACCAGGATTAGATCCAGGGACGTTGACACCAGGATTAGATCCAGGACGTTGACTCCAGGATTAGATCCAGGGACGTTGACACAAGGATTAGATCCAGGGAGGTTGACACACGGATTAGATCCAGTGAGGCAGACACCAGGATTAGATCCAGGGACGTTGACACCAGGATTAGATCCAGGGACATTGACACCGAGATAAGATCCAGTGACGTTGACAACAGGATTAGATCCAGGGACGCTGACACCTGGATTAGATCCAGGGACGTTGACACCAAGATTAGATCCAGGGACGTTGACAACAGGATTAGATCAAGGGATGTTGACACCAGGATTAGATCCAGGGTCGTTGACAACAAGATTAGATCCAGGGACATTGACACCAGGATTAGATGCAGGGACGTTGATACCAGGATTAGATCCAGGTACATTGACACCAGGATTAGCTCCAGGGACGTTGACACCAGGATTAGGTCCAGTGAGGTTGACACCAGGATTAGGTCCAGTGGGGTTGACACCAGGATTAGATCCAGTGACGCTGACACCAGGAGTAGATACAAGGACGTTGACACCAGGATTAGATCAAGGAACGTTGACCCCAGGATTAGGTCCAGGGACATTGACACTTGGATTAGATCCAGTGATGTTGACACCAGGATTAGATCCAGGGACGTTGACACCAGAATTAGATCAGGGATGTTGACACCAGGATAAGATCCAGTGACGTTGACACCAGGATTATATCCAGGGACCATGACACCAGGATTAGATCCAGGCATGTTGACACCAGGATTAGATCCAGGGACGCTGACACCAGGATTAGATCCATGGACGTTGACTCCAGGATTAGATCCAGTGAGGTTGACACCAGGATTAGATAAAGGGACGTTCACACCAGGATTAGATCCAGGGACGTTGACACCAGGATTAGATCCAATGACGCTGACACCAGGATAACATCCAGTGACGTTGACACCAGTATTAGATCCAGTGACGTTTACACCAGGATTAGATCCAGGGACGTTGACTCCAGGATTAGATCCATTGACGTTGACACCAGGTTAAATAAAGGGACGTTGACACCAGGATTAGATCCAGGGACGTTGACACCATTATTAGATCCAGGGACGTTGACACCAGGATTAGATCCAGGGATGTTGACACCAGGATTAGATCCAGTGACGCTGACACCAGGATTAGATCCAGGGACATTGAAACCAGGATTAGATCCAGGGACATTGACACCAGGAATAGATACAGTGACGTTGACACCAACATTAGATCCAGTGACGCTGACACCAAGATTAGATCCAGTGACGTTGACACCAGGATTAGATAAAGGGACGTTGACACCAAGATTAGATCCAGGGAGGTTGACACCAGGATTAGATCCAGGGAGGTTGACACCAGGATTAGATCCAGGGACCTTGAATCCTGGATTAGATCCAGTGATGTTGACACCAGGATTAGATCCAGGGTCGTTGACACCAGGATTAGATCCAGGTACCTTGACAGCAGGATAACAACCAGTGACGTTGACATCAGGATTAGATCCATGGACCATGACACCAGGATTAGATCCAGGTTGTTGACACCAGGATTAGAACCAGGGACGTTGACACCAGGATTAGTTCCAGTGATGCTGACACCAGGTAGATCCAGGGATGTTGACACCAAGATTAGATCCAGGGACGTTGACACCAGGATTAGATCCAGGGACTTTGACACCAGGATAAGATCCAGTGACGTTGACACCAGGATTAGATCCAGTGACGCTGACACAAGGATTAGATCCAGGGACGTTGACTCCAGGATTAGAACCAGCGACGTTGACACCAGGATTAGAGTAAGGGACGTTCACAGCAGGATTAGATACTGGGACGTTGACACCAGGATTAGACCCAGGGACGTTGACACCAGGATTAGATCCAGGGATGTTGAAACCTAGATTAGATCTAGTGATGTTTACAGCTGGATTAGATCCAGAGTCGTTGACACCAGGATTAGATCCAGGAATGCTGACACCAGGATTATATCCAGGGACGTTGACAGCAGGATCAGATCCAGTGACGTTGAAACCAGGATTATGTCCTGGGACGTTGACAAAAGGAATAGGTCCAGGGACGTTGACACCAGGATTAGTTTCAGGGACGTTAACACCAGGATTAGATCCACTGACGTTGACACCAGGATTAGACCCAGGAACGTTGACACCAGGTTTAGATCCAGGGACTTTGACTCCAGGATTAGATCCAGGGACGTTGACACCAGGATTAGATCCAGTGACGCTGACACCAGGATTAGATCCAGGGATGTTGACTCCAGGATTAGATCTAGTGACGCTGACACCAGGATTAGATCCAAAGACGTTGACTCCAGGATTAGATCCAGTGATGTTGACACCAGGATTAGATAAAGGGACGTTCACACCAGGATTAGATCCAGGGATGTTGACACCAGGATTAGATCCAATGACGCTGACACCAGGATCAGATCAAGTGACGTTAACACTAGGATTATATCTAGTGACGTTGATACTAGGATTAGATCCAGGGACGTTGACTCCAGGATTATATCCATTGACCTTGACACCAGTATTAGAAAAGGGACGTTGACACCAGGATTAGATCCAGGGACGTTGACACCAGGATTAGATCCAGGACGTTGACACCAGGATTAGATCCAGGGACGTTGACACAAGGATTAGATCCAGGGAGGTTGACACACGGATTAGATCCAGTGAGGCAGACACCAGGATTAGATCCAGGGACGTTGACACCAGGATTAGATCCAGGGACATTGACACCGAGATAAGATCCAGTGACGTTGACAACAGGATTAGATCCAGGGACGCTGACACCTGGATTAGATCCAGGGACGTTGACACCAAGATTAGATCCAGGGACGTTGACAACAGGATTAGATCAAGGGATGTTGACACCAGGATTAGATCCAGGGTCGTTGACAACAAGATTAGATCCAGGGACATTGACACCAGGATTAGATGCAGGGACGTTGATACCAGGATTAGATCCAGGTACATTGACACCAGGATTAGCTCCAGGGACGTTGACACCAGGATTAGGTCCAGTGAGGTTGACACCAGGATTAGGTCCAGTGGGGTTGACACCAGGATTAGATCCAGTGACGCTGACACCAGGAGTAGATACAAGGACGTTGACACCAGGATTAGATCAAGGAACGTTGACCCCAGGATTAGGTCCAGGGACATTGACACCTGGATTAGATCCAGTGATGTTGACACCAGGATTAGATCCAGGGACGTTGACACCAGAATTAGATCAGGGATGTTGACACCAGGATAAGATCCAGTGACGTTGACACCAGGATTATATCCAGGGACCATGACACCAGGATTAGATCCAGGCATGTTGACACCAGGATTAGATCCAGGGACGCTGACACCAGGATTAGATCCATGGACGTTGACTCCAGGATTAGATCCAGTGAGGTTGACAACAGGATTAGATAAAGGGACGTTCACACCAGGATTAGATCCAGGGACGTTGACACCAGGATTAGATCCAATGACGCTGACACCAGGATAACATCCAGTGACGTTGACACCAGTATTAGATCCAGTGACGTTTACACCAGGATTAGATCCAGGGACGTTGACTCCAGGATTAGATCCATTGACGTTGACACCAGGTTAAATAAAGGGACGTTGACACCAGGATTAGATCCAGGGACGTTGACACCATTATTAGATCCAGGGACGTTGACACCAGGATTAGATCCAGGGATGTTGACACCAGGATTAGATCCAGTGACGCTGACACCAGGATTAGATCCAGGGACATTGAAACCAGGATTAGATCCAGGGACATTGACACCAGGAATAGATACAGTGACGTTGACACCAACATTAGATCCAGTGACGCTGACACCAAGATTAGATCCAGTGACGTTGACACCAGGATTAGATAAAGGGACGTTGACACCAAGATTAGATCCAGGGAGGTTGACACCAGGATTAGATCCAGGGAGGTTGACACCAGGATTAGATCCAGGGACCCCGAATCCTGGATTAGATGCAGTGATGTTGACACCAGGATTAGATCCAGGGTCGTTGACACCAGGATTAGATCCAGGTACCTTGACAGCAGGATAACAACCAGTGACGTTGACATCAGGATTAGATCCATGGACCATGACACCAGGATTAGATCCAGGTTGTTGACACCAGGATTAGAACCAGGGACGTTGACACCAGGATTTGTTCCAGTGATGCTGACACCAGGTAGATCCAGGGATGTTGACACCAAGATTAGGTGCAGGGACGTTGACACCAGGATTAGATCCAGGGACTTTGACACCAGGATAAGATCCAGTGACGTTGACACCAGGATTAGATCCAGTGACGCTGACACAAGGATTAGATCAAGGGACGTTGACTCCAGGATTAGAACCAGGAACGTTGACACCAGGATTAGATCCAGGGATGTTGAAACCTAGATTAGATCTAGTGATGTTTACAGCAGGATTAGATCCAGAGTCGTTGACACCAGGATTAGATCCAGGGACCTAACACAGGATAAGATCCAGTGACGTTGACACCCGGATTAGATCCAGGGTCCATGACACCAGGATTAGATCCAGGGTCGTTGACACCAGGATTAGATCCAGGGACGTTGACACCAGGATTAGATAAAGGGACGTTGACAAAAGGATTAGATACAGGGACGTTGACACCAGGATCAGATCCAATGACGCTGACACCAGGATCAGATCCAGTGACGTTCACACCAGGATTAGATCCAGTGACGTTGACACTAGGATTAGATGCAGGGACGTTGACTCCAGGATTAGATCCATTGACGTTAACACCAGGATTAGATAAAGGGACGTTGACACCAGGATTAGATCCAGGGACGTTGACACAAGGATTAGATCCAGTGACGTAGACACCAGGATTATATCCAGGGACATTGACACCAGGTTTAGATCCAGGGAGGTTGACACCGAGATAAGATCCAGTGACGTTGACACCAGGATAAATCCAGTGACGCTGACACCTGGATTAGATCCAGGGACGTTGACACTAAGATTAGATCCATGGACGTTGACACCAGGATTAGGTCCAGGGACGTTGACACCAGGATTAGATCCAGGGATGTTGAAATCTGGATTAGATCCAGTGATGTTGACAGCAGGATTAGATCCAGGGTCGTTGACACCAGGATTAGATCCAGCGACCTGACACCAGGATAAGATCCAGTGACGTTGACACCAGGATTAGATCCAGGGTCCATGACACCAGGATTAGATCCAGGGTCGTTGACACCAGGATTAGATCCAGGGACGTTGACACCAGGATTGGTTCCAGTGATGTTGACACCAGGATTAGATCCAGGGACGTTGACACCAAGATTAGATCCAGGGACGTTGACACCAGGAATTGATCCAGGGACGTTGACACAAGGATTAGATGCAGGGACGTTGATACCAGGATTAGATCCAGGGACGTTGACACCAGGATTAGCTCCAGGGACGTTGACACCATTATTAGATCCAGGGACGTTGACACCAGGATAAGATCCAGTGACGTTGACATCTGGATAAGATCTAGTGATGTTGACACCAGGATTAGTTCCAGGGACTTTGACTCCAGGATTAGATCCAGGGATGTTTACACCAGGATTAGATAAAGGGACGTTCACACCAGGATTAGATCCAGGACGTTCACACCAGGATTAGATAAAATGACGCTGACACCTTAACAGATCCAGAGACGTTGACACCAGTATTAGATCCAGTGACATTGACACCAGGATTAGATCCAGGGATGTTGACTCCAGGATTAGATCTAGTGACGCTGACACCAGGATTAGATCCAGGGATGTTGACTCCAGGATTAGATCAAGTGACGCTGACACCAGGATTAGATATATGGACGTTTACTCAAGGATTAAATCCAGTGAAGTTGACACCAGGATTAGATAAAGGGACGTTCACACCAGGATTAGATCCAGGGACGTTGACACCAGGAATAGATCCAATGACGCTGACACCAGGATCAGATCCAGTGACGATGACACCAGGATTAAATCTACTGACGTTGATACTAGGCTTAGATCCAGGGTCGTTGACTCCAGGATTTGATCCATTGACCTTGACAACAGTATTAGATAAAGGGACGTTGACACCAGGATTAGATCCAGGGACGTTGACACAATGATTAGATCCAGGGTCGTTGACACAATGATTAGATCCAGTGACACAGACACCAGAATTATATCCAGGGACGTTGACACCAGGATTAGATCCAGGGACGTTGACACCGAGATAAGATCCAGTGACATTGACACCAGGATTAGATCCATTACGCTGACACCTGGATTAGATCCTGGGACGTTGACACCATGATTAGATCCAGGGACGTTGATTCCGAGATAAGATCCAGTGACGTTGACACCAGGATTAGATCCAGTGACGCTGACACCTGGATTAGATCCAGGGATGTTGACACCAAGATTAGATCCAGGGACGTGGACACAAGGATTAGATTCAGGGACGTTGACACCAGGATTAGATCCAGGGACGTTGAAACTTGGATTAGATCCAGTGATGTTGACAGCAGGTTTAGATCCAGGGTCATTGACACCAGGATTAGATCCAGGGTCCATGACACCAGGATTAGATCCAGGGACGTTGACACCAAAATTAGATCCAGGGACGTTGACACCAGGATTAGTTCCAGTGATGCTGACTCCAGGATAAGATCCAGGGACGTTGACACAAAGATTAGATCCAGGGACGTTGAAACCAGGATTAGATCCAGTGACGTTGACACCAGGATTAGATCCAGGCACGTTGACACCAGGATTAGATCCAGGGACGTTGAAACCAGGATTAGTTCCAGTGATGCTGACACCAATATTAGATCAAGGGACGTTGACAAAGGATTAGGTCCAGGGACGTTGACACCATGATTAGATCCAGGGACGTTGTCACCAAGATTAGATCTAGTGAATTTGACACCAGGATTAGGTCCAGGGACGTTGACTTCAGGATGAGATCCATGGACGTTGACACCAGGATTAGCTCCAGGTACGTTGACACCAGGATTAGATCTAGGGACGTTGACACCAAGATTAGATCCAGGGACGTTGACACCAGGATTAGATGCAGGGACGTTTATACCGGGATTAGTTCCAGGGACGTTGACACCAGGATTAGCTCCAGGGACTTTGACACCATTATTAGATCCAGGGACTTTGACACCAGGATAGATCCAGGGACGTTGACACCAGGATTAGATCCAGGGTCGTTGACACCAAGATTAGATCCAGGGACGTTGACACCAAGATTAGATACAGAGACGTTGACACCAGGATTAGATCCAGGGACGTTGACACCAGGATTAGATCAAGTGACGTTGACACCAGGATTAGATCCAGGGACGTTGACTCCAGGATAGATCCAGGGACGTTGACACCAGGATTAGATCCAGTGACGTTGACACCAGGATTAGATCCAGGAATGCTGATACCAGGATTATATCCAGGGACGTTGACAGCAGGATCAGATCCAGTGACGTTGAAACCAGGATTATGTCCTGGGACGTTGACAAAAGGAATAGGTCCAGGGACGTTGACACCAGGATTAGTTTCAGGGACGTTAACACCAGGATTAGATCCAGGGACGTTGACACCAGGATTAGACCCAGGAACGTTGACACCAGGATTAGATCCAGGGACTTTGACTCCAGGATTAGATCCAGGGACGTTGACACCAGGATTAGATCCAGTGACGCTGACACCAGGATTAGATCCAGGGATGTTGACTCCAGGATTAGATCTAGTGACGCTGACACCAGGATTAGATTCAAAGACGTTGACTCCAGGATTAGATCCAGTGATGTTGACACCAGGATTAGATAAAGGGACGTTCACACCAGGATTAGATCCAGGGATGTTGACACCAGGATTAGATCTAGTGACGCTGACACCAGGATTAGATTCAAAGACGTTGACTCCAGGATTAGATCCAGTGATGTTGACACCAGGATTAGATAAAGGGACGTTCACACCAGGATTAGATCCAGGGATGTTGACTCCAGGATTAGATCTAGTGACGCTGACACCAGGATTAGATTCAAAGACGTTGACTCCAGGATTAGATCCAGTGATGTTGACACCAGGATTAGATAAAGGGACGTTCACACCAGGATTAGATCCAGGGATGTTGACACCAGGATTAGATCCAATGACGCTGACACCAGGATCAGATCAAGTGACGTTAACACTAGGATTATATCTAGTGACGTTGATACTAGGATTAGATCCCGGGACGTTGACTCCAGGATTATATCCATTGACCTTGACACCAGTATTAGAAAAGGGACGTTGACACCAGGATTAGATCCAGGGACGTTGACACCAGGATTAGATCCAGGACGTTGACACCAGGATTAGATCCAGGGACGTTGACACAAGGATTAGATCCAGGGAGGTTGACACACGGATTAGATCCAGTGAGGCAGACACCAGGATTAGATCCAGGGACGTTGACACCAGGATTAGATCCAGGGACATTGACACCGAGATAAGATCCAGTGACGTTGACAACAGGATTAGATTCAGGGACGCTGACACCTGGATTAGATCCAGGGACGTTGACACCAAGATTAGATCCAGGGACGTTGACAACAGGATTAGATCAAGGGATGTTGACACCAGGATTAGATCCAGGGTCGTTGACAACAAGATTAGATCCAGGGACATTGACACCAGGATTAGATGCAGGGACGTTGATACCAGGATTAGATCCAGGTACATTGACACCAGGATTAGCTCCAGGGACGTTGACACCAGGATTAGGTCCAGTGAGGTTGACACCAGGATTAGGTCCAGTGGGGTTGACACCAGGATTAGATCCAGTGACGCTGACACCAGGAGTAGATACAAGGACGTTGACACCAGGATTAGATCAAGGAACGTTGACCCCAGGATTAGGTCCAGGGACATTGACACCTGGATTAGATCCAGTGATGTTGACCCCAGGATTAGATCCAGGGACGTTGACACCAGAATTAGATCAGGGATGTTGACACCAGGATAAGATCCAGTGACGTTGACACCAGGATTATATCCAGGGACCATGACACCAGGATTAGATCCAGGCATGTTGACACCAGGATTAGATCCAGGGACGCTGACACCAGGATTAGATCCAGGGACGTTTACACCAGGATTAGATCCAGTGAGGTTGACACCAAGATTAGATAAAGGGACGTTCACACCAGGAATAGATCCAGGGACGTTGACACCAGGATTAGATCCAATGACGCTGACACCAGGATAACATCCAGTGACGTTGACACCAGTATTAGATCCAGTGACGTTTACACCAGGATTAGATCCAGGGACGTTGACTCCAGGATTAGATCCATTGACGTTGACACCAGGTTAAATAAAGGGACGTTGACACCAGGATTAGATCCAGGGACGTTGACACCATTATTAGATCCAGGGACGTTGACACCAGGATTAGATCCAGGGATGTTGACACCAGGATTAGATCCAGTGACGCTGACACCAGGATTAGATCCAGGGACATTGAAACCAGGATTAGATCCAGGGACATTGACACCAGGAATAGATACAGTGACGTTGACACCAACATTAGATCCAGTGACGCTGACACCAAGATTAGATCCAGTGACGTTGACACCAGGATTAGATAAAGGGACGTTGACACCAAGATTAGATCCAGGGAGGTTGACACCAGGATTAGATCCAGGGAGGTTGGGGTTGGGGATTTAGCTCAGTGGTAGAGCGCTTGCCTAGCAAGCGCAAGGCCCTGGGTTCGGTTCCCAGCTCCGAAAAAAAAAAAAGAAAAAAAAAAAAAAAAAAAGAAAAAAAAAAAACTAAAAATAGATCCAGGGAGGTTGACACCAGGATTAGATCCAGGGACCTTGAATCCTGGATTAGATCCAGTGATGTTGACACCAGGATTAGATCCAGGGTCGTTGACACCAGGATTAGATCCAGGTACCTTGACAGCAGGATAACAACCAGTGACGTTGACATCAGGATTAGATCCATGGACCATGACACCAGGATTAGATCCAGGTTGTTGACACCAGGATTAGAACCAGGGACGTTGACACCAGGATTAGTTCCAGTGATGCTGACACCAGGTAGATCCAGGGATGTTGACACCAAGATTAGATCCAGGGACGTTGACACCAGGATTAGATCCAGGGACTTTGACACCAGGATAAGATCCAGTGACGTTGACACCAGGATTAGATCCAGTGACGCTGACACAAGGATTAGATCCAGGGACGTTGACTCCAGGATTAGAACCAGCGACGTTGACACCAGGATTAGAGTAAGGGACGTTCACAGCAGGATTAGATACTGGGACGTTGACACCAGGATTAGACCCAGGGACGTTGACACCAGGATTAGATCCAGGGATGTTGAAACCTAGATTAGATCTAGTGATGTTTACAGCAGGATTAGATCCAGAGTCGTTGACACCAGGATTAGATCCAGGGACCTAACACAGGATAAGATCCATTGACGTTGACACCAGGATTAGATCCAGGGTCCATGACACCAGGATTAGATCCAGGGTCGTTGACACCAGGATTAGATCCAGGGACGTTGACATCAGGATTAGATAAAGGGACGTTGACAAAAGGATTAGATACAGGGACGTTGACACCAGGATCAGATCCAATGACGCTGACACCAGGATCAGATCCAGTGACGTTCACACCAGGATTAGATCCTGTGACGTTGACACTAGGATTAGATGCAGGGACATTGACTCCAGGATTAGATCCATTGACGTTAACACCAGGATTAGATAAAGGGACGTTGACACCAGGATTAGATCCAGGGACGTTGACACAAGGATTAGATCCAGTGACGTAGACACCAGGATTATATCCAGGGACATTGACACCATGTTTAGATCCAGGGAGGTTGACACCGAGATAAGATCCAGTGACGTTGACACCAGGATAAATCCAGTGACGCTGACACCTGGAATAGATCCAGGGACGTTGACACTAAGATTAGATCCATGGACGTTGACACCAGGATTAGGTCCAGGGACGTTGACACCAGGATTAGATCCAGGGATGTTGAAACCTGGATTAGATCCAGTGATGTTGACAGCAGGATTAGATCCAGGGTCGTTGACACCAGGATTAGATCCAGGGACTTGACACCAGGATAAGATCCAGTGACGTTGACACCAGGATTAGATCCAGGGTCCATGACACCAGGATTAGATCCAGGGTCGTTGACAAAATGATTAGATCCAGTGATGTTGACACCAGGATTGGTTCCAGTGATGCTGACACCAGGATTATATCCAGGGACGTTGACACCAAGATTAGATCCAGGGACGTTGACACCAGGAATTGATCCAGGGACGTAGACACCAGGATTAGATGCAGGGACGTTGATACCAGGATTAGATCCAGGGACGTTGACACCAGGATTAGCTCCAGGGACTTTGACACCATTATTAGATCCAGGGACTTTGACACCAGGATAGATCCAGGGACGTTGACACCAGGATAAGATCCAGTGACGTTGACATCTGGATAAGATCTAGTGATGTTGACACCAGGATTAGTTCCAGGGACTTTGACTCCAGGATTAGATCCAGGGACGTTTACACCAGGATTAGATAAAGGGACGTTCACACCAGGATTAGATCCAGGACGTTCACACCAGGATTAGATAAAATGACGCTGACACCTTAACAGATCCAGAGACGTTGACACCAGTATTAGATCCAGTGACATTGACACCAGGATTAGATCCAGGGATGTTGACTCCAGGATTAGATCTAGTGACGCTGACACCAGGATTAGATCCAGGGATGTTGACTCCAGGATTAGATCTAGTGACGCTGACACCAGGATTAGATCCATGGACGTTGACTGAAGGATTAAATCCAGTGAAGTTGACACCGGGATTAGATAAAGGGACGTTCACACCAGGATTAGATCCAGGGACGTTGACACCAGGAATAGATCCAATGACGCTGACACAAGGATCACATCCAGTGACGATGACACCAGGATTAAATCTAGTGACGTTGATACTAGGCTTAGATCCAGGGTCGTTGACTCCAGGATTTGATCCATTGACCTTGACAACAGTATTAGATAAAGGGACGTTGACACCAGGATTAGATCCAGGGACGTTGACACAATGATTAGATCCAGGGTCGTTGACACAATGATTAGATCCAGTGACACAGACACCAGTATTATATCCAGGGACGTTGACACCAGGATTAGATCCAGGGACGTTGACACCGAGATAAGATCCAGTGACATTGACACCAGGATTAGATCCAGTGACGCTGACACCTGGATTAGATCCTGGGACGTTGACACCATGATTAGATCCAGGGACGTTGATTCCGAGATAAGATCCAGTGACGTTGACACCAGGATTAGATCCAGTGACGCTGACACCTGGATTAGATCCAGGGATGTTGACACCAAGATTAGATCCAGGGACGTGGACACAAGGATTAGATTCAGGGACGTTGACACCAGGATTAGATCCAGGGACGTTGAAACCTGGATTAGATCCAGTGATGTTGACAGCAGGTTTAGATCCAGGGTCCATGACACCAGGATTAGATCCAGGGACGTTGACACCAAAATTAGATCCAGGGACGTTGACACCAGGATTAGTTCCAGTGATGCTGACTCCAGGATAAGATCCAGGGACGTTGACACAAAGATTAAATCCAGGGACGTTGAAACCAGGATTAGATCCAGTGACGTTGACACCAGGATTAGATCCAGGGATGTTGACACCAGGATTAGATCCAGGGTCGTTGACACCAAGATTAGATCCAGAGACCTTGACACCAGGATTAGATGCAGGGACGTTGATACCAGGATTAGATCCAGGGACGTTGACACCAGGATTAGCTCCAGGGACATTGACACCATAATTAGATCCAGGGACGTTGACACCAGGATAAGATCCAGTGATGTTGATACCAGGATTAGATCCAGTGATGCTGACACCAGGATTAGATCCAAGGACGTTGACCCCAGGATTAGGTCCAGGGACACTGACGCCTGGATTAGATCCAGTGATGTTGACACCAGGATTAGATCCAGGGACGTTGACACCAGGATTAGATCAAGGGATGTTGACAGCATGATAAGATCCAGTGACGTTGACAGCAGGATTATATCCCAGGACCATGACACCAGGATTAGATCCAGGCACGTTGACACCAGGATTAGATCCAGGGACGTTGAAACCAGGATTAGATCCAGTGATGCTGACACCAATATTAGATCAAGGGACGTTGAAAAAGGATTAGGTCCAGGGACGTTGACACCATGATTAGATCCAGGGACGTTGTCACCAAGATTAGATCTAGTGAAGTTGACACCAGGATTAGGTCCAGGGACGTTGACTTCAGGATTAGGTCCATGGACGTTGACACCAGGATTAGCTCAAGGTACGTTGACACCAGGATTAGATCCAGGGATGTTGACACCAGGATTAGATCCAGGGTCGTTGACACCAAGATTAGATCCAGGGACCTTGACACCAGGATTAGATGCAGGGACGTTGATACCAGGATTAGATCCAGGGACGTTGACACCAGGATTAGCTCCAGGGACATTGACACCATAATTAGATCCAGGGACGTTGACACCAGGATAAGATCCAGTGATGTTGATACCAGGATTAGATCCAGTGATGCTGACACCAGGATTAGATCCAAGGACGTTGACCCCAGGATTAGGTCCAGGGACACTGACGCCTGGATTAGATCCAGTGATGTTGACACCAGGATTAGATCCAGGGACGTTGACACCAGGATTAGATCAAGGGATGTTGACAGCATGATAAGATCCAGTGACGTTGACAGCAGGATTATATCCCAGGACCATGACACCAGGATTAGATCCAGGCACGTTGACACCAGGATTAGATCCAGGGACGTTGAAACCAGGATTAGATCCAGTGATGCTGACACCAATATTAGATCAAGGGACGTTGAAAAAGGATTAGGTCCAGGGACGTTGACACCATGATTAGATCCAGGGACGTTGTCACCAAGATTAGATCTAGTGAAGTTGACACCAGGATTAGGTCCAGGGACGTTGACTTCAGGATTAGGTCCATGGACGTTGACACCAGGATTAGCTCAAGGTACGTTGACACCAGGATTAGATCCAGGGACGTTGACACCAGGATTAGATCCAGGGTCGTTGACACCAAGATTAGATCCAGGGACGTTGACACCAGGATTAGATGCAGGGACGTTGATACCGGGATTAGATCCAGGGACGTTGACACCAGGATTAGCTCCAGGGACTTTGACACCATTATTAGATCCAGGGACGTTGACACCAGGATAAGATCCAGTGACGTTGACACCAGGATTAGATCCAGTGACGCTGACACCAGGATTAGATCAAGGGACGTTGTCCCCAGGATTAGGTTCAGGGACACTGACGCTTGGATTAGATCCAGTGATGTTGACACCAGGATTAGATACAGGGACGTTGACACCAGGATTAGATCCAGGGATGTTGACACCATGATAAGATCCAGTGACGTTGACACCAGGATTAGATCCAGGGACGTTGACACCAGGGTTAGAACCAGGAACGTTGACACATGGATTAGATCCAGTGATGTTAACACCAGGATTAGATCCAGGGTTGTTGACACCAGGATTAGATCCAGGGACCGTGACACCACGATAAGATCCAGTGACGTTGACACCATGATTAGATCCAGTGACACTGACACCAGGATTAGATCCAGAGACCTTGACACCAGGATTAGATGCAGGGACGTTGATACCAGGATTAGATCCAGGGACAATGACACCAGAATTAGCTGAAGGGACGTTGAACCAGGATTAGATCCAGGGTCGTTGACACCAGGATAAGATCCAGTGACATTGACACCAGGATTAGATCCAGTGACACTGACACCAGGATTAGATCCAGGGACGTTGACACCAGGATTAGATCCAGGGACGTTGACACCATGATAAGATCCAGTGACGTTGACACCAGGATTAGATCCAGGGACGTTGACACCGATATAAGATCCAGTGACGTTGACACCAGGATTAGATCCAGTGACGCTGACACCTGGATTAGATCCAGGGACGTTGACACCAGGATTAGATCCAGGGACGTTGATACCGAGATAAGATCCAGAAAGGTTGACACCAGGATTAGATCCAGTGACGCTGACACCTGGATTAGATCCAGGGACGTTGACACCAAGATTAGATCCAGGGACGTTGACACCAGGATTAGATTCAAGGACGTTGACACCAGGATTAGATCCAGGGACGTTGAAACCTGGATTAGATCCAGTGATGTTGACAGCAGGTTTAGATCCAGGGTCGTTGACACTAGGATTAGATCCAGGGTCCATGACACCAGGATTAGATCCAGTGACGTTGACACCAGGAATAGATCCAGGGACGTTGACACCAGGATTAGTTCCAGTGATGCTGACTCCAGGATTAGATCCAGGGACGTTGACACAAAGATTAGATCCAGGGACGTTGAAACCAGGATTAGATCCAGTGACGTTGACACCAGGATTAGATCCAGGGATGTTGACACCAGGATTAGATCCAGGGTCGTTGACACCAAGATTAGATCCAGGGACCGTTAAACCAGGATTAGATGCAGGGACGTTGATACCAGGATTAGATCCAGGGACGTTGACACCAGGATTACCTCCAGGGACATTGACACCATTATTAGATCCAGGGACGTTGACACCAGGATAAGATCCAGTGATGTTGATACCAGGATTAGATCCAGTGACGCTGACACCAGGATTAGATCCAAGGACGTTGACCCCAGGATTAGGTCCAGGGACACTGATGCCTGGATTAGATCCAGTGATGTTGACACCAGGATTAAATCCAGGGATGTTGACACCAGGATTAAATCCAGGGATGTTGACACCATGATAAGATCCAGTGACGTTGACAGCAGGATTATATCCCAGGACCATGACACCAGGATTAGATCCAGGCACGTTGACACCAGGATTAGATCCAGGGACGTTGAAACCAGGATTAGTTCCAGTATGCTGACACCAATATTAGATCCAGGGACGTTGAAAAAGGATTAGGTCCAGGGACGTTGACACCAGGATTAGATCCAGGGACGTTGTCACCAAGATTAGATCTAGTGAAGTTGACACCAGGATTAGGTCCAGGGACGTTGACTTCAGGTTTAGGTCCATGGACGTTGACACCAGGATTAGCTCCAGGTACGTTGACACCAGGATTAGATCCAGGGACGTTGACACCAGGATTAGATCCAGGGTCGTTGACACCAAGATTAGATCCAGGGACGTTGACACCAAGATTTGATCCAGGGACCTTGACACCAGGATTAGATCCAGGGACGTTGACACCAGGATTAGATCCATTGACGTTGACACCAGGATTAGATCCAGTGACACTGACACCAGGATTAGATCCAGGGACGTTGACACCGAGATAAGATCCAGTGACGTTGACACCAGGATTAGATCCAGTGACGGTGACACCTGGATTAGATCCAGGGACGTTGACACCAAGATTAGATCCAGGGACGTTGACACCAGGATTAGATTCAGGGACGTTGACACCAGGATTAGATCCAGGGACTTTGAAACCTGGATTAGATCCAGTGATGTTGACAGTAGTTTTAGATCCACGGTCGTTGACACCAGGTTAGATCCAGGGTCCATGACACCAGGATTAGATCCAGAGACGTTGACTCCAGGATTAGATCCAGGGACGTTGACACCAGGATTAGATCCAGGGACGTTGACACCAGGATTAGCTCCAGGGACGTTGACACCATTATTAGATCCAGGGACGTTGACACCAGGATAAGATCCAGTGATGTTGACACCAGGATTAGATCCAGTGACGCTGACACCAGGATTAGATCCAAGGACGTTGACACCAGGATTAGATCAAAGGACGTTTACCCCAGGATTAGGTCCATGGACACTGACGCCTGGATCAGATCCAGTGATGTTGACACCAGGTTTAGATCCAGGGACGTTGACACCAGGATTAGATCAAGGGATGTTGACACCATGAGAAGATCCAGTGACGTTGACACTAGGATTATATTCCAGGACCATGACACTAGGATTAGATCCAGGCAGGTTGACACCAGGATTAGACCTGGGACGTTGAAACCAGGATTAGTTCCAGTGATGCTGACACCATTATTAGATCCAGGGACGTTGAAAAAGGATTAGGTCCAGGGACGTTGACACCAGGATTAGATCCAGGGACGTTGTCACCAAGATTAGATCTAGTGAAGTTGACACCAGGATTAGGTCCAGGGACGTTGACTTCAGGATTAGGTCCATGGACGTTGACACCAGGATTAGCTCCAGGTACGTTGACACCAGGATTAGGTCCAGGGACGTTGACACCAGGATTAGATCAAGGGTCATTGACACCAAGATTAGATCCAGGGACGTTGACACCAAGATTAGATGCAGGGACGTTGAAACAGGGATTAGATCCAGGGACGTTGACACCAGGATTAGCTCCAGGGACTTTGACAGCATTATTAGATCCAGGGACTTTGACAACAGGATAAGATCCAGTGACGTTGACACCAGGATTAGATCCAGTGACGATGACACCAGGATTAGATCCAAGGATGTTGACACCAGGATTAGATCAAGGGACGTTGACCCCAGGATTAGGTCCAGGGAAACTGACGCCTGGATTAGATCCAGTGATGTTGACAACAGGATTAGATACAGGGACGTTGACACCAGGATTAGATCCAGGGATGTTGACACCATGATAAGATCCAGTGATGTTGACACCAGGATTAGATCCAGTGACGTTGACACCATGATTAGATCCAGTGACACTGACTCCAGGATTAGATCCAGAGACGTTGACACCAGGATTAGATCCAGGGACCTTGACACCAGGATAAGATCCAGTGACGTTGACACCATGATTAGATCCAGTGACACTGACTCCAGGATTAGATCCAGAGACGTTGACACCAGGATTAGATGCAGGGACGTTGATACCAGGATTAGATCCAGGGACGTTGACACCAGGATAAGATCCAGTGACATTGACACCAGGATTAGATCCAGTGACACTGACAGCAGGATTAGATCCAGGGATGTTGACACAAGGATTAGATCCTGGGCCGTTTACACCGAGATAAGATCCAGTGACGTTGACACCAGGATTAGATCCAGTGACGCTGACACCTGGATTAGATCCAGGGACGTTGACACCAAGATTAGATACAGGGACGTTGACACCAGGATTAGATTCAGGGACGTTGACACCAGGATTAGATCCAGGGACGTTGAAACCTGGATTAGATCCAGTGATTTTGACAGTAGGTTTAGATCAAGGGTCGTTGACACCAGGATTAGATCCATGGTCCATGACACCAGGATTACATCCAGGGACGTTGACACCAGGATTAGATCCAGGGACGTTGACACCAGGATTAGTTCCAGTGATGCTGACTCCAGGATTAGATCCAGGGACGTTGACAGAAAGATTAGATCCAGGGACGTTGACACCAGGATTAGATCAAGTGACGTTGACACCAGGATTAGATCCAGGGACGTTGACACCAGGATTAGATCCAGGGTCGTTGACACCAAGATTAGATCCAGGGACCTTGACACCAGGATTAGTAGCAGGGACGTTGATACCAGGATTAGAAACAGGGACGTTGACACCAGGATTAGCTCCAGGGACGTTGACACCATTATTAGATCCAGGGACGTTGACACCAGGATAAGATCCAGTGATGTTGATACCAGGATTAGTTGCAGTGATGTTGACACCAGGATTAGATCCAGTGACGCTGACACCAGGATTAGATCCAAGGACGTTGACACCAGAATTAGATCTAGGGACGTTGACCCCAGGATTAGGTCCAGGGACACTGACGCCTGGATTAGATCCAGTGATGTTGATAGCAGGATTAGATCCAGGGTCGTTGACACCAGGATTAGACCCAGGGACCTGACACCAGGATAAGATCCAGTGACGTTGACACCAGGATTAGATCCAGGGTCCATGACACCAGGATTAGATCCAGGGTCGTTGAAACCAGGATTAGATCCAGGGACGTTGACACCAGGATTGGTTCCAGTGATGCTGACACCAGGATTAGATCCAGGGACGTTGACACCAAGATTAGATCCAGGGACGTTGACACCAGGATTGATCCAGGGACGTTGACACCAGGATTAGATGCAGGGACGTTGATTCCAGGATTAGATCCAGGGACGTTGACACCAGGATTAGCTCCAGGGACGTTGACACCATTATTAGATCCAGGGACGTTGACACCAGGATAAGATCCAGTGACGTTGACATCTGGATAAGATCCAGTGATGTTGACACCAGGATTAGTTCCAGGGACTTTGACTCCAGGATTAGATCCAGGGACGTTGACACCAGGATTAGCTCCAGGGACGTTGACACCATTATTAGATCCAGGGACGTTGACACCAGGATAAGATCCAGTGATGTTGACACCAGGATTAGATCCAGTGACGCTGACACCAGGATTAGATCCAAGGACGTTGACACCAGGATTAGATCAAGGGACGTTTACCCCAGGATTAGGTCCATGGACACTGACGCCTGGATCAGATCCAGTGATGTTGACACCAGGTTTAGATCCAGGGACGTTGACACCAGGATTAGATCAAGGGATGTTGACACCATGAGAAGATCCAGTGACGTTGACACTAGGATTATATTCCAGGACCATGACACTAGGATTAGATCCAGGCAGGTTGACACCAGGATTAGACCTGGGACGTTGAAACCAGGATTAGTTCCAGTGATGCTGACACCATTATTAGATCCAGGGACGTTGAAAAAGGATTAGGTCCAGGGACGTTGACACCAGGATTAGATCCAGGGACGTTGTCACCAAGATTAGATCTAGTGAAGTTGACACCAGGATTAGGTCCAGGGACGTTGACTTCAGGATTAGGTCCATGGACGTTGACACCAGGATTAGCTCCAGGTACGTTGACACCAGGATTAGGTCCAGGGACGTTGACACCAGGATTAGATCAAGGGTCATTGACACCAAGATTAGATCCAGGGACGTTGACACCAAGATTAGATGCAGGGACGTTGAAACAGGGATTCGATCCAGGGACGTTGACACCAGGATTAGCTCCAGGGACTTTGACAGCATTATTAGATCCAGGGACTTTGACAACAGGATAAGATCCAGTGACGTTGACACCAGGATTAGATCCAGTGACGATGACACCAGGATTAGATCCAAGGATGTTGACACCAGGATTAGATCAAGGGACGTTGACCCCAGGATTAGGTCCAGGGAAACTGACGCCTGGATTAGATCCAGTGATGTTGACAACAGGATTAGATACAGGGACGTTGACACCAGGATTAGATCCAGGGATGTTGACACCATGATAAGATCCAGTGATGTTGACACCAGGATTAGATCCAGTGACGTTGACACCATGATTAGATCCAGTGACACTGACTCCAGGATTAGATCCAGAGACGTTGACACCAGGATTAGATCCAGGGACCTTGACACCAGGATAAGATCCAGTGACGTTGACACCATGATTAGATCCAGTGACACTGACTCCAGGATTAGATCCAGAGACGTTGACACCAGGATTAGATGCAGGGACGTTGATACCAGGATTAGATCCAGGGACGTTGACACCAGGATAAGATCCAGTGACATTGACACCAGGATTAGATCCAAGGACACTGACCGCAGGATTAGATCCAGGGATGTTGACACAAGGATTAGATCCTGGGCCGTTGACACCGAGATAAGATCCAGTGACGTTGACACCAGGATTAGATCCAGTGACGCTGACACCTGGATTAGATCCAGGGACGTTGACACCAAGATTAGATACAGGGACGTTGACACCAGGATTAGATTCAGGGACGTTGACACCAGGATTAGATCCAGGGACGTTGAAACCTGGATTAGATCCAGTGATTTTGACAGTAGGTTTAGATCAAGGGTCGTTGACACCAGGATTAGATCCATGGTCCATGACACCAGGATTACATCCAGGGACGTTGACACCAGGATTAGATCCAGGGACGTTGACACCAGGATTAGTTCCAGTGATGCTGACTCCAGGATTAGATCCAGGGACGTTGACAGAAAGATTAGATCCAGGGACGTTGACACCAGGATTAGATCCAGTGACGTTGACACCAGGATTAGATCCAGGGACGTTGACACCAGGATTAGATCCAGGGTCGTTGACACCAAGATTAGATCCAGGGACCTTGACACCAGGATTAGTAGCAGGGACGTTGATACCAGGATTAGAAACAGGGACGTTGACACCAGGATTAGCTCCAGGGACGTTGACACCATTATTAGATCCAGGGACGTTGACACCAGGATAAGATCCAGTGATGTTGATACCAGGATTAGTTGCAGTGATGTTGACACCAGGATTAGATCCAGTGACGCTGACACCAGGATTAGATCCAAGGACGTTGACACCAGAATTAGATCTAGGGACGTTGACCCCAGGATTAGGTCCAGGGACACTGACGCCTGGATTAGATCCAGTGATGTTGATAGCAGGATTAGATCCAGGGTCGTTGACACCAGGATTAGACCCAGGGACCTGACACCAGGATAAGATCCAGTGACGTTGACACCAGGATTAGATCCAGGGTCCATGACACCAGGATTAGATCCAGGGTCGTTGAAACCAGGATTAGATCCAGGGACGTTGACACCAGGATTGGTTCCAGTGATGCTGACACCAGGATTAGATCCAGGGACGTTGACACCAAGATTAGATCCAGGGACGTTGACACCAGGATTGATCCAGGGACGTTGACACCAGGATTAGATGCAGGGACGTTGATTCCAGGATTAGATCCAGGGACGTTGACACCAGGATTAGCTCCAGGGACGTTGACACCATTATTAGATCCAGGGACGTTGACACCAGGATAAGATCCAGTGACGTTGACATCTGGATAAGATCCAGTGATGTTGACACCAGGATTAGTTCCAGGGACTTTGACTCCAGGATTAGATCCAGGGACGTTTACACCAGGATTAGATAAAGGGACGTTCATACCAGGATTAGATCCAGGACGTTCACACCAGGATTAGATAAAATGACGCTGACACCTTAACAGATCCAGAGACGTTGACACCAGTATTAGATCCAGTGACATTGACACCAGGATTAGATCCAGGGATGTTGACTCCAGGATTAGATCTAGTGACGCTGACACCAGGATTAGATCCAGGGATGTTGACTCCAGGATTAGATCTAGTGACGCTGACAACAGGATTAGATCCAGGGATGTTGACTCAAGGATTAAGTCCAGTGAAGTTGACACCAGGATTAGATAAAGGGATGTTCACACCAGGATTAGATCCAGGGACGTTGACACCAGGAATAGATCCAATGACGCTGATACCAGGATCAGATCCAGTGTCGATGACACCAGGATTAAATCTAGTGACGTTGATACTAGGATTAGATCCAGGGTCGTTGACTCCAGGATTTGATCCATTGACCTTGACAACAGTATTAGATAAAGGGACGTTGACACCAGGATTAGATCAAGGGACGTTGACACAATGATTAGATCCAGGGTCGTTGACACAAAGATTAGATCCAGTGACACAGACACCAGAATTATATCCAGGGACGTTGACACCAGGATTAGATCCAGGGACGTTGACACAGAGATAAGATCCAGTGACATTGACACCAGGATTAGATCCAGTGACGTTGACACCATGATTAGATATAGGGACGTTGACACCAGGATTAGATACAGGGACGTTAACACCAGGATTAGATCCAATGACGCTGACACCAGGATCAGATCCAGGGACGTTCACACCAGGATTAGATCCAGTGACGTTGATACTAGGATTAGATCCAGGGACGTTGACTCCAGGAATAGATCCAGTGACGTTGACACCAGGATTAGATCCAGTGACTTTGACATCTGGATAAGATCCAGTGACGTTGACACCAGGATTAGATCCAGTGACGTTGACACCAGGATTAGATCCAGTGACGTTGACATCTGGATAAGATCCGGTGACGTTGACACCAGGATTAGATCCAGTGACGTTGACATCTGGATAAGATCCGGTGACGTTGACACCAGGATTAGATCCAGTGACGTTGACACCAGGATTAGATCCAGTGACGTTGACATCTTGATAAGATCCAGTGATGTTGACACCAGGATTAGTTCCAGGGACGTTGACTCCAGGATTACATCCAGGGATGTTTACACCAGGATTAGATAAAGGGAAGTTCACACCAGGATTAGATCCAGGACGTTCACACCAGGTTTAGATCCAATGATGCTAACACCTTATCAGTTCCAGAGACGTTGACACCAGTATTAGATCCACTGACATTGACACCAGGATTAGATCCAGGGATGTTGACTCCAGAATTAGATCTAGTGACGTTGACACCAGGATTAGATCCAGGGATGTTGACTCCAGGATTATATCTAGTGACGCTAACACCAGGATTAGATCCAGGGACGTTGACTCAAGGATTAAATCAAGTGAAGTTGACACCAGGATTAGATAAAGGGACCTTCACACCAGGATTAGATCCAGGGACGTTGACACCAGGAATATATCCAATGACGCTGACACCAGGATCAGATCCAGTGAAAATGACACCAGGATTAGATCTAGTGACGTTGATACTAGGATGAGATCCAGGGTCGTTGACTCCAGGATTTGATCCATTGACCTTGACACCAGTATTAGATAAAGGGACGTTGACACCAGGATTAGATCCAGGGACGTTGACACAAGGATTAGATCCAGGGTCGTTGACAAAATGATTAGATCCAGTGACACAGACATCAGGATTATATCCAGGGAGGTTGACACCAGGATTAGATCCAGGGACGTTGACACCGAGATAAGATCCAGTGACGTTGACACCAGGATTAGATCCAGTGACGCTGACACCTGGATTAGATCCAGGGACGTTGACACCAGGATTAGTTACAGGGACGTTGATACAGAGATAAGATCCAGTGACGTTGACACCAGGATAAATCCAGTGAAGCTGACACCTGGATTAGATCCACGGACGTTGACACTAAGATTAGATCCAGGGACGTTGACACCAGGATTAGGTCCAGGGACGTTGACACCAGGATTAGATCCAGGGATGTTGAAACCTGGATTAGATCCAGTGATGTTGACAGCAGGATTAGATCCAGGGTCGTTGACACCAGGATTATATCCAGGGACCTGACACCAGGATAAGATCCAGTGACGTTGACACCAGGATTAGATCCAGGGTCCATGACACCAGGATTAGATCCAGGGTCGTTGACACCAGGATTAGATCCAGGGACTTTGACACCAGGATTGGTTCCAGTGATGCTGACACCAGGATTAGATCCAGGGACGTTGACACCAAGATTAGATCCAGGGACGTTGACACCATTATTAGATCCAGGGACGTTGACACCAGGATAAGATCCAGTGACGTTGACATCTGGATAAGATCCAGTGATGTTGACACCAGGATTAGTTCGAGGGACTTTGACTCCAGGATTAGATCCAGGGACGTTTACACCAGGATTAGATAAAGGGACGTTCACACCAGGATTAGATCCAGGACGTTCACACCAGGATTAGATAAAATGACGCTGACACCTTAACAGATCCAGAGACGTTGACACCAGTATTAGATCCAGTGACATTGACACCAGGATTAGATCCAGGGATGTTGACTCCAGGATTAGATCTAGTGACGCTGACACCAGGATTAGATCCAGGGATGTTGACTCCAGGATTAGATCTAGTGACGCTGACACCAGGATTAGATCCAGGGACGTTGACTCAAGGATTAAATCCAGTGAAGTTGACACCAGGATTAGATAAAGGGACGTACACACCAGGATTAGATCCAGGGACGTTGACACCAGGAATAGATCCAATGACGCTGACACCAGGATCAGGTCCAGTTCGATGACACCAGGATTACATCTAGTGACGTTGATACTAGGATTAAATCCAGGGTCGTTGACTCCAGGATTTGATCCATTGACCTTGACAACAGTATTAGATAAAGGGACGTTGACACCAGGATTAGATCCAGGGACGTTGACACAATGATTAGATCCAGGGTCGTTGACACAATGATTAGATCCAGTGACACAGACACCAGAATTATATCCAGGGACGTTGACACCAGGATTAGATCCAGGGTCGTTGACACCGAGATAACATCCAGTGACATTGACACCAGGATTAGATCCAGTGACGCTGACACCTGGATTAGATCCTGGGACGTTGACACCATGATTAGATCCAGGGACATTGATTCCGAGATAAGATCCAGTGACGTTGACACCAGGATTAGATCCAGTGACGCTGACACCTGGATTAGATCCAGGGACGTTGACACCAAGATTAGATCCAGGGACGTGGACACCAGGATTAGATTCAGGGACGTTGACACCAGGATTAGATCCAGGGACGTTGAAACCTGGATTAGATCCAGTGATGTTGACAGCAGGTTTAGATCCAGGGTCATTGACACCAGGATTAGATCCAGGGTCCATGACACGAGGATTAGATCCAGGGACGTTGACACCAGGATTAGATCCAGGGACGTTGACACCAGGATTAGTTCCAGTGATGCTGACTCCAAGATAAGATCCAGGAACGTTGACACAAAGATTAGATCCAGGGACGTTGAAACCAGGATTAGATCCAGTGACGTTGACACCAGGATTATATCCAGGGATGTTGACACCAGGATTAGATCCAGGGTCGTTGACACCAAGATTAGATCCAGGGACCTTGACACCAGGATTAGATGCAGGGAAGTTGATACCAGGATTAGATCCAGGGACGTTGACAGCAGGATCAGATCCAGGGACGTTCACACCAGGATTAGATCCAGTGACGTTGATACTAGGATTAGATCCAGGGACGTTGACTCCAGGAATAGATCCAGTGACGTTGACACCAGGATTAGATCCAGTGACTTTGACATCTGGATAAGATCCAGTGACGTTGACACCAGGATTAGATCCAGTGACGTTGACACCAGGATTAGATCCAGTGACGTTGACATCTGGATAAGATCCGGTGACGTTGACACCAGGATTAGATCCAGTGACGTTGACACCAGGATTAGATCCAGTGACGTTGACATCTGGATAAGATCCAGTGATGTTGACACCAGGATTAGTTCCAGGGACGTTGACTCCAGGATTACATCCAGGGATGTTTACACCAGGATTAGATAAAGGGAAGTTCACACCAGGATTAGATCCAGGACGTTCACACCAGGTTTAGATCCAATGATGCTAACACCTTATCAGTTCCAGAGACGTTGACACCAGTATTAGATCCACTGACATTGACACCAGGATTAGATCCAGGGATGTTGACTCCAGAATTAGATCTAGTGACGTTGACACCAGGATTAGATCCAGGGATGTTGACTCCAGGATTAGATCTAGTGACGCTAACACCAGGATTAGATCCAGGGACGTTGACTCAAGGATTAAATCAAGTGAAGTTGACACCAGGATTAGATAAAGGGACGTTCACACCAGGATTAGATCCAGGGACGTTGACACCAGGAATAGATCCAATGACGCTGACACCAGGATCAGATCCAGTGAAAATGACACCAGGATTAGATCTAGTGACGTTGATACTAGGATGAGATCCAGGGTCGTTGACTCCAGGATTTGATCCATTGACCTTGACACCAGTATTAGATAAAGGGACGTTGACACCAGGATTAGATCCAGGGACGTTGACACAAGGATTAGATCCAGGGTCGTTGACAAAATGATTAGATCCAGTGACACAGACATCAGGATTATATCCAGGGAGGTTGACACCAGGATTAGATCCAGGGACGTTGACACCGAGATAAGATCCAGTGACGTTGACACCAGGATTAGATCCAGTGACGCTGACACCTGGATTAGATCCAGGGACGTTGACACCAGGATTAGTTACAGGGACGTTGACACAGAGATAAGATCCAGTGACGTTGACACCAGGATAAATCCAGTGAAGCTGACACCTGGATTAGATCCACGGATGTTGACACTAAGATTAGATCCAGGGACGTTGACACCAGGATTAGGTCCAGGGACGTTGACACCAGGATTAGATCCAGGGATGTTGAAACCTGGATTAGATCCAGTGATGTTGACAGCAGGATTAGATCCAGGGTCGTTGACACCAGGATTATATCCAGGGACCTGACACCAGGATAAGATCCAGTGACGTTGACACCAGGATTAGATCCAGGGTCGTTGACACCAGGATTAGATCCAGGGACTTTGACACCAGGATTGGTTCCAGTGATGCTGACACCAGGATTAGATCCAGGGACGTTGACACCAAGATTAGATCCAGGGACGTTGACACCATTATTAGATCCAGGGACGTTGACACCAGGATAAGATCCAGTGACGTTGACATCTGGATAAGATCCAGTGATGTTGACACCAGGATTAGTTCGAGGGACTTTGACTCCAGGATTAGATCCAGGGACGTTTACACCAGGATTAGATAAAGGGACGTTCACACCAGGATTAGATCCAGGACGTTCACACCAGGATTAGATAAAATGACGCTGACACCTTAACAGATCCAGAGACGTTGACACCAGTATTAGATCCAGTGACATTGACACCAGGATTAGATCCAGGGATGTTGACTCCAGGATTAGATCTAGTGACGCTGACACCAGGATTAGATCCAGGGATGTTGACTCCAGGATTAGATCTAGTGACGCTGACACCAGGATTAGATCCAGGGACGTTGACTCAAGGATTAAATCCAGTGAAGTTGACACCAGGATTAGATAAAGGGACGTACACACCAGGATTAGATCCAGGGACGTTGACACCAGGAATAGATCCAATGACGCTGACACCAGGATCAGATCCAGTTCGATGACACCAGGATTACATCTAGTGACGTTGATACTAGGATTAAATCCAGGGTCGTTGACTCCAGGATTTGATCCATTGACCTTGACAACAGTATTAGATAAAGGGACGTTGACACCAGGATTAGATCCAGGGACGTTGACACAATGATTAGATCCAGGGTCGTTGACACAATGATTAGATCCAGTGACACAGACACCAGAATTATATCCAGGGACGTTGACACCAGGATTAGATCCAGGGTCGTTGACACCATGATTAGATCCAGGGACATTGATTCCGAGATAAGATCCAGTGACGTTGACACCAGGATTAGATCCAGTGACGCTGACACCTGGATTAGATCCAGGGACGTTGACACCAAGATTAGATCCAGGGACGTGGACACCAGGATTAGATTCAGGGACGTTGACACCAGGATTAGATCCAGGGACGTTGAAACCTGGATTAGATCCAGTGATGTTGACAGCAGGTTTAGATCCAGGGTCATTGACACCAGGATTAGATCCAGGGTCCATGACACCAGGATTAGATCCAGGGACGTTGACACCAGGATTAGATCCAGGGACGTTGACACCAGGATTAGTTCCAGTGATGCTGACTCCAGGATAAGATCCAGGGACGTTGACACAAAGATTAGATCCAGGGACGTTGAAACCAGGATTAGATCCAGTGACGTTGACACCAGGATTAGATCCAGGGATGTTGACACCAGGATTAGATCCAGGGTCGTTGACACCAAGATTAGATCCAGGGACCTTGACACCAGGATTAGATGCAGGGACGTTGATACCAGGATTAGATCCAGGGACGTTGACAGCAGGATTAGCTCCAGGGACATTGACACCATTATTAGATCCAGGGACGTTGACACCAGGATAAGATCCAGTGATGTTGATACCAGGATTAGATCCAGTGATGCTGACACCAGGATTAGATCCAAGGACGTTGACCCCAGGATTAGGTCCAGGGACACTGACGCCTGGATTAGATCCAGTGATGTTGACACCAGGATTAGATCCATGGACGCTGACACCAGGATCAGATCCAGGGACGTTCACACCAGGATTAGATCCAGTGACGTTGATACTAGGATTAGATCCAGGGACGTTGACTCCAGGAATAGATCCAGTGACGTTGACACCAGGATTAGATCCAGTGACTTTGACATCTGGATAAGATCCAGTGACGTTGACACCAGGATTAGATCCAGTGACGTTGACACCAGGATTAGATCCACTGACGTTGACATCTGGATAAGATCCGGTGACGTTGACACCAGGATTAGATCCAGTGACGTTGACACCAGGATTAGATCCAGTGACGTTGACATCTGGATAAGATCCAGTGATGTTGACACCAGGATTAGTTCCAGGGACGTTGACTCCAGGATTACATCCAGGGATGTTTACACCAGGATTAGATAAAGGGAAGTTCACACCAGGATTAGATCCAGGACGTTCACACCAGGTTTAGATCCAATGATGCTAACACCTTATCAATTCCAGAGACGTTGACACCAGTATTAGATCCACTGACATTGACACCAGGATTAGATCCAGGGATGTTGACTCCAGAATTAGATCTAGTGATGTTGATACCAGGATTAGATCCAGGGATGTTGACTCCAGGATTAGATCTAGTGACGCTAACACCAGGATTAGATCCAGGGACGTTGACTCAAGGATTAAATCAAGTGAAGTTGACACCAGGATTAGATAAAGGGACGTTCACACCAGGATTAGATCCAGGGACGTTGACACCAGGAATATATCCAATGACGCTGACACCAGGATCAGATCCAGTGAAAATGACACCAGGATTAGATCTATTGACGTTGATACTAGGATGAGATCCAGGGTCGTTGACTCCAGGATTTGATCCATTGACCTTGACACCAGTATTAGATAAAGGGACGTTGACACCAGGATTAGATCCAGGGACGTTGACACAAGGATTAGATCCAGGGTCGTTGACAAAATGATTAGATCCAGTGACACAGACATCAGGATTATATCCAGGGAGGTTGACACCAGGATTAGATCCAGGGACGTTGACACCGAGATAAGATCCAGTGACGTTGACACCAGGATTAGATCCAGTGACGCTGACACCTGGATTAGACCCAGGGACGTTGACACCAGGATTAGATCCAGGGACGTTGATACAGAGATAAGATCCAGTGATGTTGACACCAGGATAAATCCAGTGAAGCTGACACCTGGATTAGATCCACGGACGTTGACACTAAGATTAGATCCAGGGACGTTGACACCAGGATTAGGTCCAGGGACGTTGACACCAGGATTAGATCCAGGGATGTTGAAACCTGGATTAGATCCAGTGATGTTGACAGCAGGATTAGATCCAGGGTCGTTGACACCAGGATTATATCCAGGGACCTGACACCAGGATAAGATCCAGTGACGTTGACACCAGGATTAGATCCAGGGTCCATGACACCAGGATTAGATCCAGGGTCGTTGACACCAGGATTAGATCCAGGAACTTTGACACCAGGATTGGTTCCAGTGATGCTGACACCAGGATTAGATCCAGGGACGTTGACACCAAGATTAGATCAGGGACGTTGACACCAGGAATTGATCCAGGGACGTAGACACCAGGATTAGATGCAGGGACGTTGATACCAGGATTAGATCCAGGGACGTTGACACCAATATTAGCTCCAGGGACGTTGACACCATTATTAGATCCAGGGACGTTGACACCAGGATAAGATCCAGTGACGTTGACATCTGGATAAGATCCAGTGATGTTGACACCAGGATTAGTTCGAGGGACTTTGACTCCAGGATTAGATCCAGGGACGTTTACACCAGGATTAGATAAAGGGACGTTCACACCAGGATTAGATCCAGGACGTTCACACCAGGATTAGATAAAATGACGCTGACACCTTAACAGATCCAGAGACGTTGACACCAGTATTAGATCCAGTGACATTGACACCAGGATTAGATCCAGGGATGTTGACTCCAGGATTAGATCTAGTGACGCTGACACCAGGATTAGATCCAGGGACGTTGACTCAAGGATTAAATCCAGTGAAGTTGACACCAGGATTAGATAAAGGGACGTACACACCAGGATTAGATCCAGGGACGTTGACACCAGGAATAGATCCAATGACGCTGACACCAGGATCAGATCCAGTTCGATGACACCAGGATTAAATCTAGTGACGTTGATACTAGGATTAGATCCAGGGTCGTTGACTCCAGGATTTGATCCATTGACCTTGACAACAGTATTAGATAAAGGGACGTTGACACCAGGATTAGATCCAGGGACGTTGACACAATGATTAGATCCAGGGTCGTTGACACAATGATTAGATCCAGTGACACAGACACCAGAATTATATCCAGGGACGTTGACACCAGGATTAGATCCAGGGTCGTTGACACCGAGATAAGATCCAGTGACATTGACACCAGGATTAGATCCAGTGACGCTGACACCTGGATTAGATCCTGGGACGTTGACACCATGATTAGATCCAGGGACATTGATTCCGAGATAAGATCCAGTGACGTTGACACCAGGATTAGATCCAGTGACGCTGACACCTGGATTAGATCCAGGGACGTTGACACCAAGATTAGATCCAGGGACGTGGACACCAGGATTAGATTCAGGGACGTTGACACCAGGATTAGATCCAGGGACGTTGAAACCTGGATTAGATCCAGTGATGTTGACAGCAGGTTTAGATCCATGGTCATTGACACCAGGATTAGATCCAGGGTCCATGACACGAGGATTACATCCAGGGACGTTGACACCAGGATTAGATCCAGGGACGTTGACACCAGGATTAGTTCCATTGATGCTGACTCCAGGATAAGATCCAGGGACGTTGACACAAAGATTAGATCCAGGGACGTTGAAACCAGGATTAGATCCAGTGACGTTGACACCAGGATTAGATCCAGGGATGTTGACACCAGGATTAGATCCAGGGCCGTTGACACCAAGATTAGATCCAGGGACCTTGACACCAGGATTAGATGCAGGGACGTTGATACCAGGATTAGATCCAGGGACGTTGACAGCAGGATTAGCTCCAGGGACATTGACACCATTATTAGATCCAGGGACGTTGACACCAGGATGAGATCCAGTGATGTTGATACCAGGATTAGATCCAGTGATGCTGACACCAGGATTAGATCCAAGGACGTTGACCCCAGGATTAGGTCCAGGGACACTGACGCCTGGATTAGATCCAGTGATGTTGACACCAGGATTAGATCCAGGGACGTTGACACCAGGATTAGATCAAGGGATGTTGACACCATGATAAGATCCAGTGACGTTGACAGCAGGATTATATCCCAGGACCATGACACCAGGATTAGATCCAGGCACGTTGACACCAGGATTAAATCCAGGGACGTTGAATCCAGGATTAGTTCCAATGATGCTGACACCAATATTAGATCAAGGGACGTTGAAAAAGGATTAGGTCCAGGGACGTTGACACCATGATAAGATCCAGGGACGTTGTCACCAAGATTAGATCTAGTGAAGTTGACACCAGGATTAGGTCCAGGGACGTTGACTTCAGGATTAGGTCCATGGACGTTGACACAGGATTAGCTCCAGGTACGTTGACACCAGGATTAGATCCAGGGACGTTGACACCAGGATTAGATCCAGGGTCGTTGACACCAAGATTAGATCCAGGGACGTTGACACCAGGATTAGATGCAGGGACGTTGATACCGGGATTAGATCCAGGGAAGTTGACACCAGGATTAGCTCCAGGGACTTTGACACCATTATTAGATCCAGGGACTTTGACACCAGGATAAGATCCAGTGACGTTGACACCAGGATTAGATCCAGTGACGCTGACACCAGGATTAGATCCAAGGACGTTGACACCAGGATTAGATCAAGGGACGTTGTCCCCAGGATTAGGTTCAGGGACACTGACGCCTGGATTAGATCCAGTGATGTTGACACCAGGATTAGATACAGGGACGTTGACACCAGGATTAGATCCAGGGATGTTGACACCATGATAAGATCCCGTGACGTTGACACCAGGATTAGATCCAGGGACGTTGACACCAGGATAAGATCCAGTGACATTGACACCAGGATTAGATCCAGTGACACCGACACCAGGATTAGATCCAGGCAGTTGACACCAGGATTAGATCCAGGGACGTTGACACCGAGATAAGATCCAGTGACGTTGACACCAGGATTAGATCCAGGGACGTTGACACCGATATAAGATCCAGTGACGTTGACACCAGGATTAGATCCAGTGACGCTGACACCTGGATTAGATCCAGGGACGTTGACACCAGGATTAGATCCAGGGACGTTGATACCGAAATAAGATCCAGTGACGTTGACACCAGGATTAGATCCAAAACGCTGACACCTGGATTAGATCCAGGGACGTTGACACCAAGATTAGATCCAGGGACGTTGACACCAGGATTAGATTCAGGGACGTTGACACCAGGATTAGATCCAGGGACGTTGAAACCTGGATTAGATCCAGTGATGTTGACAGCAGGTGTAGATCCAGGGTCGTTGACATCAGGATTAGATCTAGGGTCCATGTCACCAGGATTAGATCCAGTGACGTTGACACCAGGAGTAGATCCAGTGACGTTGACACCAGGATTAGATCCAGGGATGTTGACACCAGGATTAGATCCAGGGTCGTTGACACCAAGATTAGATCCAGGGACCGTGACACCAGGATTAGATGCAGGGACGTTGATACCAGGATTAGATCCAGGGACGTTGACACCAGGATTAGCTCCAGGGACATTGACACCATTATTAGATCCAGGGACGTTGACACCAGGATAAGATCCAGTTATGTTGATACCAGGATTAGATCCAGTGACGCTGACACCAGGATTAGATCCAAGGACGTTGACCCCAGGATTAGATCCAGGGATGTTGACACCATGATAAGATCCAGTGACGTTGACAGCAGGATTATATCCCAGGACCATGACACCAGGATTAGATCCAGGCACGTTGACACCAGGATTAGATCCAGGGACGTTGAAACCAGGATTAGTTCCAGTATGCTGACACCAATATTAGATCCAGGGACGTTGAAAAAGGATTAGGTCCAGGGACGTTGACTCCAGGATTAGATCCAGGGACGTTTACACCAGGATTAGATAAAGGGACGTTCACACCAGGATTAGATCCAGGACGTTCACACCAGGATTAGATAAAATGACGCTGACACCTTAACAGATCCAGAGACGTTGACACCAGGATTAAATCTAGTGACGTTGATACTAGGATTAGATCCAGGGTCGTTGACTCCAGGATTTGACCATTGACCTTGACAACAGTATTAGATAAAGGGACGTTGACACCAGGATTAGATCCAGGGACGTTGACACAATGATTAGATCCAGGATCGTTGACACAATGATTACATCCAGTGACACAGACACCAGAATTATATCCAGGGACGTTGACACCAGGATTAGATCCAGGGACGTTGACACCGAGATAAGATCCAGTGACATTGACACCAGGATTAGATCCAGTGACGCTGACACCTGGATTAGATCCTGGGACGTTGACACCATGATTAGATCCAGGGACGTTGATTCCGAGATAAGATCCAGTGACGTTGACACCAGGATTAGATCCAGTGACGCTGACACCTGGATTAGATCCAGGGACGTTGACACCAAGATTAGATCCAGGGACGTTGATTCCGAGATAAGATCCAGTGACGATGACACCAGGATTAGATCCGGGGACGTTGAATCCTGGATTAGATCCAGTGATGTTGACAGCAGTTTTAGATCCAGGGTCATTGACACCAGGATTAGATCCAGGGTCCATGACACCAGGATTAGATCCAGGGACGTTGACACCAGGATTATATCCAGGGATGTTGACACCAGAATTAGTTCCAGTGATGCTGACTCCAGGATAAGATCCAGGGACGTTGACACAAAGATTAGATCCAGGGACGTTGAAACCAGGATTAGATCCAGTGACGTTGACACCAGGATTAGATCCAGGGACGTTGACACCATGATTAGATATAGGGACGTTGACACCAGGATTAGATACAGGGACGTTAACACCAGGATTAGATCCAATGACGCTGACACCAGGATCACATCCAGTGACGTTCACACCAGGATTAGATCCAGTGACGTTGATACTAGGATTAGATCCAGGGACGTTGACTCCAGGAATAGATCCAGTGACGTTGACACCAGGATTAGACCCAGTGACTTTGACATCTGGATAAGATCCAGTGACGTTGACAAGGATTAGATCCAGTGACGTTGACACCAGGATTAGATCCAGTGACGTTGACATCTGGATAAGATCCAGTGACGTTGACACCAGGATTAGATCCAGTGACGTTGACACCAGGATTAGATCCAGTGACGTTGACATCTGGATAAGATCCAGTGATGTTGACACCAGGATAAGATCCAGTGATGTTGACACCAGGATTAGTTCCAGGGACGTTGACTCCAGGATTACATCCAGGGATGTTTACACCAGGATTAGATAAAGGGAAGTTCACACCAGGATTAGATCCAGGGACGTTGACACCAGGAATATATCCAATGACGCTGACAACAGGATCAGATCCAGTGAAAATGACAACAGGATTAGATCTAGTGACGTTGATACTAGGATTAGATCCAGGGTCGTTGACTCCAGGATTTGATCCATTGACCTTGACACCAGTATTAGATAAAGGGACGTTGACACCAGGATTAGATCCAGGGACGTTGATACAGAGATAAGATCCAGTGACGTTGACACCAGGATAAATCCAGTGACGCTGACACCTGGATTAGATCCAGGGACGTTGACACTAAGATTAGATCCAGGGACGTTGACACCAGGATTAGGTCCAGGGACGTTGACACCAGGATTAGATCCAGGGATGTTGAAACCTGGATTAGATCCAGTGATGTTGACAGCAGGATTAGATCCAGGGTCGTTGACACCAGGATTAGATCCAGGGACCTGACACCAGGATAAGATCCAGTGACGTTGACACCAGGATTAGATCCAGGGTCCATGACACCAGGATTAGATCCAGGGTCGTTGACACCAGGATTAGATCCAGGGACGTTGACACAAGGATTAGATCCAGGGTCGTTGACAAAATGATTAGATCCAGTGACACAGACATCAGGATTATATCCAGTGACGCTGACACCAGGATTAGATCCAGGGACGTTGACACCAAGATTAGATCCAGGGACGTTGACACCAGGAATTGATCCAGGGACGTAGACACCAGGATTAGATGCAGGGACGAAGACACCAGGATTAGATGCAGGGACGTTGACACCAGGATTAGCTCCAGGGACGTTGACACCATTATTAGATCCAGGGACGTTGACACCAGGATAAGATCCAGTGACGTTGACATCTGGATAAGATCCAGTGATGTTGACACCAGGATTAGTTCCAGGGACTTTGACTCCAGGATTAGATCCAGGGACGTTTACACCAGGATTAGATAAAGGGACGTTCACACCAGGATTAGATCCAGGACGTTCACACCAGGATTAGATAAAATGACACTGACACCTTAACAGATCCAGAGACGTTGACACCAGTATTAGATCCAGTGACATTGACACCAGGATTAGATCCAGGGATGTTGACTCCAGGATTAGATCTAGTGACGCTGACACCAGTATTAGATCCAGGGATGTTGACTCCAGGATTAGATCTAGTGACGCTGACACCAGGATTAGATCCAGGGACGTTGACTCAAGGATTAAATCCAGTGAAGTTGACACCAGGATTAGATAAAGGGACGATCACACCAGGATTAGATCCAGGGACATTGACACCAGGAATAGATCCAATGACGCTGACACCAGGATCAGATCCAGTGACGATGACACCAGGATTAAATCTAGTGACGTTGATACTAGGATTAGATCCAGGGTTGTTGACTCCAGGATTTGATCCATTGACCTTGACAACAGTATTAGATAAAGGGACGTTGACACCAGGATTAGATCCAGGGACGTTGACACAATGATTAGATCCAGGGTCGTTGACACAATGATTAGATCCAGTGACACAGACACCAGAATTATATCCAGGGACGTTGACACCAGGATTAGATCCAGGGTCATTGACACCGAGATAAGATCCAGTGACATTGACACAAGGATTAGATCCAGTGACGCTGACACCTGGATTAGATCCTGGGACGTTGACACCATGATTAGATCCAGGGACGTTGATTCCGAGATAAGATCCAGTGACGTTGACACCAGGATTAGATCCAGTGACGCTGACACCTGGATTAGATCCAGGGACGTTGACACCAAGATTAGATCCAGGGACGTGGACACCAGGATTAGATTCAGGGACGTTGACACCAGGATTAGATCCAGGGACGTTGAAACCTGGATTAGATCCAGTGATGTTGACAGCAGGTTTAGATCCAGGGTCATTGACACCAGGATTAGATCCAGGGTCCATGACACCAGGATTAGATCCAGGGACGTTGACACCAGGATTAGATCCAGGGACGTTGACACCAGGATTAGTTCCAGTGATGCTGACTCCAGGATAAGATCCAGGGACGTTGACACAAAGATTAGATCCAGGGACGTTGAAACCAGGATTAGATCCAGTGACGTTGACACCAGGATTAGATCCAGGGATGTTGACACCAGGATTAGATCCAGGGTCGTTGACACCAAGATTAGATCCAGGGACCTTGACACCAGGATTAGATGCAGGGACGTTGATACCAGGATTAGATCCAGGGACGGTGACACCAGGATTAGCTCCAGGGACATTGACACCATTATTAGATACAGGGACGTTGACACCAGGATAAGATCCAGTGATGTTCATACCAGGATTAGATCCAGTGATGCTGACACCAGGATTAGATCCAAGGACGTTGACCCCAGGATTAGGTCCAGGGACACTGACGCCTGGATTAGATCCAGTGATGTTGACACCAGGATTAGATCCAGGGACGTTGACACCAGGATTAGATCAAGGGATGTTGACACCATGATAAGATCCAGTGACGTTGACAGCAGGATTATATCCCAGGACCATGACACCAGGATTAGATCCAGCACGTTGACACCAGGATTAGATCCAGGGACATTGAAACCAGGATTAGTTCCAGTGATGCTGACACCAATATTAGATCAAGGGACGTTGAAAAAGGATTAGGTCCAGGGACGTTGACACCATGATTAGATCCAGGGACGTTGTCACCAAGATTAGATCTAGTGAAGTTGACACCAGGATTAGGTCCAGGAACGTTGACTTCAGGATTAGTTCCATGGACGTTGACACCAGGATTAGCTCCAGGTACGTTGACACCAGGATTAGATCCAGGGACGTTGACACCAGGATATGATCCAGGGTCGTTGACACCAAGATTAGATCCAGGGACGTTGACACCAGGATTAGATGCAGGGACGTTGATACCGGGATTAGATCCAGGGACGTTGACACCAGGATTAGCTCCAGGGACTTTGACACCATTATTAGATCCAGGGACTTTGACACCAGGATAAGATCCAGTGACGTTGACCCCAGGATTAGATCCAGTGACGCTGACACCAGGATTAGATCCAAGGACGTTGACACCAGGATTAGATCAAGGGACGTTGTCCCCAGGATTAGGTTCAGGGACACTGACGCCTGGATTAGATCCAGTGATGTTGACACCAGGATTAGATACAGGGACGTTAACACCAATATTAGATCCAGGGATGTTGACACCATGATAAGATCCAGTGACGTTGACACCAGGATTAGATCCAGGGACGTTGACACCAGGATTAGAACCAGGAACGTTGACACCTGGATTAGATCCAGTGATGTTGACACCAGGATTAGATCCAGGGTTGTTGACACCAGGATTAGATCCAGGGACCTTGACACCAGGATAAGATCCAGTGACTTTGACACCATTATTAGATCCAGTAACACTGACACCAGGATTAGATCCAGAGACGTTGACACCAGGATTAGATGCAGGGACGTTGATACCAGGATTAGATCCAGGGACAATGACACCAGAATTAGCTGAAGGGACGTTGAATCAGGATTAGATCCAGGGACGTTGACACCAGGATAAGATCCAGTGACATTGACACCAGGATTAGATCCAGTGACACTGACACCAGGATTAGATCCAGGGACGTTGACACCAGGATTAGATCCAGGGACGTTGACACTGAGATAAGATCCAGTGACGTTGACACCAGGATTAGATCCAGTGACGCTGACACCTGGATTAGATCCAGGGATGGTGACACCAGGATTAGATCCAGGGACGTTGACACCAGGATTAGATCCAGGGTCGTTGACACCAAGATTAGATCCAGGGACCTTGACACCAGGATTAGTAGCAGGGACGTTGATACCAGGATTAGAAACAGGGACGTTGACACCAGGATTAGCTCCAGGGACGTTGACACCATTATTAGATCCAGGGACGTTGACACCAGGATAAGATCCAGTGATGTTGACACCAGGATTAGATCCAGTGATGTTGACACCAGGATTAGATCCAGTGACGCTGACACCAGGATTAGATCCAAGGACGTTGACACCAGAATTAGATCAAGGGACGTTGACTCCAGGATTAGGTCCAGGGACACTGACGCCTGGATTAGATCCAGTGATGTTGACACCAGGATTAGATCCAGGGACGTTGACACCAGGATTAGATCAAGGGATGTTGACACCATGATAAGATCCAGTGACGTTGACACCAGGATTATATCCCAGGACCATGACACTAGGATTAGATCCAGGCAGGTTGACACCAGGATTAGATCCAGGGACGTTGAAACCAGGATTAGTTCGAGTGATGCTGACACCATTATTAGATCCAGGGACGTTGAAAAAGGATTAGGTCCATGGACGTTGACACCAGGATTAGCTCCAGGTACGTTGACACCAGGATTAGATCCAATGACGTTGACACCAGAATTAGATCAAGGGACGTTGACACCAGGATTAGATCCAGGGACGTTGACACCAGGAGTAGATCCAGTGACGCTGACACCTGGATTAGATCCAGGGACGTTGACACCAGGATTAGATCCAGGGACATTGATACCGCGATAAGATCCAGTGACGTTGACACCAGGATTAGATCCAGGGACGTTGACAAAAGGATTAGGTCCAGGGACGTTGACACCAGGATTAGTTCCAGAATCGTTGTCACCAAGATTAGATCCAGTGAAGTTGACACCAGGATTAGGTCCAGGGATGTTGACTCTAGGATTAGGTCCATGGACGTTGACACCAGGATTAGCTCCAGGGACGTTGACACCAGGATTATATCCAGTGACGTTGACACCAGGATTAGATAAAGGGACGTTGACACCAGGATTAGATACAGGGACGTTGAAACCTGGTTTAGATCCAATGACGCTGACACCAGGATCAGATCCAGTGACGTTGACACCAGGATTAGATCCAGGGACATTGACACAAGGATTAGATCCAGTGACGCTGAAACCAGGATTAGATCCAGGGACGTTGACACAAGGATAAGATCCAGTAAGGTTGACACCAGGATTAGATCCAGGGACGCTGAAACCAGGATTAGATCCAGGGACGTTGACTCCAAGATTAGATCCAGGGATGTTGACACCTGATTAGATCCAGTGATTTTGACACCAGGATTAGATCCACAGACGTTGACACCAGGATTAGATTCAGGGACCTTGACACCAGGATAAGATCCAGTGACGTTGACACCAGGATTAGATCCAGGGACCATGACACAAGGATTAGATCCAGGGACGTTGACACCAGGATTAGATCTAGAGAGGTTGACACCAGGATTAGATCCAGTGTCGTTCACACCAGGATTAGATCCAGTGACGTTGACATCTGGAAAATATCCAGTGACGTTGACACCAGGATAAGTTCCAGGGACGTTGACTCCAGTATTAGATCCAGGCATGTTTACACCAGGATTAGATAAAGGGACGTTCACACCAGGAATAGATCCAGGACGTTCACACCAGGATTAGATCCAATGATGCTGACACCTTATCAGATCCAGAGACGTTGACACCAGTATTAGATCCAGTGACATTGACACCAGGATTAGATCCAGGGATGTTGACTCCAGGATTAGATCTAGTGACGCTGACACCAGGATTAGATCCAGGAACGTTGACTCCAGGATTAAATCCAGTGATGTTGACACCAGGATTAGATAAAGGGACGTTCACACCAGGATTAGTCCAGGGACGTTGACACCAGGATTAGATCCAATGACGCTGACACCAGGATCAGATCCAGTGACGATGACACCAGAATTAGATCTAGTGAGGTTGATACTAGGATTAGATCCAGGGTCGTTGACTCCAGGATTAGATCCATTGACCATGACACCAGTATTAGATAAAGGGACGTTGACACCATGATTAGATCCAGGGACGTTGACACAAGGATTAGATCCAGGGACGTTGACACAAGGATTACATCCAGTGATGCAGACACCAGGATTATATCCAGGGACGTTGACACCAGTATTAGATCCAGGGACGTTGACACCGAGATAAGATCCAGTGACGTTGACACCAGGATTAGATCCAGTGACGTTGACACCATGATTAGATATAGGGACGTTGACACCAGGATTAGATACAGGGACGTTAACACCAGGATTAGATCCAATGACGCTGACACCAGGATCAGATCCAGTGACGTTCACACCAGGATTAGATCCAGTGACGTTGATACTAGGATTAGATCCAGGGACGTTGACTCCAGGAATAGATCCAGTGACGTTGACACCAGGATTAGATCCAGTGACTTTGACATCTGGATAAGATCCAGTGACGTTGACACCAGGATTAGATCCAGTGACGTTGACACCAGGATTAGATCCAGTGACGTTGACATCTGGATAAGATCCAGTGACGTTGACACCAGGATTAGATCCAGTGACGTTGACACCAGGATTAGATCCAGTGACGTTGACATCTGGATAAGATCCAGTGATGTTGACACCAGGATTAGTTCCAGGGACGTTGACTCCAGGATTACATCCAGGGATGTTTACACCAGGATTAGATAAAGGGAAGTTCACACCAGGATTAGATCCAGGACGTTCACACCAGGATTAGATCCTATGATGCTAACACCTTATCAGTTCCAGAGACGTTGACACCAGTATTAGATCCACTGACATTGACACCAGGATTAGATCCAGGGATGTTGACTACAGAATTAGATCTAGTGACGTTGACACCAGGATTAGATCCAGGGATGTTGACTCCAGGATTAGATCTAGTGACGCTAACACCAGGATTAGATCCAGGGACGTTGACTCAAGGATTAAATCAAGTGAAGTTGACACCAGGATTAGATAAAGTGACGTTCACACCAGGATTAGATCCAGGGACGTTGACACCAGGAATATATCCAATGACGCTGACACCAGGATCAGATCCAGTGAAAATGACACCAGGATTAGATCTAGTGACGTTGATACTAGGATTAGATCCAGGGTCGTTGACTCCAGGATTTGATCCATTGACCTTGACACCAGTATTAGATAAAGGGACGTTGACATCAGGATTATATCCAGGGAGGTTGACACCAGGATTAGATCCAGGGACGTTGACACCGAGATAAGATCCAGTGACGTTGACACCAGGATTAGATCCAGTGACGCTGACACCTGGATTAAATCCAGGGACGTTGACACCACGATTAGATCCAGGGACATTGATACAGAGATAAGATCCAGTGAAGTTGACACCAGGATTAGATCCAGTGACGCTGACACCTGGATTAGATCCAGGGACGTTGACACCAAGATTAGATCCAGGGACGTTGACACAAGGATTAGATCCAGGGACGTTGAAACCTGGAATAGATCCTGTGATGTTGACAGCAGGTTTAGATCCAGGGTCGTTGATACCAGGATTAGATCCAGGGTCCATGACACCAGGATTAGATCCAGGGACGTTGACACCAAGATTAGATCCAGGGACGTTGACACCAGGATTAGTTCCAGTGATGCTGACTCCAGGATTAGATCCAGGGACGTTGACAAAAAGATTAGATCCTGGGACGTTGACACCAGGATTAGATCCAGTGACGTTGTCACCAGGATTAAATCCAGGGACCTTGACACCAGGATTAGATCCAGGGTCGTTGACACCAAGATTAGATCCAGGGACCTTGACACCAGGATTAGATGCAGGGACGTTGACACCAGGATTAGATCCAGTGACGCTGACACCAGGATTAGATCCAAGGACATTGACACCAGGATTAGATCAAGGGACGTTGACCCCAGGATTAGGTACAGGGACACTGATGCCTGGATTAGATCCAGTGATGTTGACACCAGGATTAGATCCAGGGACATTGACACCAGGATTAGATCAAGGGATGTTGACACCATGATAAGATCCAGTGACGTTGACAGCAGGATTATATCCCAGGACCATGACACCAGGATTAGATCCAGGCAGGTTGACACCAGGATTAGATCCAGGGACGTTGACACCAGGATAAGATCCAGTGACATTGACACCAGGATTAGATCCAGTGACTCTGACACCAGGATTAGATCCAGGGACGTTGACACCAGGATTAGATCCTGGGACGTTGACATCGAGATAAGATCCAGTGACGTTGACACCAGGATTAGATCCAGTGACGCTGACACCTGCTTAGATCCAGGGACGTTGACACCAAGATTAGATCCAGGGATGTTGACACCATGATTAGATTCAGGGACGTTGACACCAGCATTAGATCCAGGGACGTTGACACCAGGATTAGATCAAGGGATGTTGACACCATGATAAGATCCAGTGACGTTGACAGCAGGATTATATCCCAGGACCATGACACCAGGATTAGATCCAGGCAGGTTGACACCAGGATTAGATCCAGGGACGTTGAAACCAGGATTATTTCCAGTGATGCTGACACCATTATTAGATCCAGGGATGTTGAAAAAGGATTAGGTCCAGGGACGTTGACACCAGGATTAGATCCAGGGACGTTGATACCGAGATAAGATCCAGTGACGTTGACACCAGGATTAGATACAGTGACGCTGACACCTGGATTAGATCCAGGGACGTTGACACCAAGATTAGATCCAGGGATGTTGACACCATGATTAGATTCAGGGACGTTGACACCAGCATTAGATCCAGGGACGTTGACACCAGGATTAGATCAAGGGATGTTGACACCATGATAAGATCCAGTGACGTTGACAGCAGGATTATATCCCAGGACCATGACACCAGGATTAGATCCAGGCAGGTTGACACCAAGATTAGATCCAGGGACGTTGAAACCAGGATTATTTCCAGTGATGCTGACACCATTATTAGATCCAGGGACGTTGAAAAAGGATTAGGTCCAGGGACGTTGACACCAGGATTAGATCCAGGGACGTTGTCACCAAGATTAGATCTAGTGAAGTTGACACCAGGATTAGGTTCAGGGACATTGACTTCAGGATTAGGTCCATGGACGTTGACACCAGGATTAGATCAAGGGACGTTGACCCCAGGATTAGGTCCAGGGACACTGACGCGTGGATTAGATACAGTGACACTGACACCCGGATTAGATCCAGGGACGTTGACACCAGGATTAGATCCAGGGACGTTGACATCAGGATTAGATCCAGGGTCGTTGACACCAAGATTAGATCCAGGGACATTGACACCAGGATTAGATGCAGGGACGTTGATATCGGGATTAGATCCAGGGACGTTGACACCAGGATTAGCTCCAGGGACTTTGACACCATTATTAGATCCAGGGACATTGACACCAGGATAAGATCCAGTGACGTTGACACCAGGATTAGATCCAAGGACGTTGACACCAGGATTAGATCAAGGGACGTTGACCCCAGGATTAGGTCCAGGGACACTGACGCGTGGATTAGATACAGTGACACTGACACCCGGATTAGATCCAGGGACGTTGACACCAGGATTAGATCCAGGGACGTTGACACCGAGATAAGATCCAGTGACGTTGACACCAGGATTAGCTCCAGGTACGTTGACATCAGGATTAGATCCAGGGACGTTGACACCAGGATTAGATCCAGGGTCGTTGACACCAAGATTAGATCCAGGGACGTTGACACCAGGATTAGATGCAGGGACGTTGATACCGGGATTAGATCCAGGGACGTTGACACCAGGATTAGCTCCAGGGACTTTGACACCATTATTAGATCCAGGGACTTTGACACCAGGATAAGATCCAGTGACGTTGACACCAGGATTAGATCCAGTGACACTGACACCAGGATAAGATCCAGTGACGTTGACACCAGGATTAGATCCAGGGATGTTGACACCAGGATTAGAAACAGGAACGTTGACACCTGGATTAGATCCAGTGATGTTGACACCAGGATTAGATCCAGGGTTGTTGACACCAGGATTAGATCCAGGGACCTTGACACCAGTATAAGATCCAGTGACGTTGACACCGTGATTAGATCCAGTGACACTGACACCAGGATTAGATCCAGAGACGTTGACACCAGGATTAGATGCAGGGATGTTGATACCAGGATTAGATCCAGGGACAATGATACCAGAATTAGCTGAAGGGACGTTGAACCAGGATTAGATCCAGGGACGTTGACACCAGGATAAGATCCAGTGACATTGACAATAGGATTAGATCCAGTGACACTGACACCAGGATTAGATCCAGTGACGCTGACACCTGGATTAGATCCAGGGACGTTGACACCAGGATTAGATCCAGGGACGTTGATACCGAGATAAGATCCAGTGACGTTGACACCAGGATCAGATCCTGTGACGCTGACACCTGGATTATATCCAGGGACGTTGACACCACGATTAGATCCAGGGACGTTGACACCAGGATTAGATTCAGGGATGTTGACACCAGGATTAGTTCCAGTGATGCTGACTCCAGGATTAGATCCAGGGACGTTGACACCAGGATTAGATCAAGGGATGTTGACAACATGATAAGATCCAGTGACGTTGACAGCAGGATTATATCCCAGGACCATGACACCAGGATTAGATCCAGGCAGGTGGACACCAGGATTAGATCCAGGGACGTTGAAACCAGGATTAGTTCCAGTTATGCTGACACCATAATTAGATCCAGGGACGTTGAAAAAGGATTAGGTCCTGGGACGTTGACACCAGGATTAGATCCATGGACGTTGTCACCAAGATTAGATCTAGTGAAGTTGACACCAGGATTAGGTTAAGGGACATTGACTTCAGGATTAGGTCCATGGACGTTGACACCAGGATTAGCTCCAGGTACGTTGACACCAGGATTAGATCCAGGGACGTTGACACCAGGATTAGATCCAGGGTCGTTGACACCAAGATTAGATCCAGGGACGTTGACACCAGGATTAGATGCAGGGACGTTGATACCGGGATTAGATCCAGGGACATTGACACCAGGAGTAGCTCCAGGGACTTTGACACCATTATGAGATCCAGGGACTTTGACACCAGGATAAGATTCAGTGACGTTGACACCAGGATTAGGTCCAGTGACACTGACACCAGGATTAGATACAGGGACGTTGACACCAGGATTAGATCCAGGGATGTTGACACCATGATAAGATCCAGTGACGTTGACACCAGGATTAGATCCAGGGACGTTGACACCAGGATTAGAACCAGGAACCCTGACACCTGGATTAGATCCAGTGATGTTGACACCAGGATTAGATCCAGGGTTGTTGACACCAGGATTAGATCCAGGGACCTTGACACCAGGATAAGATCCAGTGACGTTGACACCATGATTAGATCCAGTGACCATGACACCAGGATTAGATCCAGAGACGTTGACACCAGGATTAGATGCAGGGACGTTGATACCAGGATTAGATCCAGGGACATTGATACCAGAATTAGCTGAAGGGACGTTGAACCAGGATTAGATCCAGGGACATTGACACCAGGATAAAATCCAGTGACATTGACACCAGGATTAGATCCAGTGACACTGACACCAGGATTAGATCCAAGGACGTTGACACCAGGATTAGATCCAGGGACGTTGATACCGAGATAAGATCCAGTGACGTTGACACTAGGATTAGATCCAGTGACGCTGACACCTGGATTAGATCCAGGGACGTTGACACCAAGATTAGATCCAGGGACGTTGATTCCAGGATTAGATTCAGGGACGTTGACACCAGGATTAGATCCAGGGACAATGACACCAGGATTAGATCCAGGGACGTTGACACCAGGATTAGTTCCAGTGATGCTGACTCCAGGATTAGATCCAGGGACGTTGACACAAAGATTAGATCCAGGGACGTTGACACCAGGATTAGATCCAGTGACGTTGACACCAGGATTAGATCCAGGGACGTTGACACCAGGATTATATCCAGTGACACTGACACCAGGATTAGATACAGGGACGTTGACACCAGGATTAGATCCAGTGACGTTGACACCAGGATTAGATCCAGGGACGTTGACACCAGGATTAGATCCAGTGACACTGACACCAGGATTAGCTGAAGGGACTTTGAACCAGGATTAAATCCAGGGACGTTGACACCAGGATAAGATCCAGTGACATTGACACCAGGATTAGATCCAGTGACTCTGACACCAGGATTAGATCCAGGGACGTTGACACCAGGATTAGATCCTGGGACGTTGACACCGAGATAAGTTCCAGGGACGTTGACACCAGGATTAGATCCAGTGACGCTGACACCTGGATTAGATCCAGGGACCTTGATACCAGGATTAGATCCAGGGACGTTGATAACGAGATAAGATCCAGTGACGTTGACACCAGGATTAGATCCAGTGACGCTGACACCTGGATTAGATCCAGGGACCTTGACACCAGGATTAGATCCAGGGTCGTTGACACCAGGATTCGATTCAGGGACGTTGACACCAGCATTAGATCCAGGGATGTTGAAACGTGGATTAGATCCAGGGACGTTGATAACGAGATAAGATCCAGTGACGTTGACACCAGGATTAGATCCAGTGACGCTGACACCTGGATTAGATCCAGGGACGTTGACACCAAGATTAGATCCAGGGACGTCGACACCAGGATTAGATTCACGGACGTTGACACCAGCATTAGATCCAGGGATGTTGAAACCTGGATTAGATGCAGTGATGTTGACAGCAGGTTTAGATCAAGGGTCGTTGACACCAGGATTAGATCCAGGGTCCATGACACCAGGATTAGATCCACGGACGGTGACACCAGGATTAGATCCATGGACCTTGACACCAGGATTAGTTCCAGTGATGCTGACTCCATGATTAGATCCAGGGACGTTTACACAATGATTAGATCCAGGGACGTTGACACCAGGATTAGATCTAGTGAAGTTGACACCAGGATTAGGTCCAGGGACGTTGACTTCAGGATTAGTTCCATGGACGTTGACACCAGGATTAGCTCCAGGTACGTTGACACCAGGATTAGATCAAGGGACGTTGACCCCAGGATTAGGTCCAGGGACACTGACGCCTGGATTAGATCCAGTGATGTTGACACCAGGATTAGATCCAGGGATGTTGACACCAGGATTAGATCAAGGGATGTTGACACCATGATAAGATCCAGTGACGTTGACACCAGGATTATATCCCAGGACCATGACACTAGGATTAGAATCAGGCAGGTTGACACCAGGATTAGATCCAGGGACGTTGAAACCAGGATTAGTTCCGTTGATGCTGACACCATTATTAGATCCAGGGACGTTGAAAAAGTATTAGGTCCAGGGACGTTGACACCAGGATTAGCTCCAGGTACGTTGACACCAGCATTAGATCCAGGGACGTTGACACCAGGATTAGATCCAGGGTCGTTGACACCAAGATTAGATCCAGGGACGTTGACACCAGGATTAGATGCAGGGACATTGATACCGGGATTAGATCCAGGGACGTTGACACCAGGATTAGCTCCAGGGACTTTGACACCTTGATTAGATCCAGGGAGGTTGACACCAGGATTAGATCAAGGGACGTTGACAAAAGTATTAGGTCCAGGGACGTTGACACCCGGATTAGTTCCAGAAACGTTGTCACCAAGATTAGATCCAGTGAAGTTGACACCAGGATTAGGACCAGGGATGTTGACTTCAGGATTAGGTCCATGGACGTTGACACCAGGATTAGCTCCAGGGACGTTGACACCAGGATTATATCCAGTGACGTTGACACCAGGATTAGATAAAGGGACGTTGACACCAGGATTAGATACAGGGACGTTGAAACCTGGTTTAGATCCAATGACGCTGACACCAGGAACAGATCCAGTGACGTTGACACCAGGATTAGAACCAGGGACGTTGACACAAGGATTAGATCCAGGGACATTGACACAAGGATTAGATCCAGTGACGCTGACACCAGGATTAGATCCAGGGACGTTGACACAAGAATAAGATCCAGTAAGGTTGACACCAGGATTAGATCCAGGGACGCTGAAACCAGGATTAGATCCAGGGACGTTGTCACCAAGATTAGATCTAGTGAAGATGACACCAGGATTAGGTCCAGGGACGTTGACTTCAGGATTAGGTCCATGGACGTTGACACCAGGATTAGATACAGGGACGTTAAAACCTGGTTTAGATCCAATGACGCTGACACCAGGAACAGATCCAGTGACATTGACACCAGGATTAGAACCAGGGACGTTGACACAAGGATTAGATCCAGGGACATTGACACAAGGATTAGATCCAGTGACGCTGACACCAGGATTAGATCCAGGGACGTTGACACAAGGATAAGATCCAGTAAGGTTGACACCAGGATTAGATCCAGGGACGCTGAAACCAGGATTAGATCCAGGGACGTTGTCACCAAGATTAGATCTAGTGAAGTTGACACCAGGATTAGGTCCAGGGACGTTGACTTCAGGATTAGTTCCATGGACGTTGACACCAGGATTAGCTCCAGGTACGTTGACACCAGGATTAGATCAAGGGACGTTGACCCCAGGATTAGGTCCAGGGAAACTGACGCCTGGATTAGATCTAGTGTGTTGACAACAGGATTAGATACAGGGACGTTGACACCAGGATTAGATCCAGGGATGTTGACACCATGATAAGATCCAGTGACGTTGACACCAGGATTAGATCCAGGGACGTTGACACCAGGATTAGGTCCAGGGATGTTGACGTCAGGATTAGGTCCATGGACGTTGACACCAGGATTAGCTCCAGGGACGTTGACACCAGGATTATATCCAGTGACGTTGACACCAGGATTAGATAAAGGGACGTTGAAACCAGGATTAGTTCCGGTGATGCTGACACCATTATTAGATCCAGGGACGTTGAAAAAGTATTAGGTCCAGGGACGTTGACACCAGGATTAGCTCCAGGTACGTTGACACCAGCATTAGATCCAGGGACGTTGACACCAGGATTAGATCCAGGGTCGTTGACACCAAGATTAGATCCAGGGACGTTGACACCAGGATTAGATGCAGGGATATTGATACCGGGATTAGATCCAGGGACGTTGACACCAGGATTAGCTCCAGGGACTTTGACACCTTGATTAGATCCAGGGAGGTTGACACCAGTATTAGATCCAGGGACGTTGACAAAAGGATTAGGTCCAGGGATGTTGACACCCGGATTAGTTCCAGAAACGTTGTCACCAAGATTAGATCCAGTGAAGTTGACACCAGGATTAGGTCCAGGGATGTTGACTTCAGGATTAGGTCCATGGACGTTGTCACCATGATTAGATCTAGTGAAGATGACACCAGGATTAGGTCCAGGGACGTTGACTTCAGGATTAGGTCCATGGACGTTGACACCAGGATTAGATACAGGGACGTTAAAACCTGGTTTAGATCCAATGACGCTGACACCAGGAACAGATCCAGTGACATTGACACCAGGATTAGAACCAGGGACGTTGACACAAGGATTAGATCCAGGGACATTGACACAAGGATTATATCCAGTGACGCTGACACCAGGATTAGATCCAGGGACGTTGACACAAGGATAAGATCCAGTAAGGTTGACACCAGGATTAGATCCAGGGACGCTGAAACCAGGATTAGATCCAGGGACGTTGTCACCAAGATTAGATCTAGTGAAGTTGACACCAGGATTAGGTCCAGGGACGTTGACTTCAGGATTAGTTCCATGGACGTTGACACCAGGATTAGCTCCAGGTACGTTGACACCAGGATTAGATCCAGGGACCTTGACACCAGGATTAGATCCAGGGACGCTGAAACCAGGATTAGATCCAGGGACGTTGTCACCAAGATTAGATCTAGTGAAGATGACACCAGGATTAGGTCCAGGGACGTTGACTTCAGGATTAGGTCCATGGACGTTGACACCAGGATTAGCTCCAGGTACGTTGACACCAGGATTATATCCAGTGACGTTGACACCAGGATTAGATCCAGTAACGTTGACACCAGGATTAGATAAAGGGACGTTGACACCAGGATTAGATACAGGGACGATAAACCTGGTTTAGATCCAATGACGCTGACACCAGGAACAGATCCCGTGACATTGACACCAGGATTAGAACCAGGGACGTTGACACAAGGATTAGATCCAGGGACATTGACACAAGGATTAGATCCAGTGACGCTGACACCAGGATTAGATCCATGGACGTTGACACAAGGATAAGATCCAGTAAGGTTGACACCAGGATTAGATCCAGGGACGCTGAAACCAGGATTAGATCCAGGGACGTTGTCACCAAGATTAGATCTAGTGAAGTTGACACCAGGATTAGGTCCAGGGACGTTGACTTCAGGATTAGTTCCATGGACGTTGACACCAGGATTAGCTCCAGGAACGTTGACACCAGGATTAGATCCAGGGACCTTGACACCAGGATTAGATCCAGGGACGCTGAAACCAGGATTAGATCCAGGGACGTTGTCACCAAGATTAGATCTAGTGAAGATGACACCAGGATTAGGTCCAGGGACGTTGACTTCAGGATTAGGTCCATGGACGTTGACACCAGGATTAGCTCCAGGTACGTTGACACCAGGATTATATCCAGTGACGTTGACACCAGGATTAGATCCAATGACGTTGACACCAGGATTTGATAAAGGGACGTTGACACCAGGATTAGATACAGGGACGTTAAAACCTGGTTTAGATCCAATGACGCTGACACCAGGAACAGATCCCGTGACATTGACACCAGGATTAGAACCAGGGACGTTGACACAAGGATTAGATCCAGGGACATTGACACAAGGATTAGATCCAGTGACGCTGACACCAGGATTAGATCCAGGGACGTTGACACAAGGATAAGATCCAGTAAGGTTGACACCAGGATTAGATCCAGGGACGCTGAAACCAGGATTAGATCCAGGGACGTTGTCACCAAGATTAGATCTAGTGAAGTTGACACCAGGATTAGGTCCATGGACGTTGACTTCAGGATTAGTTCCATGGACGTTGACACCAGGATTAGCTCCAGGTACGTTGACACCAGGATTAGATCCAGGGCCCTTGACACCAGGAATAGATCCAGGGTCATTGACACCAAGATTAGATCCAGGGACGTTGACACCTGGATTAGATGCAGGGACGTTGATACCGGGATTAGATCCAGAAACGTTGACACCAGGATTAGCTCCAGGGACTTTGACACCATTATTAGATCCAGGGACTTTGACAACAGGATAAGATCCAGTGACGTTGACACCAGGATTAGATCCAGTGACGCTGACACCAGGATTAGATCCAAGGATGTTGACACCAGGATTAGATCAAGGGACGTTGACCCCAGGATTAGGTCCAGGGAAACTGACGCCTGGATTAGATCTAGTGATGTTGACAACAGGATTAGATACAGGGACGTTGACACCAGGATTAGATCCAGGGATGTTGACACCATGATAAGATCCAGTGACGTTGACACCAGGATTAGATCCAGGGACATTGACACCAGGATTAGAACCAGGAACGTTGACACCTGGATTAGATCCAGTGATGTTGACACCAGGATTAGATCCATGGTGTTGACACCAGGATTAGATCCAGGGACCTTGACACCAGGATAAGATCCAGTGACGTGACACCATGATTAGATCCAGTGACACTGACTCCAGGATTAGATCTAGAGACGTTGACACCAGGATTAGATGCAGGGACGTTGATACCAGGATTAGATCCAGGGACAATGACACCAGGATTAGCTGAAGGGACTTTAAATCAGGATTAGATCCAGGGACGTTGACACCAGGATAAATCCAGTGACATTGACACCAGGATTAGATCCGGTGACACTGACAGCAGGATTAGATCCAGGGATGTTGACACCAGGATTAGATCCTGGGACGTTGACACCGAGATAAGATCCAGTGTTGTTGACACCAGGATTAGATCAAGTGACGCTGACACCTGGATTAGATCCAGGGACATTGACACCAGGATTAGATACAGGGACGTTGATACCGAGATAAGATCCAGTGACGTTGACACCAGGATTAGATCCGGTGACACTGACAGCTGGATTAGATCCAGGGACGTTGACACCAAGATTAGATACAGGGACGTTGACACCAGGATTTGATTCAGGGACGTTGACACCAGGATTAGATCCAGGGACTTTGAAACCTGGATTAGATCCAGTGATGTTGACAGCAGGATTAGATCCTGGGACGTTGACACCGAGATAAGATCCAGTGTTGTTGACACCAGGATTAGATCAAGGGTCGTTGACACCAGGATTAGATCCAGGATCCATGACACCAGGATTAGATCCAGGGACGTTGACACCAGGATTAGATCCAGGGACGTTGACACCAGGATTAGTTCCAGTGATGCTGACCCCAGGATTAGATCCAGGGACGTTGACACAAAGATTAGATCCAGGGACGTTGACACCAGGATTAGATGCAGGGACGTTGACACCAGAATTAGATCAAGGGACGTTGACCCCAGGATTAGGTCCAGGGACACTGACGCCTGGATTAGATCCAGGGACGGTGACACCAGGATTAGTTCCAGTGACGCTGACACCAGGATTAGATCCAGGGACGTTGACACAAAGATTAGATCCAGGGACGTTGACACCAGGATTAGATCCAGGGACGTTGACACCAGGATTAGTTCCAGTGATGCTGACCCCAGGATTAGATCCTGGGACGTTGACACAAAGATTAGATCCAGGGACCTTGACACCAGGATTAGATGCAGGGACGTTGACACCAGAATTAGATCCAGGGACGTTGAAAAAGGATTAGGTCCAGGGACGTTGACACCAGGATTAGCTCCAGGTACGTTGACACCAGGATTAGATCCAAGGACGTTGACACCAGAATTAGATCAAGGGACGTGGACCCCAGGATTAGATCCAGTAACGTTGACACCAGGATTAGATCCAGTGACGCTGACACCTGGATTAGATCCAGGGACGTTGACACCAGGATTAGATCCAGGGAAGTTGATACCGCGATAAGGTCCAGTGACGTTGACACCAGGATTAGATCCAGGGACGTTGACAAAAGGATTAGGTCCAGGGATGTTGACACCAGGATTAGTTCCAAAAACGTTGTCACCAAGATTAGATCCAGTGAAGTTGACACCAGGATTAGGTCCAGGGATGTTGACTTCAGGATTAGGTCCATGGACGTTGACACCAGGATTAGCTCCAAGGACACTGACGCCTGGATTATATCCAGTGATGTTGACACCAGGATTAGATACAGGGACGTTGACACCAGGATTAGATCCAGGGATGTTGATACCATGATAAGATCCAGTGACGTGACACCAGGATTAGATCTAGGGACGTTGACACCAGGATTATATCCAGTGACGTTGACATCTGGATAATATCCAGTGACATTGACACCAGGATAAGTTCCAGGGACGTTGACTCCAGTATTAGATCCAGGGATGTTTACACCAGGATTAGATAAAGGGACGTTCACACCAGGAATAGATCCAGGACGTTCACACCAGAATTAGATCCAATGATGCTGACACCTTATCAGATCCAGAGACGTTGACACCAGTATTAGATACAGTGACATTGACACCAGGATTAGATCCAGGGATGTTGACTCCAGGATTAGATCTAGTGACGCTGACACCAGGATTAGATCCAGGGCCGTTGACTCCAGGATTAAATCCAGTGATGTTGACACCAGGATTAGATAAAGGGACGTTCACACCAGGATTAGATCCAGGGACGTTGACACCAGGATTAGATCCAATGACGCTGACACCAGGATCAGATCCAGTGACGATGACACCAGAATTAGATCTAGTGAGGTTGATACTAGGATTAGATCCAGGGTCGTTGACTCCAGGATTAGATCCAATGACCATGATACCAGTATTAGATAAAGGGACGTTGACACCAGGATTAGATCCAGGGACGTTGACACAATGATTAGATCCAGGGTCGTTGACACAAAGATTAGATCCAGTGACACAGACACCAGAATTATATCCAGGGACGTTGACACCAGGATTAGATCCAGGGACGTTGACACCGAGATAAGATCCAGTGACGTTGACACCAGGATTAGTTCCAGTGACGTTGACACCATGATTAGATAAAGGGACGTTAACACCAGGATTAGATACAGGGACGTTGACACCAGGATTAGATCCAATGACGCTGACACCAGGATCAGATCCTGTGACGTTCACACCAGGATTAGATCCAGTGATGTTGATACTAGGATTAGATCCAGTGACGTTGACTCCAGGAATAGATCCAGTGACGTTGACACCAGGATTAGATCCAGTGACGTTGACATCTGGATAAGATCCAGTGACGTTGACACCAGGATTAGATCCAGTGACGTTGACACCAGGATTAGATCCAGTGACGTTGACATCTGGATAAGATCCAGAGACGTTGACACCAGGATTAGTTCCAGGGACGTTGACTCCAGGATTACATCCAGGGATGTTTACACTAGGATTAGATAAAGGGAAGTTCACACCAGGATTAGATCCAGGACGTTCACACCAGGATTAGATCCAATGATGCTAACACCTTATCAGTTCCAGAGACGTTGACACCAGTATTAGATCCAGTGACATTGACACCAGGATTAGATCCAGGGATGTTGACTCCAGAATTAGATCTAGTGACGTTGACACCAGGATTAGATCCAGGGATGTTGACTCCAGGATTAAATCTAGTGACGCTGACACCAGGATTAGATCCAGGGACGTTGACTCAAGGATTAAATCAAGTGAAGTTGACACCAGGATTAGATAAAGGGACGTTCACACCAGGATTAGATCCAGGGACGTTGACACCAGGAATATATCCAATGAAGCTGACACCAGGATCAGATCCAGTGACGATGACACCAGGATTAGATCAAGTGACGTTGATACTAGGATTAGATCCAGGGTCGTTGACTCCAGGATTTGATCCATTGACCTTGACACCAGTATTAGATAAAGGGACGTTGATACCAGGATTAGATCCAGGGACGTTGACACAAGGATTAGATCCAGGGTCGTTGACAAAATGATTAGATCAAGTGACACAGACACCAGGATTATATCCAGGGACGTTGACACCAGGATTAGATCCAGGGACGTTGACACCGAGATAAGATCCAGTGACGTTGACACCAGGATTAGATCCAGTGACGCTGACACCTGGATTAGATCCAGGGACGTTGACACCAGGATTAGATCCAGGGACGTTGATACAGAGAAAAGATCCAGTGACGTAGACACCAGGATTAGATCCAGTGACGCTGACACCTGGATTAGATCCAGGGACGTTGACACCAAGATTAGATCTAGGGACGTTGACACCAGGATTAGATTCAGGGAAGTTGACACCAGGATTAGATCCAGGGACGTTGAAACCTGGATTAGATCCAGTGATGTTGACAGCAGGTTTAGATCCAGGGTCATTGACACCAGGATTAGATCCAGGGTCCATGACACCAGGATTAGATCCAGGGACGTTGACACCAGGATTAGATCCAGGGACGTTGACACCAGGATTAGTTCCACTGATGCTGACTCCAGGATTAGATCCAGGGACGTTGACACAAAGATTAGATCCTGGGACGTTGAAACTAGGATTAGATCCAGTGACGTTGACACCAGGATTAGATCCAGGGACGTTGACACCAGGATTAGATCCAGGGTCGTTGACACCAAGATTAGATCCAGGGACCTTGACACCAGGATTAGATGCAGGGACGTTGATACCAGGATTAGATCCAGGGACGTTGACACCAGGATTAGCTCCAGGGACGTTGACACCATTATTAGATCCAGGGACGTTGACACCAGGATAAGATCCAGTGATGTTGACACCAGGATTAGATCCAGTGACGCTAACACCAGGATTAGATCCAAGGACGTTGACACCAGGATTAGATCAAGGGACGTTGACCCCAGGATTAGGTCCAGGGACACTGAGGCCTGGATTAGATCCAGTGATGTTGACACCAGGATTAGATCCAGGGACGTTGACACCAGGATTAGATCAAGGGATGTTGACACCATGATAAGATCCAGTGACGTTGACAGCAGGATTATATCCCAGGACCATGACACCAGGATTAGATCCAGGCAGGTTGAACCAGGATTAGATCCAGGGACGTTGAAACCAGGATTAGTTCCAGTGATGCTGACACCATTATTAGATCCAGGGACGTTGAAAAAGGATTAGGTCCAGGGACGTTGACACCAGGATAAGATCCTGGGACGTTGTCACCAAGATTAGATCTAGTGAAGTTGACACCAGGATTAGGTTCAGGGACATTGACTTCAGGATTAGGTCCATGGACGTTGACACCAGGATTAGCTCCAGGTACGTTGACACCAGGATTAGATCCAGGGACGTTGACACCAGGATTAGATCCAGGGTCGTTGACACCAAGATTAGATCCAGGGACGTTGACACCAGGATTAGATGCAGGGACGTTGATACCGGGATTAGATCCAGGGACGTTGACACCAGGATTAGCTCCAGGGACTTTGACACCATTATTAGATCCAGGGACTTTGACACCAGGATAAGATCCAGTGACGTTGACACCAGGATTAGATCCAGTGATGCTGACACCAGGATTAGATCCAAAGACGTTGACACCACGATTAGATCAAGGGACGTTGACCCCAGGATTAGGTCCAGGGACAATGACGCCTGGATTAGATCCAGTGATGTTGACACCAGGATTAGATACAGGGACGTTGACACCAGGATTAGATCCAGGGATGTTGACACCATGATAAGATCCAGTGACGTTGACACCAGAATTAGAACCAGGAACGTTGACACCTGGATTAGATCCAGTGATGTTGACACCAGGATTAGATCCAGGGTTGTTGACACCAGGATTAGATCCAGGGACCTTGACACCAGGATAAGATCCAGTGACGTTGACACCATGATTAGATCCAGTGACACTGACACCAGGATTAGATCCAGAGACGTTGACACCAGGATTAGATGCAGTGACGTTGATACCAGGATTAGATCCAGGGACAATGATACCAGAATTAGCTGAAGGGACGTTGAACCAGGATTAGATCCAGGGACGTTGACACCAGGATAAGATCCAGTGACATTGACACCAGGATTAGATTCAGTGACACTGACACCAGGATTAGATCCAGGGACGTTGACACCAGGATTAGATCCAGGGACGTTGACACCGAGATAAGATCCAGTGACGTTGACACCAGGATTAGATCCAGTGATGCTGACACCTGGATTAGATCCAGGGACGTTGACACCTGGATTAGATCATGGGACGTTGACACCAATATTAGATCCAGAGATGTTGACACCAGGATTAGATTCAGGGACGTTGACACCAGGATTAGAACCAGGGACGTTCAAACCTTGATTAGATCCAGTGATGTTGACAGCAGGTTTAGATTCAGGGTCGTTGACACCAGGATTAGATCCAGGGTCCATGACACCCAGGATTAGATACAGGGACATTGACACCAGGATTAGATCCAGGGACGTTGACACCAGGATTAGTTCCAGTGATGCTGACTCCAGGATTAGATCCAGGTACGTTGACACAAAGATTAGATCCAGGGATATTGACACCAGGATTAGATCCAGGGACGTTGACACAAAGATTAGATCCAGGGACATTGACACCAGGATTAGATCCAGTTACGTTGACACCAGGATTAGCTCCAGGGACTTTGACATCATTATTAGATCCAGGGACGTTGACACCAGGATAAGATCCAGTGATGTTGACACCAGGATTAGATTCAGTGACTCTGACACCAGGATTAGATCCAGGGACGTAGACACCATGATTAGATCCTGGGACGTTGACACCGAGATAAGATCCAGTGACGTTGACACCAGGATTAGATCCAGTGACGCTGACACCTGGATTAGATCCAGGGACGTTGAAACCAGGATTAGATCCAGGGACGTTGATACCGAGATAAGATCCAGTGACGTTGACACCAGGATTAGATCCAGTGACGCTGACACCTGGATTAGATCCAGGGACGTTGACACAAAGATTAGATCCAGGGACGTTGACACCATGATTACATTCAGGGACGTTGACACCAGGATTAGATCCAGTGACGTTGATACCATGATTAGATCCAGGGACGTTGACACCAGGATTAGATCCAGGGTCGTTGACACCAAGATTAGATCCAGGGACCTTGACACCAGGATTAGATGCAGGGATGTTGACACCATGATAAGATCCAGTGACGTTGACAGCAGGATTATATCCCAGGACCATGACACCAGGATTAGATCCAGGCAGGTTGACACCAGGATTAGATCCAGGGACGTTGAAACCAGGATTAGTTCCAGTGATGCTGACACCATTATTAGATCCAGGGACGTTGAAAAAGGATTAGGTCCAGGGACGTTGACACCAGGATTAGATCCAGGGACGTTGTCACCAAGATTAGATCTAGTGAAGTTGACACCAGGATTAGGTTCAGGGACATTGACTTCAGGATTAGGTCCATGGATGTTGACACCAGGATTAGCTCCAGGTACGTTGACACCAGGATTAGATCCAGGGACGTTGACACCAGGATTAGATCCAGGGTCGTTGACACCAAGATTAGATCCAGGGACGTTGACACCATGATTAGATGCAGGGACGTTGATACCGGGATTAGATCCAGGGACGCTGACACCAGGATTAGCTCCAGGGACTTTGACACCATTATTAGATCCAGGGACTTTGACATCAGGATAAGATCCAGTGACGTTGACACCAGGATTAGATCCAGTGACACTGAAACCAGGATTAGATCCAAGGATGTTGACACCAGGATTAGATCAAGGGACGTTGACCCCAGGATTAGGTCCAGGGACACTGACGCCTGGATTAGATCCAGTGATGTTGACACCAGGATTAGATACAGGGACGTTGACACCAGGATTAGATCCAGGGACCTTGACACCAGGATAAGATCCAGTGACGTTGACACCATGATTAGATCCAGTGACACTGACACCAGGATTAGATCCAAAGACGTTGACACCAGGATTAGATGCAGGGACGTTGATACCAGGATTAGATCCAGGGACAATGATACCAGAATTAGCTGAAGGGACGTTGAACCAGGATTAGATCCAGGGACGTTGACACCAAGATAAGATCCAGTGACATTGACACCAGGATTAGATCCAGTGACACTGACACCAGGATTAGATCCAGGGACGTTGACACCAGGATTAGATCCAGGGACGTTGACACCGAGATAAGATCCAGTGGCGTTGACACCAGGATTAGATCCAGTGACGCTGACACCTGGATTAGATCCAGGGACGTTGACACCAGGATTAGATCCAGGGACGTTGATACCGAGATAAGATCCAGTGATGTTGACACCAGGATTAGATCCAGTGACGCTGACACCTGGATTAGATCCAGGGACGTTGACACCAAGATTAGATCCAGGGACGTTGACACCAGGATTAGATTCAGGGATGTTGACACCAGGATTAGATCCAGGGACGTTGATACCTGGATTAGATCCAGTGATGTTGACAGCAGGTTTAGATCCAGGGTCGTTGACACCAGGATTAGATCCAGGGTCCATGACACCAGGATTAGATCCAGGGACATTGACACCAGGATTAGATCCAGGGACGTTGACACCAGGATTAGTTCCAGTGATGCTGAATCCAGGATTAGATCCAGGGACGTTGACACAAAGATTAGATCCAGGGACGTTGACACCAGCATTAGATCCAGTGACGTTGACACCAGGATTAGATCCAGGGACGCTGACACCAGGATTAGATCCAAGGACATTGACACCAGGATTAGATCAAGGGACGTTGACCCCAGAATTAGGTCCAGGGACACTGACGCCTGGATTAGATCCAGTGATGTTGACACCAGGATTAGATCCAGGGACGTTGACACCAGGATTATATCAAGGGATGTTGACACCATGAGAAGATCCAGTGACGTTGACACCAGGATTAGATCCAGTGACGCTGACACCTGGATTAGATCCAGGGACGTTGACACCTGGATTAGATCCAGGGACGTTGACACCAAGATTAGATCCAGAGACGTTGACACCAGGATTAGATTCAGGGACGTTGACACCAGGATTAGATCCAGGGACGTTCAAACCTTGATTAGATCCAGTGATTTTGACAGCAGGTTTAGATTCAGGGTCGTTGACACCAGGATTAGATCCAGGGTCCATGACACCAGGATTAGATACAGGGACATTGACACCAGGATTAGATCCAGGGACTTTGACACCAGGATTAGTTCCAGTGATGCTGACTCCAGGATTAGATCCAGGGACGTTGACACAAAGATTAGATGCAGGGAAATTGACACCAGGATTAGATCCAGTTACGGTGACACTAGGATTAGATCCAGGGACATTGACACCAGGATTAGATCCAGTTACGTTGACACCAGGATCAGATCCAGGGACGTTGACACCAGGATTAGTTCCAGGGTCGTTGACACCAAGATTAGATCCAGGGACCTTGACACCAGGATTAGATGCAGGGATATTGATACCAGGATTAGAACCAGGGACGTTGACACAAAGATTAGATCCAGGGACATTTACACCAGGATTAGATCCAGTTACGTTGACACCAGGATTAGCTCCAGGGACTTTGACATCATTATTAGATACAGGGACGTTGACACCAGGATAAGATCCAGTGATGTTGACACCAGGATTAGATCCAGTGATGATGACACCAGGATTAGATCCAAGGACATTGACACCAGGATTAGATCAAGGGACGTTGACCCCAGAATTAGGTCCAGGGACACTGACGCCTGGATTAGATCCAGGGACGTTGACACCAGGATTATATCATGGGATGTTGAAACCATGAGAAGATCCAGTGACGTTGACACCAGGATTATATCCCATGACCATGACACCAGGATTAGATCCAGGCAGGTTGACACCAGGATTAGATCCAGGGACGTTGAAACCAGGATTAGTTCCAGTGATGCTGACACCATTATTAGATCCAGGGACGTTGAAAAAGGATTAGGTCCAGGGACCTTGACACCAGGATTAGATCCAGGGATGTTGTCACCAAGATTAGATCTAGTGAAGTTGACACCAGGATTAGGTCCAGGGACGTTGACTTCAGGATTAGGTCCATGGACGTTGACACCAGGATTAGATCCAGTGACGCTGACACCAGGATCAGATCCAAGGACGTTGACACCAGGATTAGATCAAGGGACGTTGACCCCAGGATTAGGTCCAGGGACACTGACGCCTGGATTAGATCCAGTGATGTTGACACCAGGATTAAATCCAGGGTTGTTGACACCAGGATTAGATCCAGGGACCTAGACACCAGGATAAGATCCAGTGACGTTGACACCATGATTAGATCCAGTGACACTGACACCAGGATTAGATCCAGAGACGTTGACACCAGGATTAGATGCAGGGACGTTGACACCAGGATTAGATCCAGGGACAATGACACCAGGATTAGCTGAAGGGACGTTGAACCAGGATTAGATCCAGGGACGTTGACACCAGGATAAGATCCAGTGACATTGACACCAGGATTAGATCCAGTGACTCTGACACCAGGATTAGATCCAGGGACGTTGACACTAGGATTAGATCCTGGGACGTTGACACCGAGATAAGATCCAGTGAAGTTGACACCAGGATTAGATCCAGTGACGCTGACACCTGGATTAGTTCCAGGGACGTTGACACCTGGATTAGATCCAGGGACGTTGACACCAAGATTAGATCCAGAGACGTTGACACCAGGATTAGATTCAGGGACGTTGACACCAGGATTAGATCCAGGGACGTTCAAACCTTGATTAGATCCAGTGATGTTGACAGCAGGTTTATATTCAGGGTCGTTGACACCAGGATTAGATCCAGGGTCCATGACACCAGGATTAGATACAGGGACATTGACACCAGGATTAGATCCAGGGACGTTGACACCAGGATTAGTTCCAGTGATGCTGACTCCAGGATTAGATCCAGGTACGTTGACACAAAGATTAGATCCAGGGACATTGACACCAGGATTAGGTCCAGTTACGTTGACACCAGGATTAGATCCAGGGACATTGACACCAGGATTAGATCCAGTTACGTTGACACCAGGATTAGATCCAAGGACGTTGACACCAGGATTAGTTCCAGGGTCGTTGACACCAAGATTAGATCCAGGGACCTTGACACCAGGATTAGATGCAGGGACGTTGATACCAGGATTAGATCCAGGGACGTTGACACAAAGATTAGATCCAGGGACATTGACACCAGGATTAGATACAGTTACGTTGACACCAGGGTTAGCTCCAGGGACTTTGACATCATTATTAGATCCAGGGACGTTGACACCAGGATAAGATCCAGTGATGTTGACACCAGGATTAGATCCAGTGACGCTGACAGCAGGATTAGATCCAATGACATTGACACCAGGATTAGATCAACGGACGGTGACCCCAGAATTAGGTCCAGGGACACTGACGCCTGGATTAGATCCAGGGACGTTGACACCAGGATTATATCATGGGATGTTGAAACCATGAGAAGATCCAGTGACGTTGACACCAGGATTATATCCCATGACCATGACACCAGGATTAGATCCAGGCAGGTTGACACCAGGATTAGATCCAGGGACGTTGAAACCAGGATTAGTTCCAGTGATGCTGACACCATTATTAGATCCAGGGACGTTGAAAAAGGATTAGGTCCAGGGACGTTGAAACCAGGATTAGATCCAGGGATGTTGTCACCAAGATTAGATCTGGTGAAGTTGACACAAGGATTAGGTCCAGGGACGTTGACTTCAGGATTAGGTCCATGAACGTTGACACCAGGATTAGATCCAGTGACGCTGACACCAGGATTAGATCCAAGGACGTTGACACCAGGATTAGATCAAGGGACGTTGACCCCAGGATTAGGTCCAGGGACACTGACGCCTGGATTAGATCCAGTGATGTTGACACCAGTATTAGATACAGGGACGTTGACACCAGGATTAGATCCAGGGATGTTGACACCATGATAAGATCCAGTGACGTGACACCAGGATTAGATCTAGGGACGTTGACACCAGGATTAGAACCAGGAACGTTGACACCTGGATTAGATCTAGTGATGTTGACACCAGGATTAAATCCAGGGTGGTTGACACCAGGATTAGATCCAGGGACCTTGACAACAGGATAAGATCCAGAGACGTTGACACCATGATTAGATCCAGTGACACTGACACCAGGATTAGATCCAGAGACGTTGACACCAGGATTAGATGCACGGACGTTGATACCAGGATTAGATCCAGGGACAATGACACCAGGATTAGCTGAAGGGACGTTGAACCAGGATTAGATCCAGGGACGTTGACACCAGGATAAGATCCAGTGACATTGACACCAGGATTAGATCCAGTGACACTGACACCAGGATTAGATCCAGGGACGTTGACACCAGGATTAGATCCTGGGACGTTGACACCGAGATAAGATCCAGTGACGTTGACACCAGGATTAGATCCAGTGACGCTGACACCTGGATTAGATCCAGGGACGTTGACACCAGGATTAGATCCAGGGACGTTGATACCGAGATAAGATCCAGTGACGTTGACACCAGGATTAGATCCAGTGACGCTGACACCTGGATTAGATCCAGGGACGTTGACACCAAGATTAGATCCAGGGACGTTGACACCATGATTAGATTCAGGGACGTTGACACCAGGATTAGATCCAGTGACGTTGATACCATGATTAGATCCAGGGACGTTGACACCAGGATTAGATCCAGGGTCGTTGACACCAAGATTAGATCCAGGGACCTTGACACCAGGATTAGATGCAGGGATGTTGACACCATGATAAGATCCAGTGACGTTGACAGCAGGATTATATCCCAGGACCATGACACCAGGATTAGATCCAGGCAGGTTGACACCAGGATTAGATCCAGGGACGTTGAAACCAGGATTAGTTCCAGTGATGCTGACACCATTATTAGATCCAGGGACGTTGAAAAAGGATTAGGTCCAGGGACGTTGACACCAGGATTAGATCCAGGGACGTTGTCACCAAGATTAGATCTAGTGAAGTTGACACCAGGATTAGGTTCAGGGACATTGACTTCAGGATTAGGTCCATGGATGTTGACACCAGGATTAGCTCCAGGTACGTTGACACCAGGATTAGATCCAGGGACGTTGACACCAGGATTAGATCCAGGGTCGTTGACACCAAGATTAGATCCAGGGACGTTGACACCAGGATTAGATGCAGGGACGTTGATACCGGGATTAGATCCAGGGACGTTGACACCAGGATTAGCTCCAGGGTCTTTGACACCATTATTAGATCCAGGGACTTTGACATCAGGATAAGATCCAGTGACGTTGACACCAGGATTAGATCCAGTGACACTGACACCAGGATTAGATCCAAGGACGTTGACACCAGGATTATCAAGGGACGTTGACCCCAGGATTAGGTCCAGGGACATTGACGCCTGGATTAGATCCAGTGAGGTTGACACCAGGAATAGATACAGGGACGTTGACACCAGGATTAGATCCAGGGACCTTGACACCAGGATAAGATCCAGTGACGTTGAGACCATGATTAGATCCAGTGACACTGACACCAGGATTAGATCCAGAGACGTTGACACCAGGATTAGATGCAGGGACGTTGATACCAGGATTAGATCCAGGGACAATGATACCAGAATTAGCTGAAGGGACGTTGAACCAGGATTAGATCCAGGGACGTTGACACCAGGATAAGATCCAGTGACATTGACACCAGGATTAGATCCAGTGACACTGACACCAGGATTAGATCCAGGGACGTTGACACCAGGATTAGATCTAGGGACGTTGACACCGAGATAAGATCCAGTGACGTTGACACCAGGATTAGATCCAGTGACGCTGACACCTGGATTAGATCCAGGGACGTTGACACCAGGATTAGATCCAGGGACGTTGATACCGAGATAAGATCCAGTGACGTTGACACCAGGATTAGATCCAGTGACGCTGACACCTGGATTAGATCCAGGGACGTTGACACCAAGATTAGATCCAGGGACGTTGACACCAGGATTAGATTCAGGGACGTTGACACCTGGATTAGATCCAGGGACGTTGATACCTGGATTAGATCCAGTGATGTTGACAGCAGGTTTAGATCCAGGGTCGTTGACACCAGGATTAGATCCAGGGTCCATGACACCAGGATTAGATCCAGGGACATTGACACCAGGATTAGATCCAGGGACGTTGACACCAGGATTAGTTCCAGTGATGCTGACTCCAGGATTAGATCCAGGGACGTTGACACAAAGATTAGATCCAGGGACGTTGACACCAGGATTAGATCCAGTGACGTTGACACCAGGATTAGATCCAGGGACGCTGACACCAGGATTAGATCCAGGGTCGTTGACACCAAGATTAGATCCAGGGACCTTGACACCAGGATTAGATGCAGGGACGTTGATACCAGGATTAGATCCAGGGACGTTGACACCAGGATTAGCTCCAGGGACGTTGACACCATTATTAGATCCAGGGACGTTGACACCAGGTAAGATCCAGTGATGTTGACACCAGGTTAGATCCAGTGACGCTGACACCAGGATTAGATCCAAGGACAATGACACCAGGATTAGATCAAGGGACGTTGACCCCAGAATTAGGTCCAGGGACACTGACGCCTGGATTAGATCCAGTGATGTTAACACCAGGATTAGATCCATGGACGTTGACACCAGGATTATATCAAGGGATGTTGACATCATGATAAGATCCAGTGACGTTGACACCAGGATTAGATCCAGTGACGCTGACACCTGGATTAGATCCAGGGACGTTGACACCTGGATTAGATCCAGGGACGTTGACACCAAGTATGATCCAGAGACGTTGACACCAGGATTAGATTCAGGGACATTGACACCAGGATTAGATCCAGGGACGTTCAAACCTTGATTAGATCCAGTGATGTTGACAGCAGGTTTAGATTCAGGGTCGAGGACACCAGGATTAGATCCAGGGTCCATGACACCAGGATTAGATACAGGGACATTGACACCAGGATTAGATCGAGGGACGTTGACACCAGGATTAGTTCCAGTGATGCCGACTCCAGGATTAGATCCAGGGACGTTGACACAAAGATTAGATCCAGGGATATTGACACCAGGATTAGATCCAGTTACGTTGACACCAGGATTAGATCCAGGGACATTGACACCAGGATTAGATCCAGTTACGTTGACACCAGGATTAGATCCAGGGACGTTGACAAAAGGATTAGGTCCAGGGACGTTGACACCCGGATTAGTTCCAGAAACGTTGTCACCAAGATTAGATCCAGTGAAGTTGACACCAGGATTAGGTCCAGGGATGTTGACTTCAGGATTAGGTCCATGGACGTTGACACCAGGATTAGCTCCAGGGACGTTGACACCAGGATTATATCCAGTGACGTTGACACCAGGATTAGAACCAGGGACGTTGACACAAGGATTAGATCCAGGGACATTGACACAAGGATTAGATCCAGTGACGCTGACACCAGGATTAGATCCAGGGACGTTGACACAAGGATAAGATCCAGTAAGGTTGACACCAGGATTAGATCCAGGGACGCTGAAACCAGGATTAGATCCAGGGACGTTGACACCAAGATTAGATCCAGTGATGTTGACACCTGGATTAGATCCAGTGACGTTGACACAAGTATTAGATCCAGGGATGTTGACACCTGATTAGATCCAGTGATGTTGACACCAGGATTAGATCCAGGGGCGTTGACACCAGGATTAGATTCAGGGACCTTGACACCAGGATAAGATCCAGTGACGTTGACACCAGGATTAGATACAGGGACCATGACACAACGATTAGATCCAGGGACATTGACACAAGGATTAGATCCAGTGACGCTGACACCAGGATTAGATCCAGGGACGTTGACACAAGGATAAGATCCAGTAAGGTTGACACCAGCATTAGATCCAGGGACGCTGAAACCAGGATTAGATCCAGGGACGTTGACACCAAGATTAGATCCAGTGATGTTGACACCTGGATTAGATCCAGTGACGTTGACACAAGTATTAGATCCAGGGATGTTGACACCTGATTAGATCCAGTGATGTTGACACCAGGATTAGATCCAGGGGCGTTGACACAAGGATTAGATTCAGGGACCTTGACACCAGGATAAGATCCAGTGACGTTGACACCAGGATTAGATCCAGGGACCATGACACAAGGATTAGATCCAGGGACGTTGACACCAGGATCAGATCCAGAGAGGTTGACACCAGGATCAGATCCAGTGTCGTTCACACCAGGATTAGATCCAGTGACGTTGACATCTGGATAATATCCAGTGACGTTGACACCAGGATAAGTTCCAGGGACGTTGACTCCAGGATTAGATCCAGGGATGTTTACACCAGGATTAGATAAAGGGACGTTCACACCAGGAATAGATCCAGGACGTTCACACCAGGATTAGATCCAATGATGCTGACACCTTATCAGATCCAGAGACGTTGACACCAGTATTAGATCCAGTGACATTGACACCAGGATTAGATCCAGGGATGTTGACCTCAGGATTAGATCTAGTGACGCTGACACCAGGATTAGATCCAGGGACGTTGACTCCAGGATTAAATCCAGTGATGTTGACACCAGGATTAGATAAAGGGACGTTCACACCAGGATTAGATCCTGGGACGTTGACACCAGGATTAGATCCAATGACGCTGACACCAGTATCAGATCCAGTGACGATGACACCAGAATTAGATGTAGTGAGGTTGATACTAGGATTAGATCCAGGGTCGTTGACTCCAGGAGTAGATCCATTGACCATGACACCAGTATTAGATAAAGGGACGTTGAAAAAGATTAGGTCCAGGGACGTTGACACCAGGATTAGATCCAGGCAGGTTGACACCAGGATTAGATCCAGGGTCCATGACACCAGGATTAGATCCAGGGACATTGACACCAGGATTAGATCCAGGGACGTTGACACCAGGATTAGTTCCAGTGATGCTGACTCCAGGATTAGATCCAGGGACGTTGACACAAAGATTAGATCCAGGGACGTTGACACCAGGATTAGATCCAGTGACGTTGACACCAGGATTAGATCCAGGGACGCTGACACCAGGATTAGATCCAGGGTCGTTGACACCAAGATTAGATCCAGGGACCTTGACACCAGGATTAGATGCAGGGACGTTGATACCAGGATTAGATCCAGGGACGTTGACACCAGGATTAGCTCCAGGGACGTTGACACCATTATTAGATCCAGGGACGTTGACACCAGGTAAGATCCAGTGATGTTGACACCAGGTTAGATCCAGTGACGCTGACACCAGGATTAGATCCAAGGACAATGACACCAGGATTAGATCAAGGGACGTTGACCCCAGAATTAGGTCCAGGGACACTGACGCCTGGATTAGATCCAGTGATGTTAACACCAGGATTAGATCCATGGACGTTGACACCAGGATTATATCAAGGGATGTTGACATCATGATAAGATCCAGTGACGTTGACACCAGGATTAGATCCAGTGACGCTGACACCTGGATTAGATCCAGGGACGTTGACACCTGGATTAGATCCAGGGACGTTGACACCAAGTATGATCCAGAGACGTTGACACCAGGATTAGATTCAGGGACATTGACACCAGGATTAGATCCAGGGACGTTCAAACCTTGATTAGATCCAGTGATGTTGACAGCAGGTTTAGATTCAGGGTCGAGGACACCAGGATTAGATCCAGGGTCCATGACACCAGGATTAGATACAGGGACATTGACACCAGGATTAGATCGAGGGACGTTGACACCAGGATTAGTTCCAGTGATGCCGACTCCAGGATTAGATCCAGGGACGTTGACACAAAGATTAGATCCAGGGATATTGACACCAGGATTAGATCCAGTTACGTTGACACCAGGATTAGATCCAGGGACATTGACACCAGGATTAGATCCAGTTACGTTGACACCAGGATTAGATCCAGGGACGTTGACAAAAGGATTAGGTCCAGGGACGTTGACACCCGGATTAGTTCCAGAAACGTTGTCACCAAGATTAGATCCAGTGAAGTTGACACCAGGATTAGGTCCAGGGATGTTGACTTCAGGATTAGGTCCATGGACGTTGACACCAGGATTAGCTCCAGGGACGTTGACACCAGGATTATATCCAGTGACGTTGACACCAGGATTAGAACCAGGGACGTTGACACAAGGATTAGATCCAGGGACATTGACACAAGGATTAGATCCAGTGACGCTGACACCAGGATTAGATCCAGGGACGTTGACACAAGGATAAGATCCAGTAAGGTTGACACCAGGATTAGATCCAGGGACGCTGAAACCAGGATTAGATCCAGGGACGTTGACACCAAGATTAGATCCAGTGATGTTGACACCTGGATTAGATCCAGTGACGTTGACACAAGTATTAGATCCAGGGATGTTGACACCTGATTAGATCCAGTGATGTTGACACCAGGATTAGATCCAGGGGCGTTGACACCAGGATTAGATTCAGGGACCTTGACACCAGGATAAGATCCAGTGACGTTGACACCAGGATTAGATACAGGGACCATGACACAACGATTAGATCCAGGGACATTGACACAAGGATTAGATCCAGTGACGCTGACACCAGGATTAGATCCAGGGACGTTGACACAAGGATAAGATCCAGTAAGGTTGACACCAGCATTAGATCCAGGGACGCTGAAACCAGGATTAGATCCAGGGACGTTGACACCAAGATTAGATCCAGTGATGTTGACACCTGGATTAGATCCAGTGACGTTGACACAAGTATTAGATCCAGGGATGTTGACACCTGATTAGATCCAGTGATGTTGACACCAGGATTAGATCCAGGGGCGTTGACACAAGGATTAGATTCAGGGACCTTGACACCAGGATAAGATCCAGTGACGTTGACACCAGGATTAGATCCAGGGACCATGACACAAGGATTAGATCCAGGGACGTTGACACCAGGATCAGATCCAGAGAGGTTGACACCAGGATCAGATCCAGTGTCGTTCACACCAGGATTAGATCCAGTGACGTTGACATCTGGATAATATCCAGTGACGTTGACACCAGGATAAGTTCCAGGGACGTTGACTCCAGGATTAGATCCAGGGATGTTTACACCAGGATTAGATAAAGGGACGTTCACACCAGGAATAGATCCAGGACGTTCACACCAGGATTAGATCCAATGATGCTGACACCTTATCAGATCCAGAGACGTTGACACCAGTATTAGATCCAGTGACATTGACACCAGGATTAGATCCAGGGATGTTGACCTCAGGATTAGATCTAGTGACGCTGACACCAGGATTAGATCCAGGGACGTTGACTCCAGGATTAAATCCAGTGATGTTGACACCAGGATTAGATAAAGGGACGTTCACACCAGGATTAGATCCTGGGACGTTGACACCAGGATTAGATCCAATGACGCTGACACCAGTATCAGATCCAGTGACGATGACACCAGAATTAGATGTAGTGAGGTTGATACTAGGATTAGATCCAGGGTCGTTGACTCCAGGAGTAGATCCATTGACCATGACACCAGTATTAGATAAAGGGACGTTGAAAAAGATTAGGTCCAGGGACGTTGACACCAGGATTAGATCCAGGCAGGTTGACACCAGGATTAGATCCAGGGACGTTGACACCAGGATTAGATCAAGGGACGTTGACCCCAGGATTATATCCCAGGACCATGACACCAGGATTAGATCCAGGCAGGTTGACACCAGGATTAGATCCAGGGACGTTGAAACCAGGATTAGTTCCAGTGATGCTGACACCATTATTAGATCCAGGGACGTTGAAAAAGGATTAGGTCCAGGGACGTTGACACCAGGATTAGATCCAGGGACGTTGTCACCAAGATTAGATCTAGTGAAGTTGACACCAGGATTAGGTTCAGGGACATTGACTTCAGGATTAGGTCCATGGACGTTGACACCAGGATTAGCTCCAGGTAAGTTGACACCAGGATTAGATCCAGGGAGGTTGACACCAGGATTAGATCCAGGGTGGTTGACACCAAGATTAGATCCAGGGACGTTGACACCAGGATTAGATGCAGGGACGTTGATACCGGGATTAGATCCAGGGACGTTGACACCAGGATTAGCTCCAGGGACTTTGACACCATTATTAGATCCAGGGACGTTGACACCAGGATTAGATGCAGGGACGTTGATACCGGGATTAGATCCAGGAACGTTGACACCTGGATTAGATCCAGTGATGTTGCCACCAGGATTAGATCCAGGGTTGTTGACACCAGGATTAGATCCAGGGACCTTGACACCAGGATAAGATCCAGTGACGTTGACACCATGATTAGATCCAGTGACACTGACTGCAGGATTAGGTCCAGATATGTTGAAACCTGGATTAGATTCAGTGATGTTGACAGCAGGTTTAGATCAAGGGTCGTTGACACCAGGATTAGATCCAGGGTCCATGACACCAGGATTAGATCCACGGACGTTGACACCAGGATTAGATCCAGGGACCTTGACACCAGGATTAGTTCCAGTGATGCTGACTCCATGATTAGATCCAGGGACGTTTACACAAAGATTAGATCCAGGGACGTTGACACGAGGATTAGATCCAGTGACGTTGACACCTGGATTAGATCCAGGGACGTTGACACCAGGATTAGATCCAGGGTCCATGACACCAGGATTAGATCCACGGACGTTGACACCAGGATTAGATCCAGGGACCTTGACACCAGGATTAGTTCCAGTGATGCTGACTCCATGATTAGATCCAGGGACGTTTACACAAAGATTAGATCCAGGGACGTTGACACCAGGATTAGATCCAGTGACGTTGACACCTGGATTAGATCCAGGGACGTTGACACCAGGATTAGATCCAGGGTCGTTGACACCAAGATTAGATCCAGGGACCTTGACACCAGGATAAGATGCAGGGACGTTGATACCAGGATTAGATCCAGGGACATTGACACCAGGATTAGCTCTAGGGACGTTGACACCATTATTAGATCCAGGGACGTTGACACCAGGATTAGGTCCAGGGACACTGACGCCTGGATTAGATCCAGTGATGTTGACACCAGGATAGATCCAGGGACGTTGACACCAGGATTAGATCAAGGGATGTTGACACCATGATAAGATCCAGTGACGTTGACACCAGGATTATATCCCAGGACCATGACACTAGGATTAGATCCAGGCAGGTTGACACCAGGATTAGATCCAGGGACGTTGAAACCAGGATTAGTTCCGGTGATGCTGACACCATTATTAGATCCAGGGACGTTGAAAAAGTATTAGGTCCAGGGACGTTGACACCAGGATTAGCTCCAGGTACGTTGACACCAGCATTAGATCCAGGGACGTTGACTCCAGGATTAGATCCAGGGTCGTTGACACCAAGATTAGATCGAGGGACGTTGACACCAGGATTAGATGCAGGGACATTGATACCGGGATTAGATCCAGGGACGTTGACACCAGGATTAGCTCCAGGGACTTTGACACCTGGATTAGATCCAGAGACGTTGACACCAGGATTAGATCCAGGGACGTTGATACCGAGATAAGATCCAGTGATGTTGACACCAGGATTAGATCCAGGGACATTGACAAAAGTATTAGGTCCAAGGACGTTGACACCCGGATTAGTTCCAAAAACGTTGTCACCAAGATTAGATCCAGTGAAGTTGACACCAGGATTAGGTCCAGGGATGTTGACTTCAGGATTAGGTCCATGGACGTTGACACCAGGATTAGCTCCAGGGATGTTGACACCAGGATTATATCCAGTGACATTGACACCAGGATTAGATCCAGTGACGTTGACACCAGGATTATAACCAGGGACGTTGACACAAGGATTAGATCCAGGGACATTGACACAAGGATTAGATCCAGTGACGCTGACACCTGGATTAGATCCAGGGACGTTGACACAAGGATAAGATCCAGTAAGGTTGACACCAGGATTAGATCCAGGGACGCTGAAACCAGGATTAGATCCAGGGACGTTGACACCAGGATTAGATCCATTGACGTTGACATCTGGATAAGATCCAGTGACGTTGACACCAGGATTAGATAAAGGGACGTTGACACCAGGATTAGCTCCAGGGACGTTGAAACCTGGTTTAGATCCAATGACGCTGACACCAGGATCAGATCCAGTGACGTTGACACCAGGATTATAACCAGGGACGTTGACACAAGGATTAGATCCAGGGACATTGACACAAGGATTAGATCCAGTGATGCTGACACCTGGATTAGATCCAGGGACGTTGACACAAGGATAAGATCCAGTAAGGTTGACACCAGGATTAGATCCAGGGACGCTGAAACCAGGATTAGATCCAGGGACGTTGACACCAAGATTAGATCCACTGATGTTGACACCTGGATTAGGTCCAGGGACGTTGACACAAGTATTAGATCCAGGGATGTTGACACCTGATTAGATCCAGTGATGTTGACACCAGGATTAGATCCAGGGACGTTGAAACCAGGATTAGATTCAGGGACCTTGACACCAGGATAAGATCCAGTGACGTTGACACCAGGATTAGATCCAGGGACCATGACACCAGGATTAGATCCAGGGACCATGACACCAGGATTAGATCCAGGGACGTTGACACCAGGATTAGATCCAGGGAGGTTGACACCAGGATTAGATCCATTGACGTTGACACCAGGATTAGATCCAGTGACGTTGACATCTGGATAAGATCCAGTGACGTTGACACCAGGATTAGTTCCAGGGACGTTGACTCCAGGATTAGATCAAGGAATGTTTTCACCAGGATTAGATAAAGGGACGTTCACACCAGGATTAGATCAGGACGTTCACACCAGGATTTGATCCAATTACGCTGACACCTTATCAGATCCAGAGACGTTGACACCAGTATTAGATCCAGTGACATTGACACCAAGATTAGATCCAGGGATGTTGACTCCAGGGTTAGATCTAGTGACGCTTACACCAGGATTAGATCCAGGGTCCATGACACCAGGATTAGATCCAGGGACGTTGACACCAGGATGAGATCCAATGACGCTGACTCCAGGATCAGATCCAGTGACCTTGACCCAGGATTAGATCTAGTGACATTGATACTAGGATTAAATCCAGAGTCGTTGACACAAGGATTAGATCCATTGACCTTGACACCAGTATTAGATAAAGGAACGTTGACACCAGGATTAGATCCAGGGACGTTGACACAAGGATTAGATCCAGGGACGTTGACACCAGGATTAGTTCCAGTGATGCCGACTCCAGGATTAGATCCAGGGACGTTGACACAAAGATTAGATCCAGGGATATTGACACCAGGATTAGATCCAGTTACGTTGACACCAGGATTAGATCCAGGGACATTGACACCAGGATTAGATCCAGTTACGTTGACACCAGGATTAGATCCAGGGACGTTGACAAAAGGATTAGGTCCAGGGACGTTGACACCCGGATTAGTTCCAGAAACGTTGTCACCAAGATTAGATCCAGTGAAGTTGACACCAGGATTAGGTCCAGGGATGTTGACTTCAGGATTAGGTCCATGGACGTTGACACCAGGATTAGCTCCAGGGACGTTGACACCAGGATTATATCCAGTGACGTTGACACCAGGATTAGAACCAGGGACGTTGACACAAGGATTAGATCCAGGGACATTGACACAAGGATTAGATCCAGTGACGCTGACACCAGGATTAGATCCAGGGACGTTGACACAAGGATAAGATCCAGTAAGGTTGACACCAGGATTAGATCCAGGGACGCTGAAACCAGGATTAGATCCAGGGACGTTGACACCAAGATTAGATCCAGTGATGTTGACACCTGGATTAGATCCAGTGACGTTGACACAAGTATTAGATCCAGGGATGTTGACACCTGATTAGATCCAGTGATGTTGACACCAGGATTAGATCCAGGGGCGTTGACACCAGGATTAGATTCAGGGACCTTGACACCAGGATAAGATCCAGTGACGTTGACACCAGGATTAGATACAGGGACCATGACACAACGATTAGATCCAGGGACATTGACACAAGGATTAGATCCAGTGACGCTGACACCAGGATTAGATCCAGGGACGTTGACACAAGGATAAGATCCAGTAAGGTTGACACCAGCATTAGATCCAGGGACGCTGAAACCAGGATTAGATCCAGGGACGTTGACACCAAGATTAGATCCAGTGATGTTGACACCTGGATTAGATCCAGTGACGTTGACACAAGTATTAGATCCAGGGATGTTGACACCTGATTAGATCCAGTGATGTTGACACCAGGATTAGATCCAGGGGCGTTGACACAAGGATTAGATTCAGGGACCTTGACACCAGGATAAGATCCAGTGACGTTGACACCAGGATTAGATCCAGGGACCATGACACAAGGATTAGATCCAGGGACGTTGACACCAGGATCAGATCCAGAGAGGTTGACACCAGGATCAGATCCAGTGTCGTTCACACCAGGATTAGATCCAGTGACGTTGACATCTGGATAATATCCAGTGACGTTGACACCAGGATAAGTTCCAGGGACGTTGACTCCAGGATTAGATCCAGGGATGTTTACACCAGGATTAGATAAAGGGACGTTCACACCAGGAATAGATCCAGGACGTTCACACCAGGATTAGATCCAATGATGCTGACACCTTATCAGATCCAGAGACGTTGACACCAGTATTAGATCCAGTGACATTGACACCAGGATTAGATCCAGGGATGTTGACCTCAGGATTAGATCTAGTGACGCTGACACCAGGATTAGATCCAGGGACGTTGACTCCAGGATTAAATCCAGTGATGTTGACACCAGGATTAGATAAAGGGACGTTCACACCAGGATTAGATCCTGGGACGTTGACACCAGGATTAGATCCAATGACGCTGACACCAGTATCAGATCCAGTGACGATGACACCAGAATTAGATGTAGTGAGGTTGATACTAGGATTAGATCCAGGGTCGTTGACTCCAGGAGTAGATCCATTGACCATGACACCAGTATTAGATAAAGGGACGTTGAAAAAGATTAGGTCCAGGGACGTTGACACCAGGATTAGATCCAGGCAGGTTGACACCAGGATTAGATCCAGGGACGTTGACACCAGGATTAGATCAAGGGACGTTGACCCCAGGATTATATCCCAGGACCATGACACCAGGATTAGATCCAGGCAGGTTGACACCAGGATTAGATCCAGGGACGTTGAAACCAGGATTAGTTCCAGTGATGCTGACACCATTATTAGATCCAGGGACGTTGAAAAAGGATTAGGTCCAGGGACGTTGACACCAGGATTAGATCCAGGGACGTTGTCACCAAGATTAGATCTAGTGAAGTTGACACCAGGATTAGGTTCAGGGACATTGACTTCAGGATTAGGTCCATGGACGTTGACACCAGGATTAGCTCCAGGTAAGTTGACACCAGGATTAGATCCAGGGAGGTTGACACCAGGATTAGATCCAGGGTGGTTGACACCAAGATTAGATCCAGGGACGTTGACACCAGGATTAGATGCAGGGACGTTGATACCGGGATTAGATCCAGGGACGTTGACACCAGGATTAGCTCCAGGGACTTTGACACCATTATTAGATCCAGGGACGTTGACACCAGGATTAGATGCAGGGACGTTGATACCGGGATTAGATCCAGGAACGTTGACACCTGGATTAGATCCAGTGATGTTGCCACCAGGATTAGATCCAGGGTTGTTGACACCAGGATTAGATCCAGGGACCTTGACACCAGGATAAGATCCAGTGACGTTGACACCATGATTAGATCCAGTGACACTGACTGCAGGATTAGGTCCAGATATGTTGAAACCTGGATTAGATTCAGTGATGTTGACAGCAGGTTTAGATCAAGGGTCGTTGACACCAGGATTAGATCCAGGGTCCATGACACCAGGATTAGATCCACGGACGTTGACACCAGGATTAGATCCAGGGACCTTGACACCAGGATTAGTTCCAGTGATGCTGACTCCATGATTAGATCCAGGGACGTTTACACAAAGATTAGATCCAGGGACGTTGACACAAGGATTAGATCCAGGGACGTTGACACAAGGATAAGATCCAGTAAGGTTGACACCAGGATTAGATCCAGGGTCCATGACACCAGGATTAGATCCACGGACGTTGACACCAGGATTAGATCCAGGGACCTTGACACCAGGATTAGTTCCAGTGATGCTGACTCCATGATTAGATCCAGGGACGTTTACACAAAGATTAGATCCAGGGACGTTGACACCAGGATTAGATCCAGTGACGTTGACACCTGGATTAGATCCAGGGACGTTGACACCAGGATTAGATCCAGGGTCGTTGACACCAAGATTAGATCCAGGGACCTTGACACCAGGATAAGATGCAGGGACGTTGATACCAGGATTAGATCCAGGGACATTGACACCAGGATTAGCTCTAGGGACGTTGACACCATTATTAGATCCAGGGACGTTGACACCAGGATAAGATCCAGTGATGTTGACACCAGGATTAGATCCAGTGACGCTGACACCAGGATTAGATATAAGGACGTTGACACCAGGATTAGATCAAGGGACGTTGACCCCAGGATTAGGTCCAGGGACACTGACGCCTGGATTAGATCCAGTGATGTTGACACCAGGATAGATCCAGGGACGTTGACACCAGGATTAGATCAAGGGATGTTGACACCATGATAAGATCCAGTGACGTTGACACCAGGATTATATCCCAGGACCATGACACTAGGATTAGATCCAGGCAGGTTGACACCAGGATTAGATCCAGGGACGTTGAAACCAGGATTAGTTCCGGTGATGCTGACACCATTATTAGATCCAGGGACGTTGAAAAAGTATTAGGTCCAGGGACGTTGACACCAGGATTAGCTCCAGGTACGTTGACACCAGCATTAGATCCAGGGACGTTGACTCCAGGATTAGATCCAGGGTCGTTGACACCAAGATTAGATCGAGGGACGTTGACACCAGGATTAGATGCAGGGACATTGATACCGGGATTAGATCCAGGGACGTTGACACCAGGATTAGCTCCAGGGACTTTGACACCTGGATTATATCCAGAGACGTTGACACCAGGATTAGATCCAGGGACGTTGATACCGAGATAAGATCCAGTGATGTTGACACCAGGATTAGATCCAGGGACATTGACAAAAGTATTAGGTCCAAGGACGTTGACACCCGGATTAGTTCCAAAAACGTTGTCACCAAGATTAGATCCAGTGAAGTTGACACCAGGATTAGGTCCAGGGATGTTGACTTCAGGATTAGGTCCATGGACGTTGACACCAGGATTAGCTCCAGGGATGTTGACACCAGGATTATATCCAGTGACATTGACACCAGGATTAGATCCAGTGACGTTGACACCAGGATTATAACCAGGGACGTTGACACAAGGATTAGATCCAGGGACATTGACACAAGGATTAGATCCAGTGACGCTGACACCTGGATTAGATCCAGGGACGTTGACACAAGGATAAGATCCAGTAAGGTTGACACCAGGATTAGATCCAGGGACGCTGAAACCAGGATTAGATCCAGGGACGTTGACACCAGGATTAGATCCATTGACGTTGACATCTGGATAAGATCCAGTGACGTTGACACCAGGATTAGATAAAGGGACGTTGACACCAGGATTAGCTCCAGGGACGTTGAAACCTGGTTTAGATCCAATGACGCTGACACCAGGATCAGATCCAGTGACGTTGACACCAGGATTATAACCAGGGACGTTGACACAAGGATTAGATCCAGGGACATTGACACAAGGATTAGATCCAGTGATGCTGACACCTGGATTAGATCCAGGGACGTTGACACAAGGATAAGATCCAGTAAGGTTGACACCAGGATTAGATCCAGGGACGCTGAAACCAGGATTAGATCCAGGGACGTTGACACCAAGATTAGATCCACTGATGTTGACACCTGGATTAGGTCCAGGGACGTTGACACAAGTATTAGATCCAGGGATGTTGACACCTGATTAGATCCAGTGATGTTGACACCAGGATTAGATCCAGGGACGTTGAAACCAGGATTAGATTCAGGGACCTTGACACCAGGATAAGATCCAGTGACGTTGACACCAGGATTAGATCCAGGGACCATGACACCAGGATTAGATCCAGGGACCATGACACCAGGATTAGATCCAGGGACGTTGACACCAGGATTAGATCCAGGGAGGTTGACACCAGGATTAGATCCATTGACGTTGACACCAGGATTAGATCCAGTGACGTTGAAATCTGGATAAGATCCAGTGACGTTGACACCAGGATTAGTTCCAGGGATGTTGACTCCAGGATTAGATCAAGGAATGTTTTCACCAGGATTAGATAAAGGGACGTTCACACCAGGATTAGATCAGGACGTTCACACCAGGATTTGATCCAATTACGCTGACACCTTATCAGATCCAGAGACGTTGACACCAGTATTAGATCCAGTGACATTGACACCAAGATTAGATCCAGGGATGTTGACTCCAGGGTTAGATCTAGTGACGCTTACACCAGGATTAGATCCAGGGTCCATGACACCAGGATTAGATCCAGGGACGTTGACACCAGGATGAGATCCAATGACGCTGACTCCAGGATCAGATCCAGTGACCTTGACCCAGGATTAGATCTAGTGACGTTGATACTAGGATTAAATCCAGAGTCGTTGACACAAGGATTAGATCCATTGACCTTGACACCAGTATTAGGTAAAGGAACGTTGACACCAGGATTAGATCCAGGGACGTTGACACAAGGATTAGATCCAGGGACGTTGACACAAGGATTAGATCCAGTGACGCAGACACCAGGATTATATCCAGGGATGTTGACACCAGGATTAGATCCAGGGACTTTGAAACCGAGATAAGATCCAGTGACGTTGACACCAGGATTAGATCCAGTGACGCTGACACCTGGATTAGATCCAGGGCCGTTGACACCAGGATAAGATTCAGGGACGTTGATACTGAGATAAGATCCAGTGACGTTGACACCAGGATTAGATCCAGTGACGCTGACACCTGGATTAGATCCAGGGCCGTTGACACCAAGATTAGATTCAGGGACGTTGACACCAGGATTAGATTCAGGGACGTTGACACCAGGATTAGATGCAGGGACGTTGAAACCTGGATTAGATCCAGTGATGTTGACAGCAGGTTTAGATCCAGGGTCGTTGACACCAGGATTAGATCCAGGGTCCATGACACCAGGATTAGATCCAGGGACGTTGACACCAGGATTAGATCCAGGGACGTTGACACCAGGATTAGTTCCAGTGATGCTGACTCCAGGATTAGATCCAGGGACGTTGATACTAGGATTAAATCCAGGGTCGTTGACACCAGGATTAGATCCATTGACCTTGACACCAGTATTAGATAAAGGAACGTTGACACCAGGATTAGATCCAGGGACGTTGACACAAGGATTAGATCCAGGGACATTGACACAAGGATTAGATCCAGTGACGCAGACACCAGGATTATATCCAGGGATGTTGACACCAGGATTAGATCCAGGGACTTTGAAACCGAGATAAGATCCAGTTACATTGACACCAGGATTAGATCCAGGGATGCTGACACCTGGATTAGATCCAGGGACGTTGACACCAGGATTAGATTCAGGGACGTTGATACTGAGATAAGATCCAGTGACGTTGACTCCAGGATTAGATCCAGTGACGCTGACACCTGGATTAGATCCAGGGCCGTTGACACCAAGATTAGATCCAGGGACGTTGACACCAGGATTAGATTCAGGGACGTTGACACCAGGATTAGATGCAGGGACGTTGAAACCTGGATTAGATCCAGTGATGTTGACAGCAGGTTTAGATCCAGGGTCGTTGACACCAGGATTAGATCCAGGGTCCATGACACCAGGATTAGATCCAGGGACGTTGACACCAGGATTAGATCCAGGGACGTTGACACCAGGATTAGTTCCAGTGATGCTGACTCCAGGATTGGATCCAGGGACGTTGACACAAAGATTAGATCCAGGGACGTTGACACCAGGATTAGATCCAGGGACGTTGACACCAGGATTAGAACCAGGGACGTTGACACCAGGATTAGATCCAGGGTCGTTGACACCAAGGTTAGATCCAGGGACCTTGACACCAGGATTAGATGCAGGGACGTTGATACCAGGACTAGATCCAGGGACGTTGACACCAGGATTAGCTCCAGGGATGTTGACACCATTATTAGATCCAGCGACGTTGACACCAGGATAAGATCCAGTGATGTTGACACCAGGATTAGATCCAGTGACGCTGACACCAGGATTAGATCCAAGGACGTTGACACCAGGATTAGATCAAGGGACGTTGACCCCAGGATTAGGTCCAGGGACACTGACGCCTGGATTAGATCCAGTGATGTTGACACCAGGATTAGATCCAGGGACGTTGACACCAGGATTAGATCCAGGCAGGTTGACACCATGATAAGATCCAGTGACGTTGACACCAGGATTATATCCCAGGACCATGACACCAGGATTAGATCCAGGCAGGTTGACACCAGGATTAGATCCAGGGGCGTTGAAACCAGGATTAGTTCCAGTGATGCTGACACCATTATTAGATCCAGGGACGTTGAAAAAGGATTAGGTCCAGGGACGTTGACACCAGGATTAGATCCAGGGACGTTGTCACCAAGATTAGATCTAGTGAAGTTGACACCAGGATTAGGTCCATGGACGTTGACACCAGGATTAGCTCCAGGTACGTTGACACCAGGATTATATACAGGGACGTTGACACCAGGATTAGATCCAGGGTCGTTGACACCAAGATTAGATCCAGGGACGTTGACACCAGGATTAGATGCAGGGACGTTGATACCGGGATTAGATCCAGGGACATTGACACCAGGATTAGCTCCAGGGACTTTGACACCATTACTAGATCCAGGGACTTTGACACCAGGATAAAATTCCAGTGACGTTGACACCAGGATTAGATCTAGTGACGCTGACACCAGGATTAGATCCAAGGACGTTGACACCAGGATTAGATCAAGGGATGTTGACCCCAGGATTAGGTCCAGGGACACTGACGCCTGGATTAGATCCAGTGATGTTGACACCAGGATTAGATACAGGGACGTTGACACCAGGATTAGATCCAGGGATGTTGACACCATGATAAGATCCAGTGACGTTGACACCAGGATTAGATCCAGTGACACTGACACCAGGATTAGATCCAGAGACTTTGACACCAGGATTAGATGCATGGACGTTGATACCAGGATTAGATCCAGGGACGTTGACACCAGGATTAGCTCCAGGGACATTGAACCAGGATTAGATCCAGGGACGTTGACACCAGGATAAGATCCAGTGACATTGACACCAGGATTAGATCCAGTGACACTGACACCAGGATTAGATCCAGGGACGTTGACACCAGGATTAGATCAAGGGACGTTGACATCAGGATTAGGTCCAGGGACGTTGACACCTGGATTAGATCCAGTGATGTTGACACCAGGATTAGATCCAGGGACGTTGACAACAGGATTAGATTCAGGGATGTTGACAACAGGATAAGATCCAGTGATGTTGACACCAGGATTATATCCAGGGACCATGACACCAGGATTATCCAGGCACATTGACACCAGGATTAGATCCAGGGACGTTGACACCAGGATTAGTTCCAGTGATGCTGACACCAGGATTAGTTCCAAGGACATTGACAAAACGATTAGGTCCAGGGACGTTGACACCAGGATTAGTTCCAGAAACGTTGTCACCAAGATTAGATCCAGTGAAGTTGACACCAGGATTAGGTCCAGGGACGTTGACTTCAGGATTAGGTCCATGGATGTTGATACCCGGATTAGATCCAGGGATGTTGACACAAGGATTGGATCCAGGGATGTTGACACCTGATTAGTTCCAGTGATGTTGACACAAGGATTAGATCCAGGGATGTTAACACCAGGATTAGATTCAGGGACCTTTACACCAGGATAAGATCCAGTGACTTTTAAACCAGGATTAGATCCAGGGAGGTTGACACCAGGATTAGATCCAGTGACGTTGACACCAGGATTAGATCCAGTGACGTTGACACCAGGATTAAAACCAGTGACGTTGACATCTGGATAAGATTATTGACGTTGACACCAGGATTAGTTCCAGGGACGTTGACTCCAGGATTAGATCCAAGGATGTTTACACCAGGATTAGATAAAGGGAAGTTCACACCAGGATTAGATCCAGGACATTCACACAAGGATTAGATCCAATGATGCTGACACCTTATCAGATCCAGAGACGTTGACACCAGTATTAGATCCAGTGACATTGACACCAGGATTAGATCCAGGGATGTGGACTCCAGGATTAGATCCTGTGACGTTGACACCAGGATTAGATCCAGGGCGGTGACTCCAGGATTAAATCCAAAGATGTTGACACCAGGATTAGATCCAGTGACACTGACACCAGGATTAGATCCAGAGACTTTGACACCAGGATTAGATGCATGGACGTTGATACCCGAATTAGTTCCAAGGACATTGACAAAACAATTAGGTCCAGGGACGTTGACACCAGGATTAGTTCCAGAAACGTTGTCACCAAGATTAGATCCAGTGAAGTTGACACCAGGATTAGGTCCAGGGACGTTGACTTCAGGATTAGGTCCATGGATGTTGACACCAGGATTAGCTCCACGGACGTTGACACCAGGATTATATCCAGTGACGTTGACACCAGGATTAGATCCAATGATGTTGACACCAGGATTAGATAAAGGGACGTTGACACCAGGATTAGATACAGGGACGTTGAAACCAGGTTTAGATCCAATGACGCTGACACCAGGATCAGATCCAGTGACGTTGACACCAGGATTAGAACCAGGGACGTTTACACAAGGATAAGATCCAGTAAGGTTGACACCAGGATTAGATCCAGGGACGCTGAAACCAGGATTAGATCCAGGGACGTTGACTCCAAGATTAGATCCAGTGATGTTGACACCTGGATTAGTTCCAGGGACATTGACACAAGTATTAAATCCAGGAATGTTGACACCTGATTAGATCCAGTGATGTTGACACCAGGATATGATCCAGGGACGTTGACACCAGGATTACATTCAGGGACCTTGAAACCAGGATAAGATCCAGTGACGTTGACACCAGGATTAGATCCAGGGACCATGACACAAGGATTAGATCCAGGGACGTTGACACCAGGATTAGATCCAGAGAGGTTGACACCAGGATTAGATCCAGTGTCGTTCACACCAGGATTAGATCCAGTGTCGTTGACATCTGGATAATATCCACTGACGTTGACACCAGGATAAGTTCCAGGGACGTTGAGTCCAGGATTAGATCCCGGGATGTTTATACCAGGATTAGATAAAGGGACGTTCACACCAGGAATAGATCCAAGACGTTCACACCAGGATTAGATCCAATGATGCTGACACCTTATCAGATCCAGAGACGTTGACACCAGTATTAGATCCAGTGACATTGACACCAGGATTAGATCCAGGGATGTTGACTCCAGGATTAGATCTAGTGACGCTGATACCAGGATTAGATCCAGGGACGTTGACTCCAGGATTAAATCCAGTGATGTTGACACCAGGATTAGATAAAGGGACGTTCACAGCAGGATTAGATCCAGGGACGTTGACACCAGGATTAGATCCAATGACGCTGACACCAGGATCAGATCCAGTGACGATGACACCAGGATTAGATCTAGTGAGGTTGATACTAGGATTAGATCCAGGTTCGTTGACTCCAGGATTAGATCCATTGACCATGACACCAGTATTAGATAAAGGGACGTTGACACCAGGGTTAGATCCAGGGACGTTGACACAAGGATTAGATCCAGGGACGTTGACACAAGGATTAGATCCAGTGACGCAGACACCAGGATTATATCCAGGAACGTTGACACCAGGATTAGATCCAGGGACGTTGACACCGAGATAAGATCCAGTGACGTTGACACCAGGATTAGATCCAGTGAGGTTGACACCAGGATTAGATAAAGGGACGTTGACACCAGGATTAGATACAGGGACGTTGACACCAGGATTAGATCCAATGACGCTGACACCAGATTCAGATCCAGTGACGTTCACACCAGGATTAGATCCAGTGACGTTGATACTAGGATTAGTTCCAGGGTGGTTGACACCAGGATTAGATCCAGGGACGTTGGCACCAGGATTAGATCCAGGGACCATGACACCAGGATTAGATCCAGGGATGTTGACACCAGGATTAGATCCAGGGAAGATGACACCAGGATTAGAAACAGGGACGTTGACACAAGGATTAGATCCAGGGACATTGACACAAGGATTAGATCCAGTGACGCTGACACCAGGATTAGATCCAGGGACCTTGACACAAGGATTAGATCCAGGGACGTTGACACAAGGATAAGATCCAGTAAGGTTGACACCAGGATTAGATCCAGGGTCCATGACACCAGGATTAGATCCACGGACGTTGACACCAGGATTAGATCCAGGGACCTTGACACCAGGATTAGTTCCAGTGATGCTGACTCCATGATTAGATCCAGGGACGTTTACACAAAGATTAGATCCAGGGACGTTGACACCAGGATTAGATCCAGTGACGTTGACACCTGGATTAGATCCAGGGACGTTGACACCAGGATTAGATCCAGGGTCGTTGACACCAAGATTAGATCCAGGGACCTTGACACCAGGATAAGATGCAGGGACGTTGATACCAGGATTAGATCCAGGGACATTGACACCAGGATTAGCTCTAGGGACGTTGACACCATTATTAGATCCAGGGACGTTGACACCAGGATAAGATCCAGTGATGTTGACACCAGGATTAGATCCAGTGACGCTGACACCAGGATTAGATATAAGGACGTTGACACCAGGATTAGATCAAGGGACGTTGACCCCAGGATTAGGTCCAGGGACACTGACGCCTGGATTAGATCCAGTGATGTTGACACCAGGATAGATCCAGGGACGTTGACACCAGGATTAGATCAAGGGATGTTGACACCATGATAAGATCCAGTGACGTTGACACCAGGATTATATCCCAGGACCATGACACTAGGATTAGATCCAGGCAGGTTGACACCAGGATTAGATCCAGGGACGTTGAAACCAGGATTAGTTCCGGTGATGCTGACACCATTATTAGATCCAGGGACGTTGAAAAAGTATTAGGTCCAGGGACGTTGACACCAGGATTAGCTCCAGGTACGTTGACACCAGCATTAGATCCAGGGACGTTGACTCCAGGATTAGATCCAGGGTCGTTGACACCAAGATTAGATCGAGGGACGTTGACACCAGGATTAGATGCAGGGACATTGATACTGGGATTAGATCCAGGGACGTTGACACCAGGATTAGCTCCAGGGACTTTGACACCTGGATTATATCCAGAGACGTTGACACCAGGATTAGATCCAGGGACGTTGATACCGAGATAAGATCCAGTGATGTTGACACCAGGATTAGATCCAGGGACATTGACAAAAGTATTAGGTCCAAGGACGTTGACACCCGGATTAGCTCCAGGGATGTTGACACCAGGATTATATCCAGTGACATTGACACCAGGATTAGATCCAGTGACGTTGACACCAGGATTATAACCAGGGACGTTGACACAAGGATTAGATCCAGGGACATTGACACAAGGATTAGATCCAGTGACGCTGACACCTGGATTAGATCCAGGGACGTTGACACAAGGATAAGATCCAGTAAGGTTGACACCAGGATTAGATCCAGGGACGCTGAAACCAGGATTAGATCCAGGGACGTTGACACCAGGATTAGATCCATTGACGTTGACATCTGGATAAGATCCAGTGACGTTGACACCAGGATTAGATAAAGGGACGTTGACACCAGGATTAGCTCCAGGGACGTTGAAACCTGGTTTAGATCCAATGACGCTGACACCAGGATCAGATCCAGTGACGTTGACACCAGGATTATAACCAGGGACGTTGACACAAGGATTAGATCCAGGGACATTGACACAAGGATTAGATCCAGTGATGCTGACACCTGGATTAGATCCAGGGACGTTGACACAAGGATAAGATCCAGTAAGGTTGACACCAGGATTAGATCCAGGGACGCTGAAACCAGGATTAGATCCAGGGACGTTGACACCAAGATTAGAACCACTGATGTTGACACCTGGATTAGGTCCAGGGACGTTGACACAAGTATTAGATCCAGGGATGTTGACACCTGATTAGATCCAGTGATGTTGACACCAGGATTAGATCCAGGGACGTTGAAACCAGGATTAGATTCAGGGACCTTGACACCAGGATAAGATCCAGTGACGTTGACACCAGGATTAGATCCAGGGACCATGACACCAGGATTAGATCCAGGGACCATGACACCAGGATTAGATCCAGGGACGTTGACACCAGGATTAGATCCAGGGAGGTTGACACCAGGATTAGATCCATTGACGTTGACACCAGGATTAGATCCAGTGACGTTGACATCTGGATAAGATCCAGTGACGTTGACACCAGGATTAGTTCCAGGGACGTTGACTCCAGGATTAGATCAAGGAATGTTTTCACCAGGATTAGATAAAGGGACGTTCACACCAGGATTAGATCAGGACGTTCACACCAGGATTTGATCCAATTACGCTGACACCTTATCAGATCCAGAGACGTTGACACCAGTATTAGATCCAGTGACATTGACACCAAGATTAGATCCAGGGATGTTGACTCCAGGGTTAGATCTAGTGACGCTTACACCAGGATTAGATCCAGGGTCCATGACACCAGGATTAGATCCAGGGACGTTGACACCAGGATGAGATCCAATGACGCTGACTCCAGGATCAGATCCAGTGACCTTGACCCAGGATTAGATCTAGTGACGTTGATACTAGGATTAAATCCAGAGTCGTTGACACAAGGATTAGATCCATTGACCTTGACACCAGTATTAGATAAAGGAACGTTGACACCAGGATTAGATCCAGGGACGTTGACACAAGGATTAGATCCAGGGACGTTGACACAAGGATTAGATCCAGTGACGCAGACACCAGGATTATATCCAGGGATGTTGACACCAGGATTAGATCCAGGGACTTTGAAACCGAGATAAGATCCAGTGACGTTGACACCAGGATTAGATCCAGTGACGCTGACACCTGGATTAGATCCAGGGCCGTTGACACCAGGATAAGATTCAGGGACGTTGATACTGAGATAAGATCCAGTGACGTTGACACCAGGATTAGATCCAGTGACGCTGACACCTGGATTAGATCCAGGGCCGTTGACACCAAGATTAGATTCAGGGACGTTGACACCAGGATTAGATTCAGGGACGTTGACACCAGGATTAGATGCAGGGACGTTGAAACCTGGATTAGATCCAGTGATGTTGACAGCAGGTTTAGATCCAGGGTCGTTGACACCAGGATTAGATCCAGGGTCCATGACACCAGGATTAGATCCAGGGACGTTGACACCAGGATTAGATCCAGGGACGTTGACACCAGGATTAGTTCCAGTGATGCTGACTCCAGGATTAGATCCAGGGACGTTGATACTAGGATTAAATCCAGGGTCGTTGACACCAGGATTAGATCCATTGACCTTGACACCAGTATTAGATAAAGGAACGTTGACACCAGGATTAGATCCAGGGACGTTGACACAAGGATTAGATCCAGGGACATTGACACAAGGATTAGATCCAGTGACGCAGACACCAGGATTATATCCAGGGATGTTGACACCAGGATTAGATCCAGGGACTTTGAAACCGAGATAAGATCCAGTTACGTTGACACCAGGATTAGATCCAGGGATGCTGACACCTGGATTAGATCCAGGGACGTTGACACCAGGATTAGATTCAGGGACGTTGATACTGAGATAAGATCCAGTGACGTTGACTCCAGGATTAGATCCAGTGACGCTGACACCTGGATTAGATCCAGGGCCGTTGACACCAAGATTAGATCCAGGGACGTTGACACCAGGATTAGATTCAGGGACGTTGACACCAGGATTAGATGCAGGGACGTTGAAACCTGGATTAGATCCAGTGATGTTGACAGCAGGTTTAGATCCAGGGTCGTTGACACCAGGATTAGATCCAGGGTCCATGACACCAGGATTAGATCCAGGGACGTTGACACCAGGATTAGATCCAGGGACGTTGACACCAGGATTAGTTCCAGTGATGCTGACTCCAGGATTGGATCCAGGGACGTTGACACAAAGATTAGATCCAGGGACGTTGACACCAGGATTAGATCCAGGGACGTTGACACCAGGATTAGATCCAGGGACGTTGACACCAGGATTAGATCCAGGGTCGTTGACACCAAGGTTAGATCCAGGGACCTTGACACCAGGATTAGATGCAGGGACGTTGATACCAGGATTAGATCCAGGGACGTTGACACCAGGATTAGCTCCAGGGATGTTGACACCATTATTAGATCCAGCGACGTTGACACCAGGATAAGATCCAGTGATGTTGACACCAGGATTAGATCCAGTGACGCTGACACCAGGATTAGATCCAAGGACGTTGACACCAGGATTAGATCAAGGGACGTTGACCCCAGGATTAGGTCCAGGGACACTGACGCCTGGATTAGATCCAGTGATGTTGACACCAGGATTAGATCCAGGGACGTTGACACCAGGATTAGATCCAGGCAGGTTGACACCATGATAAGATCCAGTGACGTTGACACCAGGATTATATCCCAGGACCATGACACCAGGATTAGATCCAGGCAGGTTGACACCAGGATTAGATCCAGGGGCGTTGAAACCAGGATTAGTTCCAGTGATGCTGACACCATTATTAGATCCAGGGACGTTGAAAAAGGATTAGGTCCAGGGACGTTGACACCAGGATTAGATCCAGGGACGTTGTCACCAAGATTAGATCTAGTGAAGTTGACACCAGGATTAGGTCCATGGACGTTGACACCAGGATTAGCTCCAGGTACGTTGACACCAGGATTATATACAGGGACGTTGACACCAGGATTAGATCCAGGGTCGTTGACACCAAGATTAGATCCAGGGACGTTGACACCAGGATTAGATGCAGGGACGTTGATACCGGGATTAGATCCAGGGACATTGACACCAGGATTAGCTCCAGGGACTTTGACACCATTACTAGATCCAGGGACTTTGACACCAGGATAAAATTCCAGTGACGTTGACACCAGGATTAGATCTAGTGACGCTGACACCAGGATTAGATCCAAGGACGTTGACACCAGGATTAGATCAAGGGATGTTGACCCCAGGATTAGGTCCAGGGACACTGACGCCTGGATTAGATCCAGTGATTTTGACACCAGGATTAGATACAGGGACGTTGACACCAGGATTAGATCCAGGGATGTTGACACCATGATAAGATCCAGTGACGTTGACACCAGGATTAGATCCAGTGACACTGACACCAGGATTAGATCCAGAGACTTTGACACCAGGATTAGATGCATGGACGTTGATACCAGGATTAGATCCAGGGACGTTGACACCAGGATTAGCTCCAGGGACATTGAACCAGGATTAGATCCAGGGACGTTGACACCAGGATAAGATCCAGTGACATTGACACCAGGATTAGATCCAGTGACACTGACACCAGGATTAGATCCAGGGACGTTGACACCAGGATTAGATCAAGGGACGTTGACATCAGGATTAGGTCCAGGGACGTTGACACCTGGATTAGATCCAGTGATGTTGACACCAGGATTAGATCCAGGGACGTTGACAACAGGATTAGATTCAGGGATGTTGACAACAGGATAAGATCCAGTGATGTTGACACCAGGATTATATCCAGGGACCATGACACCAGGATTATCCAGGCACATTGACACCAGGATTAGATCCAGGGACGTTGACACCAGGATTAGTTCCAGTGATGCTGACACCAGGATTAGTTCCAAGGACATTGACAAAACGATTAGGTCCAGGGACGTTGACACCAGGATTAGTTCCAGAAACGTTGTCACCAAGATTAGATCCAGTGAAGTTGACACCAGGATTAGGTCCAGGGACGTTGACTTCAGGATTAGGTCCATGGATGTTGATACCCGGATTAGATCCAGGGATGTTGACACAAGGATTGGATCCAGGGATGTTGACACCTGATTAGTTCCAGTGATGTTGACACAAGGATTAGATCCAGGGATGTTAACACCAGGATTAGATTCAGGGACCTTTACACCAGGATAAGATCCAGTGACGTTGACACCAGGATTAAAACCAGTGACGTTGACATCTGGATAAGATTATTGACGTTGACACCAGGATTAGTTCCAGGGACGTTGACTCCAGGATTAGATCCAAGGATGTTTACACCAGGATTAGATAAAGGGAAGTTCACACCAGGATTAGATCCAGGACATTCACACAAGGATTAGATCCAATGATGCTGACACCTTATCAGATCCAGAGACGTTGACACCAGTATTAGATCCAGTGACATTGACACCAGGATTAGATCCAGGGATGTGGACTCCAGGATTAGATCCTGTGACGTTGACACCAGGATTAGATCCAGGGCGGTGACTCCAGGATTAAATCCAAAGATGTTGACACCAGGATTAGATCCAGTGACACTGACACCAGGATTAGATCCAGAGACTTTGACACCAGGATTAGATGCATGGACGTTGATACCCGAATTAGTTCCAAGGACATTGACAAAACAATTAGGTCCAGGGACGTTGACACCAGGATTAGTTCCAGAAACGTTGTCACCAAGATTAGATCCAGTGAAGTTGACACCAGGATTAGGTCCAGGGACGTTGACTTCAGGATTAGGTCCATGGATGTTGACACCAGGATTAGCTCCACGGACGTTGACACCAGGATTATATCCAGTGACGTTGACACCAGGATTAGATCCAATGATGTTGACACCAGGATTAGATAAAGGGACGTTGACACCAGGATTAGATACAGGGACGTTGAAACCAGGTTTAGATCCAATGACGCTGACACCAGGATCAGATCCAGTGACGTTGACACCAGGATTAGAACCAGGGACGTTTACACAAGGATAAGATCCAGTAAGGTTGACACCAGGATTAGATCCAGGGACGCTGAAACCAGGATTAGATCCAGGGACGTTGACTCCAAGATTAGATCCAGTGATGTTGACACCTGGATTAGTTCCAGGGACATTGACACAAGTATTAAATCCAGGAATGTTGACACCTGATTAGATCCAGTGATGTTGACACCAGGATATGATCCAGGGACGTTGACACCAGGATTACATTCAGGGACCTTGAAACCAGGATAAGATCCAGTGACGTTGACACCAGGATTAGATCCAGGGACCATGACACAAGGATTAGATCCAGGGACGTTGACACCAGGATTAGATCCAGAGAGGTTGACACCAGGATTAGATCCAGTGTCGTTCACACCAGGATTAGATCCAGTGTCGTTGACATCTGGATAATATCCACTGACGTTGACACCAGGATAAGTTCCAGGGACGTTGAGTCCAGGATTAGATCCCGGGATGTTTATACCAGGATTAGATAAAGGGACGTTCACACCAGGAATAGATCCAAGACGTTCACACCAGGATTAGATCCAATGATGCTGACACCTTATCAGATCCAGAGACGTTGACACCAGTATTAGATCCAGTGACATTGACACCAGGATTAGATCCAGGGATGTTGACTCCAGGATTAGATCTAGTGACGCTGATACCAGGATTAGATCCAGGGACGTTGACTCCAGGATTAAATCCAGTGATGTTGACACCAGGATTAGATAAAGGGACGTTCACAGCAGGATTAGATCCAGGGACGTTGACACCAGGATTAGATCCAATGACGCTGACACCAGGATCAGATCCAGTGACGATGACACCAGGATTAGATCTAGTGAGGTTGATACTAGGATTAGATCCAGGTTCGTTGACTCCAGGATTAGATCCATTGACCATGACACCAGTATTAGATAAAGGGACGTTGACACCAGGGTTAGATCCAGGGACGTTGACACAAGGATTAGATCCAGGGACGTTGACACAAGGATTAGATCCAGTGACGCAGACACCAGGATTATATCCAGGAACGTTGACACCAGGATTAGATCCAGGGACGTTGACACCGAGATAAGATCCAGTGACGTTGACACCAGGATTAGATCCAGTGAGGTTGACACCAGGATTAGATAAAGGGACGTTGACACCAGGATTAGATACAGGGACGTTGACACCAGGATTAGATCCAATGACGCTGACACCAGATTCAGATCCAGTGACGTTCACACCAGGATTAGATCCAGTGACGTTGATACTAGGATTAGTTCCAGGGTGGTTGACACCAGGATTAGATCCAGGGACGTTGGCACCAGGATTAGATCCAGGGACCATGACACCAGGATTAGATCCAGGGATGTTGACACCAGGATTAGATCCAGGGAAGATGACACCAGGATTAGAAACAGGGACGTTGACACAAGGATTAGATCCAGGGACATTGACACAAGGATTAGATCCAGTGACGCTGACACCAGAATTAGATCCAGGGACGTTGACACAAGGATTAGATCCAGGGACGTTGACACAAGGATAAGATCCAGTAAGGTTGACACCAGGATTAGATCCAGGGACGCTGACACCAGGATTAGATCCAGGGACGTTGACTCCAAGATTAGATCTAGGGACATTGACACCAGGATTAGATCCAGGGATGTTGACACAAGTATTGGATCCAGGGATGTTGACACCTGATTAGTTCCAGTGATGTTGACACAAGGATTAGATCCAGGGACGTTAACACCAGGATTAGATTCATGGACCTTGACACCAGGATAAGATCCAGTGACGTTTAAACCAGGATTAGATCCAGTGACGTTGACTTCTGGATAAGATTAGTGACACCAGGATTAGTTCCAGGGACGTTGACGCCAGGATTAGATCCAGGGATGTTTACACCAGGATTAGATAAAGGGAAGTTCACACCAGGATTAGATCCAGGACATTCACACAAGGATTAGATCCAATGATGCTGACACCTTATCAGATCCAGAGACATTGACACCAGTATTAGATCCAGTGACATTGACACCAGGATTAGATCCAGGGATGTGGACTCCAGGATTAGATCCTGTGACGTTGACACCAGGATTAGATCCAGGGCGGTGACTCCAGGATTAAATCCAGTGATGTTGACACCAGGATTAAATAAAGGGACGTTCACATCAGGATTAGATACAGGGACGTTGAAACCAGGATTAGATCCAATGACGCTGACACCAGGATCAGATCCAGTGACGATGACACCAGGATTAGATCTAGTGACGTTGATACTAGTATTAGATCCTGGGTCGTTGACTCCTGGATTAGATCCATTGACCTTGACACCAGTATTAGATAAAGGGATGTTGACACAAGGATTAGATCCAGTGACGCAGACACCAGGATTATATCCAGGGACGTTGACACCAGGATTAAATCCAGGGACGTTGACACCGAGATAAGATCCAGGGACGTTGACACCAGGATTAGATCCAAGGACGTTAACACCAGGATTAGATCCAGTGACGTTGACACCAGGATTAGGTCCAGGGACGTTGACTCCAGGATTAGATCCAGGGACGTTGACACCAGGATTAGATCCAGGGACGCTGACACCAGGATTAGATCCAGGGACGTTGACACCAGGATTAGATAAAGGGACGTTCACACCAGGATTAGATCCAGGGACGTTGATACCAGGATTAGATCCAATGACGCTGACACCAGGATAACATCCAATGACGCTGACACCAGGATACATCCAGTGACGTTGACATCAGGATTAGATCCAGTGACGTTGACCCCAGGATTAGATAAAGGGACGTTCACACCAGGATTAGATCCAGGGACGTTGATACCAGGATTAGATCCAATGACGCTGACACCAGGATAACATCAATGACGCTGACACCAGGATACATCCAGTGACGTTGACATCAGGATTAGATCCAGTGACGTTGACACCAGGATTAGAACCAGCGACGTTGACTCCTGGATTAGATCCATTGATGTTGACACCAGGATTAGATAAAGGGATGTTGAACCAGGATTAGTTCCAGGGACGTTGACACCAGGATTAGATCCAGTGACGTTGACACCAGGATTAGATCCAGTGACTTTGACACCAGGATTAGATCCAGGGACGTTGACTCCAGGAGTAGTTCCAGGGACGTTGACACCAGGATTAGATCCAGGGACGCTGACACCAGGATTAGATCCAGGGACGTTGACTCCAGGATTAGATCCAGTGACGTTGACACCAGGATTAGATCCAGAGACTTTGACACCAGGATTAGATGCATGGACGTTGATACCAGGATTAGATCCAGTGACGTTGACATCAGGATTAGATCCAGTGACGTTGACACCAGGATTAGAACCAGCGACGTTGACACCAGGATTAGATCCAGTGACGTTGACACCAGGATTAGATCCAGCGACGCTGACTCCAGGATTAGATCCATTGATGTTGACACCAGGATTAGATAAAGGGACGTTGACACCAGGATTAATTCCAGGGACGTTGACACCATTATTAGATCCAGGGACGTTGACACCAGGATTAGATCCAGGGACGTTTAAACCAGGATTAGATCCAGTGACGTTGACTTCTGGATAAGATTAGTGACACCAGGATTAGTTCCAGGGACGTTGACGCCAGGATTAGATCCAGGGATGTTTACACCAGGTTTAGATAAAGGGAAGTTCACACCAGGATTAGATCCAGGACATTCACACAAGGATTAGATCCAATGATGCTGACACCTTATCAGATCCAGAGACATTGACACCAGTATTAGATCCAGTGACATTGACACCAGGATTAGATCCAGGGATGTGGACTCCAGGATTAGATCCTGTGACGTTGACACCAGGATTAGATCCAGGGCGGTGACTCCAGGATTAAATCCAGTGATGTTGACACCAGGATTAAATAAAGGGACGTTCACATCAGGATTAGATACAGGGACGTTGAAACCAGGATTAGATCCAATGACGCTGACACCAGGATCAGATCCAGTGACGATGACACCAGGATTAGATCTAGTGACGTTGATACTAGTATTAGATCCTGGGTCGTTGACTCCTGGATTAGATCCATTGACCTTGACACCAGTATTAGATAAAGGGATGTTGACACAAGGATTAGATCCAGTGACGCAGACACCAGGATTATATCCAGGGACGTTGACACCAGGATTAAATCCAGGGACGTTGACACCGAGATAAGATCCAGGGACGTTGACACCAGGATTAGATCCAAGGACGTTAACACCAGGATTAGATCCAGTGACGTTGACACCAGGATTAGGTCCAGGGACGTTGACTCCAGGATTAGATCCAGGGACGTTGACACCAGGATTAGATCCAGGGACGCTGACACCAGGATTAGATCCAGGGACGTTGACACCAGGATTAGATAAAGGGACGTTCACACCAGGATTAGATCCAGGGACGTTGATACCAGGATTAGATCCAATGACGCTGACACCAGGATAACATCCAATGACGCTGACACCAGGATACATCCAGTGACGTTGACATCAGGATTAGATCCAGTGACGTTGACCCCAGGATTAGATAAAGGGACGTTCACACCAGAATTAGATCCAGGGACGTTGATACCAGGATTAGATCCAATGACGCTGACACCAGGATAACATCAATGACGCTGACACCAGGATACATCCAGTGACGTTGACATCAGGATTAGATCCAGTGACGTTGACACCAGGATTAGAACCAGCGACGTTGACTCCTGGATTAGATCCATTGATGTTGACACCAGGATTAGATAAAGGGACGTTGGCACCAGGATTAGTTCCAGGGACGTTGACACCAGGATTAGATCCAGTGACGTTGACACCAGGATTAGATCCAGTGACTTTGACACCAGGATTAGATCCAGGGACGTTGACTCCAGGAGTAGTTCCAGGGACGTTGACACCAGGATTAGATCCAGGGACGCTGACACCAGGATTAGATCCAGGGACGTTGACTCCAGGATTAGATCCAGTGACGTTGACACCAGGATTAGATCCAGAGACTTTGACACCAGGATTAGATGCATGGACGTTGATACCAGGATTAGATCCAGGGACGTTGACACCAGGATTAGATCCAATGACGTTGACACCAGGATAACATCCAGTGACGTTGACACCAGGATTAGATCCAGTGACGTTGACACCAGGATTAGATCCAGCGACGCTGACTCCAGGATTAGATCCATTGATGTTGACACCAGGATTAGATAAAGGGACGTTGACACCAGGATTAATTCCAGGGACGTTGACACCATTATTAGATCCAGGGACGTTGACACCAGGATTAGATCCAGGGACGTTGACACCAGGATTAGATCCAGTGACGTTGACTTCTGGATAAGATTAGTGACACCAGGATTAGTTCCAGGGACGTTGACGCCAGGATTAGATCCAGGGATGTTTACACCAGGATTAGATAAAGGGAAGTTCACACCAGGATTAGATCCAGGACATTCACACAAGGATTAGATCCAATGATGCTGACACCTTATCAGATCCAGAGACATTGACACCAGTATTAGATCCAGTGACATTGACACCAGGATTAGATCCAGGGATGTGGACTCCAGGATTAGATCCTGTGACGTTGACACCAGGATTAGATCCAGGGCGGTGACTCCAGGATTAAATCCAGTGATGTTGACACCAGGATTAAATAAAGGGACGTTCACATCAGGATTAGATACAGGGACGTTGAAACCAGGATTAGATCCAATGACGCTGACACCAGGATCAGATCCAGTGACGATGACACCAGGATTAGATCTAGTGACGTTGATACTAGTATTAGATCCTGGGTCGTTGACTCCTGGATTAGATCCATTGACCTTGACACCAGTATTAGATAAAGGGATGTTGACACAAGGATTAGATCCAGTGACGCAGACACCAGGATTATATCCAGGGACGTTGACACCAGGATTAAATCCAGGGACGTTGACACCGAGATAAGATCCAGGGACGTTGACACCAGGATTAGATCCAAGGACGTTAACACCAGGATTAGATCCAGTGACGTTGACACCAGGATTAGGTCCAGGGACGTTGACTCCAGGATTAGATCCAGGGACGTTGACACCAGGATTAGATCCAGGGACGCTGACACCAGGATTAGATCCAGGGACGTTGACACCAGGATTAGATAAAGGGACGTTCACACCAGGATTAGATCCAGGGACATTGATACCAGGATTAGATCCAATGACGCTGACACCAGGATAACATCCAATGACGCTGACACCAGGATACATCCAGTGACGTTGACACCAGGATTAGATCCAGTGACGTTGACACCAGGATTAGATCCAGCGACGCTGACTCCAGGATTAGATCCATTGATGTTGACACCAGGATTAGATAAAGGGACGTTGACACCAGGATTAATTCCAGGGACGTTGACACCATTATTAGATCCAGGGACGTTGACACCAGGATTAGATCCAGGGACGTTGACACCAGGATTAGATCCAGTGACGTTGACACCAGGATTAGATCCAGTGATGTTGACACCAGGATTAGATCCAGGGTGGTTGACACCAGGATTAGATCCAGGGACGTTGACACCAGGATTAGATCCAGGGACCATGACCCCAGGATTAGATCCAGGGACGTTGACACCAGGATTAGATACAGGGACATTGACACCAAGATTAGTTCCAGTGATGCTGATACCAGGATTAGATCCAGGGACGTTGACACCAAGATTAGATCCAGGGACTTTGACACCATTACTAGATCCAGGGACTTTGACACCAGGATAAAATTCCAGTGACGTTGACACCAGGATTAGAAAAAGGGAAGTTCACACCAGGATTAGATACAGGGACGTTGATACCAGGATTAGATCCAATGACGCTGACACCAGGATAACATCCAATGACGCTGACACCAGGATACATCCAGTGACGTTGACATCAGGATTAGATCCAGTGACGTTGACACCAGGATTAGATAAAGGGACGTTCACACCAGGATTAGATCCAGGGACGTTGATACCAGGATTAGATCCAATGACGCTGACACCAGGATAACATCCAATGACGCTGACACCAGGATACATCCAGTGACGTTGACATCAGGATTAGATCCAGTGACGTTGACACCAGGATTAGAACCAGCGACGTTGACTCCAGGATTAGATCCATTGATGTTGACACCAGGATTAGATAAAGGGACGTTGACACCAGGATTAGTTCCAGGGACGTTGACACCAGGATTAGATCCAGTGACGTTGACACCAGGATTAGATCCAGTGACTTTGACACCAGGTTTTGATCCAGGGACGTTGACTCCAGGATTAGTTCCAGGGACGTTGACACCAGGATTAGATCCAGGGACGCTGACACCAGGATTAGATCCAGGGACGTTGACTCCAGGATTAGATCCAGTGACGTTGACACCAGGATTAGATAAAGGGACGTTCACACCAGGATTAGATCCAGGGACGTTGATACTAGGATTAGATCCAATGATGCTGACACCAGGATAACATCCAGTGACGTTGACACCAGGATTAGATCCAGTGACGTTGACACCAGGATTAGATCCAGCGACGTTGACTCCAGGATTAGATCCATTGATGTTGACACCAGGATTAGATAAAGGGACGTTGACACCAGGATTAATTCCAGGGACGTTGACACCATTATTAGATCCAGGGACGTTGACACCAGGATTAGATCCAGGGACGTTGACACAGGATTAGATCCAGTGACGCTGACACCAAGATTAGATCCAGTGACGTTGACACCAGGATTAGATAAAGGGACGTTTACAGCAGGATTAGATCCAGGGGGGTTGACACCATTATTAGATCCAGGGACGTTGACACCAGGATTAGATCAGGTACGCTGACACCAGGATTAGATCCAGGGACGCTGAAACCAGTATTAGATCCAATGACGCTAACACCAGGATTACATCCAGTGACGTGGACACCAGGATTAGATCCAGTGACGCTGACACCAGGATTAGATCCAGGGACGTTGACACCAGGATTAGATCCAGGGACTTTGACACCAGTATTAGATCCAGGGTCATTGACACCAAGATTAGATCCAGGGACGTTGACACCATGATTAGATCCAGGGAAGTTGACACCATTATTAGATCCAGCGACGTTGACACCAGGATAAGATCCAGTGATGTTGACACCAGGATTAGATCCAGTGACGCTGACACCAGGATTAGATCCAAGGACGTTGACACCAGGATTAGATCAAGGGACGTTGACCCCAGGATTAGGTCCAGGGACACTGACGCCTGGATTAGATCCAGTGATGTTGACACCAGGATTAGATCCAGGGTCGTTGACACCAGGATTAGATCAAGGGATGTTGACACCATGATAAGATCCAGTGACGTTGACACCAGGATTATATCCCAGGACCATGACACCAGGATTAGATCCAGGCAGGTTGACACCAGGATTAGATCCAGGGGCGTTGAAACCAGGATTAGTTCCAGTGATGCTGACACCATTATTAGATCCAGGGACGTTGAAAAAGGATTAGGTCCAGGGACGTTGACACCAGGATTAGATCCAGGGACGTTGTCACCAAGATTAGATCTAGTGAAGTTGACACCAGGATTAGGTCCAGAGACGATGACTTCAGGATTAGGTCCATGGACGTTGACACCAGGATTAGCTCCAGGTACGTTGACACCAGGATTAGATCCATGGACGTTGACACCAGGATTAGATCCAGGGTCGTTGACACCAAGATTAGATCCAGGGACGTTGACACCAGGATTAGATGCAGGGACGTTGATACCGGGATTAGATCCAGGGACATTGACACCAGGATTAGCTCCAGGGACTTTGACACCATTACTAGATCCAGGGACTTTGACACCAGGATAAAATTCCAGTGACGTTGACACCAGGATTAGATCTAGTGACGCTGACACCAGGATTAGATCCAAGGACGTTGACACCAGGATTAGATCAAGGGATGTTGACCCCAGGATTAGGTCCAGGGACACTGACGCCTGGATTAGATCCAGTGATGTTGACACCAGGATTAGATACAGGGGCGTTGACACCAGGATTAGATCCAGGGATGTTGACACCATGATAAGATCCAGTGACGTTGACACCAGGATTAGATCCAGTGACACTGACACCAGGATTAGATCCAGAGACTTTGACACCAGGATTAGATGCATGGACGTTGATACCAGGATTAGATCCAGGGACGTTGACACCAGGATTAGCTCCAGGGATGTTGAACCAGGATTAGATCCAGGGACGTTGACACCAGGATAAGATCCAGTGACATTCACACCAGGATTAGATCCAGTGACACTGACACCAGGATTAGATCCAGGGACGTTGACACCAGGATTAGATCAAGGGACGTTGACATCAGGATTAGGTCCAGGGACGTTGACACCTGGATTAGATCCAGTGATGTTGACACCAGGATTAGATCCAGGGACGTTGACAACAGGATTAGATTCAGGGATGTTGACAACAGGATAAGATCCAGTGATGTTGACACCAGGATTATATCCAGGGACCATGACACCAGGATTATCCAGGCACATTGACACCAGGATTAGATCCAGGGACGTTGACACCAGGATTAGTTCCAGTGATGCTGACACCAGGATTAGTTCCAAGGACATTGACAAAACGATTAGGTCCAGGGACGTTGACACCAGGATTAGTTCCAGAAACGTTGTCACCAAGATTAGATCCAGTGAAGTTGACACCAGGAATAGGTCCAGGGACGTTGACTTCAGGATTAGGTCCATGGATGTTGATACCCGGATTAGATCCAGGGATGTTGACACAAGGATTGGATCCAGGGATGTTGACACCTGATTAGTTCCAGTGATGTTGACACAAGGATTAGATCCAGGGATGTTAACACCAGGATTAGATTCAGGGACCTTTACAACAGGATAAGATCCAGTGACTTTTAAACCAGGATTAGATCCAGGGAGGTTGACACCAGGATTAGATCCAGTGACGTTGACACCAGGATTAGATCCAGTGACGTTGACACCAGGATTAAAACCAGTGACGTTGACATCTGGATAAGATTATTGACGTTGACACCAGGATTAGTTCCAGGGACGTTGACTCCAGGATTAGATCCAAGGATGTTTACACCAGGATTAGATAAAGGGAAGTTCACACCAGGATTAGATTCAGGACGTTCACACAAGGATTAGATCCAATGATGCTGACACCTTATCAGATCCAGAGACGTTGACACCAGTATTAGATCCAGTGACATTGACACCAGGATTAGATCCAGGGATGTGGACTCCAGGATTAGATCCTGTGACGTTGACACCAGGATTAGATCCAGGGCGGTGACTCCAGGATTAAATCCAAAGATGTTGACACCAGGATTAGATCCAGTGACACTGACACCAGGATTAGATCCAGAGACTTTGACACCAGGATTAGATGCATGGACGTTGATACCCGAATTAGTTCCAAGGACATTGACAAAACAATTAGGTCCAGGGACGTTGACACCAGGATTAGTTCCAGAAACGTTGTCACCAAGATTAGATCCAGTGAAGTTGACACCAGGATTAGGTCCAGGGACGTTGACTTCAGGATTAGGTCCATGGATGTTGACACCAGGATTAGATCCACGGACGTTGACACCAGGATTATATCCAGTGACGTTGACACCAGGATTAGATCCAATGATGTTGACACCAGGATTAGATAAAGGGACGTTGACACCAGGATTAGATACAGGGACGTTGAAACCAGGTTTAGATCCAATGACGCTGACACCAGGATCAGATCCAGTGACGTTGACACCAGGATTAGAACCAGGGACGTTTACACAAGGATAAGATCCAGTAAGGTTGACACCAGGATTAGATCCAGGGACGCTGAAACCAGGATTAGATCCAGGGACGTTGACTCCAAGATTAGATCCAGTGATGTTGACACCTGGATTAGTTCCAGGGACATTGACACAAGTATTAAATCCAGGAATGTTGACACCTGATTAGATCCAGTGATGTTGACACCAGGATATGATCCAGGGACGTTGACACCAGGATTACATTCAGGGACCTTGAAACCAGGATAAGATCCAGTGACGTTGACACCAGGATTAGATCCAGGGACCATGACACAAGGATTAGATCCAGGGACGTTGACACCAGGATTAGATCCAGAGAGGTTGACACCAGGATTAGATCCAGTGTCGTTCACACCAGGATTAGATCCAGTGTCGTTGACATCTGGATAATATCCACTGACGTTGACACCAGGATAAGTTCCAGGGACGTTGAGTCCAGGATTAGATCCCGGGATGTTTATACCAGGATTAGATAAAGGGACGTTCACACCAGGAATAGATCCAAGACGTTCACACCAGGATTAGATCCAATGATGCTGACACCTTATCAGATCCAGAGACGTTGACACCAGTATTAGATCCAGTGACATTGACACCAGGATTAGATCCAGGGATGTTGACTCCAGGATTAGATCTAGTGACGCTGACACCAGGATTAGATCCAGGGACGTTGACTCCAGGATTAAATCCAGTGATGTTGACACCAGGATTAGATAAAGGGACGTTCACAGCAGGATTAGATCCAGGGACGTTGACACCAGGATTAGATCCAATGACGCTGACACCAGGATCAGATCCAGTGACGATGACACCAGGATTAGATCTAGTGAGGTTGATACTAGGATTAGATCCAGGTTCGTTGACTCCAGGATTAGATCCATTGACCATGACACCAGTATTAGATAAAGGGACGTTGACACCAGGGTTAGATCCAGGGACGTTGACACAAGGATTAGATCCAGGGACGTTGACACAAGGATTAGATCCAGTGACGCAGACACCAGGATTATATCCAGGAACGTTGACACCAGGATTAGATCCAGGGACGTTGACACCGAGATAAGATCCAGTGTCGTTGACACCAGGATTAGATCCAGTGAGGTTGACACCAGGATTAGATAAAGGGACGTTGACACCAGGATTAGATACAGGGACGTTGACACCAGGATTAGATCCAATGACGCTGACACCAGATTCAGATCCAGTGACGTTCACACCAGGATTAGATCCAGTGACGTTGATACTAGGATTAGTTCCAGGGTGGTTGACACCAGGATTAGATCCAGGGACGTTGGCACCAGGATTAGATCCAGGGACCATGACACCAGGATTAGATCCAGGGATGTTGACACCTGGATTAGATCCAGGGAAGATGACACCAGGATTAGAAACAGGGACGTTGACACAAGGATTAGATCCAGGGACATTGACACAAGGATTAGATCCAGTGACGCTGACACCAGAATTAGATCCAGGGACGTTGACACAAGGATTAGATCCAGGGACGTTGACACAAGGATAAGATCCAGTAAGGTTGACACCAGGATTAGATCCAGGGACGCTGACACCAGGATTAGATCCAGGGACGTTGACTCCAAGATTAGATCTAGGGACATTGACACCAGGATTAGATCCAGGGATGTTGACACAAGTATTGGATCCAGGGATGTTGACACCTGATTAGTTCCAGTGATGTTGACACAAGGATTAGATCCAGGGACGTTAACACCAGGATTAGATTCATGGACCTTGACACCAGGATAAGATCCAGTGACGTTTAAACCAGGATTAGATCCAGTGACGTTGACTTCTGGATAAGATTAGTGACACCAGGATTAGTTCCAGGGACGTTGACGCCAGGATTAGATCCAGGGATGTTTACACCAGGATTAGATAAAGGGAAGTTCACACCAGGATTAGATCCAGGACATTCACACAAGGATTAGATCCAATGATGCTGACACCTTATCAGATCCAGAGACATTGACACCAGTATTAGATCCAGTGACATTGACACCAGGATTAGATCCAGGGATGTGGACTCCAGGATTAGATCCTGTGACGTTGACACCAGGATTAGATCCAGGGCGGTGACTCCAGGATTAAATCCAGTGATGTTGACACCAGGATTAAATAAAGGGACGTTCACATCAGGATTAGATACAGGGACGTTGAAACCAGGATTAGATCCAATGACGCTGACACCAGGATCAGATCCAGTGACGATGACACCAGGATTAGATCTAGTGACGTTGATACTAGTATTAGATCCTGGGTCGTTGACTCCTGGATTAGATCCATTGACCTTGACACCAGTATTAGATAAAGGGATGTTGACACAAGGATTAGATCCAGTGACGCAGACACCAGGATTATATCCAGGGACGTTGACACCAGGATTAAATCCAGGGACGTTGACACCGAGATAAGATCCAGGGACGTTGACACCAGGATTAGATCCAAGGACGTTAACACCAGGATTAGATCCAGTGACGTTGACACCAGGATTAGGTCCAGGGACGTTGACTCCAGGATTAGATCCAGGGACGTTGACACCAGGATTAGATCCAGGGACGCTGACACCAGGATTAGATCCAGGGACGTTGACACCAGGATTAGATAAAGGGACGTTCACACCAGGATTAGATCCAGGGACGTTGATACCAGGATTAGATCCAATGACGCTGACACCAGGATAACATCCAATGACGCTGACACCAGGATACATCCAGTGACGTTGACATCAGGATTAGATCCAGTGACGTTGACCCCAGGATTAGATAAAGGGACGTTCACACCAGGATTAGATCCAGGGACGTTGATACCAGGATTAGATCCAATGACGCTGACACCAGGATAACATCAATGACGCTGACACCAGGATACATCCAGTGACGTTGACATCAGGATTAGATCCAGTGACGTTGACACCAGGATTAGAACCAGCGACGTTGACTCCTGGATTAGATCCATTGATGTTGACACCAGGATTAGATAAAGGGACGTTGACACCAGGATTAGTTCCAGGGACGTTGACACCAGGATTAGATCCAGTGACGTTGACACCAGGATTATATCCAGTGACTTTGACACCAGGATTAGATCCAGGGACGTTGACTCCAGGAGTAGTTCCAGGGACGTTGACACCAGGATTAGATCCAGGGACGCTGACACCAGGATTAGGTCCAGGGACGTTGACTCCAGGATTAGATCCAGTGACGTTGACACCAGGATTAGATCCAGAGACTTTGACACCAGGATTAGATGCATGGACGTTGATACCAGGATTAGATCCAGGGACGTTGACACCAGGATTAGATCCAATGACCTTGACACCAGGATAACATCCAGTGACGTTGACACCAGGATTAGATCCAGTGACGTTGACACCAGGATTAGATCCAGCGACGCTGACTCCAGGATTAGATCCATTGATGTTGACACCAGGATTAGATAAAGGGACGTTGACACCAGGATTAATTCCAGGGACGTTGACACCATTATTAGATCCAGGGACGTTGACACCAGGATTAGATCCAGGGACGTTGACACCAGGATTAGATCCAGTGACGTTGACACCAGGATTAGATCCAGTGATGTTGACACCAGGATTAGATCCAGGGTGGTTGACACCAGGATTAGATCCAGGGACGTTGACACCAGGATTAGATCCAGGGACCATGACACCAGGATTAGATCCAGGGACGTTGACACCAGGATTAGATACAGGGACATTGACACCAAGATTAGTTCCAGTGATGCTGATACCAGGATTAGATCCAGGGACGTTGACACCAAGATTAGATCCAGGGACGTTGACACCAGGATTAGATCCAGGGACGTTGACACTATGATTAGATCCAGTGACGTTGACACCAGGATTAGATCCAGTGACGTTGACACCAGGATTAGATCCAGGTACGTTGAAACCAGGATTATGTCCTGGGACGTTGACAAAAGGATTAGGTCCAGGGACGTTGACACCAGGATTAGATCCAGGGAAGTTAACACCAGGATTAGGTCCAGGGACGTTGACACCAGGATTAGGTCCAGGGACGTTGACACCAGGATTAGATACAGGGATGTTGACACCAGGATAAGATCCAGTGACATTGACACCAGGATTAGATCCAGTGACGTTGACACCTGGATTAGATCCAGTGACTTTGACACCAGGATTAGATCCAGGGACGTTGACACCAGGATAAGATCCAGGGACGCTGACACCAGGATTAGATCCAGGGACGTTGACACCAGGATTAGAAAAAGGGAAGTTCACACCAGGATTAGATACAGGGACGTTGATACCAGGATTAGATCCAATGACGCTGACACCAGGATAACATCCAATGACGCTGACACCAGGATACATCCAGTGACGTTGACATCAGGATTAGATCCAGTGACGTTGACACCAGGATTAGATAAAGGGACGTTCACACCAGGATTAGATCCAGGGACGTTGATACCAGGATTAGATCCAATGACGCTGACACCAGGATAACATCCAATGACGCTGACACCAGGATACATCCAGTGACGTTGACATCAGGATTAGATCCAGTGACGTTGACACCAGGATTAGAACCAGCGACGTTGACTCCAGGATTAGATCCATTGATGTTGACACCAGGATTAGATAAAGGGACGTTGACACCAGGATTAGTTCCAGGGACGTTGACACCAGGATTAGATCCAGTGACGTTGACACCAGGATTAGATCCAGTGACTTTGACACCAGGTTTTGATCCAGGGACGTTGACTCCAGGATTAGTTCCAGGGACGTTGACACCAGGATTAGATCCAGGGACGCTGACACCAGGATTAGATCCAGGGACGTTGACTCCAGGATTAGATGCAGTGACGTTGACACCAGGATTAGATAAAGGGACGTTCACACCAGGATTAGATCCAGGGACGTTGATACTAGGATTAGATCCAATGATGCTGACACCAGGATAACATCCAGTGACGTTGACACCAGGATTAGATCCAGTGACGTTGACACCAGGATTAGATCCAGCGACGTTGACTCCAGGATTAGATCCATTGATGTTGACACCAGGATTAGATAAAGGGACGTTGACACCAGGATTAATTCCAGGGACGTTGACACCATTATTAGATCCAGGGACGTTGACACCAGGATTAGATCCAGGGACGTTGACACCAGGATTAGATCCAGTGACGCTGACACCAAGATTAGATCCAGTGACGTTGACACCAGGATTAGATAAAGGGACGTTTACAGCAGGATTAGATCCAGGGGGGTTGACACCATTATTAGATCCAGGGACGTTGACACCAGGATTAGATCAGGTACGCTGACACCAGGATTAGATCCAGGGACGCTGAAACCAGTATTAGATCCAATGACGCTAACACCAGGATTACATCCAGTGACGTGGACACCAGGATTAGATCCAGTGACGCTGACACCAGGATTAGATCCAGGGACGTTGACACCAGGATTAGATCCAGGGACTTTGACACCAGTATTAGATCCAGGGTCATTGACACCAAGATTAGATCCAGGGACGTTGACACCATGATTAGATCCAGGGATGTTGACACCATTATTAGATCCAGCGACGTTGACACCAGGATAAGATCCAGTGATGTTGACACCAGGATTAGATCCAGTGACGCTGACACCAGGATTAGATCCAAGGACGTTGACACCAGGATTAGATCAAGGGACGTTGACCCCAGGATTAGGTCCAGGGACACTGACGCCTGGATTAGATCCAGTGATGTTGACACCAGGATTAGATCCAGGGACGTTGACACCAGGATTAGATCAAGGGATGTTGACACCATGATAAGATCCAGTGACGTTGACACCAGGATTATATCCCAGGACCATGACACCAGGATTAGATCCAGGCAGGTTGACACCAGGATTAGATCCAGGGGCGTTGAAACCAGGATTAGTTTCAGTGATGCTGACACCATTATTAGATCCAGGGACGTTGAAAAAGGATTAGGTCCAGGGACGTTGACACCAGGATTAGATCCAGGGACGTTGTCACCAAGATTAGATCTAGTGAAGTTGACACCAGGATTAGGTCCAGAGACGATGACTTCAGGATTAGGTCCATGGACGTTGACACCAGGATTAGCTCCAGGTACGTTGACACCAGGATTATATACAGGGACGTTGACACCAGGATTAGATCCAGGGTCGTTGACACCAAGATTAGATCCAGGGACGTTGACACCAGGATTAGATGCAGGGACGTTGATACCGGGATTAGATCCAGGGACATTGACACCAAGATTAGCTCCAGGGACTTTGACACCATTACTAGATCCAGGGACTTTGACACCAGGATAAAATTCCAGTGACGTTGACACCAGGATTAGATCTAGTGACGCTGACACCAGGATTAGATCCAAGGACGTTGACACCAGGATTAGATCAAGGGATGTTGACCCCAGGATTAGGTCCAGGGACACTGACGCCTGGATTAGATCCAGTGATGTTGACACCAGGATTAGATACAGGGGCGTTGACACCAGGATTAGATCCAGGGATGTTGACACCATGATAAGATCCAGTGACGTTGACACCAGGATTAGATCCAGTGACACTGACACCAGGATTAGATCCAGAGACTTTGACACCAGGATTAGATGCATGGACGTTGATACCAGGATTAGATCCAGGGACGTTGACACCAGGATTAGCTCCAGGGATGTTGAACCAGGATTAGATCCAGGGACGTTGACACCAGGATAAGATCCAGTGACATTCACACCAGGATTAGATCCAGTGACACTGACACCAGGATTAGATCCAGGGACGTTGACACCAGGATTAGATCAAGGGACGTTGACATCAGGATTAGGTCCAGGGACGTTGACACCTGGATTAGATCCAGTGATGTTGACACCAGGATTAGATCCAGGGACGTTGACAACAGGATTAGATTCAGGGATGTTGACAACAGGATAAGATCCAGTGATGTTGACACCAGGATTATATCCAGGGACCATGACACCAGGATTATCCAGGCACATTGACACCAGGATTAGATCCAGGGACGTTGACACCAGGATTAGTTCCAGTGATGCTGACACCAGGATTAGTTCCAAGGACATTGACAAAACGATTAGGTCCAGGGACGTTGACACCAGGATTAGTTCCAGAAACGTTGTCACCAAGATTAGATCCAGTGAAGTTGACACCAGGATTAGGTCCAGGGACGTTGACTTCAGGATTAGGTCCATGGATGTTGATACCCGGATTAGATCCAGGGATGTTGACACAAGGATTGGATCCAGGGATGTTGACACCTGATTAGTTCCAGTGATGTTGACACAAGGATTAGATCCAGGGATGTTAACACCAGGATTAGATTCAGGGACCTTTACACCAGGATAAGATCCAGTGACTTTTAAACCAGGATTAGATCCAGGGAGGTTGACACCAGGATTAGATCCAGTGACGTTGACACCAGGATTAGATCCAGTGACGTTGACACCAGGATTAAAACCAGTGACGTTGACATCTGGATAAGATTAGTGACGTTGACACCAGGATTAGTTCCAGGGACGTTGACTCCAGGATTAGATCCAAGGATGTTTACACCAGGATTAGATAAAGGGAAGTTCACACCAGGATTAGATCCAGGACATTCACACAAGGATTAGATCCAATGATGCTGACACCTTATCAGATCCAGAGACGTTGACACCAGTATTAGATCCAGTGACATTGACACCAGGATTAGATCCAGGGATGTGGACTCCAGGATTAGATCCTGTGACGTTGACACCAGGATTAGATCCAGGGCGGTGACTCCAGGATTAAATCCAAAGATGTTGACACCAGGATTAGATCCAGTGACACTGACACCAGGATTAGATCCAGAGACTTTGACACCAGGATTAGATGCATGGACGTTGATACCCGAATTAGTTCCAAGGACATTGACAAAACAATTAGGTCCAGGGACGTTGACACCAGGATTAGTTCCAGAAACGTTGTCACCAAGATTAGATCCAGTGAAGTTGACACCAGGATTAGGTCCAGGGACGTTGACTTCAGGATTAGGTCCATGGATGTTGACACCAGGATTAGATCCACGGACGTTGACACCAGGATTATATCCAGTGACGTTGACACCAGGATTAGATCCAATGATGTTGACACCAGGATTAGATAAAGGGACGTTGACACCAGGATTAGATACAGGGACGTTGAAACCAGGTTTAGATCCAATGACGCTGACACCAGGATCAGATCCAGTGACGTTGACACCAGGATTAGAACCAGGGACGTTGACACAAGGATAAGATCCAGTAAGGTTGACACCAGGATTAGATCCAGGGACGCTGAAACCAGGATTAGATCCAGGGACGTTGACTCCAAGATTAGATCCAGTGATGTTGACACCTGGATTAGTTCCAGGGACATTGACACAAGTATTAAATCCAGGAATGTTGACACCTGATTAGATCCAGTGATGTTGACACCAGGATATGATCCAGGGACGTTGACACCAGGATTAGATCCAGGGACCATGACACAAGGATTAGATCCAGGGACGTTGACACCAGGATTAGATTCAGTGTCGTTCACACCAGGATTAGATCCAGTGTCGTTGACATCTGGATAATATCCACTGACGTTGACACCAGGATAAGTTCCAGGGACGTTGAGTCCAGGATTAGATCCCGGGATGTTTATACCAGGATTAGATAAAGGGACGTTCACACCAGGAATAGATCCAAGACGTTCACACCAGGATTAGATCCAATGATGCTGACACCTTATCAGATCCAGAGACGTTGACACCAGTATTAGATCCAGTGACATTGACACCAGGATTAGATCCAGGGATGTTGACTCCAGGATTAGATCTAGTGACGCTGACACCAGGATTAGATCCAGGGACGTTGACTCCAGGATTAAATCCAGTGATGTTGACACCAGGATTAGATAAAGGGACGTTCACAACAGGATTAGATCCAGGGACGTTGACACCAGGATTAGATCCAATGACGCTGACACCAGGATCAGATCCAGTGACGATGACACCAGGATTAGATCTAGTGAGGTTGATACTAGGATTAGATCCAGGTTCGTTGACTCCAGGATTAGATCCATTGACCATGACACCAGTATTAGATAAAGGGACGTTGACACCAGGGTTAGATCCAGGGACGTTGACACAAGGATTAGATCCAGGGACGTTGACACAAGGATTAGATCCAGTGACGCAGACACCAGGATTATATCCAGGAACGTTGACACCAGGATTAGATCCAGGGACGTTGACACCGAGATAAGATCCAGTGACGTTGACACCAGGATTAGATCCAGTGAGGTTGACACCAGGATTAGATAAAGGGACGTTGACACCAGGATTAGATACAGGGACGTTGACACCAGGATTAGATCCAATGACGCTGACACCAGATTCAGATCCAGTGACGTTCACACCAGGATTAGATCCAGTGACGTTGACACCAGGATTAGATCCAGTGACGTTGACACCAGGATTAAAACCAGTGACGTTGACATCTGGATAAGATTAGTGACGTTGACACCAGGATTAGTTCCAGGGACGTTGACTCCAGGATTAGATCCAAGGATGTTTACACCAGGATTAGATAAAGGGAAGTTCACACCAGGATTAGATCCAGGACATTCACACAAGGATTAGATCCAATGATGCTGACACCTTATCAGATCCAGAGACGTTGACACCAGTATTAGATCCAGTGACATTGACACCAGGATTAGATCCAGGGATGTGGACTCCAGGATTAGATCCTGTGACGTTGACACCAGGATTAGATCCAGGGCGGTGACTCCAGGATTAAATCCAAAGATGTTGACACCAGGATTAGATCCAGTGACACTGACACCAGGATTAGATCCAGAGACTTTGACACCAGGATTAGATGCATGGACGTTGATACCCGAATTAGTTCCAAGGACATTGACAAAACAATTAGGTCCAGGGACGTTGACACCAGGATTAGTTCCAGAAACGTTGTCACCAAGATTAGATCCAGTGAAGTTGACACCAGGATTAGGTCCAGGGACGTTGACTTCAGGATTAGGTCCATGGATGTTGACACCAGGATTAGATCCACGGACGTTGACACCAGGATTATATCCAGTGACGTTGACACCAGGATTAGATCCAATGATGTTGACACCAGGATTAGATAAAGGGACGTTGACACCAGGATTAGATACAGGGACGTTGAAACCAGGTTTAGATCCAATGACGCTGACACCAGGATCAGATCCAGTGACGTTGACACCAGGATTAGAACCAGGGACGTTGACACAAGGATAAGATCCAGTAAGGTTGACACCAGGATTAGATCCAGGGACGCTGAAACCAGGATTAGATCCAGGGACGTTGACTCCAAGATTAGATCCAGTGATGTTGACACCTGGATTAGTTCCAGGGACATTGACACAAGTATTAAATCCAGGAATGTTGACACCTGATTAGATCCAGTGATGTTGACACCAGGATATGATCCAGGGACGTTGACACCAGGATTAGATCCAGGGACCATGACACAAGGATTAGATCCAGGGACGTTGACACCAGGATTAGATTCAGTGTCGTTCACACCAGGATTAGATCCAGTGTCGTTGACATCTGGATAATATCCACTGACGTTGACACCAGGATAAGTTCCAGGGACGTTGAGTCCAGGATTAGATCCCGGGATGTTTATACCAGGATTAGATAAAGGGACGTTCACACCAGGAATAGATCCAAGACGTTCACACCAGGATTAGATCCAATGATGCTGACACCTTATCAGATCCAGAGACGTTGACACCAGTATTAGATCCAGTGACATTGACACCAGGATTAGATCCAGGGATGTTGACTCCAGGATTAGATCTAGTGACGCTGACACCAGGATTAGATCCAGGGACGTTGACTCCAGGATTAAATCCAGTGATGTTGACACCAGGATTAGATAAAGGGACGTTCACAACAGGATTAGATCCAGGGACGTTGACACCAGGATTAGATCCAATGACGCTGACACCAGGATCAGATCCAGTGACGATGACACCAGGATTAGATCTAGTGAGGTTGATACTAGGATTAGATCCAGGTTCGTTGACTCCAGGATTAGATCCATTGACCATGACACCAGTATTAGATAAAGGGACGTTGACACCAGGGTTAGATCCAGGGACGTTGACACAAGGATTAGATCCAGGGACGTTGACACAAGGATTAGATCCAGTGACGCAGACACCAGGATTATATCCAGGAACGTTGACACCAGGATTAGATCCAGGGACGTTGACACCGAGATAAGATCCAGTGACGTTGACACCAGGATTAGATCCAGTGAGGTTGACACCAGGATTAGATAAAGGGACGTTGACACCAGGATTAGATACAGGGACGTTGACACCAGGATTAGATCCAATGACGCTGACACCAGATTCAGATCCAGTGACGTTCACACCAGGATTAGATCCAGTGACGTTGATACTAGGATTAGTTCCAGGGTGGTTGACACCAGGATTAGATCCAGGGACGTTGGCACCAGGATTAGATCCAGGGACCATGACACCAGGATTAGATCCAGGGATGTTGACACCAGGATTAGATCCAGGGAAGATGACACCAGGATTAGAAACAGGGACGTTGACACAAGGATTAGATCCAGGGACATTTACACAAGGATTAGATCCAGTGACGCTGACACCAGAATTAGATCCAGGGACGTTGACACAAGGATTAGATCCAGGGACGTTGACACAAGGATAAGATCCAGTAAGGTTGACACCAGGATTAGATCCAGGGACGCTGACACCAGGATTAGATCCAGGGACGTTGACTCCAAGATTAGATCTAGGGACATTGACACCAGGATTAGATCCAGGGATGTTGACACAAGTATTGGATCCAGGGATGTTGACACCTGATTAGTTCCAGTGATGTTGACACAAGGATTAGATCCAGGGACGTTAACACCAGGATTAGATTCATGGACCTTGACACCAGGATAAGATCCAGTGACGTTTAAACCAGGATTAGATCCAGTGACGTTGACTTCTGGATAAGATTAGTGACACCAGGATTAGTTCCAGGGACGTTGACGCCAGGATTAGATCCAGGGATGTTTACACCAGGATTAGATAAAGGGAAGTTCACACCAGGATTAGATCCAGGACATTCACACAAGGATTAGATCCAATGATGCTGACACCTTATCAGATCCAGAGACATTGACACCAGTATTAGATCCAGTGACATTGACACCAGGATTAGATCCAGGGATGTGGACTCCAGGATTAGATCCTGTGACGTTGACACCAGGATTAGATCCAGGGCGGTGACTCCAGGATTAAATCCAGTGATGTTGACACCAGGATTAAATAAAGGGACGTTCACATCAGGATTAGATACAGGGACGTTGAAACCAGGATTAGATCCAATGACGCTGACACCAGGATCAGATCCAGTGACGATGACACCAGGATTAGATCTAGTGACGTTGATACTAGTATTAGATCCTGGGTCGTTGACTCCTGGATTAGATCCATTGACCTTGACACCAGTATTAGATAAAGGGATGTTGACACAAGGATTAGATCCAGTGACGCAGACACCAGGATTATATCCAGGGACGTTGACACCAGGATTAAATCCAGGGACGTTGACACCGAGATAAGATCCAGGGACGTTGACACCAGGATTAGATCCAAGGACGTTAACACCAGGATTAGATCCAGTGACGTTGACACCAGGATTAGGTCCAGGGACGTTGACTCCAGGATTAGATCCAGGGACGTTGACACCAGGATTAGATCCAGGGACGCTGACACCAGGATTAGATCCAGGGACGTTGACACCAGGATTAGATAAAGGGACGTTCACACCAGGATTAGATCCAGGGACGTTGATACCAGGATTAGATCCAATGACGCTGACACCAGGATAACATCCAATGACGCTGACACCAGGATACATCCAGTGACGTTGACATCAGGATTAGATCCAGTGACGTTGACACCAGGATTAGATAAAGGGACGTTCACACCAGGATTAGATCCAGGGACGTTGATACCAGGATTAGATCCAATGACGCTGACACCAGGATAACATCAATGACGCTGACACCAGGATACATCCAGTGACGTTGACATCAGGATTAGATCAAGTGACGTTGACACCAGGATTAGAACCAGCGACGTTGACTCCTGGATTAGATCCATTGATGTTGACACCAGGATTAGATAAAGGGACGTTGACACCAGGATTAGTTCCAGGGACGTTGACACCAGGATTAGATCCAGTGACGTTGACACCAGGATTAGATCCAGTGACTTTGACACCAGGATTAGATCCAGGGACGTTGACTCCAGGAGTAGTTCCAGGGACGTTGACACCAGGATTAGATCCAGGGACGCTGACACCAGGATTAGATCCAGGGACGTTGACTCCAGGATTAGATCCAGTGACGTTGACACCAGGATTAGATAAAGGGACGTTCACACCAGGATTAGATCCAGGGACGTTGATACCAGGATTAGATCCAATGACGTTGACACCAGGATAACATCCAGTGACGTTTACACCAGGATTAGATCCAGTGACGTTGACACCAGGATTAGATCCAGCGACGCTGACTCCAGGATTAGATCCATTGATGTTGACACCAGGATTAGATAAAGGGACGTTGACACCAGGATTAATTCCAGGGACGTTGACACCATTATTAGATCCTGGGACGTTGACACCAGGATTAGATCCAGGGACGTTGACACCAGGATTAGATCCAGTGACGTTGACACCAGGATTAGATCCAGTGATGTTGACACCAGGATTAGATCCAGGGTGGTTGACACCAGGATTAGATCCAGGGACGTTGACACCAGGATTAGATCCCGGGACCATGACACCAGGATTAGTTCCAGGGACGTTGACACCAGGATTAGATACAGGGACATTGACACCAAGATTAGTTCCAGTGATGCTGATACCAGGATTACATCCAGGGACGTTGACACCAAGATTAGATCCAGGGACGTTGACACCAGGATTAGATCCAGGGACGTTGACACTATGATTAGATCCAGTGACGTTGACACCAGGATTAGATCCAGTGACGTTGACACCAGGATTAGATCCAGGTACGTTGACACCAGGATTATGTCCTGGGACGTTGACAAAAGGATTAGGTCCAGGGACGTTGACACCAGGATTAGATCCAGGGAAGTTAACACCAGGATTAGGTCCAGGGACGTTGACACCAGGATTAGGTCCAGGGACGTTGACACCAGGATTAGATACAGGGATGTTGACACCAGGATAAGATCCAGTGACATTGACACCAGGATTAGATCCAGTGACGTTGACACCTGGATTAGATCCAGTGACATTGACACCAGGATTAGATCCAGGGACGTTGACACCAGGATTAGATCCAGGGACGCTGACACCAGGATTAGATCCAGGGACGTTGACACCAGGATTAGAAAAAGGGAAGTTCACACCAGGATTAGATACAGGGACGTTGATACCAGGATTAGATCCAATGACGTTGACACCAGGATAACATCCAATGACGCTGACACCAGGATACATCCAGTGACGTTGACATCAGGATTAGATCCAGTGACGTTGACACCAGGATTAGATAAAGGGACGTTCACACCAGGATTAGATCCAGGGACGTTGATACCAGGATTAGATCCAATGACGCTGACACCAGGATAACATCCAATGACGCTGACACCAGGATACATCCAGTGACGTTGACATCAGGATTAGATCCAGTGACGTTGACACCAGGATTAGAACCAGCGACGTTGACTCCAGGATTAGATCCATTGATGTTGACACCAGGATTAGATAAAGGGACGTTGACACCAGGATTAGTTCCAGGGACGTTGACACCAGGATTAGATCCAGTGACGTTGACACCAGGATTAGATCCAGTGACTTTGACACCAGGTTTTGATCCAGGGACGTTGACTCCAGGATTAGTTCCAGGGACGTTGACACCAGGATTAGATCCAGGGACGCTGACACCAGGATTAGATCCAGGGACGTTGACTCCAGGATTAGATCCAGTGACATTGACACCAGGATTAGATAAAGGGACGTTCACACCAGGATTAGATCCAGGGACGTTGATACCAGGATTAGATCCAATGACGCTGACACCAGGATAACATCCAGTGACGTTGACACCAGGATTAGATCCAGTGACGTTGACACCAGGATTAGATCCAGCGACGTTGACTCCAGGATTAGATCCATTGATGTTGACACCAGGATTAGATAAAGGGACGTTGACACCAGGATTAATTCCAGGGACGTTGACACCATTATTAGATCCAGGGACGTTGACACCAGGATTAGATCCAGGGACGTTGACACCAGGATTAGATCCAGTGACGCTGACACCAAGATTAGATCCAGTGACGTTGACACCAGGATTAGATAAAGGGACGTTTACAGCAGGATTAGATCCAGGGGGGTTGACACCATTATTAGATCCAGGGACGTTGACACCAGGATTAGATCAGGTACGCTGACACCAGGATTAGATCCAGGGACGCTGAAACCAGTATTAGATCCAATGATGCTAACACCAGGATTACATCCAGTGACGTGGACACCAGGATTAGATCCAGTGACGCTGACACCAGGATTAGATCCAGGGACGTTGACACCAGGATTAGATCCAGGGACATTGACACCAGTATTAGATCCAGGGTCATTGACACCAAGATTAGATCCAGGGACGTTGACACCATGATTAGATCCAGTGATGCTGACACCAGGATTAGATCCACTGACGTTGACACCTGGATTAGATAAAGGGACGTTTACACCAGGACTAGGTCCAGGGACATTGACACCTGGATTAGATCCAGTGATGATGACACTAGTATTCGATCCAGAAACGTTGACACCAGGATTAGATCCAGGGATGTTTACACCAGGATAAGATGCAGTGACGTTGACACCAGGATTATATCCAGGGACCATGACACCAGGATTAGATCCAGGCACGTTGACACCAGGATTAGATCCAGGGACGTTGACAAAAGGATTAGGTCCAGGCACGTTGACACCAGGATTAGACCCAGGGACGTTGTCACCAAGATTAGATCCAGTGAAGTTGACACCAGGATTAGGTCCAGGGACGTTGACTTCATGATTAGTTCCATGGACGTTGACACCAGGATTAGCTCCAGGGACGTTGACACCAGGATTAGATCCAGTAACATTGATACCAGGATTAGATCCAGTGACATTGACACCAGGATTAGGTCCAGTGACATAGACACCAGCATTAGATCCAGGGATGTTGACTCCAGGATTAGATCCATGGACGTTGACACCAGGATTAGATCTAGTGACGCTGACACCAGGATTAGATCCAGGGACGTTGACACCAGGATTAGATCCAGGGACAATGACACCAGGATTAGATCCAGGGATGTTGACACCAGGATTAGTTCCAGTGATGCTGACTCCAGGATTAGATCCAGGGACGTTGACACAAAGATTAGATCCAGGGACGTTGACACCAGGATTAGATCCAGTGACGTTGACACCAGGATTAGATCCAGTGACGTTGACACCAGGATTAGATCCAGTGACTTTGACACCAGGATTAGATCCAGGGACGTTGAAACCAGGATTAGATCCAGGGACGTTGACAGCCGGATTATATCCAGGGACGTTGACAGCAGGATTAGACCCAGTGACGTTGACACCAGGATTAGGTCCAGGGACGTGGACAAAAGGATTAGGTCCAGGGACATTGACACCAGGATTAGATCCAGTGACATTGATACCAGGATTAGATCCAGGGACGTTGACACCAGGATTAGATCCAGGGTCGTTGTCACCATGATTAGATCCAGTGACCTTGACAGCAGGATAAGATCCAGTGACGCTGACACCAGGATTAGATCCAGGGACCATGACACCAGGATTAGATCCAGGGACGTTGACAGCAGGATTATATCCAGTGACGTTGACACCAGGATTATTTCCTGGGACGTTGTAAAAGGATTAGGTCCAGGGACGTTGACACCAGGATTAGATCCAGGGACGTTAACACCAGGATTAGGTCCAGGGACGTTGACACCAGGATTAGGTCCAGGGACGTTGACACCAGGATTAGGTCCAGGGCCGTTGACACTAGGATTAGAACCAGGGACGTTGATACCAGGATTAGATCCAGTGACGTTGACACCAGGATTAGATCCAGTGACTTTGACACCAGGATTAGATCCATTGACGTTGACACCAGGATTAGATAAAGGGACGTTTACACCAGGATTAGATCCAGGGACGTTGACACCATTATTAGATCCAGGGACGTTGACACCAGGATTAGATCCAGGGACGCTGACACCAGGATTAGATCCAGCGACGCTGACACCAGGATTAGATCCAGTGACGCTGACACCAGGATTAGATCCAGGGACGTTGACACCAGGATTAGATCCAGTGATGCTGACACCAGGATTAGATCCAGGGACGTTGACACCAGGATTAGATCCAGGGACTTTGACACCAGGATTAGATCCAGGGACGTTGACACCAGTATTAGATCCAGTGACGTTGACACCAGGATTAGATCCTGGGATGCTGACACCAAGATTAGATCCAGTGACATTGACAACAGGATTAGATTCAGGGTCGTTGACACCAGGATTAGATCCAGGGACGTTGACACCAGGATTAGATCCAGGGTCGTTGACACCAGGATTAGATCCATGGACCTTGACACCAGGATTAGATCCAGTGACGTTGAATCCATTCAGTTAGTCTACGTCTTTCTGTGGGGAATTGACTACATTGTTTTTACGAGATTTTAAGGAAAAGTGATTGTTGCTTATTTTATTTTGTTGTTAGAGGTAGAATCATGTTTCTGTGTCTCTTTACTTTTGGTTTCATTACACGATTAGTTTGCTGCTTTTTCTAGGGTGTAGTTTCCCTCCTTGTGTTGTCGTTTTCTACCAATTATCCTTCGTAGAGCTGGATTTGTAGAAAGATACCGTATAAATTTGGTTCTTTCATGGAATGTCTTCGTTACTCCATATGTGTTAATTGAGAATTTTGCTGGCTATAGTAGACGGGAGAGACATTCGTGTTCTCTTACGTTCTAGAGAATATCTTTCCAGGATCTTCTGACTTTCATTGTATCTGGTGAGAAACTTTGTGTAGTTCTCATTCGTCTGACTTTATATGTTACTTGACTTTTTTCCCTTATTGCCCTTTTTTTTTTAATTATTATTTATTTATTTATTTATTTATTTATTTATTTATTTATTTATTTATTTTTGCTTTCTTTTTCCGGAGCCGGGGACCGAAGCCAGGGCCTCGCGCCTCCTAGTCAAGCGCTCTAACCACTGAGCTACATCCTCAACCCCCAATTTTTTTTTCGGAGCTGTGGACCGAAGCCAGGGCCTCGCGCCTCCTAGGCAAGCGCTCTAACCACTGAGCTACATTCATAACCCCCAATTTTTTTTCGGAGCTGGGGACTGATCCAGGGCCACGCCCTTCCTAGGCAAGCGCTCTAAACACTGAGCTACATTCCCAACCCCCATTTTTTTTTTCGGAGCTGGGGACCAAACCCAGGGCCTCGCGCCTCCTAGGCAAGCGCTCTAACCACTGAGCTAAATCCCCAACCCTCTAGTTCTAGGTTAAATGTAAAGATATAGAAGGGAATATGCAAGTGGAAAAACAATTTGTAATTGCATCTTATTGATATATTTTCCTTAGATTTTATTTTGTTTTATATTTTACTAACAAAATAGTTACAATTTATTGAACTTGGTGACTCAAGGCAGCAATTATAATACATTTTTAAAAATGACTTGGAGCAATATATTATGTGAACTTGAATTTTAACTCCATTATATCATATTTTAAAGAGCACTTTTTCACACTGTTGTTTCTTGTATTTATAAAAAAGTAATGTACTGATAACTAAATGAAATTTTGGAGGAGAAAAATGATATAATAGGAAGAAAAAAATTTGTGCTGATTATATACTTAATAAATAATGATACTTGATTTTATCCTCACTAGGTGGTGAAGCCCTTGAAAGAAAGCAGAAACTACAAATTTATTTTTATAAGTCTATTCCCTAGACAGGTACTGGAAACATAATAAGGAATCACTTATTTTTGGAGTAAGTGTATGAGTGAATTAGAGAACCAAAGGACATCCTTTCAATCCCCAAGTACATAGAAGTCAGTTCGCTAAAACATTCACCATGTTAAACAAGCAAAAATGAGTACTCAGACAGAGTCATTTAGCAATAACTTCATTTTTCTCTTCTTTGGCTAAACCATATACGTCATGCCTAGGCTAATTCCTTTAAAAGCAAGGTTTTTACTGTGAAAAAGCATGTAGGTATATTTGTATGAATATGTATATATATATGTCTATATATGAATGTGTACATAAGGACATATTTATATATCTTTATATATGTGTGTATGTGTATATGCATGTATGTGTATATTGACACAATTAACATATATATGTATGTAAATGTATATATATACACTGTTTTCATACCTATGTATTACAGTATTTGTAATTTTAGCTAGAGCAATATGACAACTAAAGAAGATCCAGGGAACACAAATGAAAAATGAAGAAATAAAATGGTCTCGTTTGCAGATGTCATGATACCATTTTAAAAACTCTAAAAATGTATCAGTCTCTTAAGACTGAAAAATACAGTCATAAAAGCAGAATATCATACGAACACACATAATTCCTGAGCCTTCCTTTATGCCAATCCAAACCAAACTGTGAGAAAATATGGGTAAAATTCCCCTCACAATAATCTGAAAATATAAAATAAAATATTGTGTACAAAAATATTTAAAATGCAAAGACCACTATGAATTAGCTAGAAGTGATCCTGAATAGAGACAATTATTCTCTAAAAGATTAAGTTTCTTAAAGCTGAAAATACATTCATAAAATAGTAGAATTCAAAGTGAACACTCAAAACACGTTATCTTTCCTGTTTTCCAATTTCAAACCACGGGAGAGAAATCAGGGAAATATTATACTTGAAACACTCTTAAAATACATAACAAAACACCCTGTATTAGCATAGTTATAAAGCATACTATTAGTTAGAAGACATATGAAGTAACCATGATCCATCCCGAATATATATAAGAACGTTCCAGCTGATGTTGTGAAGAACCTTAAAGACTTGAATAAATCAAAGCTTTTAAGGTTTTAAGGATAAGTAGATAATATAATAATGTCAATTTTTGATTAATTAATAAAGCCAAGGCAATAAATATTGATTAGAAAATTTTACTACAATAAATCACCCAGTTTTATGAAACTCAAGATTTTGACTATAATTATTCTATTATGGGGCAGAGGACAACTTTAAAGTACAAAGTTTTAGCATGTTTAGGGAGATAATTTTAAAGAGAAACAAAGAACGAGGAAGAGTATCATGAGATTAAAAAATGTAAGAGTTACACACGCAGTGTGATGTTGTTGGCAGAGTGAATATTTCAAAGGATTGGAGCGTCCAGGATTTATTTATTGATTTAAAAGGTGAAGTCGCATACCAGCAGGAGGATGGACTATCGGACCGGATCTCAAGAAAATGCCAAATGTTCCAGGTAGTACTACTATGTTATAGTAAACATAAAAATGCCAAGGTGGGAAATTGAAGGTTTTTTCACCTCACAAGTTACATTTCATAATCAATGGAATCCAAGAAAAGGACGCAAGGCAGAAGCATGAAAATAAAGAGGATTCTGCTTACTAATCTGTCAGCTCCCTTTTCTCTATAACCTCCTCAGCTTACTAGTGCTGGTACCATCCACAGTGCGCTAAGTCCCCAGACATCAACTAGCCATCCAGAAAATGCAAAATACTGATGCCCGCAAGCCATTCTGATGGAGCCAGCTGCTCAATAATGCATCATTCAGCAGCCACAATAAGCAATCCCAGGAAGCCATGAAAGGAAAATAAAAAACTTAACCAACGAAAGACAAGAGGACCCCTTCATGAACGGAATTTGAGGTCAAAACTGAAGTTCTATGTGAGGACGAAATTAGAAGGAATTATGCCAGAAATCACACTTTATCTAAAATAAAAAGTAACAACAAGACAAAGCCACAAATAAAATAGTGTGAAGTTTGACATTTTGAACCCTCTTCTGGAGATGGCAGGGTAGACTCAGGACATGGTTTTTGGCTGGCAGCACCATTGACCATCCAGTGTTTTGGTGGAGGATTTTCCATCAGAAGCCTTAGCTTTACCACAGACGCCGGGTCCAAAATACAAATCATAATCAGTCAACCGTTTGCCAGATCTCGTGCTCCACAGAAAAGGAGCAGTTCACTTAGTGATGATTTGGTGATGACTCTAACTCATTTCAGAGTCATAGATATTGCCGGCGTATAGAAAACCACAAGACCCGTTGTCAATCACCAGTATTCTCCGCATTGCCCACAGTCACCATAGTGACTTTCTTGGATCCTTTTATCCTGGCATAATTAATACTATATATATATACATATATATGCATATATACATATATATATATATATAATGTATATATATATAAATTCTTTGAATTTCAACTCTGAAATTCTAACTGCTCTATCTCCCTCCAGTGGTGAGCTCTACACTATGATTTGTTTCTGTTTCCTGTTGTTGCAGCGTATAAACCTTGTTTCTTTGACCCACAGAGAAGTTTCAAATAAAATAATGAATAATTTTTGCATTGAAAGCTATTGGTGGCTTGTAGTTGTAGTGAAAAATGAGGACCTCAAGCAATCTTCACTTGGTCCTCTTCTTTTAGGAAAGGGGTTGATTCGCTTTTGCTTTTGCTTTTTGTTTCATTTTGGTGATTTTTTAAAATTTATTTTGTTTTCTTTTTCTTTTTATTCTTTTCTACATGCAGAGATCAAGAAGTGGTCGCAAGAAGTTCAAGTACAAATTCAGATGGCTGGAAAGAGTCCACATTGTTTGCTGTACTAGGTTTTTTTTTTTTTCTTTTGCCTTTAATGATATCCATTTCCACTCTCTTGGATCCTTTTATCCTGGTATAATTAATATTACACATATATTATAATTATACATATATGAAATTCTAACTGCTCTATCTACCTCCCAAAATCCAGAGACGTGGATTGAGTATTCTATGGTCTCGTTTTGATTCTTAGATCGGGAATCTTCCTGCGAACACTGAAGGTCCTGTTTCCAAACTGAGTCTGTAGAGTTCAATAAAGATGCTCTTGGCCAACCAGTTGTGTGGATATCTAGTATTCCTGCAGGAAAGCTAGAAGATACAAGGGTGGAGAAAGGATTTAATACTTCAGATGGAGTAAGAGCTACCAGTCGTGTGCGATCTAGTATGGAGTGGCCATTGGTGTAGCAGGCAGGGTGTTAGAAACATAGTAAGATGAGAGCATATTTGGGGTGCTGAGCTATGACTAATGTCAACTAGCAATTGAGCTAGGGCAGATTTAGAGGTGTTGAGAAGGGAGTAAAAATGACAGCTTGCTATTTGGTAGTGGCTTAAAAAAACCTGACAATAGAGCTAAAGCACAACAAAAGTTCCTCAGCGTATGTGGATTTCAAGTGCACTCTAAGGGAACCTGATAAGCTCTGGTAGCTTGGACTTCCTGGAGCTTAAAGTGAAGTAGTAGGAACAACCTTCTGCAGAGACTTATGAGAGCAATCCATGACCATAATGAGCGTGTCATGGTCAATCCATGACCATAATGGTCAATCCATGAGCAATCCATGACCATGATGAGCGTGTCATGGTCAATCCATGACCATAATGGTCAATCCATGAGCAATCCATGACCATAATTAGCGTGTCATGGTCAATCCAAGACAATAATGGTCAATCCATGAGCAATCCATCACCATAATGAGCGTGTCATGGTCAATCCAAGACAATAATGGTCAATCCATGAGCAATCCATGTCCATGATGAGCGTGTCATGGTCAATCCATGACAATAATGGTCAATCCATGAGCAATCCATGACCATAATGAACGTGTCGTGGTCAATCCATGACAATAACGGTCAATCCATGAGCAATCCATGACCATAATGAGCGTGTCGTGGTCAATCCATGACAATAATGGTCAATCCATGAGCAATCCATGACCATAATGAGCATGTCGTGGTCAATTCATGACAATAATTGTCAATCCATGAGCAATCCATGACCATGATGAGCGTTGCGTGGTCAATTCCTGACAATAATGGTCAATCCATGAGCAATCCATGACCATGATGAGTGTGTCGTGGTCAATCCATGACAATAACGGTCAATCCATGAGGAATCCATGACCATAATGAGCGTGTCGTGGTCAATCCATGACAATAACGGTCAATCCATGAGCAATCCATGACCATAATGAGCGTGTCGTGGTCAATCCATGACAATAATGGTCAATACATGAGCAATCAATGACCATAATGAGCATGTCGTGGTCAATCCATGACAATAATGGTCAATCCATGAGCAATCCATGACCATAATGAGCGTGTCAAGGTCAATCCATGACAATACTGATCAATCCATGAGCAATCCATGACCATAATGACCGTGTCATGGTCAATCCATGACAATAATGGTCAATCCATGACAAAAATGGTCAATCCATGAGCAATTCATTACCAAAATGAGCGTGTCATGGTCAATCCATGACAATAATGGTCAATCCATGAGCAATCCATGAACATAATGAGTGTGTCGTGGTCAATCCATGACAATAATCGTCAATCCATGAGCAATCCATGACCATAATGAGCACGTCATGGTCAATCCATGACAATAATGGTCAATCCATGACAAAAATGGTCAATCCATGACAATAATGGTCAATCCATGAGCAATCCATGACCATAATGAGCGTGTCGTGGTCAATCCAGGACAATAATCGTCAATCCATGAGCAATCCATGACCATAATGAGCGTGTCATGGTCAATCCATGACAATAATGGTCAATCCATGACAAAAATGGTCAATCCATGACAATAATGGTCAATCCATGAGCAATCCATGATCATAATGAGCGTGTCGTGGTCAATCCATGACAATAATGGTCAATCCATGAGCAATCCATGACCACTATAAGCGTGTCCAAAGTCACCTTGACCATGAGAGTTTGAGCTGACCCACATGTATCTTTTGATTATAACCATTTCTTCTTTGTGAACTTTTAGTGTTCAATTTGCTCAAAACTATTATTGAAAAGGGTAATTGATTCTAAAGGCTTCTCTTTGTTGTCAAAAATTCATCTGAGATTATTTATACCCCTAAGATAGAGGGAATATTTGAAGAATTTCTGCATAATACAAAGTCAATGTCAAGTGTACTTCTTTTATGGATCTTTGCAGTGGGATGTTGCCTCTTTACCTTAGAACTTTATCAAGATCTATTCTTTATATTTATTTTTTCAGGCATCTGCAGATACATGCTTTTGAGGGATGAATCCTTCTCACTGGAGACCAAAGAGGTGACCTGCATTTCAATGGTAATTAAACGTCACTTCAAGACACCAAAGCAAAATATCAAAGTGAGAATGGAATAAATTTATTAGGACAGTGTTTTGCAAACAACTTATTTCACAAACAGCCTTGGAAGGAGAGTTCTGAAATTTTGCATTTCATATTTGACCTTGCTGGTCCTCGGATAGAATCAACTCACAACTCTTTGGGACTTTATGGGCAATTAAGCACTACAAACAGAGCCGAATGCATCATGTGCTCTGCCATCTGTGTTAATATGGCTACAGTGAAGAACAACCATAATAAAGCTATTCATCTGTTTTTCAGACAGCGTCCTCATACAAGTGTGGACGTCTGTGGGTTGCTGGATGGAGAGGGTGAGAACACTGGCTGAGAGCTGCAAATGCAGAAGTGGGATGGTACATGCTTGGGGTGTGAAAGGCCTGTGTGTAGATCATAAACAACTTCACAATATTCATTGTTTTAATAATCATTAGGAAGTGGACTTCTGCAAAATGACCTCAGCAGAACAGCATGGTAGAAAAACAGTAACTGATTCACTGGAGATTTAGATGCACTGGATTGTGAAACATGGACTTAGAGGTAGAGACATGTCAGCACGTGAAGACTGAATAATCAAACCTCTGTTGTCTCTTAAATTTCACTACCCCATGGTTTGAGGCAAACAGGAACAGATTTTTGCACTGAGGAATAGAATAAAACCAATTTGTAGAAAATCCCAATCATAAGAAAATACTGTCCTCCTCCGTGATGCACATCATCTCTCAGGTGCACTGGCCTCAGCATGGCTGAATGTCTGCTGTCAGCACGGGATTTACGGACACCCTTTTCATACCTGCAGAGCTCCAATTTGCTTCAGCCACATCATCATCTCCTCATGCTGTTGGAGGGAGATTAGATCACGTGTCTGCCTATTCAGTCTTTCTCTACATATAAAGGTCCAAGGAACTGTTCTCACTCCAGTGAGCTGGCGTAAGGAATCTTGAATCTCATTGATGTTGTTAGTGGCTGTGATGTCTTCAAATCCCAGAAGACCATGTTTGCAAAGGAGTTGATTGAGGAAGTCTTGGGTATTTCTGTAATAGGGGCAGGTGGGAATCGATGAACAGGTCGGCCTTCCCAGACTGGATCTTGCAGTTCACATACACCTGAGCCAGGCTGACAGGGTGCAGCTTCCCAGAAAAGAAAGTTCAGTTGACGATACTGTCTGTCTGAGAATCGCCATCCCAATGTATTCTTACCCATGCATTCTACTTGAATCCCCATAGAAAACATGGAAGAAAGAAGCTTTCAGTTTTTCATGTTTGCACTCACAATGCAACCAAAACCTCACAGACGTTAGAACCTGCATACTGAAGATTTATCCATATACCAATGACCAGATGAGACATCTAGCCTTTTGGACTAATAAACTAATGGATTCTAGGACTTTACAAATAGTCATCCATTGTTAAATTATGTGGTGCATAGACTGTGGTCATTGTGACTAGTCCGATTCCTCTGTACAGAGAGATTCATCCTTTCCCATCTGTTGGGGAAAACCAACTACTACACCAGGAATCTAGAGAAGACCTTTTACAGCAGTTTGTCTCTAGCAAGAGTATCAGCTCAGTTACAAATTCCCAATGTCCTCATTCCCTTAGTCGGATTTTCATACGATGCTTTGATACAGTCCTTCTTATTTTCTATAGTCCTTGGCAACGGAATTAAAATAGCAATAGTAGGGGCTGGGGATTTAGCTCAGTGGTTAGAGCGCTTACCTAGGAAGCGCAAGGCCCTGGGTTCGGTCCCCAGCTCCGAAAAAAAGTCCAAAAAAAAATAGCAATAGTAACACAATAGTGCACAATAATTTATTTGCATGAGTGCAGCAGAGAGAAGGATTATAGGATAGACAAGAATTTTTACAGATTGGAAAGGGAAAGCATGTAATTTTCAGGACAATGAATGGATCTTGTGAAAGTCATCATAGATGAGATAATCTAGATCAAAAAAAGGAAAATGGGATCCATTTTCACTTTAATCTGAATGTTAATTCTCCACACTGTATCGGTATGATCAGTTTAGTGTAAAAGTCAAGGGACGTGGTCAAGACTGTCCTCACTTTGGGACGTACAAATGTACTTATGGATTGCAGAGGGACACGGTCAGGGACAGGAATGTCAAATGTGAAGACAGAGGAAAGAGGATGACAATGGAGGGAATGTAGAGACGTACAGTTAAATTGGGAGACATTTGAGGCATTGAATGGGAACCTAATGGAACAGAAATAAAAAAATTGGAAAGCAAGATTTCCTTCCTTCTGAGGACCAAGACCAGGAAACCTGAACTACATAAAAATCTGAGGCAAGTTTTCTGAAGTTTGTTCTTTCCTTCAATCATGGGGCTCCTAGTGAAGGAGCTCAGGTCTCAGAGTTGGGAAAAATTACCTTTATTGCTGAGCCAGGTCAACTGCTGAATACCTCATTCATGGACCTGAAGAAACTCTGTATCCGTCCTGCTATAACGTGTATATATCTCTGTGTCATTCAGATAATGGACACTTCACTGTTGGTTTGAAAGCAACAGTTTGTCCCTGAAGAGACACAGATTCCTCTTTCACACATTATTTCACAGGCTGATGGTGGATCTCATAAGTGCATTCCGGGATTTGCTTTACAATAATCATTCAGTGATCTGGAAGAAACACTTTTTAATGTTGAGAGACCTACTAGAACAATATCAACCATCATTTTCCCTTCCTAGTTTAATACTGAGTCATTCTCCACCAAAGGTCTGTGGTCTCTTATGAAGGCAGCATCTCCCCAGACTAGTCTGAACATTGCTCTTGGCTCTGCATTTATGATACATCAACGTGATTTCCTCAACACTTTAATTCCCAGGAGAGTTTTTCAATTCATTTCATCCGATGAGTCTAATCTACATCGTCACCCAGGATGAGATGTGAGAGTTTTGCAAATAAATAAATAAATAAATAAATGAATAAATAAATAAATAAATAAACAAATGAAAGAAATAAAAGAAAGGAAAACTGCAAGCTTATCTCACCATTTGACTCAGAAATCTAAAGAGTTAGTCAGTGTAAATACTAGTGGAAAGTCTGAGATGATGAAGTCTCAACTAGAAGCACTTCTCTGTCCCAGATATCAGTGAAAGACACAAACTGCACTATAGGAATCCAAAGCCTGGAGGAGTTTATTCTGAGCTGAGGACACAATTCTTGTCTTTCCCTTCTTACTTAGGACATTTTTATAATTGACAAAAAGAATAAATGCCACGAGCTCCCAGGAAAACGTGTATGACCTTCCAAACACTTGGCTTTTGGAATAAAGAAATGAATGATATAAAATCTCTGACTTCCAGGATCCATAAGAACTGAGAAGTCCAGGTGCTTCTGAGAGGCTCGCAGCTCCTGACTCCCGTATGTGGACGGCTCAGATCAAGTCTATCTCTTCAGTGATCCTACTCAACCCCCACCCGGGACTCACTGAGCTTTCCCAAGGACCACGTATTTCTTCCTTTTTTATACCAAGACAGAAGACCAGCTTCCTTCTCCCCATCTCTGATCTCTTCATCCTCTTTCTTCTCACTCCCCAATGGCTCGTTATTCTGAATTACAGGCCAGTTAGTAAACCCTAGAGGTCCTGAAGGAATATCAGAAAGGGAGATGCAGTCACAACAACACTGTGACCTCACAGAAGGAGCTCGGGCTCTGCAGGTTACAATAGAGTTTTCAAGGAAGGCCTAATGGTGATGTCACTGACACCTGCCATGTCCTCCATGCCGAACAGATTTCCTTACATTGACCAGATACAAGGTGCCCTTTCGTGGTATGTCTCCTGTGACACGGTGGAATCCTTTACAAACTCCATCTCTCTAAAGCTGCAAACTTCTCTTTGCTTCATTAGTGGTTTCATGCTCTGAATGATGAAATTTGGTCAGGGACTTGGCATGGGTAGAAAAGATTTAGGAACATGGAGTGTAGGAGATTCTTCTAGATAATATTATATTCCTAGGTTCATTACTTTGAAATACAGTTCAATTTCTAGGATTTCTCTGTCTCCCAAAGGCCAGTATTTTCCCTACAGACCTTTAGTTGAATGAATATTGTATTTCACCTTTTATTTTTATATTCCTTGATAGGTGATTTTATAAAAGTTCCTGAATGTGTACTCAAAAATTCTGATTTCCTCTTCCATTTTTTGCAATGATTTCTCAACAAAGGTGCACAGCTATAGACTGAGTATAATAGTGTAAATATGGTGTACTGACATCAAATGATAAACTCCGAAATCCTACTTTATCCAAAATTTCCAGATATCAGTAAAGCAAAGGACCACATGGAGCATAGAATCCTGTTCTCTAGTCACTTTTGATACCATCTGCAATATCTACATTCCAGTGTCTCAGGCCCAGACTTAAGGGTTTAGGATGTTTTACCATGATTCTTTCTTAAGGCCAAATGTAAGATAGAGGATGATGGGCAGAAAGAAAATGGCTTCTGGAGCAGTGAAACCTCAACTTCAATAGGTTCATAAGAACAGGAGAGAGTCTATTTGGCATTGCCATTTGTGGATTCTACCTTCTTGACCTAGTTGCGCAGAATCCATGTTAAAATTCCAATTATTTTCATAACTGTAGGAGTCAGCAAAAGTATTTATATACATCAGCGACCAAAACTAAGTAAGATTGATGAAGCTATGAAGAGCATTCTACCAGGAACCGGATATAGATATTTCCTGAGAGACACAGCTAGAGCATGTCAAATACAGAAGAGAATGCTAGTTGCAATCCAGTGAACTGAGAACGGACTCTTGTTGGTAGATTTTGAGAAAGGATTACAAGAGTTGAAGGTTCTTTCAACACCATAAGAACAACATTACAAATGAACCAGCGCTTCCTGCTACTAGACCAATATTGAAAGACTTACATGGACAGACCAATTGCTCTAAATGGATATGTGACAGAGGATGGCCTTGATGGGCACCAATGGAAGGAGAAGCCCTTGATCGAACCTAGGATTGTCTTCTAGTTCAAGGGATTGTCACAGGGCAGAAAGTGTGGTTAAAGTAGTGATAGTGAACAGGTAGGGATCTTATGGGAAGGAAAATGAGAAAGAAAATAATATTTTACATGTAAATTTCGAAACATGCAGTTTAAAAAAGCACTAAAATTTGCTAAAAAATAAATAAAAGAAAGATATGAAAGATAAGAAAACTGGCAACTAATCACACCAATTGACTCGGAAATCTAAAGTGGTAGAGTAATACTAGTCGAAAGACAGAGATGATGAAGTGTAAACTAGAAGCACTTCTCTCTCCCAAATATCAGAGTCAGATACAAACTGCACTATTGGCATCCAAAGCCTGGAGGAGTTTACTCTGAGCAGAGGACACAATACTTGTCTTTCCCTCCTTCCTTAGGACCTTTTTCTTTTGGACAAAAAGAATAAAGGCCATGAGCTCTCAGGAAAACAACTGTGCCCTTCCCAACACTTGGCGTTTGGAGTAAAGAAATGAATGATATAAACTCTCTGACTTCCAGGAACCATAAGATCATGGAAGTCCAGATGCTTCCGAGAGGCTCTCAGCTCCTGCTTCCCGTATGGAGAAGGTTAAGAACAAGGCGATCTCTTAAGTTACTCCACTCAACACATACGAAGTAATCACTTAGAATTCCCAAGGACCACATATTTCTCCCTTATTTTTATACCAAGGCAGAAGGCCGGGTTCCTTCTCCCCATCCTTGTTGGGCATACGGGAGTAGAAGCCTTTCGTCCTCCCGAGGTTTCTCTCCAAGTTCAAGGGGATGCCAATTGGCAGAAAAGGGGGTTCGAGAAGAAGGAGAAGGGAACGTGTATGTATCTTATGAGCAGGAATCTGGTAAAGGAAATAATATTTTAAATTTAAATATAGAAACATCAAGTTTAAAAAAACAATAAAATTTGTTAAAGAGAAAAAAAAATGAAAGATATAAAAGAAAACTGACAACTAATCACATCTATTGCCTTGGAAATCTAAAGTGATAGTCAGAGTAATACTAGTGGAAAGACTGACATGATGAAGCCTCAACCAGAAGCACTTCTCTCTCCCAGATGTCAGTGTCAGACACAGACAGCAGCACACACATCCAAAACCTGGAGGAGTTTACTCTGAGCTGAGGACACAATACTTGTCCATCCCTTACTCCTTAGGACAATTTCTTTTTGACAAAAATAATAAAGGCCATGAGCTCACAGGAAAACAACTGTGCCCTTCCCAATACTTGGCTTTTGAAATAAAGAAATGAATGATATAAACTCTCTGACTTCCAAGAACCATAACAACAGGGAAGTCCAGATGTTTTCGGGAGGCTCCAGCTTCTGTTCCCCGTATATGGAAGGCTCACATCACGGCTGTCTCTTCAGCTTTCCCACTCAATCTGAACCAACGACTCACTGAGCTTTCCCAAGGACCATGTATTTGTTCCTTTTTTTATTCCAAAAAAGAAGGCATCTTCCTTCTCCCCGTCTCTGATCTCTTCATCCTCTTTGTTCTCCCTCCCAAATGGCTGTTTACTCTGAATTAGAGTTCAATTAGTAACCACTAGAGGTCATGAAGGGATGTCTGAGAGGGAGATGCAGTCACGACAACACTGTGACATCACAGACGCTGGGGCTGTCCAGGTTACAAGAGATTTTTCAGGGAAGGCCTAATGATGATGTCATTGAGACGTGCTGCGGATTACCTGCTAAACACCTTTCCTTTCATTGATCAGATTCGAGGGCGCCCTTTCCAGGAGTGTCTCCTGTGACACAGTGGAATCCTTTACACGCTCCATCTCTCTAAACCTAGAGACTTCTCTTTGCTTTATTAGCGGTCACATGCTCTGGATGGAGAGAGTTAGTCAGGGGCTCGGCATGATGGGTAGAAAAGATTTAGGAACATCTAGTGTAGGAGATTCCTCTAGATAATATTTTTATTCCCAGGTTCATTCCTATGACATAGAGTTCAATTTTCTTGGTTATCTATGTATCACAAAGGCCAGTATTTTCTCTACAGACCTTTAATTAAATGAATATTGCATTTCACGTTCTTATTGTACTTTCCTTGACAGGGGACTTCACAAATATTCCTCAATGTGTGCTCAAAAATTATGTTTTCCAATTCCATTTTCTGCAATGATTTTGGCAACAAAGTGTGCCCAGCTATAGAGTGAGCGTAATGGTGTGAATACTGTGTACTCACTGCAAATGATGAACTCCTAAATGCTTATTTTATCTGAAAATTACCAGACATCAGTAAAGGCAACGTGGACTATAGAATTTATTTCTCTAGTTCAATTTGATATCAATTCTGCACTAACTATCTTCCTGTGTTCCCATGTCCAGACTTGAAAGTTTTGGGTGTTTTACCATTATTTTCTCTCCCTCAGTCTCCTGAATGTGAGTTTTCTAAGAGCAAGACATGGTGCCTGGCTTGATAGAAATTCCTTCCTTTCCTCTCATCTCAACATCTTAGAATTCAACAAAACTACCTGTATTTCTGTACACATAGTATCTACACAGTTCATTCCTCTTTGCTCACTTTTGCATATGGCACCTGCTGTGTGCTTGTATGGTCACTTACATGGAAAACTGTTCAGTTCCAGCACAGCCTTGTCTGTTTTCAGATATCGCCCTTCTCTTCTGTCTATAGTTACACTCTGTTTTTCACAATGTGACTGCTAAAGTAGCTGTTAGCTCTGTGGTGGTGACTCCTTCTCATCCTGTTCATATTGTAGCCTTATATGGAGACTGAGTATGGACTGCAAAGTTCTTATCATTATGTTCACCATCCTCACCAATCTCTGAGCTCTCATGTAATGAGAAGTTCCAGTGTTTAGCTTACTTTGGATCCTTGTGGATTCTGTCTGTACCTTCCTTCTTTATCTTCTGAAGTTCAGTCTCATGTCCCTCAAATATTGGAATGAGGCAAACTCATTTTTCTCCCAGTCTAATAACTTTCCCCTTCAAAGGAGATGACCTTTCCTGTTTTGTTGGGTGTATATGTCTTTGCTGAAGTTTGCAAAAAATATACCACTTTTTCCTGAAAAGGGTAGAATAGGAGATTATTCTATTTCGGGGAGACCCGACTATTAGGCTGTCTCTCTATTCACTTCATATAATGAAATGTCAGAGGTATATGAGTAGATCAGCACATGGTTGATCCACAAATCAAATGTGGTTTTCAGTGTTTCCAAATTATAAATAAATAAACACGTTACCTATGTTCATAAATGCCATAAAAGACACAAACCCACATGCACACACAGACACAGACACAGACACACAGACACACACACACACACACACACACACACACACACATTGGTTTGCCACATACACATGTGTGCCTATATATTCATGCAGAGACAGAGACACAAAGAAACCCAATAGAGAAAGAGCACATAGAGATTGTACATGAATTAAAATGTTAGTATAAACAACAGTGAAGGATAAGAGTATTTGTTTACATCCTGCTTCACCATTTGGTCACTTATAAACACGACTAAGAAAAAAAATGTATTCCCCATAAATTTTCTTCCGTGTGAATAAGTTAATTTCCCAATTCACTTAAGTTGATTGTGTGTTGAATGCTTGTCAGCTACGTGGGTCATGAGCATGTGTGCATGTCTACACACAAACATTTCAGATTTACCTTTGTGTACACTCTATTTTTGGGAATTTCTCACCATAATACATAATATTTGTATCTATTCATTAATTGATCACTATATTAATTTTCTATTGGGGATAATGAAAAACACAGCTTCCCAAACAACAACAACAAAAAAAGAAAAGCAATACAAAGTTTTCACATGGGGTCAGGGGACATTGTCAGGTATATCAGCATATTAGATCTATTAGATTAGATCTGACCCATTCATGCAAAAGTTATGAAAATCTAGGTGTAGAGAACATAGAGTAGACTTAAAGCTCTGACAATTATGAAGCAGGAGGTCTGTTGTACATGCTTGACAATTCAGTAGACTCTGCTCTTGTAGAAAAAATGCTGGAATGAAGAGGATTCTCTTGTGATGCTTTTCGCACTTATTTTGATTACTGTAAGTATTTCTCCATATTAAATTAAAACAAACAAAAAAATAAACAACCTTCCCACAGCCAACACAGAAAATGACTATATTTTTAATTTGAAATATTTTTTAAGCAACTTCCTTTTCTTTTCTTTTTTTTTCTTTTTTCTTTTTTTTTTGTTTTTTTTTTTCAGAGCTGGGGACTGAACCCAGGGCCTTGTGCTTCCTAGGCAAGCGCTCTACCACTGAGCTAAATCCCCAACCCCAGCAAATTCCTTTTCATTAGTAGGTTCAGTATTTGTATAGGTAGCTCTCTAGTTAGAGAGTGAGGCCTTGCCACTCCCAGTTAAATTTCCAGAATATCAACTCAAGAACCAGAATTTCATATTTACATTTGGATTTGTGCAATAAAAATGATTCACGAGAAATCCTGAGGTTTCATAACAGAAACCTTACTAAAGCTAAAAGCACACATTGCACATGACATGATAACAGTATGAGATTTCAAAACCCCACCCTCATCACTGGAGAGATCGTGGAAACAGAAATTAAACAGAGATGTAGAGAAAGCAATAGAAGTCATGAACCAAATGGATTTAGCAGATATTTATAGAACATTCCATCCTAAAAATTAAGGATATACATTCTTCTCATAATCTCCGGAACTTTCTTAAAAATTGACCACATAATCGATCCCTCAACAGACCTTAACAGATACAGGAAGATAGAAATAATCCCATGCATTTCCTCAGATCAACACACACTAAGACTGGTCTTCAACAATAACAATAATGACAGAAAGCCTTCATATACATGGAAGTTGAAAAATGCTTTACTCCATGACAACTTGGTGAAGGAAGAAATAAATAAATTAAAGACTTCTTAGAACTTAATGAAAATGAAGATACAACATTCCCAAACACATGTGACACAAGGAAACAGAGCTAAGAGGAAAACTTATAGCTCTGAGTGTTTGCAAAAAGAAACAGGAGAGAGCATATGTCAGGAGCTTGATAGTACATGTAAAAGCTCTGGAACAAAAAGAAATAAGTAAACACAAAGGGGGTAGAATGCAGGAAATTATCAAACTCAGAGCAGAAATCAATGAAGGAGAAATGAAAAGGACGATACAAAGAATCAAAAAAACCAGGAGCTGTTTTTGAGAAAAACAATAAGATAGATAAACCCTTAGCGAAACTAACCAGAGGTCAGAGAGACTGTATCCAAATTAACAGAATCAGAAATGAAAAGGGAGACATAACAACAGAATCTGAAGAAATTAAAAAAAATCATCAGCTTGTACTATAAAAGCCTATATTCAACAAAACTGAAAAATCTGGAGGAAATGGACAATTTTGTAGACAGATACCAGGAAGCAAAGTTAAATCAGGAACAAATAAACTATCTAAACAACCCCATAACTCCTAAGGAAATAAGCAGATATTAAAAGTCTCCCAACCAAACAGAGTCCAGGTCGAGATGGGTTCAGTGCAGAATTCTATCAGACCTTCTTAGAAAGCCTCATACTAATATTGTCCAGACTATTCCAAAAAATTGAAACAGTCGGAGCACTTGTGCATTCTTTATATGAATTCACAATTACTCTTTTACCTAACCCACACAAAGACTCAGCACAGAAAGAGGACTTCAGACCAAATTCCCTTATGAATATTGATGAAAAATACTCAATAAAATTCTTGCAATCCGAAATATAAGAACACATCAAAAAGTTATCCATCATGATCAAGTAGTCTTGAACCCAGGGATGGAAGGATGGTTTTATATAGGAAAATTCATAAATGTAATCCATCTTGTAAACAAACTCAAAGATAAGGAGCACAAGGTCATTTCATTAGATGGTGAGAAAGCATTTGACAAAATTCAACAACCCTTGGGGATAAGAGTCCTGGAAAAGTCATGAACTGAAAGCTCATATCAAAACATAGTGTAAGAAATATACAGAAAACATGTAGCTAACATCAAACTAAATGGAAAGAAACTTGAAGCAATCCCACTAAAATCAGGGACTAGACAAGGCTGCCCAACTCTCCCCTACTTATTCAAAACAGGATTCCATGTCATAGCCAGAGAAACCAGACAACAAAAGGAGGTCAAGGGGATACAGATTGGAAGGTAAGATATCAAAATATCACCATTTGCAGATGATATGATAGTATATACTTAAGTGACCCCAAAAGGTCCACCAGAGAACTTCTTAAACGGATAATTAACTTCAGAAAATGTCAGGGTATAAAATTAACTCATACATACCAGGAGCTTTCCTCTCCTCAATGAATAAACAGGCTGAGAAAGAAAATAATGAAATCACACACT